>NC_135372.1:26220200-26852700 GCF_049243985.1 Paroedura picta
TCCCTGAAGGCTCAGGGCGGTTTACATAGAACATAGAAACATACAAGAAAACTCATACATATAAGTAACCATAACATTAATACTACTGATAATTTTAACAATGGTAACAGCGTCGACCCGCCAGGATCTAGCAGTCTTCGGAGATTGTCCATGGGGGAGACCAGAGCTGGGTGGGAATATACGTGTGAGATGTCCTTGGTATATTGCAAACCGGTGCTTTGCCCCAAGTTAAATTCTTTGGGGAAGTGGGCTTTCTTCCTGTTACTCCGGAGCAACTGGGGCACGTTTGTGCACTTCTAGGGATTTCCCTGGGTCTTACTCAAATCTGCTTTGCCATGAAGTTTTGGGGAAGCTCAGATGGCTGCTGTGCGGGTGGGAAAATTCAGATCTTAATGGCCCCCGACGCTCGCCCTACAGCAGCCATTTCCTTCCCCTGCCTCCAGGGAAAATGGGGAATGTGATGTTTTTATTGGGCACTGGAATATCGTTGCACTCATAATTGCAACAGTTTCTATGAATTCCAAATTTTCATTATTTTAAGAAAAGGTCTCTAGTCTTTTCCCTTATGGAGGTGTAAGGAAAATGGCATCTTTGCAAGGGAAGACATTAGACCTGGGAGTCGGGACCCATTTTGGGGTCAAACTACCCTTTCACAGGGGTTGCGGCAGGGCAAGCAGTTTGGCCGGGTGGGGGGTGGGGGTGCCATCTACACAACAGCCTTGCGGGGTAGATCGAGATAGAGCATTTGTCTGGAGCAGCTGCCAACGGGAACCTTTCCCTACCCTCGTCTAAGTGACAACCTTTCAAATACTTCAAGAGAGCCATCCTGTCCCCTCTCAATCTCCTCTCCTCCAGGCTGAACATTCCCAAGTCCCTCAGCCTTTCCTCCTAGGGCTTGGTCCCCAGGCCCCAGATCCTCCTGATCGCCCTCCTCTGACCCCTCTCCATTTTGTCTAAGCTGATTCCTGGCATTCTGTGGCTAGTACCCTCCCCCACACACCTGGCTGATTTGAAAGCCGCTGAGCTTTCTGAGAGATTGCAATAACTGTGCCAATGGGCATGGTGGTGAGGTGGAGCATGTCTTAGCTGGGTTTTTTTGAATGTGGGAACACATTTTTTGCCCCGCCTCCTGAGACGGAGATGGGTACGGATGTGATGCTGGAGGCCATGGCGGTGGTGGCCATGGCAGATGGAACGGCAGCAGTGGGGAGCGCACGAGTTAAGGGTCAGCAACATCTGTGGCAGAGGTGCACCAGTGGTGGCAGCAGATGGGCCCTCGCCACCTGCCGCAACGCCCATTCCTCCTGCGACCGCCCTGGTCTCCTTCTGGCCTCATGTCAGGATGAAGGAGCCGGGGTGGAGCCAGGGCCAGCTGCGGAAGACGGGCGGCAGAGCGGCACCAGTCCCACATAACCTGCGACAATCTGATTCTCGTGACCTTTTTTTACAGATCCTTCCCCTGAAACTTTCTTGGGTGGTTTTGGAGCACGCCCCTCCAGAGGGCGCTGTTTCCCCATCATGCCACAAAAGAGACCGCCAAGCCTTTCTCAACTGCAGTGTTGTCCTTCTGGTTTTATTGGGATTCCGCAAGCTTGAACCGTGGACAGGTTGGCTGCTGGGGAAAAGATGTGCGCTGGTTGTCCTACCAGCTGCTCTCTCTCCCTTGCTCTGTCGTAACCTCTCCAACCTCTTCGGCCAAGTTCTAAATCGATGCGTGGAAGGGGGTTAACTATCCTGAATCAATATAAGAAACACCACCACAGTGTGTGCCAACAGCCCCTGTATTAGACAAATTGGTTTTAGACAAAGATTCATGGTTGGGCAGAGGTTAACCAGGCACTAAAAGCCAGAAAAACAGAACCTCCATTTACAGAGCGGGAGGGGGGAACCTCTGGATCCCTTGATTTGGATGCTAAGCAGAGCTGGCCTTTGCCAATATTCGGATCAAGGAATACCAAGAAAGTCCAGGGTAACTACAAAGAGGCAGACAATGGCAAACTCCTTCAGTTGCCATCTCTGGGTTAGCAAATCCCTGAAGATTTTGGGGTGGAGCCCGAGGAGGGCAGGTTTTGGGGAGGGGAGGGACTTCAAGGGGTTATAAAGGCATGGAGTCCATTGCCCAACTCCATGGACATCTGGAGAGCCAAAGTTCGGCCACCCCTGCTGCCAGCCAGCCAGGGCTATTGTCTGGATCAAGTGAGAGATCCCAGTAGCTGTTCTCAGGAAGCCTACAGCCCCAAGTCTGTCCTTGGAGTAACAGTTGGTGATACAGTATGTTGCCTATGAACATGGAGGTTCTGAGTAACCATCGTGCTGCTTAGCTGCTGGTGGAGGATAAACTACAGCAGCCGAGGAAAAGGTTCAGGGTGCCTGGTGCCCTGTATCAAAGGAGCTGAGACCCACCATCCATGGGCGTCAGGATTGGGTGCTCCCTTCTGCTTCCTTCTGCATGCCTGAACCGGGTTGTGGAGGCGTTGTGCATGATCACAGGGCCTTTTTGAGCTTGCGAGGACATCTGGGAATCTGGCAAGGCGTGGTGGGCACAGGAATACAACGGCTGCTGGAAAATGGCTGCCAAAGGAGGCGGGGCTAGCTGCAAAACAGCTATCCTAGCTTCCCTTCAGTTGCACGGTGAAGTTCCTTGCAGAGCCAATCTAAAGCTTTGCTGGGTGAAAACTTTACCTGGCCCCACCTGCTTCCTAAAAATATTTGACACCACATTGGAGACCCCTGACATTTAAGATGCTGCTTCTGATACAATGGGAAGCGTTAAATCCATGGGTTCAGAGGTGGCCATGGACACTGGTATTGATTTGAGCTCTTTCTTGTGACCCCAGCAGGGTACAACTGAGAACTGACCAAAATCCCCCTTCAAAACCCCCAACTTATATACGCAGGCAAACAATGGATCTTCCCACCAATGCATGCTACTGATCAGTTTCAGTTTAAACCCACTGGATCCGGCAGACGGGATCTAGCTGAGCGTTGGTCAGTTACACTGTAAGCCCTGATCCTGCATCAGACCTCAAGCTCGGTCCTCAGCAGGTCTGCAAATACAACAGGAAGGGTCTCTCTTTTGCTGCTGTTGCCAGGATTGATAATAATTTTTTTGAACACTTAATGCCTGACGGAGCCTTTAAATAAAGCTTGTAAACCAGACAGTTGAACCATCACAATTGCGCCTAAGGGTGCTTCTAAAGCTATCACAAGAGCCTCTTATGGCGCAGGGTGTTAAGGCAGCAGACATGCAGTCTGAAGCTCTGACCATGAGGCTGGGAGTTCGATCCCAGCAGCCGGCTCAAGGTTGACTCAGCCTTCCATCCTTCCGAGGTCGGTAAAATGAGTACCCAGCTTGCTGCTGGGGGGTAAACGGTAATGACTGGGGAAGGCACTGGCAAACCACCCCGTATTGAGTCTGCCAAGGAAACGCTAGAGGGCGTCACCCCAAGGGTCAGACATGACCCGGTGCGTGCACAGGGGATACCTTTACCTTTACCTTTAAAGCTATCGCAACGTCCAAGTCCTCAAAGAGCAAATCTCTCTCCTCCCTCTCCCTTTCTCTCCCTCCCTCTCTCTCTCCTTTTTCTCCAACTTTCTCTCTCCCCTCCCTCCCCCCTCTCCCTCTCCCTCTCTCTCTCCTTTCCCATCTCTCTCTCCAACTTTCTCTCTCCTTCTCTCCCTCCATCCCTCTCTCTTTCCCCTCTCTTTCTCCCTCCCTCCCTCCCTCTCTTTCCCTCTGCCTTGTCCCAGGTTCAGCTCTGGCAAAGCCCACCAAGTTCCTGAGGGATGCTCCTATTTTTAACAGAGATATTCTATTTTGGGGTTTGTGTTTAGGAATGGGATGGTGAAAGGGGGGGAATGGTAAGGGGGGGCAGAGGGCAAGAGACTCCGTTTACTGGATAACATGAGTGAAATCATTCCCCCCCCCCCAATTTCTCTTCTTGGGTCTTCACTCCCATGTATGGTGGACACCCATATTGCTGGCCCTGGGTCATGCGAATTCCATGCTGTAGTTCAAACGGCCAATTTCCAAGAATGAGGCGGGGGGGGGGGGGAGTTGCTTTCTTCTTGGAAAGAAACTAGAGTTGTGTGTGTGTGTGTTTGTGTGTGCCAGAGTTCACCCTCCAAAGCAGTCGTTTTCTGCTGGGGAAGCAATCTCTGTAGTCTGGAGATGAGCTGTCATTCTGGGAGATCCCCAGGTCCCACCTGGAGGCTGGCATCCCCAGGCAAAGCGTATGGTGAGCCCAGATGCTGCAGTTTCAGGAACAGTGCTGTGAAGGGCGGAGCATGGCTCTTGCAATAGCTACTTTCTCGGTGCTCCCCCTTCGTCTGCATTCTTTGAACCCCAGTTTGAAACACCACGGGATGCATGCACCTCCAAGCATGTGCAAAGTGCTTTTCATCCCTCCCCCGCAAGCCAGTTGCCACAATGATGTTCGTCTCACTTTGTTCTGCCTTACTCCTTGATCATGTTTTTCCTTCAGGGAGTTCTGGCCAGTGTCTGTGGCTTTCCTCTTCTCCATTCGCCCCACGACAATCCTCCAGTGTGGGACTCTGGGGAGGGGGACTCTGGGGAGAGCAGGATTTGGGGAGGGAAGGGACCTCAGTGGGGCATTCATGCCACAGTCCATCCTACAAATCCCCCATTTCCCTCTAGGCATTGATGTATCCTGGCTCCTAGGTGAAGAGGAAAAAGACATATTTAAAATGATCTCACAGAGTTTTGAGGACCTGGGGCAGCAGTTTTTAAATTCAGCTCCTCGTAGCCCCTGCTCACCCCGATTTTGGGGCACCCATCTATCGTATAAAGTTCTGCCTTTCTACCTTCGCACTTTGGAACCTTTTTAGGGAAGCATTACTTTCCGCATGGCTAAACGTCTTTCCTTCGAGCGTGTCCCATGGTGGGTATTGTCTAATTCCAGTAGCAGAGAGACTTGGCTTTGCAGGGTCATGATGTTCCTGATACTCTTCCTCACATTATTCTGATTTGTCCTGCTTTCTCTGTCTAACATAGCTTGAGTCAGAATTTCGTAGTGAAGTTAAGATCGAATTGTAGTCCCTGATCGAATTGTAATCCTTGAGAAGGATTACGCTCTACTGTCCAAAGTAGCCAATGTACTCTGCTCAGTGTTAAGATTTAATACTCCCTTCCTGTTACAATAGTTAATCACACATTGGGGGTTTTGTGTATATTTATTTGAGCATTCATTTGAGTTGTGTTTATCAGTCCCTATTTGAGTTTTCTTTTATGCTATTAAAGGTCATCTGGGCTCAATCTGCACCGAGCTTTTATTTGAATCTCATGTCGATTCAATCCCTGCCGTCTACACTGAATGCGATTTCCATTTTGATTTTGGGCCATTTAAATTTTCCCTCTGCAACACGCAAGATTGATCCAGAGTGTCCCTACCTTTCCCCCACGATATCCTGGAGTGGATATAACCCTTGATATTTGAAAAATCGGCGTGAGAAAGCGTGCAGCTCTGCTTCCCCCAAAATAACTTGCTGCCAAGCCTCTGACACTGTAGAAAAGCCCTGATTGGCCAGGGTGTCAGTTCCTGGTTCCCAGGTTGCAAGGCTTCCCTTAACGGGGAAGCCCTAATTTTTCTCAGCAAAAGCTCCAGAAGCCCTAACTTCTATTAGTAGAGGAAGACCCGAGTTCAAATCAATCTGAATTCTGCAGGATCCACAATGGAATAAACAAAGTAAGTGCAGAATCAGCCCTGTAAAAACAATTTTTCTCCAGAGGAAGTGATCTCTGCAACCCTAGAGAGCAGTTTGGAGGGGTCGAGAAAAAGTCAAAACACAGTCTGAGGCTCAAAAAGCAACAAGTAAATTTAATAAATTCTGCTGAGTACAGCAGTTGTCTCCAGAGTCTGTTTTTGTTTCACAAATAACAACCGCCTCACATTCTGAGAAAAAAAAAATCTTCTACCCAAAGGAATGCAAGGCAAACAAAACAATAAACATTTCCTAACAGATTGCAATAAAGCAATGCATTAAATTTGGGGGCAGCATAATTAATTTTTAACAAACTGAACAGAAGACAGCTTCGGCTGGTTCTCCAGTATCTGTCTCTAACCCAGTCCTTTGCTCTCTTTTGCTGCTGGCTTTTGAGACGCCTCGCCAGTTTGTTGCCAAGACAGCAGCCTGGCAGGGTTACCTTTACTACCCCTCCCCACACGGTCTGAGGCTGAGGCAGACCTTCAACCAGCTGCGGTTTCCCCACCTGTTTGGCTTCTGTCCCAAGGTCAATCTTGCTTTGTGGTTTCTAGGAAATTATGTAACCAGGAATTCCAACTTGTCCCTGTCTGAGGGCTCTGGCCAGGGCACCCAAATGCTTGTGCAAGGCTGGAAGAGAGGAGACCGTTTCCTTTGTTGTCATCGATAACTGACCCAAGGAGCAAGCCCCATTGACTGACTGACTTACTGACTGACTGCTGGATAGTCCTGCCCACAAAGGGACTTCCCTTTTGGACAGCAAGAAAGACCAGAGTGCTGGCACTCTAGCAAGGATGCCGTCCTCCAGGAACAGGAGTGGCCAAACTGTGGCTCTCCAGATGTCAGTGGACTACAATTCCCATGAGCCCCTGGCGAGCCACAGTTTGGCCACTCCTGCTCCTGGAAGGATCTGGGGATCCCCTGGAATTACAGCTCATCATAGAGCAGTTTCTCTGGAGAAAATGTCTGCTTTGAGGGTGGGACTCTATGACATTGCTCCCCAATGAAGTCCCTGTCCTCTCCAGACTCATCCCCAAATCTCCAGGAGTTTCTGAAACTGGATCTGGCAACCTCACACTTTAGGAATTTGTCTGAAGCTCAGGGAGGGGAGAAGCTGGAGTCCCTATTCCAACATGGCTTTTGAAGAAGAAGAACAAGAACAAGAAGAAGAAGAAGAAGAGAAGAGTTGGTTCTTATATGCCGCTTTTCTCTACCCGAAGGAGGCTCAAAGCGGCTTACAGTCGCCTTCCCTTTCCTCTCCCCACAACAGACACCCTGTGAGGTGGGTGAGGCTGAGAGAGCCCTGATATTACTGCCCGGTCAGAACAGTTTTATCAGTGCCGTGGCGAGCCCAAGGTCACCCAGCTGGCTGCATGTGGGGGAGTGCAGAATCAAACCCGGCATGCCAGATTAGAAGTCTGCGCTCCTAACCACTACACCAAACTGGCTGGTGCCTTCCTAAATACATAGGGGCCCCTATGTTTTGCAAGTGCAAGACGAGACATTTTTGAGAGGAAGAAGGGTTAGTTTTTCTACCCCGCTGTTCCCTGCCCAAAGGAGTCTCAAAATGGCTTCCAATCGCCTTCCCTTCCTCTCCCAACAACAGACACCCTGTGAGAGACGCGAGGCTGAGAAAGCACTGAGAGAACTGTTCTGCGAGAACAGCTCTAAGAGGACTGCGAGTAGCCCAAGGTCCCCCAGCTGGCTGCACGTGGAGGATTGGGATCCAGCTCTCCAGATTAGAAGCTGCCGCTCTTGACCACTTCACCCAGTTGGCTAGTCTCTTTGATGTTCTGCCAGCTGTCTTCAAAAACTTGGTCTGTTGGCAAAGCTGGTGTGGGAGCCAAGAGCAAACCCAGGATTTCCCAGGCAGAGGGACTGCAGAGACGCATGCTTGGCTATGTGATGAAGGCCAGATGTCTCTCTCCAAGTCATCAACCAGCGCCCCTTTAGCCCAGCAAGCTTCTCCTTCCTCCCACCCAAAACTAAATGCAGAAAAGGTGGCAGGATGTTCAGTTTTTGTGCTTGCCCCTAACCTGGCAACAATTCTTAGAACCTGCTGTGACATCACAGCAGTCCAGCCAATAGCCTGGGAGCAGCTACTATCGGAGTCACAGGTTGACTGTGGTTTGTTGCCTCGGAGAGAGAGTGTGAGTGAAAGCACACTGAGATGCAGATTCCCCTGCTGGGACCTTGCCCAGGAGTAGCGGAAGATTGCCCCGTTTTCTCCACCGCAGTGTTTACTGTGTTTACATCTTCCAGGCACATGAAAACCGCCCCTCCTGGCCTTCCAACCAAAAGACGAGACACCCGAAGCCGAGGACAGTTGACAGCTGTTCCCTGGTCATCCGACACCGGGAACAGCGCGGTAACTGAGCTGGGGAGGAGGTGAGGAGTTGGCCTCGGACTTAACCGGACTGGAGGGGTAGACAAGGTCAGGCATTCGGCTGGTGATGGCCCTCTCCTCCAGCTGGACTTCAGCTTGGTTTCTGTCTGCAGTCGCTTTCTATTGTCCAGGGGGTTCAAGGGGAGAACGTCGCCCCTCTGCAGGAATCTCAGGGCAGGGGCAGTGGGAAGGACACTTGCATTCCCTTTTGTTTTCATCCTCGGTTGCAGCGACTCTGTCCTGCCTGCTTTCCTTTGCCAGGGGTCAGGAGCGCGACTGCATCTCTACGAACCGATTTGCAAATCTATGCATGGCCAATGTCAGGGCAGCCCTCTGATTTTAGCATTGTTCCCCCCCCCCACCACACTCATTAGCTTATGCAAACACATTTATGAATGAAAAACGTCTGATTCGAATGCCGCTTTCCTATTATACAGTGCTAGAGGGCTGGGGGGTCTCCCTATGGCCTTGTGGTGCTCTGAGCAGTCTTGTTTACGCACCAGGCAATATTTGTTGGATGACACATCTGGATGCAAAGTGTGGTTGACCTCTGGAACCTCCTGCCTCAGGGTTCAGGGAGGGCCACCTGTTCCTTCTGGCTACAGGCAGGTGATGGGAGGTAGAGTTGTCAGATCCAGGTTGAGAAACACCTGGAGATTTGGAGGCGGAACCTGGGGGAGGATCAGGACCTCAGTGGGGTAGGATGCCCTAGAGCAGAGGTAGGCAAACTGTGGCCCTCCAGATGTCCATGGACTACAATTACCATGAGCCCCTGCCAGCCGACAGGGGCTCATGGGAATTGTAGTCCATGGACATCTGTAGGGCCACAGTTTGCCTACCCCTGCCCTCGAGTCTACCCTCCCAAAGCATCCATTTTTCTCCAGGAGAACTGATCTCTGTTGTTTAGAGATGAGCAATAATTCCGGGGGTTCCCCAGGTCCCACCTGGAGGTTGGCATCTATAAGTTGTTATCATGTTGCTCTATTAACTCTTAATCACCATTGACTCCACTTCTCCTCCTTTTAGTGCCTTTCGCTAACTGCAAAGATTGCTAGCCACCTCTAGGGCAGGAAAGCAAATCAGAAACATCCTCGCCTAAAGAGTTGAGCTCCCTTTTTTGTCCCTGGGGGAGAAGAGAATGACCTGCCCCTGCGCAGAGGCCGCAAGCCAAGGACGTTTGAGAACAAAAGCCGCCTTGTGGGTCCCCAGCTGTTTTGAGATGTCTTCCTCCCCACCTCGGCTGGCAGATTTCCGGGGACGGTTGTTGTTTGGTTTTTGCAAATGCTAGGGCCAACAGTTTCACTTCTCCTAAACCGAGGAGCTTTCACTCTTGCAAAGGGCAGAGTTCTGACCCAGCTTCCCTTCTCCCCTCCTGGCTGCTTGCAGGGCAGGGGTATGTGCAAATGCAGACGGGGTGAGCTTTCAAGGCCTGCCGGAGCCGGCCTCCCCCTTCCCTGCGCTCTGTCTGTCTGCCACAGTTTCCTTTAGAACATTCTGTGTTGGTTCCGGAGTTGCCAGCGGTTGTTTGCTTAGCACCTGGGAGCCAGGCCAAAGGAGCAGATAGGATCTCTCCCCAGTCACAAGACTGTGGTGGAGTAGAATGATGACCTTGCGCTGGCAACATGGGGCTGGTGCCAAGCACACCACGGGGCCACCTGTGTTCCCAGGCACACGCAGTGAGACAGCTGGACACTTAAAAAAACAAAACAAAAGACGACCACGACGACAAAGAATTGATTTTTATAGTCCGCTTTTCCCTACCCGAAGGAGTCTCCAAGTGACTACCAATCGCCTTCTTTTCCTCTCCCAACAACAAGCACCCTGGGAGGGAGGTGGGGCTGAGAGAGCTCTGAGAGAACTGCTCTGTGAGAACAGCTCTAACAGGGCAGTGACTAGCCCAAGCAAGCCCAGCCGGCTGCATGCGGAGGAGAAGGAAATCAAACCCAGCTCGCCGGATTAGAAGCCGCCGCTCTGAACCATGACACCAAGTTGGTGCAAAAAACTAGCGCCGAAAATAACAAAAAAATTAAAGTTGGCCGTTTCCCAGAAAAGGAGATGGCTTGTGGGTCAGGAAGGGGGATACCGAGAGGTGAGCTCTAAACTAAATGATAGAGCTGCCAGTTCCCTGGAGAAATTAGGGGATTCGGAAGGTGGACTCTGTGGCATTGCACCTCAGTCAAGATCCCCGCAACCCCCCCCTTCTCAGACTCCCCCCCCAAAATCTCCAGATATTCCCTAATCCGGATCTGGCAACCTTGTCAGCAGGGTATAATACCGCGGAGTCCACCCTCCCTCCAAAAGTGACAGAGTCTTCTTGGGACTTGATTTCTGTATTCTGGGGATCGGTTGTAATCCCAGGCGATCTCCAGGACCCACCTAGAGGCTGGTGAGCTGAGCTGGCTGAGGTGATCCATGGGAGAGATGGATCCTTGGGCACCAGCCTGCCCCCTGGTTGCGCCGGAGATAACACCAAGCCTGGGGGAGTAGGGTGTGGAGGGCAGTGAGAAGACTCCATCTCCCAATACGGTTAGGAGGTCCTCCAGCCGACCCACCAACCACCTGGAACTTGCCTTTGTGCATACATGAACAAGGCAAGGTATGTGTGCAGGTTGGAAGAATCGCCCTGCCCAGGTTCCTGTAGGTCACTGTGCCAGCCTGGTCAAGAGATTCATGCAGAGTTCCAACGGACAGCCTCCTAAGAAGTTAAATTGTCCCTATGCTCTTTGAGCAATGAGATGCGCTCTCATATGATGCAGGCAAGGGGTAACATTTCTCAGCCTTGCAGCAGAGTGCTGATGGGAGGAGACAAAACCCAGATCATACAGAGATGTAACGGGCACTCTTGCCTGGGAGACTCATCCTGCTGTGTCCTTGTAGTGGCAGCGTGTTATGGAACTGCACCTGAAGTTTCTATGCAACGGAATCTCTGACGTGCCCCATCGGAATCCTGCTGGGATGAGATGAAGCCGGAGCAACGAATCACGCAGAGATGCAATGGGCAGCCTCATTCGAGAGACAGAACCATTGCCCTCTGGGAGCAATGTGCTTATTTAATCACAATCAATGTAGGGACATCGGGGGGGGGGGGAAATATTCTTATCCTTCCAGCAGAGAAGCCTGAAGCCTGGGCACTGACTCAAACAGAGTTGTAGCAGGCATTTGTGGGCTTCTTTTCGGGCTGACAGACTTCAGCTTTGTGAAGGCTTTCCTTATCTAACCGTGTTATGCTCGTACATTCCTGATTTGGGAATAATTCTATAGCATGTGAGGAAGGGCTGGCTGTTCCAAGCAGCCTTCCCAAGGCTGTCTCAGAAAGAATGTCTGAGATCCACTTCAGGCCTCCGACTTTCTCAGAAACGCGCTCTCTGGGTGGTGTCATGTGTACCAGATTCTTGGACAAAACATGTTTTGCTCCACGGCAAAGGGCGTGCCTGTGGGCCAGGAGGGGGAGGAAGCCAATCAGCTGTCAGCTCCTTGGTGCCCCGGTTTGCTTGCACTAAGGACTGGCGAGGATCAGCCCTCTGGACTCGTTCACCCGAGAGCCGACAGGTCAAAAGGCAACCAAGCTCTGCTCTTTGCACTGGTGCAGCCGGCTGGTGCCTGTCGGCCTGGTAAGATATGGAGAGCATAAAGTGGTCAACTCCCCCCCTCTCCTGAGAGAGCTCTTATAACTATAACAGGGGTCGAGCAGTGAAACGTCCTACAGATTTTTAATGCCTGTGCTCTTTCTGTCCTGCAGCTGTTAACGGCACAAGAAGAAGAAGAAGAAGAAGAGTTGGTTCTTATATGCTGCTTTTCTCTACCCGAAGGAGGCTCAAAGCAGCTTACATTTGCCTTCCCTTTCCTCCCCCCACAACAGACACCCTGTGGGGTGGGTGAGGCTGAGAGAGCCCTGATATCACTGCCCGGTCAGAACAGTTTTATCAGTGCTGTGGCGAGTCTAAGGTCACCCAGCTGGCTGCATGTGGGGGAGTGCAGAATCGAACCGGCTAGACAGATTAGAAGTCCATGCTGCTAACCACTACACCAAACTGGCTCTTGTCCTCGAAAGATCAGTTGGCAACCCTAAGAGAGCCGTGTTTAAAGAGAGAAACCTCTCCTCTCACAAGGGTGGGATTCAGGGAAGGGTACCCAAAGGGTAGTGGATTCAGGACTGACCGAAGGAGATGAGCCTCCCCATTCAGAGGCACTAATCCCCGTGCCCAGAGGCAACATCAGGAAAAGACCTTGGCCTCCCTGCCCTGTTGCTGGCCCTCCAGAGGAGGGCCACTGTGTGAGAGGCGGGGTTGACGGACTAGATGGACCCTCATTGGTCTGATTCAGCAGGGCTCTTATGGAATCCTGATGTTCTTAAGTAATTTTTTGATTATCTGTCATTAACATGTGGAACTCACCATCGCAAGATATCACAACAGCCAGTAGCTTGCATGGCTTTTGTTGAGGGGGGGGGGAGGGTTAGGCACATTTAGAGAGGATGATCATTCAAAGGAACCTCCGTGCTCAGAGGCAGCATCCTTCTGAATATTTGTTGCTCGAAGGCCATGGGGGAGGGTGTCCTGGGCTCCCTGCCCTGCTTGCAAGGAATTCCAGGAAACAGGATGAGACTAATAGACTCCAGCAAGGCCAGAGCAGGGGGAGAAAATTTCCCTTTTTGCACACTGCATCACTCATCTTATTCGCAATCACATCCTGGTTCAATGGTCTAAAACGTAGAATCATAGAATCATAGAGTTGGAAGGGACCTCCTGGGTCATCCAGTCCAACCCCCTGCACTATGCAGGACACTCACATCCCCATCGCTCATCCACTGTCACCTGCCACCCCCTTGAGCCTTCACAGAATCAGCCTCTCCATCAAATGGGAGGAGGACGAGGAGGAGCTGCGGCCCGGTACCGAACGATCTACGGACCGGGACCGGTCCCCGAACCGGGGGTTGGGGACCACTGCTCTATATGGCACCCTTTAAAATATGTATGTATGTATGTATGTATGTATAATATATAACTTCAGGGGGCTAGCATTGTTTGGAGGGGTGACCACCGAGTGACCAAGAGATTCAAAGGCAGAGAAACAGAAGGGCTCTTCACCCAACAATCTGGCGCACCATGAACCTGCAGAACACCCTGTCACAAGGTTTAACCGCAGCATGACGCCTTAGAACTGTTTTGCTTACCCGGCAGGGCACATTGAGCGTGGAATGCCAAAAGCACACAGGGCCTCTCTTGCTGGGACTGGGGGAAGACTGGCACAAGGGCTCTTGCCAGCAAGGCCGGCGGCTCATTTCCTAATCCCCCAGCAGCCTCTCTCTCTCCCTCCCCCCCCCCCCCAGCCTTTCCTGGCCGTTCATGATGGCCTTGGTGCGCCACCCAATGCCTTATGGTGACCTCTCTGTGAGCTAATGCTTGGCAGCAGCTTGGGGAAGGGCCATTGCTGTTCTGTGCTGATAACGCCCTCCACCTCCCAAAACACAGCTTGCAGAGGCCAAGGACGGCTGGAGTCCTGGCTGCTAGCAGCCGCAAGCCCTGGAGCTGATGCCCAGTTTTCCTGCTGCAGAACGGCAGCGCTATAGCGGAGGAAACGTGGTGTCTCGTGCGGGGTTGGAATCCTTGTCCGGGTCACTGTTCTTACTAGCAACGTAAGGTGCAGCCTATGTGTGCACAGGCTGTGGTGTGTGTGAAGGCAAAGTTTCTCAGAGAGGCACTGGGCCACCTCACTGTCTGGGAAGGTCACATCAGAAGCGGGAGAAGAGCTGGATTTTATACCCCACTTTTTATGCCCCACTTTTCACTACCCGAAGGAGTCTCAAAGAAGCTCGCGATCGCTTTCCCTTCCTCTCCCTGCAACAGATACCCCGCGAGGTAGGTGGGGCTGAGAGAGCTCGGAGGGAACTGTGTCTGGCCCCAGGTCACCCAGCTGGCTGTGTGTGGAGGAGGAGCCGGGAATGAAACCCCAGTTCTCCAGATTAGAAGACGCCGCTCTTAACCAAGCTGAATTTGAACCCATTCTGCAGATCTGATACCTTGCCCATTTGTTGTAAACCAGTCACAAATAAAAGGGTTAGGAGGGAGCTAGAGAGGGGCTTCTCCTGATGGTCCCCCCACCACACTTGGAACAGAATCGGCTCTTCCCTATGTAGGCCTGTTCTTTCTTCACTGAATTCATTTATAGCACACCTTACTCCTCAATGAGTACCCAAAATAGCTCACAAAAATCCTATGAAGTGAGTCAGGCTGAGAGAGTTTAACTCTCCCCAAATCACCCCGTGGGCTTCTATGGCCGGAGTGCAGATTTGAACCTGGGTCTTCCAGAAACTAGTCTGACCTTCTTAACCACGGCACCATCTCTGCACGATTTCGTGGTCACAGTGGCATGCAACAAAATCTATTGGTTACATTTTTTTTCCCTGGGCGTGCTCGCCTCCTTCTCACTGCATCTTCACAACAGCCATGTAAGGTAGGCTTGAGAGCAAGACAGAGAGTACACACGACGAACTCTGGATCATCAACGGAGCCGTTTTAGGCTTTCGGTATCTCCAGTTTAACGCTCTAAGCCAGGGGTAGTCAAACTGCGGCCCTCCAGATGTCCATGGACTACAATTCCCAGGAGCCCCTGCCAGCGAATGCTGGTAGGGGCTCCTGGGAATTGTAGTCCATGGACATCTGGAGGGCCGCAGTTTGACTACCCCTGCTCTAAGCATTATGCTGCCCCACCTCCCTGCTCTCTCTCACACAAACACTCTCCAGGACCCCTACAAACGGGGGCCATGAAAGACAGACATCCCTCTTTCTGAACATTGGCTCCTCAAAGGTAGATTGCCACTGACCAAGGAGGTTTTGCTCATTGGCTATAGGACGCAAAAGCGATCGAGGAGCACAGTGAACAAAGACATAATCCCACCCTCATGGTTCAGAGGACGAGGGAACATGAGCTTGCATGCACTCAGAGAGAAGGATTGTGCCAGGATTATACAGGGCAGCCTGCCAGCAAGAGGGTAATTAAGGTAGATGTCAAAGTTCTCTGAGCTCCCCAGTACCACACCTGAAGCTGGAATGCCCTGCCTGGGTGACCTACTTTATCTCCATCTCAGAATCTTGGGGGAGACCTTTAATGGCCCAGTCATAAGTTTGGCCTGAGGAGAATGACTGCTGTCACTCTGTATGAGTCAGAAATTCTGGTCAGTGCTGACCCGCCTCGGTCCAGCTCTCTCCAGAGATCATCCACCAGGGCGATGAATGCCATCTCCATCTCGTGGTCCAGGCAGAAGCTCGACAGGAATGGGCCAAGGACCGGAGCTTCTTCCAGGTACTCTAGCAACTGGTCTGTGACTGCTCGCTCAATGACCTTCCCCAGGAACGCAAGGTTGGCAGTAGTATGGCGGTAGCTGGCAGGGGTCCATCAATGGTTTCTTCAATAGAGGGTGAACCACCACCTCCTTCAGACCCTCCAGAAATAGATTCAAGTGGGCAGCTGGTGTTGGTCTGAAGCAACAGGACAACGTGTGGGTCCAGAATCCCATTTAAGACCAGGGTATAAGCTTTAATTCTGGGTATAAGCTTTTGTATCTGAAGTAGTGTGCATGCACATGGAAGCTTATACACAGAATTTAACTTTGCTGGTCTTCAAGGGGCCACTGGACTCAAACATGGGGCATTTCCGCACATTGGTAAAAATAGTGTTATGCCAGCTGAATGGCGTAGCGCTAAATATTATCGTGCCTCCTGGCCACTCCTCCGGAACATGCTGGAACAGGCCAGAACAGGTATTCAACAAGCAAGAGTACCCCCAAAAAAAGGTGGGAGGCATTACTCAAGGGCAATATTTTATTTTAGAAATCCTGCATTCTTACCAGGCCAAGAAGCCTCTGGAACACCCCGCCGCAGGCCTGAACGGGCATTAAACTATTGGAAAACAGCTCTCTGTGCAATGTCTCCTAACTTGTGGGGATGTAAACAGGACACTCTTGCCATAGAGTTAGTGAGATAGATAGGACACTGACCACTCTCACCTTTGATCTCACTGACCTGTCCTTAGAGGGGTTATGGGCCCAGAACCTGTTGGATATTAAGGATTGGTAATGTCTTAATATCCTTAAAGTCTGCTAACTTTAAGGATATTAAGACTTTACCGATCCTTAATAGCCAACATAAACAACCAAGAGTACCAGAAAAAAAAAGTTCCAGTGACACTTCTTCATTTCTAAAATATTGTTCTCAGGTGCCTGTAATGCTCCACTGGCTGCTGGTGCATCCAAGCAAGCTCTCCCAAAGTCCCAGAAGGTGGTCAGTGACGTTGACCCTGATGTGAAACAAAACAATGATTATTCACACTTGTAGTTACAGCCAGACTAGGCTCTGAGAGAACTGGGCTCGATTCCCTGCTTCTGCTATGGAAGCTTGCTGGGTGAACCTGGGCCAGTCACAGATTCTCAGTCTAACCTTTCTCGCAGGGCTGTTGTGTGCATAAGGTTGTCAGTTTGCCAAACTCCAGGGGAATGGAGGGGTAGGATTGAGAGATCCAGGTTGAGAAACTCCTGGAGATTTGAGGATGGGGCCTGGGAAGGACAAGGGGTACAATGGCACAGAGTCTGCCCACCAAAGCATCCATTTCTGTCCAGGGGAACTGATCACTGCATTTTGTAATTCCTTGGGATCTCCAAGTCTCACCTGGAAGCTGGCGTCTCTATCAGTTCCCCTCTGGAAAATGGCAGCTTTGGAGGGTGAATTCTATGGTTCCCCTCCCCAAATCCTTCCCTCCTCAGGCTTCACCCCCCCTCCCCAAATATCCAGGTATTTCCCAACCCAGATCCGGCAACCCTAAAAATGGAAGGGAGGAGAATTTGGGGGGGGGGGAGAGAAGCGGGGTGTAAATTTATTTCTTTATTTGGATTTTTATACCACCCTTCCATAACGGCTCTGGGCGGTTTACACAGAATGTTGTAAAAATAGTTGCACAGAACATTGTAACAATCTGTCAGATAATACATAAATAAATGTTCCATTCTTCCAATATTTTGCCTCCTGTTCTCCGGCACGTTTCAGGACGGCGGAGTAAACGGTGTAACGGCCCGTAAATCCGATCTGCCTGTTTAATAATTGGGAGGGGAGGGGCATTCCAACCCCTGTGCCCCCACCTCTCTGCATTAAACAGGCAGCCCATGCCTTGCTAGTGGATTTGGAGTCCTGTTCTTCTTCGAAACATCTGATCCGAGGCCAAGGCAAGGACAGCCCAGCAAGCACGCAAGAGGACTATGTGCAGGGATGGATTTGTACGTGATTGGAGTAGCGTGGAGGGGCCCGAGGGGAGGAAACGGGCTGTTTCGAGTTTCCTGGGGCGGGGAGGGATGTTGTGCAACATTACCCGAGGTAGCAGCCCGGGCATGTCTTGCAGAAGAGAGGGGAAATCCCTGCATGGGCCTCTGCAAACCTCTGAATCACCTTCAAAGGCGTACCTAACACTCAGTGCCCTGGGCTGGCAAGAGCCGAGCCCAGAGCGGCAACTCATGCTGAGAGGCGACAGACAGCTTCCCCTGAGAGAAGAGGTCCTCCTGAGTTGGGCTGTGGTGATGTACACATCAGAAATGGTAGCTCTTGGACCCGGGTGGCCTTAGGGGGTCCGTGTGGTTAAGCAGCTGCTGGGACGCCCAACTCTGAGCACCCCGTTTCTGCCACTGCTTACAGGCCCTCCCGGTTGTCCCAAAAGCTCCCTGGGATGGCACCAAAGCAGGCTTGCTGTTTCCAACAACACCCATTTTCACCTTGGGGGAGAGGCCTCAGCCCCCCCCCCCTGCAAAGCTGCCCTTTCCCTCCAGATCTCTGCAGTGATTTGGTTGTGATCCTGGGAGAACTCCAGGCTGCATCTCTGTTTATTTGTCCACCTAAGTGGGCATCACTCATATCTTGGGGCAGTGAGTTCCGCTGATCGTCTACCATTTGTCTGAAGCTGCGGTGGAAAAAAGATTTGTAAAAATTACATCCAGTTTTGTGAGCCTCTGCCTTAGGGTCACTCCCCTTTTTTCCTAAACCCAAAAGCCACAGGTGCTTCAGTTTTGCCCAATCCGATACCAGCTTTGCCCAATCCCTGGTTGTTTGGCTGCCCTTTTCTGCACACTGTTCCGATCCTCCACATATCCCCTTTCATAGTCTCTCTCCACTGTCTCAGACCCCAACAGCATATGAAATGTGGATTTTTGGGCTCCGACATCCCTCCCTCTGGCAGTTCATCTCCCATTAGGGTTACCAGCTCCAGGTTGAGAAATACCTGGAGATGGGAGCGGGAGGGGAGCCAGAGGAGGGTAGGGTTTGGGGAGGGGAGTGACTTTAATGGGAGTATAAGGCCATAGAGTCCAGCTTCCGAAGAGGCCATCTTCTCCAGGGGAACGGATCTCTGCTGTCAGGAGGTCGACTGTAGCCTCAAGCACCCTCCAGCCACCATCTGGAGGTTGACTGCTTTATCGCCCACCCACCCACCCAATTTGCCACCGTGAATTCCAGGTCATTTATGAATGTCCCAGATAGCACAGGTCGAAACCCTGATCGCTGGGGGACCCCCAACTTGAAGGAGGGCGCTTTGACCCTCCACGGCTCCCCTCTGAAATGATATCTCCCCCACCCTAGAATCATAAAGTTGGAAGGGGCCATACAGGCCATCTAGTCCAACCCCCTGCTAAACGCAGGATCAACCCAAAGCATCCTAAACCCTCTTGCCTCTATGTCCAGCCCTCTCCTCCCTTGCTGGGCCAGTAGCACTGAAGGCCAGCGTGGGGGAGAGGTTAAGAGCGGGGTCTGGAGGTCCGGGGCTAATCCCCCACATGCAGCCAGCTGGGTGGGCTGGGGCCTGTCCCAGGAGGTCTCTCGGAAGTCTCTCAGCCCCACGGACTTCACCAGATGCCTGTTGTGGGGAGAGGAAGGGAAAGGCGACAGTCGCTTTGAGTCTGCACGAGGCAGAGAAAAGCGGGTAGAAAAACCTTCTTGCTCGGAGAAATGCCTTAGGAGAGGGCCGTTGTGCCTGCATTTTGGGAATCCAGGCAGGGACAGTCTCCCCTTCCCGATGGGGACGGGCAGCCAGGGAAGGAGAAACAGCTGAGTGCGAATCCCACGAGTTCTCCTTTTGTTCTGGAGCTACGGCTGGGATCTTTCTGGACAGCCACCAGCTCTGCCAACTGCGTCAGGAACCAACTGCTGGCTCCACGTAGGCCTACAGGAGGCGAGGCTTGCCAGGGGTTTTCCCAAACCTGCCTCCCGAAAGCCATGGGAGAACATTATTTGGTAAGTACAGGACTTCAAAGGGAGGCGCCGATTCAACATTTGTTGACCTGGGACATGTCTGCCTGCTGGAGGCTATTTGCCCAGGATTCAGCGGAGATCAAAGTTTTCTTTCTGCTCCGAGTGTTAAACCAGCATAGCAGAGATAGAAAGATTGTGTTATTATTACTCATTGTCTGCACTGTGGACCCCGGAGTTATCTTGCGCTCCTTTGAGCTTGGCAGGTGAATGTCACAAGCTCACTCGCTGTCATCTCACGGTGTTTGAACCCCACCAACCTCAGGATATAATTTCTAGCGTAGGCCTTCAAGTCTCAGACCCTTTCCTCCTTTCTACAAAACTCCATGTGAAGTATTGATCCGGGATTGTCGTGATCGGGCATTGTTGATGTTTATTTTCAGAAAGTGTGGTGTCTCTGAGCATGCACAGAGTGTGTTTTCTTATTGAAAGGGCTGGCTGCTCTCTGTCAACAAAAACGATTTATGGTCTGTGACTGCAAAGAAATATGATTGATTGATGGAACAGGTGTCCTCTGATCACACACAGAGAATTAATTCCCTGTAAAAATTAGCTGTTTCAGAATTGACGTTTGGATACATAGAGCCCCTGAGTCTGTGTAGAGGGCCCTTGTGGAGCGAGATACTGGCTTGTTGCCTTTTTAAGAAGAAAAAAAATGTGTTCACAAAGAAGTTAGTTCTTATATGCCGCTTATCTCTCTACCTGAAGGAATCTCAAAGCGGCATTACAGACACTCGAAGGCAATATTTTATTTTATTTTAGAAATCCTGCACTCTTACCAGGCCAAGAAACCTCTGGAACACCCTGCCACAGGCCTGAATGGGCATTAAACTGTTGGAAAACAGCTCTCTGTGCGATGTCTCCTGACTTGTGGGGGTGTAAACAGGACTCTCTCTTGCCATAGAGTTAGCCTTCCCTTCCCTCTCCCAACAACAGATACCCTGTGAGGTGGGTGAGGCTGAGAGAGCCCTGATATTACTGAAGAAGAAGAGTTGGTTCTTATATGCCACTTTTCTCCACCCAAAGGAGTCTCAAAGTGGCTTACAGTCACCTTCCCTTTCCTCTCCCCACAACAGACACCCTGTGAGGTGGGTGAGGCTGAGAGAGCCCTGATATTCCTGCTTGGCCAAAACAGTTTTATTAGTGCCGTGGCGAGCCCAGGGTCACCCAGCTGGCTGCATGTGGGGGAATGGGGAATCAAACCCGGCTTGCCAGATTAGAAGTCCACGCTCCTAACCACTACATCAACAGACTTGTAGTTTACCCTAGATCAAACTATACAGTTACCATGAGCCAAAGTTAGGTCACCCCTGGCCTACACAGAAAGAAAGGTGTGAGGGATGGGACACAGCTCCTGTCTGTAGTGTAGAAATCCATGTGGGACCAGATATATTTTTAAAAAGACCTAGAAAGGTGTCGTCCTCTGCTAATTTCGGGCACCAATGCATCCCTGGAAAGAAAGGATCAAAATATGGCTGAAATAAAGAGGGGGGATTCTAAATGGCTATTTCAGAGAGACAACCCTATTCTACAAAAAACAGCAGGCGTGCTCACTTTGCACATGCTCCGAGGCTGCAGGGGACAGCAAAGGGACAGACAGTATGTGTTTAGAGGCATACCGATCCCTTCTAACAGAGGCAGTCGGACCAACCGTAAAAAAAACCTTCACAAAGGAAAAGGTACTTGCATAGGGTTGCCACCCTTGGGCTGAGAGACACCTGGGGATTTTGGGGGTGTAGCCTGGGGAGGGCGGGGTTTGGGGAAGGGATAGGGTCAGCGGGGCATAAAGCCCACCTCCAAAGCAGCCTTTTCTCTTTGCCTGGGGATTACTCTAAGGCCGAATCTCCAGAGATTGGCCACCCTAAAGTGATCCCCTTTGGGTGCAGGGAAGAGGACTCTGCACATGCTAAGAAAGGTAGTGTTTTTTCTTGGGGGGGGGGAGTCATGATTTGCCAGCCCCTCTCCCTCCCCCTGCTCAGTATTTCTTAGAAGGTAGGACAAGGCTGGAGACACGCTGTACATGCTCACAGGCACACCGGGTCTTGCCCCCCCCTTGCCTTTTTCGGAAAGGAAAGCTGTCAGTCCTCTCTTCTGCTTTTGCTCAAAGGACAGGAGATGGCACTTTGCACATGCTCAGGAGTCACCTCCTTTTTTGCCCCTAAAGCTGCCAGCTTGCCTTCCTCCCTCTTCCCCCTGCATGCATGGATTTTCCGGAGTGTGTGTGTGTGTGTGTGTGTGTGAAATTGCCGGGGGGGGGGGCACTCTGCACATGCTCAGGCACACCGGGCTTTGCCTCCCCTGCCAGCCTTGCTGGGCCACGAAAAAGTTTCCAAATCCTCTTTGCTGCCTTTGCTTAAGAGGGAAGGAGGGGGCACTTTGCACACGCACAGAAGTCACCTCCATTATTATTATTATTATTATTTTTGCCCCGCGGGCTTCATCTCCCGTCTTCTTGGACGACGCAGCGAACACTTTACGTGCATGGATGTTGGGGTTGTGTTTTTTTTTGGGGGGGGGCGCAAAATTACCCACGCCCTCCCCTTCAGCTAACTCACAACAGCCAGCCAGCCTGCCCTCTGTACATGCTCACGAGCCCCGCCTGCTCTTCATCGGGGAACCTGCGCCTCCCCTCCCGCCGAGCCCCCGACTGCGTGCGGCGCTCTGCACATGCCCAGAGCCTCCTCTCCGCCGCCTCCTCCTCCTGCCCGGCGGAGGCGGAGGCGGCGGCTCAGCTGATGCAAGAGGGGCGGCCCCCGGCAGCGCCTATATAAGCCGGGCCGGGCGAGCGAGCGCCGCGGATCCTCCCTTCCCGTCCCTTCCAGCGGCCGCCGGGGCTGGCCGGGCCTTTCCATCAGCAGTGGCGGAAGCACTGCAGAGCCCAGGCAGGGTAAGCAGCAGCAGCAGCAGCAGCAGCAGCAGCAGCAGCAGCAGCAGCAGCAGCAGCAGCAGCAGCAGCAGCAGCAGCCGGGCCTGGGAGGGGGCACAAGCAGGGTCCCCCCCCCCTTGGCTTGGCTTGGCAGCGCTCGGCAATGCACAAAAAGCGGACGGAGGCCCGTTCCGGTGCGTCGGAGCCTGTTTTGCAAGGGGGGAGGGGAGACAGGGGGAGCCCCCCCCCGTTTTGCAGCTCCCCCCGCGTTTTGCAGCCCTCCGCTTCTCTGTTTTGCAAAGTCTTGATTTTGTTTCGCGTTTGTCCCCCGTTTGCTCGGAGTCCCCCTTCAAGCCCCCCGACCTCCCCGCAGTGGATGGGGGGGAGGGAGAAATAAACTCACTGTCGTTGCAACCCAGGCCTGCAATCCGCTGCTTGCTTTTATTGGGGGAAGGGCCTCGATTTGTCCTCCGGTCGTGCTTTTCTCCTTCCCCCCCAACCAGAAAAGCGCGTGCATGCATATTTAATCTGCATGAAGAAAGGAACAAGGTTGGGTGGGTGGACGCGCCCCCCCCCTCCCGACTCCAGAAATGCAGAGGAAAGAATTTCTCTCCACCCCTCTTTAAAACTCCTGGGCATTGGACTACAAAGCGGCCCCCCCATCGCGAAAGCGTATCTGCAATGCAGTCTCGTCTCCCCCCCCCCTCCCCATTGCAGGTTTGGGAACGGGATGGGGGGGAGGTTGAATCTTTGAAACTTTGGGTTTCTTTCCGCAAGGTTGAAACGTTTTCTTTCTCCCACGTCCCATCAAAACACTTGTGTGTGTGTGTTGTTTTTTGGGGGGGGGGATCGCCCCCCCATCTTCAGCTGCCAGTTTTGCAAAAAGTACATTGGGCATTGCCTTTGTGTGCATTCATGAATCCACAGTGCACGCCCCCTTCTGTCCATTCCCCCCCCCTCCCCAATGGATTCAGACCGGGTGGGAGTGGGGGATAAAAATCTGTGTGTCCCTGCTCATCTTCAGTGTGGTTTGCAAAGTGTGTTGAAAAAGACAATCCGTGACACTCCCCTCTTTCTGGCTGCACCGCAATATTGTCGGAAGAAGTCAAGACAGCCCCCCCTCCCCTGAACAAAATCTGATTTTCTTTGTAATAAAGGTTATGGGGGGGGGGGGGAAGGGCCAGAACCGTAAATATATAAATTGGAGGGCTTTGGGATTTTTAAAGAAGAGGATTTTTGACAAAAGGGGACTCTAGCTAGGAGAGAGATATAAAACCAATGTTTTCTTTTTGCAAATTCTCAGGCGTTAGCTGTTGGCTGGCTCTTGTGTGTTTGGGGTGGGCTACTCTCCTCCCCCGCCATGTTTTGCAAAAGTGGTGTGGATAAATAGGGGAGGGGGTGCCTCATCCCTCTCTGTTGTCCTCATGTCACTAGTCCGGGGTTCCCTCTTGGTTTTGCAAGCTGCTTCGTGCAACCCGAGTTTTGCCTTTCAGCTCGATTAACCTCGCCCCCTTCTGTTTTCCCTCTCTTCATAGGGTCTCCAGCATCAGCTCTGGATTAGCTCCAGTTCCCCCTTCCCCCTTCTTGCTTTCTTTTATTTAATTCCACCCACCCTCATTTTTGAACCCCCCCCCCTTTTGAAACACTCCTTCCTGAATTTTAAATTCTCAAGATGGTGCAGAAGAAAACGGCCGAAGTGCAAGGTTTCCATCGCTCATTCAAGGTAAATAAATGCTTTAACGTTTCGAATGACAGGCTGGTGGGGCTCTCTGTGGCCTTAAAACATCTTTTCAGCTTGGGTTCCGAACCCGCTGGGGAAATTTCTGCTTTCAACCTTTCCTTCTTGGTAAAACAGAGGCGTACGCGAGTTTTGTTTCCTGCTTTTAAATTTTAGAAAGGCAAGCCAGACGTGGCTGCAACTAGAAATGCAGATTTCAGGTTGTGCATTTATTTGCTTTTATTCTTTAGATTTTTCCCCCCCATTCCATCCCACATCAAGGTGGCTTCAGGGTGGCTTACAAAGGGTAAAAACCATGTTGTACCTCAGGTGGGGTCCAATTGAGGAGGAGGTGGGCAGAGTAGATTTTGCCAGAGAGGGTTCTTCTTGGAGCTTCTGTTCCTGTACACACCCACGAGACAGTTGCGTCCTCCTGACAACCAAGATTTGAGGAGATCTCTCCCCCCCCCCACCCCCTGTGATGTACACAAAAATTCAGGATAATGTTATTGGCTGTTAACGGGCCTCCTAGAATCATAGAATTGGAAGGGACCTCCTGGGTCATCCAGTCCAACCCCCTGCACTATACAGGACACTCACATCCCGATCGCTCATCCACTGTAACCTGCCACCCCCTTGAGCCTTCACAGAATCAGCCCCTCTGTCATGTTTCCCAGGATCACCAAGAGGCCTGGAATGTGGCCACAGAGAGAATTTGTGCTGACTGTTAAAGCCCCTGGTTCAAATCTCTCCACTGCCCCAGGCTGGTCTCTGCCTCCATAACTCACAGCCTCCATGAGGATGAGTCAGCTCTGGGACTGTGGCAAGAGGAATTCGGTTTACCCTGCCCAAAAGCAGCATGCGCTGTTCCCCTTCCCTCCGTTTTAGCCCTGACAAAGAACCCTGTGAGGGAGGCTAGGCTGAGAGTGGGACGAGCTTGAGGTCACCCAGCAAAGCTTCTGTGGCAGAACAAGGCATTCCTGTCTGAGACACCAAGGTGGCAGCCTCATATGCCAAGCGTAGCACATCACTGGCCAGGTGTGGCTGGCTCGGACTGGCTTCCCAGTGACGAGGCTGTGAGGCAGACTTTATGAACTTAAGAAAATTCCATCTTCTAGAACAGCTGGCAGGGGCTCATGGGAATTGTAGTCCATGGACATCTGGGGGGGCGCAGTTTGGCTAGACCAGGGGCAGCCAAACTGGGGCTCTCCAGATGTCCACGGACTACAATTCACATGTAGTCCGTGGACATCTGGAGACGTACAGTTTGGCCACCTGCTGATACCAACCCACAAGATTTTCGAGAATCAAAGCTGGAAAATTCACAGCTCTGGCTATCTGGCTCATCTCAAGTGTTGCCGGTTTCAAAACTTGCTCTTCTGCTGCCCGCCAACATGGCAGTAGAAGCAACTGCTTGCAAACACTGTGTTGAAACAGTCAGTGGGTGTACCTGACCCCTGGAAGCCCACCTGGCGACGAGGCTCACCTGGATGCTTAGAGAGGGACTAAACCAGGGGTAGTCAAACTGTGGCCCTCCAGATGTCCATGGACTACAATTTCCAGGAGCCCCTGCCAGCAAATGCTGGCAGGGGCTCCTGGGAATTGTAGTCCATGGACATCTGGAGGGCCGCAGTTTGACTACCCCTGGACTAAACTGCATTTGGGTGTGATTTAGTTTCCTTGCTCTGTTTCACAAGCTGACTGGGTTTTGCCCCCCCCCCTTCCCTCCAGATGAGATGGAATGAGCTAGAAATTTGGTCAGCTGGCTCCAGAATAGGGCTTATGTAGGATCTCAGGGCTGTTTGATGTGTGCACACGCTAGATTTCTAGGGCACAAGCTCTCAAGAGTCCACAGTCCTTTTGACAGGCACAAGTCGGGATGGAGAGCCATCACTCCTTGCATCCCACTCTGAAGGCGGGAGGGATCCAATGATGCAAAGCGGACCACGTTGCGGGGGGGGGTCTGTGTGTTTTGACCACGCGTCCTGACCTTATGGGTGCAAAGCCTCGCCTGGTAATTCCAAAAGGCAGTGGTTGAATAGGTTGGGCACCAGGGCTTCTAGCCATGGTTGCGTCTTCCCATGAAGAATTCAGAACAGTCAAACGGCAAATGGGCCGAAGCCACGTCTGTGCCACCTTCCCGAAATCTGACTAGCTTTCTAGCAACTAGCTACGCGTTGCGTGGAATACCACAGTTAGATTTCTCTGCCTACTGAACTGTGGTTTTCACAGGCCCCGTTCATCGGAATCTCTGGCATATGAAATTCAGGAGTAGGAGGAGAAGGAAATTGTGTCAGAATGCTGTCCTGTCAAGTTGTCTCCTGTGGTCGCTGCCGTGGAAGGGAACGGTGGTCCCAGTTGCAGCTTGCAGCTTGCCTCTTGTGCTCCTTCTTCCTGCCTCCTGTGTGCCCATTTTACAGGCGGGACAGCTGAGTCTGTGAGCGTCTTGGCTGATGCAGAGCCCGAGAAATTAGGCCTGGCCTCTGAGGCCACAGCTGAGAATGCCACCCCGCCCTGCTGGTTAATTCCTCCCCCAGAAGGCTGCTGTGTACTCAGGATCACAGGGACAGTCCCGTGATTTGTCGGTTTCTTTCCCGTCTGTCTGGTGATCGCATCCTGTTGCTCCTAATTATGGGATGTCGCTCGTCGTCCTACTTGGAGGTTCGTGGGAGCGCATGAGTGCCGGCCCCACCAGGCTCTGAGCCAGACCCGTCGATCCAGTTCTAACTCCTCGCTAGACTTTGTTATGGCTTGTGTGGTTAGGGATTGCCCCAGGGACTCGAGCCCTGCGGCCTAGAGGCCGAGGGCGTGGCTTGGCTGAGTCCTGGCTAGACGCAGACCGAATCTGTCCTGGTTACGTGGAGCGAAAGAGTCAAGGCAGACAGTCGGACAATCCGGATATAACTAGTGTGATGTTCGGGAGCTGAAAGTGCGCAGGCAAAGTTTTTCAGGATGCGGTTCGGCCTTCAACCTGAACCCTCCTGAAAAAGCTTGCTTTGTTCAAAACTTGCCCTGCCCCCCCAGGTTTCTAGTCCTCATGGTGGCAAGCCCTGAAGTTACGCTGCTTGTGTTCATGGCAGTGTGTGTGGGCGAGGGGGGAAGTGTGCTTTTGCGCAAGGGGATTTGCACAACTGTATTTATTTACAAGAGCCTCTTGTGGTGCAGAATGGTAAGGCAACCGTCTGAAAGCTTTGCCCATGAGGCTGGGAGTTCAATCCCAGCAGCCGGCTCAAGGTTGACTCAGCCTTCCATCCTTCCGAGGTCGGTAAAATGAGTACCCAGCTTGCTGGGGGGTAAACGGTAATGACTGGGGAAGGCACTGGCAAACCACCCCGTATTGAGTCTGCCATGAAAACGCTAGATGGCGTCACCCCAAGGGTCAGACATGACTCGGTGCTTGCACAGGGGATACCTTTACCTTTTTATTTATTTACAAAAATTGTACCCCTTCTTTCTGTCCTTGTGAGGGTCACTAATGTGCCTAACAATGTCAGCCTCCCTGGGGACCCCTGGATCCTGCTACGGTTTCCTGCCGGATGGCTGAGTGCAGGATGGGTGGGTGTCTGCTGTGTTGGGTTCGATTTTTATTTTTGTGTTGATGGACCTGGGAAATGTCCTGTGAGTTGGTTTTCTTTGTCACGTGCCAAGACTTGGAGTTGATGATTTGGGTTAGTGGCCCAGGGGTGTGTTCGTGGGAGGCTTGTGCTCCAGGGTTTTAGAATGCTTCAACCTGTCAGGGCATAGGGACCCCCATGATCTGCGACTAGCAAGGAACCGTGAATCGTCAGGGCAGTCTTGGGGTTGGCAGCTGGCTGCAACGGGAAATCGTTGGCTTACTATAGATGCCTGTTTTGCTCATGGAACAGGACATGGATGCAAAAAGAGCCTTTCTGGACCACACCAGGGGTCCATCTTGTCCACCATCCTGCCTCACACAGAAGGCCAGCCAGTTCCTCTGGATGGGCAACAACAAGGTATAGAGCAGGGGGGGCCCAAACTGACTTGCCAGATGTCCACCGACTACAATTCCCATGAGCACCTGAAAGTGCTGTCAGGGGCTCATGGGAATTGTAGTCCATGGACATCTGGAGGGTTGCAGTTTAACTACCCCTTGCAGCTAATTTCTTTTTCAGATTGGCCTCTGTTTGGCCCTCTTTGGCGGGCAAAGCTAGTCCTGACCAACAACTGCCCTGCGAGGCAGGCTGGCTGTCCCCAAGTTCCTT
This sequence comes from Paroedura picta, assembly GCF_049243985.1. NCBI lineage: Eukaryota > Metazoa > Chordata > Lepidosauria > Squamata > Gekkonidae > Paroedura > Paroedura picta. Next base: position 26,248,393 of record NC_135372.1, read on the forward strand.
GGAGACTTTCATGGTTCTCTGAGGATTTGAACCTGGATCTCTTTGGCCTGAATCATTCTGAGTGGAGAGTTCTTGCTCTGGAATGGCACATGGTCCATGCTATGCTGGTGTCTTCCCACCCCGCTTAATTTCTGAGTTTTCATTTTGTTTGGCACAGAAAGCGTGTTTTTTTGTGTGGCCAGTCTGCGTTGCATAAGTTAAAGCCTCCTTTTATTTTTAGGGCAGGAGTCTCATCTGTTCATTCGAGTTGGATTAGATAAAGACCTTCCCCCTCCCCCTGTGTTTTTTTGTGCGGTTTGGGACTTGTGTTTTGCTGAGGCCACATAAGAGGATTTCCCAGCTATTTATTTTCCCTGGAGGTTGTAAATTGGTTGGGGCCTCTTCACCTGGGAGTCTCTCAAAATCTTTGGCCCTTTTTGAAATCCGTGAAACTTTCTTTTCCCCTTCCTTCTAAGGTGTGCTGACCTAGGTGGGCCAGGCTTGCAGTATCTCAGACGCTAAGCAGGGTTAGAACTTGGATGGGAGACAAACAAAGAAGTCAGTGTGCAGAGCAAACCACCTCTTGCCTTGGAAACTGTATGGCAGAGTGGCCAAACTGCGGCTCTCCAGAAGTCCATGGACTACAATGACCATGAGCCCCTGCCAGTGTGCCGGCAGGGGCTCATGGTCATTATAGTCCATGGACACCTGAAGGGCCACCATTCGGCCATCCCGTCCTACAGGGTCACTACCAGTTGCCTGCAACGTGACGTTTTTTTCCAAAACAAGCTGTGCCGTGAAATTCTGAAGCATTGGTTTATTTATTTTTTTTAAATAGATTCTTACTTATGTGTGTAGATCCCACACCAAAGTGATTTTTGACCAAGATGAAAGATTTTCCCCAAATCACAATTTGTACGCAAACTCCCCAGTGTCCCTAGGAGTTAATTCAACGTGGCGAGAGGTCGAGAAGTCTCAAAACGATGATCGTTAAAAAAGATGTATTAAACACACATTTTATGGCGCAGTGCTCAAGCGCAATTAAAAACCGTGCATTGAAATCTTGGTGTGCAAGAACGCGGCGTGTCCCACAAAATATGCCCGGGTAACAAAATGACCTACAACAAAAAGACCACCTGCGTTTTGATCCAAATGGATCTTCAGAGGTCAGGTACAGATTCACACAAACAGAAATGTCCATCAACAAAAATATTTTTTACAGACAGAAAAGTTGAAGCAAAATCTGTACTAAACAGAGGTGTCAAGAACTATCCTGGCTCTATATTGTGAATTCAGTCGGCGGGTCAGGCACCTTTCCGTAAACCGAACTAAAATGCTCCTTCCTGTCTGAAATATTTGGGGGCACCAAAACAAAGTCCTCCTCTGGCTTTGGAATAACTGCTAGCATTAGAACTGTCCGTGGGGCCCCTTTGAAATCTCTTGTGTTTGCGTCGGGCGCATTATGGTGGGTCACTGGAGGGCGTGAAGTGAAAGGGGGAGGGGGGCTGATGCGGGGGGGGGGGCTTTTTGTTGAGTAGAGGCTCTTGTGTTTATTTATGGCCTTCTGGCGTCATCGGCCATTTGGGAACTGTCGTATTTTTCAGTGTGTGCGTGCGCATGCAGCCAACTTGTTCACAGCGATAGGGAGTGATGCAACTCCTGTTGTACCTTGTGAAGCTGGCGGTTAGGGGGTGGGTGTGCAGGGGGAGGAGGCAGGAGAGGCTGGGCAGGCAGCGTTATGTAACTGTCTCTTAGGTGCTGTAGTTGTGTGGTGTAAAACCAAAGAGGGGCATTAAAGGGCAGGATTGTGCAAGCTTGGGAACACAGAAGGTGGTGGGGGGGGGAGGAAACCAGTGGAGAAACTGTTTTTTTGGTTTTGCTGAGAAAAGTTTTCGAGGAAAGGCGATTAATCCCGTGCAGCTGGCAGCCACATTGGGGAGAAACCGGACTGGTCCCTGGCTCTCCGGACTCAGGATTTGTGTGTGTGTGTGTGTGGAAAGAACACAGGAACACCAAAAGCTAGCTTTTTGCCCCTCTCCGGCTGCCAGAAGGACCAAAGAAATGTGCTTGGGAAGGAGCCGTAAAGCCACAACCCTTGTCGTGCCCCCCCTACCCAAGTGGGCACGAGCATTCTGCATTCCATGGCTGCCTTGTGGATGCCCCTCCCTTCGCCCCCAAGCCTGCATTGTTTGCAGCGGTGCCTCCTGATATATAATCCGTCCCTGCAACCCTCCCCCCCCATGCTCCCCTGCCCTTGGAGCAAAGCATTCTGGGACTGGGGGCTGGCTAAAGCTTGCACTGTCAACATGCGTGGCTGGCTGGTGAACCGCGCATGAAATTTCTAGATGGCCTGGCTGGGGTGGGAGGAGTCTGATTGTGGTCCTGGCCTTGACCACCTTCCCTGGTGGGTTGAGGGAGGGAGGGTAGTTTTTAAAAAACAAAACAAAACCAAGAAAACATTCCTGGGGTGTGGGTGGGTGTGTGGGTGTTCCCTCGTCCACCCAACCCGTTGAAAGGCGGCCGAGGCTGGCGGTGAATCGACGCTCGTCTCTTGGGTGCCTTGCATCTGATGCTGGGCCTGCCCCTAATTATTTCCCGGGGTGGGGGGTGGGAGCACAAGGAAGAGAGGAGAAAAAGGGCGTCTGCCAGTGATGGGGATTAAGGCCGACGGCACTGTCGGCGGAGTAATGAACCCTGCTCCGGCACACAACCTGATTAAAGAGTAAAGAAAGGGTTTATTTAGGAAATAACATACTTGGTCGAAAAGAGGAGCAAGGGAATTAGGTTCCTAACTAACTCCCTAGCTGAGAGAGGAGATAAGACCGAGCAGGACGTTTCCGAGAAGGAAGGAGAGACGGCCCTGAGCCTAGCAATCTGGAGACAGGGAAGGGAGGACATTTAAGAGGGGAGAGAAACTGCTGGCCTCACCGTCCCATCTGTCTTCTTGCTGCCAGACTTGGCTTTTTCCAACTGATGAAAACACAGCTGGGTGCATACATATGGGGGGGGGGGTTTGAACTGTGGCTCTCCAGATGTCCATGGACTACAATTCCCATGAGCCCCAGGGGCTCATGGGAATTGTAGTCCATGGACATCTGGAGAGCACCACAGTTCGGCCCCCTGATATATGCATATATTTTAGTGGGCGTGGATCTCAGTGGGTAATTTGTGCATGGTCAATTCCCAGGCCCAGCTGATATGGGAATTAGCAAGGAGTTTTCCAGGCATTATTGGAGGATTGGGGGGGAGGGAGATGGGTTTGCACCCAGGATTCCTGAGCGGTGTGGTTTTTCTTGGGGGGGGGGTTGAGAAGAGGGTTTAGAACTTTGGAATGCTTTTTGGTGAGTGCAAATAAATTGACCCAGTTTCCAGATGCATACTTACTTTTCTTTCTTGCTGTGAAGCTTCAGCAGCTTAACAGCCATGCCTTCGGGGTTTTCCACGCAAGTCCTGTCCTGAGGTGATTTTCCGGTCTCTGTGTTTTGCCCCCCTGCTATTCCTTCCTTGGCCTATCCAAATACTCACCAGGGTAGACCTAGCTTTGCCTCTGAGGTTGGGCTCGTCTGGGCTCTCCAGGTCAAGGCAAGCATGCATACTGGTGTGCACTTAACCTGTAATGCATTACCAATTTTGCTAAATAAGCCAGTATGTGCATTTGATCTGTTTTTAATGCTTATATGATGTCAAGATTCTGGCAGTATTTGAGACCTATCCCATGTTTTTTCACATTCCCCACCCCTGGCACGCAAACATCTAGTGTATCAGGGAACTGCGGTCTGTTTGTTCTTGAGCTGCTAGTTTTCTACATTCAAGTATAGATGTGAAACTCCCCCCCCCACCTTCTTCAACCTGAAGCAGTATAGTCCTTCCTAGATTGTCAGAGTATTTTTGATGATTGGGTGGTTTTGTCCCAGGAAACTGCTAACTTGTTTCCTCCCACCCTCTGCTTGGGGCGGCCCAGATCCAGCAGTTTTGTATGCTTATCACCAAGTGGCAGCTTTGGACATTTCTGGTTTGGCCTGTCCTAGAACTGGCCTCTGCCCAACTCATTAGGGCCTGTGGTTTGGCGGGCAGGAGCCGGGGGCGTTCCAGCCAAACTTTGATGTCCAACCACCCAGTGGCTTGTTCCGGTCCTTAACCTTGCCCCATTTTTGAAGACCAGTTCTGCAGGCTATGGGTGAATCATTCCTCTTTAGGGACTGGATCCCAGAGAGAAAGAGTCTGGTTTTTCTTCATTGCTCTCTTCCGGGGGATTCAAAAAAGGAACGCAGTGTCTGAGTTTTGCATCAGAAATCTACCCGTCCAATCCACAAGCATGTATGCCAGTATGTGTTTTGCTCCTTTAAAGGTTCTCTTACCTGCTGGCAGGTCCTGCTCACCATAGATGACCAGGGCATATCTCATAAGCAAGGTTGCTTTGAACAGGGCTTTTCTCCCCAGGCCAGTCACTCCTGGAGAAAATTGATGACAGAGGTCAGCACAGGTGACCCTTGGCGAGGTACGCATGAAGCTGCTTTGGACCCTTGGCCCATCATAGCCAGTATGCTAGCAGTGGCTCGCCTGGGTTTTGGATACAGGTCTTCAACAACACCTATGACCTGGTCCTTTTAACTAGAGTTGGATTTGGGACATGCATATCAAGCAGATGCTCTATCACTCAGCCACAGAACTGGTCAATTCCCAACTTAGCCATGATGGTTTCTGGGTGACATTAGGTAAGTCACTGTCCCTCTGTCTTCCCTACTTTCCAAGATGGTTGAGAGGAGGGGAAGGAGAAGTGTAGACATTGTAGAAAAGAGAAATGTAGGTCAAGAGGGCATGTATGTCAAGCAAAATTCTGATACCCGCCTTCCCAATGATCTTTTTACTTTTTACAAAACCTTGTTGTCTGGAGAGGGGGGTATCGGAATTTTGCTTGAACGTGGCAGGGAAGCATTGGTTCTCCGGCCCAAATTTGATTCTTATTTTGGTACCCTTGAGCTTAAATGTGTCTTTCTCTCTCTCTCCTGGCAGGGCCAGAATCCATTTGACTTGGAGTTTTCCCAGTCGAATGACCTGGAATGTGTCTTCAGCTTCGAATGCCCGACCCGTCCTGGTGAGTCTGGTTTTGGGTCACTGGAACACTAAATTGGACCGGAGAGAAGGGAGTTGAATCAAATGGTTCCAAGAAGACTTGGCAGTCATGCCTAACCTTATTTGGTTTATGGAGGATTGGTCTTAAGTTAAGACCACAGTTAAGACTGACATTTGCAACCAGGGCCCGGTATGCACATGTTGGGTAAGGCACTTCCAGTGCATTTGGGAAGTGGATTTTCTTGTTCTGCACAGGAAAATCCAGCTGCAAAAGCACTTTGAAAGTGCATTATCCAACATGTGCAGAATTGGCCCAGGTGAAGATTTCATTTTTAGAATATTAACTTTTCAGATTAGTTTTACAATTATATCAAAGAAATTACTGATTTGGTATACACTGGATAACACTACAAACCTTAGGCTGTACACACAAAGACCCCAATCCTCATGGAAGATTCTGCTCAAAAAGTTTCACTTCCATTGCTGTGGTTTGCTCCTCCTTCCTTAGCTCCCTGTGGATGGATGTTCCACTCCAAGCAGTCTTATGTTCACTCAGCTTTTGAGACTTGGCACTTAAGACATAAGGAGTTCATTCTGTGTACATAGATTCACAGAGCAGCAATGGGATTAAGGTCTTTTTCTCAACTCTGTATTTTTGATGTGAAGAAGAAAGAGGCAAACACCAATTTGCAGTTCTGAGCACTGCAAAACTAAAAATCTTTGATAATACCTTCTAAGACAGAAACATTTCTTCAATAACCTTACAGAAATCTCTGGGAGTGCATGCCATTGTGATTGGATTAATAGCATTCATTTACCCCCCAAATTTAAACATTGCATGAATTTACAGCCTCATAATTAAAAATGAATCCATATTTCATGATGAATAACCTTGGGACGCTAATGTATCTCAAATAGAAAACTATTTAAAAATCCTGATTTAAATTTTAAAAATCTAATTTAAATTAAAAAAAAAATCATTTTATTCACCCTGCTACTATGCACCTGTCAGTGACCTGCTGTTTCTCCCTCCATATTTAGGAAGTGCATCCCCAGTTTGAGAGGTTTTGGATGGTGGTGGGGTGGAAAGGATCTTCTGGTCCGTGGTCAGGACTTCTAGGAAACTCCAGCACCCCTTTGATTTGGAAAACCGAAGTCACTGGGAGCAATTTAGAGTTATTTTCCAGCGGGACCTTGCTTTCAATCTTCTGAAGGTCTTTTTTACTTCCCCTTTGTTAAATCTTGTGTCACAGATATGCCCTCCAGCCAACCCATCGACATCCCCAATGCCAAGAAGAGGAACAAGAAGAAAAAACGATGTCGAGCTACTGACAGCTTTTCAGGGAGGTTCGAAGGTGAGATTCTGGGTTTCTTTCACATCATCTCCAACCTGGTCCTTCAGCCTGTGCATCCCGGGGATTGAACCGGAGACCGTCTGCGTACAAAGCAGATGCGTTACCACTGAGCCACAGCCCCTCCCCAGAACTGAGGTGGTAGTCAGCATCGTGTGGTGATGAAAGGGTCAGCTGGGAGACTTGGGTTGTCCCCCCTCCCCATGAGATAGTTATAGAGTTATAGTTATAGAGTTATAGTTATAGAGTTATAGTTATAGAGTTATAGTTATAGAGTTATAGTTATAGAGTTATAGTTATAGAGTTATAGTTATAGAGTTATAGTTATAGAGTTATAGTTATAGAGTTATAGTTATAGAGTTATAGTTATAGAGTACCTTCTGTGAGGGCTAGAAACTTTTGTAATGTGGGGAATTTAAAATTGAAGGAAAATTTGGCCAAGACCCGTAAGTCTTTGCCGTGGGGCCTCTGATACAGCCAGTTCTTGACAATGCGGGTGGATGCCTTACTCTTTTTCGGGTTTGAAACTCGGATCACTCTTTCTTCTTTCCTCCCGGCCTTGTGTGGCAGATGTTTACCAGCTGCAAGATGAGATCCTTGGGGAAGGAGCCCACGCGAAAGTCCAGGCCTGCATTAACCTCATCACCAACAAGGAATATGCAGTGAAGGTACTGTTTCAAAGGCTGGAGCAGGCCTCTCTGGGCAGGCATCTTACCCGGCTGGGTATAGCTTGGCTAAGCCACACCCGAACTCTGAGGCCTAAATGCTTGTGTTTATTTTCCTCTTCCTCTGCCTTATCCCTCCTCACTAGGGATTTACGCCTCGGCTTAGCCGCCTCTGCTATGACCAAAACCCGAGACAACACGTAGGAGGCCAGTGCCACGGTGTGGAGTGGAGGGACGGCTGGCCTCCTACACGCCGCCTTGGGCTTGGCCACAGTTTGGCCACCCTTGAAGTAGGAGAAAACGCAGGCGGCCCCATACAGGCGGTTCTCAGTGGGCCCTGGGCGAGTGCCTACTTGAGAGACTAGCTTAATAACTAGTGTTAGGAGCCTGGGGTTTGGGAGGTGGCTCGGCCACGCAGACTGGTCGGATGGCTTTGAGCCGCGGCAATCCCTCTTGGGCCCCTCCCTCCTCCCAGGGCTGCTGAGAGGGTGTGGATGAAAATTGGGATGCTTGTTTTGTGAGTGGGTCAGGAAGGAAGGCGGCCCAGGACAGCTTGGTCTCATTGGATCTCAGAAACTAAGCAGGGTTGGTCCTTGGATGGGAGACACCCCCCCCCCCAAGGAAGACATTTTCTTTGGACATCTTAAAACAGAGGCTGGATAGCCATCTGATGGAGAGGCTGATTCTGTGAAGCTTCAAGGGGGTAGCAGGTTACAGGGGATGAGCAAAAGGGTGGTGATCCCTCTCCCTAGACCTTGTGGCCATCCAATTAGGTTGATCATAGAAACATAGAATCATAGACTTGGAAAGGGACCTCCTGGGTCATCTAGTCCAACCCCATGCACTATGCAGGACACTCACATCCCTATCGCTCATCTACTGTAACCTGCCACCCCCTTGAACCTGCACAGAATCAGTCTTCACAGAATCATCAGGAAGTACAGGATGGAGAAATCAAAGTGCCACTCTGGTCGAGATGCAGTCAACCTGTGGAACTTGCTGCCACCAGGATGGCATGGCTCAGCAGCTTTAGATGGCTTTAAAAGGGAGATCAGACAAATCCATGGAGGAGAATGGTTGTTGGCGGTGAAACCTCCATGTTTGGAGGCAGTTGACCTCTGAATGTTGGTCCTCTCCCCGACCCACACAGCTTGATGTGACATAGTCCCTGCTGTCTCCTGATTTATAAAAACCTATTATAGTGGGTGGGGAGAGAGATCAATTCATCCTTATAACGCAAAATTGTTTTTGCTCACTTGGAGAAAAGCATGTTGCTGTCCAAGGCGGCCAATTGAGCGACCCGAGTTCCAATCCTTACAGAGATTCCTTTCTGGGGAAGTGGTTCTTCTTTTCTCCCTACCCACTATTTCAGCATGGGTTTAACTCCTACACCTTTTTATTTTTTATAATCAATAAGGAACAAAACATGTTGGCTGCTCAAGAAACTTTTAGATGTACTGGAAAACTTTCAGCAGATTATTTTTTTGGGGGGGGGGAGGGTGGGAATCACCGCTTTGTTTTAGAGTACTTAATTTGGTTGCCGGTATATTATTTTAAGAAAAATGTAGCAAAAAAAAAAAGGGAAGATAAAATGAAACAAACAAACCCCAAGTTCCAGATGGCACAAAATAAACAGGAGTTTTGGGTCATCAGAAAGACTCACGAGATTCTGGTCCCTTAGAAGCAGACTTCTTCAGATGCTAATTTAAGTTCATTGAAAAATTAATTGTTTTAAAAACTAATGGCAGCCCTAATCCCTAAAATATGGCTTCTACAGCCTTGTGAGGAGTTAGGAGAAGTTGGTGGATATGTTCTTCAGAGTGTGAAATAAGGGGGGAGTTGAATTTTTTTTGGGAAGTTGGCTTGACCCCTCTTCCCGTTAAAAAGAAAGTGCTAGAATCAATACACTTCTCCTTTTTCAACATTAATTTTCCCCTCCTGATCCACCTCCTCCAGGCCTTCCCAGTTTTTGTTAATAAAAAAGCACTCCCCTTTTCTGACTGGTGTAACCAGTGAGTGACCTGGGTCTGGCATTTGGCTGGGGGGGGGGGAGTGGGCTGTAAAAAAAAAAAAAGAGGGGGGGAGCTTAGAGTTTGTGACCTCCTTGGTAAGGGCGGGATTAGAACAGCTGCTGCATTGAGTTGGCATCTCCATGGGGCTTTTATTGGGGAAGGGGGAAGAACAAGGGCTCTGTTCATGCAACTTTGGGCCATAAAATGTCAATGGCACTGTTCTTTACCAGTCTGCCCTCTCCCCTGAAGTAATTTGGGTCTCTCCCCCTGCGCCTTTCCCCTTTCTGTTCAGCATTTGAAGTGAAGCTGCTAAGTTTTTTTATTTTGTATTCTGAGTTTCTTAAAGGGTGTGTAACTTCTTGGGGATCCCGTTTCCTTCTCCAAAGATTTCCTTTGGCAGGAAGAGGATGGATGAAAATGGAGGTGACTTTTTCCTGCCTCCAACTCAAAATGAAAAGCAGTGGAGTTACACATGTTACGTTCTAAAAACCTCTAAGCCAATGGTTTGGCTCCCTAAGATGCGGAAGAGTTGTTGTTGTTGTTATTGTTGTTATTCGATTTGTTATTCGATTATTATTCGATTTGTTTGTTACAGTGTCTTAAAATCCCCATTAAAACCCCATTAAAAGACATAAAAAGTCTTTGGCATTTAGCTTAAAAGGGGACATTTTTGTGTCTTGTAGCTACCATGTACAAAGTCCCAGGTAAAATGGCTCAATTCCTCCATATAGTTGCAAAGGATTTAGGATGTGGGTGTGTGAACTGGAGCAGCCTTCACGCAGATGCACCTATACTTAAAATACTTTCCCCCCCTTTTAAAGATCATCGAGAAGAGTCTCGGACACATCCGGAGCAGAGTCTTTCGAGAAGTGGAGATGTTGTACCAGTGCCAGGGACATAGGTAAGAATGTGTGTGGTTTGGGGCCCTAGTCCTCATGGAGGTGTTAAATTTGATCGAACTACGTGATAATGTTTTTTTTTTTTGATAGGTGTAAGAGCCAGTGTGATGTAGTAGTTAAGAGCGGCAGCCTCTAGTCTGGAGAACCATATTTGATTCCCTGCTCTTCCACATGCAGCCTGTTGGGTGACCTTGGGCTAGTCACAGTCCCTGTTAGAGCTGTTCTCATAGAGCAGTTTCTCTCAGAGCGCTCTCAGCCACACCTCCTCCACAGGGTGTCTGTTGTGGGGGAGCGGAAGGGAAGACGATTGTAAGTTGCTTGGAGACTCTTTCAAGTACTGAGAAGCAGGATATAAACACCAACTCTTCTTTAATACAACCTTTAAACTCTTCTTTAATACAACCTTTAAACAGCAATAGTGTAATGCAAATTTCGACCAGTGCGGTCTCTACCCCAACCCTTTGCCTGACAGGTATAAGCCACGTAACTCTTCTGAATAGCACAAGTTCAGCACCTGTGATGCTAACAGGAGAAGAATAGTAACTTTTATTTACTCCAAGGAAGGGGAATAAGGTGATCCAGAAGAGAGGATAGAAGCTATTCATCGGTGTCGCTCAGTTGATAATTTAGGAGCGTAGGGAGCGGTTACCCACCAGGAGCTGCAAGGGAGTGGTGGGCTATAAATCTAATAATAATAATAATAAAATAAAAATAATAATAAAGTCTGTATCCTTTCAGTGATTGTTGACCTCCCCTCAACCTCAGGATTTGCAGTTAAAAATGCCAGTTCCTCTCAGAAACCACAGCTCTTGCCCAAGATTTCCCTCAGAAATTTGGGCTGCAACGGCTGCTTACAGTCTCTTCTTCCTGCTAGCCTGCCTTATAAAAGACAGGTTTAGGGGCTTCCACAGCCTCATAGAATCATAGAGTTGAAAGAGACCTCTAGGGTCATCTAGTCCAACCCCCTGCAGAATTCAGGTTCTCTCTCTACCAACACTCTGGAGAAGCCAACCCGACTGCCACGCATTCGCTCACATACAAGGCAAACCCTGAGCCAGGATCCCTCCAGTTTGTTGGTGTATTTTAGATAGGGGGCAGGACCTCTGCTTCGCTGTCACAGTCGGGCCTGGAGAATCTTTTCCCCTCAGCAGTCGTGGCGAAAGTTTTTAAATCATGCACGGGCCTAGTTTGAGACTGCAGGGTTGGGGTGGAGGGGAGTGTTCCTTGCCACTTCTCCGAGCCCAAACGGTCCGGAGGTGGATTTATTTGCCCTATTTTGGAACTGCATGTGCATGTGAATATCCAAAATGGGGCAGATATCCCCCCAGGTTTTCAACACAGGAAAATGGCGAGGGGGGTGGGTGGGGAAGGAGGAGCCCCTCCAACCCCCCACTCCTGATCCAAATCTGGCTCCCACTGTCTTCATGAAGGACATGCACCGCAGAGCGAGTGAAATGAGTCTGTGATGTGGCCATTTTCTCTCTGGCGCTGAGCTTTTGGGCTCCACACTATGGCCATCCTGCAGGCTTACTTCTAAGACTTGCACCAGTTCTGTGATGGAGTAAAGGCTTGTACCCCTTTCAATCCCTGAAAGGCATGCTTAAGATCCTTTGCATAGGTCAGGCTGGGGAAGACGGAGAGGCCCAAAGTTTACCCGGTGAGCTTCTTGGTAGAGTGGGGATTTGAACCCGGGTCTTCCAGGTCTGAGTCAGACACTGCAAATGCGGCATTGTTCTAATTCAAGAGTTGATGCTCTGATCCTCTGAAATGATCCTGCGGGCCGAGAACAGGGTTAGGTGTGTCACCCGCACAGACACAAGTTCTGTCCCTTGATTGGAGGGTGCTAGAGAGCATGTCCCTGACATGGCAAATGTGGCTTTGTGTATTTGCTCCTGTTACCATGCCTGCTGCGTTCTCCCTCCTGCCAAACCTGACCACAACTAGTCCCCATTTTCATCTGCTCATGCAGGCCTCTTGCTCACGCTGACTACCTCCCCTGTGGTCAGCTTTTCTCCTTCTTGGCCCTCGAGAATCTCTTCTTGCCAGCTTTGTTTGAAAAACTTCCCCCTTGTTTTTTTGTGTGTTCTTTCCCTTCTGATAGGAACATCTTGGAACTGATTGAGTTCTTTGAAGAAGAGGATCGATTCTACCTCGTGTTTGAGAAGATGAGAGGAGGTGAGCAATGTCCTTGGGATTTGGTTTTGTTTGTTTGTTTAAGTGTCAATTCTTCCTCCATCTCCTGACAACCAAGATTCAATTTGATTTTCTCTCATCACAAACATTTCTGCAAGGGTGACTCCAGGGCAGCCTGTGGCTTGTGCGAATAGTCTCCCATTTTTGCAAGCCATGGGTTCTGAGAGGTTAGCAGTGAGAGATTTTTTTTGTTTTAAGGGCTGAGTTTAGCTAAGGTGTTCTTGTGGGCAGTAGCTTTAGGTCAGTGGTTCCCAAATGTTTTCGGGATGCCGCCCCCTTGGCTCCCAGGACACATCCCTAGTGCCCCCCCCTCCCCCCGCAATATGAACACAACCTTTTTCCTGCTGTTATGTCTACTCCAAATTCAAAACACACTACAGTTATTTTTTGGTAGTTGTGCCATATTTTAGTTTAGAAAAGTTCTTTGTAAAAGTCATTTGTTAAAGCTGCTTTCGGTTGTCACGGAGGAAAAAAGATGGAGGAAGACAGTCGCCAATAAAAGTTCTGCAGAGATGCCTGCTTCTGGAATACTCCAGAAAAAAAGGGAGCAGTGTAGTAAATAACGCTGCCCAAAATGCAAAATAGTCATTTATGAAGTATCATCAATCAAGACAATCATAGTAACCAAACAATACACTAAATCCGTGGAACTTGTTAATGTCATTACTTATGTTAGGTAAGAATAGTATTTATATATGTTACTATTTTAAAATTATAAATGGCTAATTCTTGAGTCTTTGTATTATTACGGTGTTTCACCCCAATTTTTTAGTTGCACGGTAGAAACCACCTTGCGAAACGGGGGGACCTCCGGATCCGCATTTCGACTTCAGTTGGAACTGACCTGTTGAAATGTTGCCTGAGTTACTTTTTGTTGAATTGCGTTATTGTACACAAATTGGCGGTATTGTTTGGTTATTATGATTGCCTTTATGATTTATGATGATACTTTATAAATGGCTGTTTTGCATTTTGGGGGGAGCATTAAGTTTCAGAGTCAAGATTTTCCATTTCCTGCAGAACTCAATTCTTGTTTGTTGCTTCTGGAGTCTGGGCTCTTATCCAGGGGGGAGGGAACCTGTGTATTCTGGCAAAGTCTATCTCTTGCTTATCAAACGTTATGGACCGCAAGCTGTTCCCTCCTCCTGGGCTTTCTGAAAGCAATTGGCAGGACTTGACAGACCTTTGGTCTGATCAGCAGGCCCCCTTATAGAATCATAGAGTTGGAAGGGCCCATAGAGGCCATCTAGTCCAACCCCCTGCTCAGCGCAGGATCAGCCCTAAGCATCCTAAAGCATCCAAGAAAAGTGTGTATCCAACCTTTGCTTGAAGACTGCCAGTCTTCTCTAATGCTCTGCCCTCTTTCTCTCTCCTTTTCCATCCCAGGCTCCATCTTAACTCACGTCCACCGTCGCCGGCATTTCAACGAGCTGGAGGCTAGCATGGTGGTGCATGACATTTCGAGTGCCCTTAATTACTTGCACAACAAAGGTGGGCTCCTTTGGGGCGTACGATCTTTTGGAGAGCTGGGCCCCTTCTCTTTCACCCCCTGTCAGGGTGATCCTTCATCCGTGCCCTCCTCGGGTCAAGGCCACGTGTGGGTGTTTGTGGCACATCCAGCTCTATGCTGGTTGAATGGAATTTCAGAAGCATAATATGTTTTTATGCTCCAGAGGAATTGTGGGCAGGTGCCCTACTTGTTGCTTAAATCTTGTTTTTCCAGTTCTTTGCCAGCTGGAACAAGGCTGGGAAAGAGTCAAACTGACTCTCCCAGCTCTGTGGAGTTGATGTGGTGCTCCTCTCCGGAACCTGTGGCTGGGGTGACATCAGCAAGAGCTAGGGAGGCTGTGTGCGCATGCCTATGTGAGGGACGACAATGACAGCTGGCTCTTGCCACTGCCTCCTTCACTAGCAAAACCCACTAACTTAGAAATGAGCCTTCCAATTCTTTGGACAACTGGCTTTGCAGCTAGTCCTCAAGGTTTTTCTTTTTTCATGACACTAGAACAGAGGGGGGCCTTAAGAGCCTGTGGATGCTTTTGGCATTTAGACACTGGGTAGTGGGCTCATCTACAGGGCGTGGAACAAACCACAAAATGGCTGCCACAGGAAGCAGAGCTGGGTACAAAATGTTGGGGGGGGGGGGGAAGGTGATGCGTCTCTCTCCTAACAACTTTTCAGGCAGGAGCTATGTCAAACACAACACCTTTGTTGTGAGACAAAGAGTGCTTGCACTCGAAAGCTCACGCCTTGAATAAATCTTTGTTGGTCTTAAAGGTGCTATTGGACTTTGATTTTATTGATAGTTGCTTCTTTAGCTGTGTGGTCTTCAGTCCCTGGGCTGTGATCCTGGGCGGGGGGGGAGGGGTCACAAACCCTAGGACAGGGGTAGTCAAACTGCGGCCCCCCAGATGTCCATGGACTACAATTCCCAGGAGCCCCCTGCCAGCATTCGCTGGCAGGGGGCTCCTGGGAATTGTAGTCCATGGACATCTGGAGGGCCACAGTTTGACTACCCCTGCCCTAGGAGATAGATGGCAGGAAGGACTTTAATGAACATGCTATGACCCCCATGGGGTGCCCCTTTGAGAACCCCTGAACTAGAACTGGGGATCTTCAAAGAACATTTTTATATTTGGGAAAGCTTATAAAACTTGTCACTGGGCTAAAATGCATCTGTGGATGCATTAGCCATCATAGGTAACTTAGAGCTTCCAGATGTAGGGGCAGTATAGCTCTGACCATTAGATTCTGGGCAGCCTTGTAAGAGGCCTCGTAACAGAAACATTTATTGGGCAATAGAGAAGCCATTTAGTCTGATCCAGTAAGGCCTGGTTTCTGGAGGAAGAGTTTATGGTAGTCTAGTGCGATTTCCATGCTCATGGGAAGCGTGGCCGGAGGTCTGTGTCAGTGCAGTGCCCAGATTAGGAGGCCTTTTTTTGCAAGCCGAATTCCACTGTGGAAGGGAGGTTGAAAATAAACAGGGATTCAAAGCAAAAATGTGGCCAGTGACCATTGAGGCGTGAGGCCTGACTCAGCAGATGGCACTTCTGTTATTTTTTTTTTAGCTCAACGTTGCCAACACGTATTCTGACACTGAAAATTGGGGGCGGGGGGGGGGGGAGATTATCTTCCCAATATGTTTTTTCTGTATGTGGTCTCCTAGAAGATAGCAGTTTGCAAGTCCACCCGCTGCAGTTGATCTCTGGGGCAGATTATTGGAAGAATAATCCTAGAATTGTAGAATAATAGAGTTGGAAGGGGACCTGCTGGGTCATCTAGTCCAACCCCCTGAACAATGCGGGACAAATCGACGTTCATTCTTTGTTACCGCATTCATCTCAGCAATAGAATATTTTTTGGGGGTGGGGGTGTGAGATTTTGCACCTGACCTATTTAATTTCTGACCCACCCTTTCCTCTCCCTAGGAATAGCACATAGAGATTTAAAACCAGAAAATATTCTCTGTGAGAATCCAGATCAGGTGAGTAGCCTGGTTTCAACTTCTGGGTCAGGATGGTGGATTTTACTGCTGCCAGATAGAGCAATAAGGTGTTAAATACCATCGTGATAAATGAGGGTGGGCAGTGGATTCATTATCAGTGCTAGATTTATATACCTTTGGTGCTCCTGTGACATTAATGGATGACTTTTATTGTTGTTCCTTGACTTATTTCTGTTCTGAACGCTAGGTTTCCCCGGTTAAAATTTGCGATTTTGACTTGGGCAGTGGAATCAAGTTGAACGGCGATTGTTCCCCTATCTCCACCCCAGAACTGCTCACCCCGGTAAGAAGCCCACCTGAGGCTAGAATTATGGAGATGTTAAAGAAATGCTGTGTCATTTGGATAGAGAAAAATGTGATTTCTCTTGCAGCTATAATTCTTGGTTTCCATCTAATGGAAATGTGTTTGGTTCTGCTTTGCAAGGCCTGTGAATGGACTCGTGGAACTCCCTGCTAAAAGATGTCTTGCTTGGTTCTGGGGTCTTCTGATCCAGGGCCAAAAATCCATAGAGAATAACTGTTCTGTTTGTTGCCATTTGGATAGTCCTCCTGCACCGAGGGCGGTGGTACCATGCCTTCTGCCTCTCTAGGCACGTGGAGGGCAATAGAAAAAGATGACGCGTCAGCTCCGCTCCCCTCCCAGACGCAGAAACCACGAGAGAACTCACATTTGGGAAATGGAGCAAGGGAAGCAGCTGGTTCCTTAGTTTGTGGCCAAGTCCATTAAGGCAGGGAGGAAAGGCTGTAGACCGATTTGGAATCCCTGATCTAGGGAGATGTTTTGAACATGGGTATCAAGTTTCATTCCGTTATCTTAAATTACAAGCTTTGGTTTGGTTTGGATGATTGGTTTCCCCCATATGGCTGTACTGGTGGCCCTTGAGTTCACATACGCTTTCATTCCTTTGCACACAACTGGCTATCAAATCCCTGCTTTTGACACACACTCTCTGGTCTGATCTGTCTGAAAGGTTAAATCCAAACCGAGGTTTGAACCTGAATTGAGATGAGTTTTCAAGAAGACTGAGGCTTGGGCGGAGGGATGGACTGACTAAACATTGCAAGTATCGAATTCGGGTTCCACGCGTCTGGGGAAGATGGAGTTCATGAACCCACAAATTTCCGCCCCTCCCCCCCGGTTGCCTCCCCGTCTTGTTCAACAAACCGTGGTTTGTTGCTGTCATCCTGTGCATTTTGTTTGGCTGAGATGTGGCACAGGATTTCTCAGTCAGGAAGAACGGAAAAATCGGGTGAACGTTTTTGCAGACTTGAAAGCGGGAATGAAATCTGTGGACACAGAATTTTGCACAGACTTTGCTTTTTGGTTTTGAACTTTGCATGGACCCATCTGGCTGTTCACAACTTTCCAGGGGAGACTTCTTAAAAAATGGTTTCTAAACCATGTTGTAGTAGCGCTTTACCCTCCTCCCCAGTCAAACAGGCTTCGGATAGAGCTTGAAACAGAATTTAAGCTGCAAGGTTTATCTTGGTGTTGAGGTGCTTAAAGCCATGCCCCTTGCGAAACCAGGTTTGGGAGGCAGTAGTCTGACCTTGCCCCTCATCTGATTGGCTCAGGCTAACCGATCTCCAAAGCCAAGCCAGATGAGCCCTGGGTGTAAGCTGCATGGAGCTTTTATTCCAATCCCAGGTCGATTCAGTCCCTGCCATCTCCACTGAATGAGATTTCCATTTTGATTTTGTCCGATTTAAAATTTCCCTCTGCAACAATCAGGATTGATCCGGAGTGACCCTATCTTTATCCTGCAATATCCTGCTTTTAACCCTCAATATTTTAAGAATCTGATTGAGAAACAACGAGCTCCGTGGTAGAGAAGCCCTTATTGTCCAGTGCTGACTCCGTGGTAGAAGCCCTGATTGGCCAGGGCTGATTCCATGGTAGAGAAGTCCTGAGTGGCCAAGGCTGCCCAGGTGACAAGCTTGCTTTAAAGGGGAAGCCCCTAATTTTTCAGCAGAAGCTTAAAGATTTGCATCTTGGATTTTTTGGGGGATTTTTTTCTGCCTTCTCTGCTGTCTGCAATTCTTCCCTCCCCCCCCTTTCAAGAAAAGAAAGAAAGAGGCTGTGCTTGCCTCCCCTCCTCCCCTTCTGAGTCTCCCTAAGCACGT
This sequence comes from Paroedura picta, assembly GCF_049243985.1. NCBI lineage: Eukaryota > Metazoa > Chordata > Lepidosauria > Squamata > Gekkonidae > Paroedura > Paroedura picta. The sequence continues at coordinate 26,266,195 of NC_135372.1, forward strand.
GCAGAACACTTTTATGTTTCAATGGGAAGGAGGGGAAAGAGGAAGACCCGAGTTCAAATCGATCTGAATTCAACAGATTGACAGTGGAATAAACAAAGTAAGTGCAGATTCAGCCCTGGTTAGTACCTGATTTGGAGAACCCTGAGAAAGTCCCAGGTTGCTATGCAGAGGCGGGAAAAATGACAACCCACCTCTGAACATCTCTTTCCTACGGAAAACAAAAAGAGCCCCTTGTAAACAGCACTATGTTCAAACTCCTAGATTTACCTTCTTTAAGCAACTGATAAGCAGCCAATTATCCCGACAGGACATTCAGAATTTATACAGCGTATATAAGGCTCTTTTTCTTATTGCAGAGACCTAAGCCCAAGACGATGTTTTGCCTGTTGCTTTCTCAAGGGAGAACGTGGGAGGTGTCTCACGCAGTCTCCAATGCGTCTTAGGAATTCCTCAGGGATAAATTCAGTTGGAAAATAAAGCACAAATCACAAGGGCATTCGGCTAGCTTTTTTCAAACCCCCTTTATATCTTCTTTGTAAAGGTAGCTGACCCATAGAAGACACTTTGTTCCTATTACTATTTATTTAATTTTTATACTCCCCTCCAGTGCAGGCTCATACTCTTATTTGGCTACCTTACGTGTAGGCCAAACTGGCTCTCCCGATGTCTGTGGACTACAGTGACCATGAGCCCCTGCCAGCAGCTGTAGCCCCTGCCCTTTGGGGGTCGCCTTAGTCTGCTGTGACTTGACAGGAGCTTTTCCACCAAGCCGGTTGGAATTACCCGCCTCCTGGCATTTGTCAGAAAAGTGTGCGCCATGTTTCTGGCTGTGATGCCCTCAACTTCAAGGGGAAGGCTGCGCGGATGGCACGCTGTAGGGAGAGAGGGCCCATCCTTTGACCTAGCTTTCCTCTCTGCTCTCAAAACTCCTGGAAGGTGAGAAGTCCGGAGCGTACTGTGTTTCACTCTGCCGTCTTCGACCTTTGAGGGCGCAGTCGTGTTATGACCTTGCGCATGGGCGGCGGGGCGTTTTAATCCGGCTGTCGTCTTTCCCCGGAGTTCTTTGCTTGATTGGTGATCTCAGCTTTACATAATGGCTTTTAATTCTGTTGCTTCCCTTCCTCCTTCCCAAACACGCCCACCCAGCTGGCTGGCTAGCTGGGAATGCAGTGCGCAGCCGCTCCCCCGGAGCCATGGGTGGCGGCCTCCCTCCAGCTGATCTGGGGAAAGATCTGCCCTTAGCAACAGTGCTCCTGATTGGTTGGCAGGGCAAGGACGGTGTTTGCTGATTGGGTTGGGTGTCTCTCTCTCTCTCCCCCCCTCCCCCGTTTCCTCCCCTTTTGATGTGGGAGATGAGGAAACTTGCCAAAAAAGAAATGGGTCAGGGACCGTCTTTCATCTGGAAGCTGGCATGGTGGCGGCAGCTGAAACACCCGGCAAATCAGCATTTGCGCTCCGTGTGTGTGCTTGTGGGTGGGAATTGACGCACAAAACCCTCCTGTGTTGACTTGTGTTTTCTCAGCCCCCCTTAAAGGAAGTTGCTTGCTGCCCAGCCTCTTTTCTTTTCCTCCCCGCACCGTGTAGTGATTTTTAAGAGGCAGGCAGAGTAAAATGCCGCTTTTAAAGAAAGTGTGGTTTCCCTCTCTTGCACAATCAGGATCTATGGTGCAGATCCAGATTTTTGGCGTTACTGTGTGTCCCACCCCCCAGCGCTCTGCTCTTCCTCGAATCTTGGCACTGCCTTGCTAAGTGCAATCCTGTAAGCTCCTTGGGGCAGGGCCTCCCCCACCCCTGCTCCTTCTTCAGTGTCTTAAAAGGTCTTTGGAAGGATTGCTCAAAGATTTTGGTTTCTGCCCCCTCGATCCACATTTTAGAAAAACTTCACTGTAGAACAGCGGCCCGCAACCTTCCAGCTGCCGCGGACCGCTGCTACTGAGTGGGGGGAGAGACGGCCCCGGGCCCTGCGCATGCGCGGCAGCCCCAGCGCAAATGTGCATGTGCGTTTGTGTCCGGCGGGGACACAAACGTGCACGTGCGGCAGCGCTGCGCATGCGCAAAACTGCAGCGCGTTCATGTTTGTGGTCGGACGCAAACGCGCATGCGCATTTGCACCGCTGGCATGATGGCGGCCGTGGCTCCCTCTCCCCGCCCCTCCAGGCCTCCAGCAAATTGGCCGCCGAAGCGGACGATTTGCTGGCGACCTGGCGAGCTTCTTGCTATGGGGGGGACGGGAAGAGGGAGCCGCGGCCCGGGGTTTGGGGACCACTGCTGTAGAACATGCCAAATTAATCTGTCGACAATAACCAAATACAGTGGTCCTTACGACACCACTGCAGGGTAGGAAAGCACAAGTCCCCCCAAAGACTCCCCTGCGTTGCTCTCGGAAATGCCTCCCTCGCCTCAGAGACTGAAGTAGACAGTGAGACTTTGGGGGGGAACTAGGTGAACCATTTTTATCAGGAATGACTTGGCCTTGTGGACAACAACAGGGACTGCAGTTGCCAGCAGTAGGCCTCAGGCTTCAGAAGGGCAGACATCGCCAGCCAAGCAACCAAGGGGTGTCTGGGGCCATGTGAGGGGAGAGAGCTTTCCCTTCCGCCTAACTTCCTGGAGATGAGCTGTACTTCCAGGGAATTCTCAGAGCCCCACCTGGAGGCTGGCATCCCTAAACCTCAGGGGGATACAGTGCTACACAGTCACCCCTCCAAAGCAGCCATGTTTGCCTGGAGGTTGGCTGCCAACCGTAAAAAGATGGAGACGGAAGCAGCCCGCCTGTGTACTACCCCATGTGTATTAGGGCAGGGGGACATTTCGGTGTCTGTGGCCTAATTCCCACAAGAAGGGAAATGAGGTTGAACGCAGAACTGGGGGGAATTGGTTGCCATGCAATCTCCCCCTAAGAAGAGTCGCCAGTCTGATTTTTCCCTTCACATATGTGAAGAAACGGCTCTTGAAAGCTCATCTGTAACCACTATGCCACAATTCCCAAAGGTCAATTCCAGGGGTAGTCAAACTGCGGCCCTCCAGATGTCCGTGGACTACAATTCCCAGGAGCCCCTGCCAGTGCTGGCAGGGACTCCTGGGAATTGTAGTCCACGGACATCTGGAGGGCCACAGTTTGACTACCCCTGGTCAATTCTTTCCCACACTCAACGAACATTCCACACCACAGGTTCATGACACCCATCTCACCACACCAACACATTTGTCACCACGGCACCACAATCTCCCGCACAACACACAGACACCCTTACAGACTGACCAACTCCTCCCCTTCCTCTTCCCATCGCCAAGTTTTAGCGCACATTGTATGCCCCTAGTTAGGTTAAATAAGTCAGCTATGAAAGGGAAAAAGGAAAGTGTGGGGTGAGAAAAATGGGGCCCGTGAGTCTTGCAAGATTAACTCGAGGACTAGAAACTTGAATTTCCAGTTTGAGGGGGTGGGAGAGTGTGTGCTTTACGTTTACCTAAAAGGTGTGCCATCCATGAAATCTCTTGTCTTGCGCCTCCCCAATCAGTAGCTTTACGCATTGGAAAGAGAGAATTGGAAGGGGGGGAATGTGCATTTGGAAATGGGACGAAGGGCTTTTCATTTTGTGCGTATACAGTGTTTTTTCGTGGAAAACAGTGAGAAGCCCGACTTCCTTGTTTTGGGTTTTCTGTAGATTTCTACGTTGCTTTATAACAGAAGAGCTTAGCGGTCCACCTACTCCAGCATATCGCCTCACATAGCAGCCAGCCAGTTCTTCTTGGGGGACAGAATCGGGGCACAGATGCCACGGTCTTCCCCTGAGGTTGCCTCCCGGCTCTGGGATTCACAGTACTAGTGCCTCTGGATGTGGAGGTTCCCTCAATCGCCCTGGCCAGTGGCCATTGATAGATGGGAGCTAAGAGAGAGTCCTGGGGTTGGAGGTGGGGGGGGGGGGGGGTGGAGCCCGCTCCTTTGAACCAGTGGTCTTTTTTTCCTGGAAATGCTGCATCCTTTTTATAGCTCTTGGCCTGTGTCCCTCTGGTCTTGGCCAGAATGCTTCTGGGAAGGAATGTCCTTGCTATTTTGGTGCTGGGTGACACACAGGTTGGCGGGGGCAGCCAGCGTTGTCTGTTGGCTTTGATGTCCGGAGCACAGGGAGGGGCCTTCTCGTGAGCAATGTGTGCCTTAACAACTAAATATTTTGCTGGTTCAGCCAAGAAAGCTTGTTGTGGCAGGCAGAAAGTGGCTACTGAGAGTCCTAATTGTCTCCTGTCCCCCCCCCCCCCAGGTTACTCTGCAGCATCTGGTATTCAGTGATACGCTACCCCTGAATTTGGGGCTTTAGTTCTTTATCATGGTCGACTGATGCTGTCAAGAGTTTGCACCCCACAAGTAACGTCATCTTGTGGCAGGGAGTTCCACAACCTTAACTATGTTGCATGCCGAGCTTCTGTTCATGGAGCCCTGAATCCGTTGTTGGTCAATTTATCATTGATCCTGAGTTTTTATATCGGGAGAGGACTTCTGCTTTCCAGTACTTACTAATCCAGGACTGAATCTGCACGGAGCTTTTATTCCAATTTCAGGTCGATTCAGTCCCTGCTGTCTACACTGAATGCGATTTTGATTTTGGGCTATTTAAATTTTCCCTCTGCAACAAGCATGCTTGATCCAAAGTGACCCTACCTTTCCCCCGCAATCTCCTGGAGTGGACATAATCTTTGATATTTGAAAAGTCGGCATGAGTAAAAGTGCAGCTCTCTGCTTTCCCCAAAAATAACTTGCTGCCAGGCCTCCAATGCTGTAGAAAAGCCTTGATTGGCCAGGGTATCAGTTCAAAGGCTTCCTTTTTCCCAGGTTACGAGGCGTCCCTTAAAGGGGAAGCCCTAACTTTTCTCAGCAGAGGTTTTAGAACTTCTCTCTGCAGATATTTTCCTCTTGGATTTATTCCTTCTCCTCTGCTGTCTCCAATTCCCCCCCCCCCATTAAAGAAAAAGAAAGAACCTCCTGCTGAGCTTGGCTCCCTCCCCTCCTTCTGAGCTTCCCTAATTCTGTGCAGAACACTTTTCTTTTTCAATGGGGGAGGGGTGGATAGAGGAAGACCTGAGTTCAAATTGATCTGAATTGAGCAGGATCCACAAAGGAATAAACAAAGTAAGTGCAGAATCAGCCCAGTTTTCTGCTTCTACTCTTGTGGTGGGAAAAGTTAAAATTGGGTATACCCCCTGCACACAGAAGTGTGTGAATGGAGACGCCCGACCTGTTTGAACCAGCGAATACCTTTGGAATTCTCACAGAGCAGAACCACAAAACCGCTGCCACCTGATGGATCTGGGGATCTGTAGAAGAAGCCCAAGGGAGAAGAGCTGTAGTAAAAATACTCGGAGGAAGAGGGGCGCAAGAGTATAAAACAGGGAAACAGATTTATTTAAATCTGTACAGCCCAGGCTTTCTCAACCGGGGTTTGTGACAACCCTGAAAGGGTTTCCCAAATGGGTCAGAGTTAGCGAAACATTTAGGGGCGGGTCAACATGACCATGTGACCACATATGGTCATGTGGACCCGCCTCTCCTTCCCCAATTGGCCACTGATGGGCCTGGAGGTGGTGGGAAAGGACAGGGAGGGGCCCTGGCTGGGCGTGGACACAGCGATGCTTCCCAACCATATTCTGCGCTCCTGAGGTTCCTCCGGGCCTGAAGAATGTTTCAAAAGTTGAGAAAGCCTGATGTAGCCGATAAATCTTCAGTAGCAGATCAGATTTTGGGCTCTGCAAGAGCCCCACCTGCCCCTCCCTGTTCACTTTTCAGAAATACTTGATGGACGGGGCAAAGAAAGGTGTCCGCAGGTAACACCTGTTTGGCCCCCATTTGAGCTTAGGCCCTGAACAAACTGCTGATGGTTCGAGGCCTCAGTCCTCCTAACTCCTGCTTGCTTGTCTTTTGTAGTGTGGCTCAGCGGAGTACATGGCCCCGGAAGTCGTGGAGGCGTTCAGCGAAGAGGCCTCCATCTACGATAAGCGATGTGACCTGTGGAGCTTGGGGGTCATCCTCTACATCATGTTGAGCGGCTACCCACCCTTTGTGGGGCACTGCGGGACGGACTGCGGCTGGGACCGCGGGGAAGCCTGCCCTGCCTGCCAGGTAAAAAAGCCCCACACCATCACAGGAACTTTCTAATTGCATCTCCAAATAGAACAACTACCTAAAATCTGTTGGGGTGTGTGTGTGTGTATGTGTGTGTGTGGGGGAAATATGCGTTCTGCTCCCTAACAAGCAAAGCAGGGCCTATTCTGCACACAATAGATAATGCACTTTAGATTAGTAGATTTTCCTGTTCCGCACAGGAAAATCCAGCTGCCAAAGCACATTGAAAGCGCAATATCCTATGAGTGTGGGATGGGCCTAAGACAGATGGACCCAGCTTGTGGCTGCATTTTATTACAGCCTAATTATAGCCAGAGGTTTCAGTCTGTGTAGATCTGCAGTGATCACAGCTCTTATATGATCTCTCCCTCCTCCTTCCCTCCTGGCTACCTGGCCTTACCCCTTAAAAGTGGCTGCAAAAAGATCACAGCTTCCCAAAAAAAACCCATTTTTCCAGCAGTGCCAAGCCTTAAACGGATTCCTTGCAGTTTCTGCAAGCAGCACAACGTCAAAGCCATCTGTCAAAGGAGAGAGAGAGAGAATGTGTGTATGTGTGTGTACTTGCTGCTCTTAGCTGGCCTCCCAGGAGTGGGAAGAGGGTACACAAGGGAGGGATGAAATCCAAGAAACATTTCTGCTTGTGTTCCTTTGCTTTCAAGGCGACGGGAAGGGGAATAATTGGAGGAATTGTACTTTTAAATATGATACACAAGAAAGAGAAAACAAAATGCGTGCTGAAGGGATCAAAATCCACATAGAAGGAAAATGAGATCCTGAAGCCACCATGAAGCCCCTGCTGGCATGCAGAAAGGAGAAACACACCCAGCGGGAATGCCGAGTAGAAGCAAAGGGAAAGGCTAGGCAGGGGTCGTCACGCTGCGGCCCTCCAGATGTCCATGGACTACAATTCCCATGAGCAAACGCTGTAGTCCATGGACATCTGGAGGGCCGCAGTTTGACTACCTCTGGGCTAGGGCATAATCAGCCTTTGACTGCCCAGTGCTAATACTGGTGCCATGTCTCCTTTTGCAGAATATGCTGTTTGAAAGCATCCAGGAGGGAAAGTACGAATTCCCCGATAAGGACTGGGCTCATATCTCTTTCGGAGCCAAAGATCTCATTTCGAAGCTCCTGGTGAGGGATGCAAAGAAGCGCCTGAGCGCGGCTGAAGTCCTCAAGCACCCGTGGGTGCAAGGGGTGAGTAGTTTGGTTTCTTTTCCTGTCTGCTCCTTCGGTGCGGAAAAAATCAGTGGCCCGTTTCTGCTGCTCCTCTGCGCGGCCCGAGTCTGTCTTTGGCACTTCTCTCGTCTCTCCCCCCCATGTCTGTTTTTCTTTCCTGCTGTGAAGCCAGCGTAATTTTGACGTCAGTAAGTGGCAGTTTGCAGCATAAAGTGGGCATGTTTAGAAATTTCCTGCAGACTGCGTCCTTGGAAATGGTAAGGTAAGCTGCTGGGGGGCACAGAGATCTAGGAAGCTGGCAGTGCAAAACAGAGGACGGAAATTTCAGTGAATGTTGAAAAGGGATGAAATGGGGCCTCTCTGGAAACCTGGAGGAGAGCTGAATGAGGCAGGCAGGTACAGGTGAGGGCAGGAGTTGGGGTCCTTTAGGGCGGGGGTCATCAACCCCCGGTCCGTGGCCCGATACCGGGCCGCCGTCAGCCGCACCTGCCTTCCCCCCCCCCACAGTGAGAAGCTCGGGGAAGAGGCAGGCCCGGCCACCAGCACACCGGCGGCACGCACGTGCAGCTGCCGCGCATGCGCGTTTGTGCCCCCTGGTCTTGGGCTGTCTCAGGCTTAGAATGGAAGTGCTGGATTTTTTGGATTCTACCCTGAAACCATTAAAATAGCCCATATAGGAATGCTGGAGATTTGACAAAAATGATGTGCTTATCATCATGGGGGATTGGAATGCTAAAGTAGGAAGCCAAAAGATAACCAGGATAACAGGCAAGTTTGGCCTTGAAGTACAAAATGCAGCAGGGCACAGGCTGGTAGAATTTTGTCAAGAGAATACAATGGTCATAGCAAACACTCTTTTCCAACAACCCAAGAGACGACTCTACACATGGACATCACCAGACGGTCAACACAGAAATCAGATTGACTATGTGCTCTGCAGCCAAAGATGGAGAAGTTCTATACAGTCAGTAAAAACAAGACCAGGAGCTGACTGGGCTTCTGATCATCAGTTTCTTGCTGCAAAATTTAGGCTTAAATTGTAGAAAGTAGGGGATAATCATGGATGATTGAAGAAGAGAGAGTCGTCTTTTATACCCCACTTTTCACTACCTGATGGTCTCTCCAGGCAGCTTCCAATCGCCTTCCCTTCCTCTCCCCACAATAGACACTCTGAGAGGTAGGTGAGAGTTCTGAGAGAACTGAGACTGGCCCAAGGTCACCCAGCTGGCTGCATATTGAGAATCTGGGAATCAAATGGAGCTCTCCAGATTAAGAGGCCGCCACCCTGACAGCCCGCTGATGGGGCTCATTTTTCTCTCATGTGCAGTGAAAAAAACAGAATGCAACCAATGGCCAACAGCCAAGTGTACCCGAAATGAGAGAGTTCTCTTGACCCTTTCACTCCCAGATCCTTTTGCATGCAGATTTAAGATATCCAACAGGATTCACCGCTCCTCCACATGAAGCCGGTAGACAGACCTGAGGCCATTTGCAGTTCTTTCAGAGCTCTCAGCCCTACCTACCTCTCAGAGTGTCTGGGGAGAGAAAAGGAAAGGTGATTGTAAGCCGCTTTGAGGTTCTATAGTAGAGAACAACAGGGTGCAAAAACCAGCCCTCCTTCTTGTAATGAATCGTGGTTGGGAAGTTTTGGCAGACAGTTGTGATTTTTGGAATTGTAATCCCCCACCCTCTTTTTGGTCTCTTTCAGTGTGCCCCAGATAATACCCTCCCAACTCCAATCATCCTTCAAAGGTGAGTGAATTCCTCCTCTCTCTCCCCTGAAACTTTTGTTCTTTTAGGCTTCTTCCAGAAATGCAGAGATAAAAGTAGAAGTTGGGTCTAATCTGTGGACGTCAATTGAAAGCAGTATATTCCAGCATGAGAGCAGTAGGTCAGTGGAGCCTCCCTGTTCAGGAGCAGTCTCCGTTTAAGTACAAGACAGAGAAGCAAACAGGAAGGTCTGTTGCGTTCAATCCCCACTTCCAGATTTTCTCCAAAGCATCTGGTTACTCACAGATGGAAACGAGATGATGGATCTTAGTAACCCAGAAGTTCTGTTCTTCGATTGACATTTTAGTTGGTTTCACTGTGGAGAACTGAACTTCAGGGATGCAAGCTTCTTGTCCTTACGGCTGTGTTAGATACACTTGAAAAAAAGGGGCAGTGCTTTTGCTGAAATCAAAAGCTGCATATGCTAAGCAGTCGAAATAAACCAGAATTATAGCTCGTTGGCTGTCTCAGTTTTCTCTGATCCTTGTCCAGGGAGACCCGGATGGCATATGTGGTTTTGCCTTCCTTCATTTTGCCCTCATGATAACCCTGCCAGGTAGCTGAGGCTGAGGCAGGCCCGTTTGTTGCCCACTGAGTTTCAACGCTGAATCTGGAATTTGAACCAGGGCAAGCCTGGAAGCAGCATCGCACCACTCTAGGATTCAGCGGAAACTCTATGGTAAAACCATAGAGTTCCCACTGAATTCTAGAGCGGCATGACGTCTCATCCGGATTTGAGCCTTCACTCTCCCCACACTTCTATTGGCGAAATTTCCATTTTTCTTCGTGCAGGGATGCATGATGGGGTGCGAGATCAGCTGACTAATTCTCCCCCACCTTTTCCCCCCACCTCTGGCCTTTCAGGAACAGCAGTGCCAAAGAGCTGACGTCTTTTGCGGCGGAGGCCATAGCTGTCAATCGGCAGCTGATGCAGCACGAGGAGGAGGAGGCGGCCACCGAGGAGTCCCGCCTCATTGTCATTAAAGCTACCTCAGGTTCTATGCAGCTGTCGCCCCCTTCCGAGTCGAAGCTAGCCAAGCGGCGGCAGAAAACCAGCCTGGCCAAGGCCGAAGTCAGCCAGCATCGGGTCGCCCCCTTGGTCCTGGTGGGGGACCGCCTCTGACTCTTTCGCACGCCCTCCTCTTCCATGTAGATAAGCCTTCTCTTCTTCCGTTTTGTTTTCCTTTTTTGGATGATGATGACAATTGGGGGGGGGGTCACTAGCGAGCAAGATCAGAATTCTCCAACATTGGCTGGTTCCCAACATTCCCCCTTGTTTCCTGATCTTGTCGCCACTGGCTTTACTATTTTCTCTCTCTTAAAAAAAAAAAAAAGGTATTTAACGCCCCCTTGCCCCTTACGAGACTTTTGGCTTCCCCCAAGGCAAACGCTGGCAATTTGTAATGCGTCATTTGCTTTTTAAAACACCCTGTTAACCAACCTGTTCCTGTGTCCGCCCCCCCCCCCTCGCCCCAGGTTGCTCACTCCCGCTCTGAAAGAAGGAGAGTGGAATTAAATAGCGACTGTTTTTCTTTTTCTTTTTCTATTGGCTCACTTTTTATACTGTGAAAAGGGGAACGGGGGGGGGGGAATCTCCCCCTAAAAATCTCTCAACTTTAAAGGTAGCATTTTAACGTTCAGGTGCGCCGCTTCTGTTTTGTGTGTACGTGTTTTCCATGTGGGTCTTCTGATTTCTTTTCCCTTTTTAAAAAGAAGCACCTGGATTCTGACTCATTTATGTTTGTGTGTACGTTTAGTTGGGTGGGGCACAGAAGGGCTTGGGAGGAGGGGGCACACTGGGGGTGTCTTGCGAACCTCAGCACTGCTTATCCTTTCCTGCCCAGCCTTTTGCTCCGTCAACAGGGTACGGTCTAGGACAGGGGTAGTCAAACTGCGGACCTCCATATATCCATGGACGACAATTCCCTTGAGCCCCTGCCAGCGAATGCTGGCAGGGGCTCATGGGAATTGTCGTCCATGGACATCTGGAGGCCCGCAGTTTGACTACCCCTGGTCTAGGATTTTTGCGGGAACATCCCAGACAAGAGGGCGGGTGGCTGAATCTGTATGGGAGCCCTCCAGATACCCATATACGTGGTGGGCAGTGGGGCCCAAATTACAAATCCAGTCCTTTTGTGCCTATTTAATTTGCAATCTTATTTTTTGTTGTGTGTGTGTGTTTTTTTTTTTACGGGGGCCAAGCTAGACGTGATTTTGGCAGAACTAACTTGCTGAAGGGGGGAGGTGGGGGCTGTCGGGTTCTGCAGGTGGGGGAGCCCCCCTCCCCAGGCCAGCTTTTTGTGGCTGTCCCATGTGCATTTCTTTTTCTAAAAAGAAAACTGAACACCCCCTCCCCCAGCTGATTTGGAGGTAGGATGAGAAGAGGGGATGTGGGGGTCTTTCAGCTTGGCTGGATTGAGCGAAAAAAAGCTACCATGGAAAAACCTAGAAAATGGGTGCACATTTAAATATCTTTTGATGGTGGGGGGGGGAGTCTACAACCCTGGGGGCAAGCTGTCTTTTTGCTTTTTTAAAGCTGCCCTCAACAGGGCCAGCGTGTTCATGCCACTGGGTGGCTTTTTTTCTGAAGGATTTGCATGTTACGAAGAGTTCCTCGTAGATCAACAATGGGGCCAGTTTGGGAGGGGGGGTGTTTTTTGGAATATGAGATAACCAACACTGGCTCACTCCACCTTTGCCTCATGATAGAATTTTCCTGTTTGCAATTTTTTTGTGTTTTAAACAGAACCTTCCAGATTTTTTTTCCCTTTGCAACCGAGAGCAAGACTTTTGAGTTAGAAAAGAAGGGCGCTGCAGGGATATCTTTTTCTCTTCCCCCATTCTCTGCCCTCCTGCCCCACTGCCCCACTTCAAAATATGTTTTTTTTTCCTTAAAAGTGATTTTTCACTTGGCTTGCCTTCTTTCCAAAGAACCTTTGAAATAGCTGATCCATGCCGGGAACCTCTAACCTGTTTTTCTGGCCCGGCTCCCCTCTTTGCTGAACTACAGTCCCCATTGCTCCTTCGGGAGAAGCCATGACACTGAAATGCGTACAAAGCTCATAAGGTAATCCTTCAGCTGGTTGCTTTTACTGCAGTTGCTGGGAGGATTAGTTGGGCTGGCGCATTTTTAGAGAGGGGGGTTCCGGAGAGCAAGTGGAAACCTTCTGACAGCCTACCACTGTGTGTGTCGAGAACCGCTTGAAGCATGAGGAAGTGAGAAACCATCCTTGTGTAAAGCATGTTTTATTTCCTCATGGTGCCAAATTTATTTCCTCATGGTCCCTTACTCATTCAGGCACGACCCGGTGGGTTTTGTGTGTGTGTGTGCATGCACATACACTATCTTTTTGGAACAAAAGGTCTGGTACTTGTGAAAACTGGAGAGTTGAAGCCAAACATGGACTTCCTGCATGGCCAGCTTTCCCAACAGGCTGTGTAGAAGGAGCAGCGTAGCTGAGGGATGCCCTGGCTTGTTCGCTTTTTCTGTTTTGTTGTTGCCATCGTGGGAAAATAGAGATCCTTTGGGAAGGGCAGGAGTCCTGTCTTTGCCTGACTTGTGCTGCACAGTCCTGTTTCGTAAACCGTGTAGGGGCACACCAGGGACCGGTCCTCACTGGTAGGAGAAAATACAGACTCTGTCCTCAAGGACAGGCTTCCTGGCTTCTTACTGCAACGTTGATTTCTGGAGCTCCTTGGAGACTGCTTGTGCTCATTGAGGTTGCAGGAACTTAAAGGAGAGAATTCCCCCATACCGCGCCCCTTCTGGGCATCCTAGAAGTCACTTCCTCAGGGCCTGCAAAGTCCTAGCACTCCTCCACGAGGTGTAGAAAGTAGCCCATTTGAGGGCCCTGTGTAAGTAAGCATGCGTGCATACATACATGGGAGCCTCACATATAGAAGTGCACCCATGCATGTGGGGACACTGGCTCTGCTGGGGCCGCTCTCCAATTTCGCACTGACTTGTTGCTCGTGGTTGCTATCCTCCTGCGTGTCTGCAGATAGCCAAGCCTCCTGTGCCACGCTGCACGGTTGGGGGGGGGGGGAGGAAACTGGAGCACTGCATGAACTGAGATGGAAGCCCCCTTGTTGGCTGCAGAACTGTTAAATCACGGTAGGGTTTTTTGTATTGAGGGGGATGCCACCTACAGCCCTGATGTGTGGTCCCAGGGATTGAGAACCTTTGGTGAGGCAGGACGTAGGGACCACTTAGCTTAGCTGTTCCACTTCCCCTCAGAGGGGGTGGCCCCAGCAGAGAAGTCGGAATTGGGAGGAGAAGGGTGAGCTCCCACAGCACGGCCACCATCTGGCGTGCTCGGCTGGGAAGGCAGTCTGCCACCTCTCTGTCAGTCTTGCTCCTACGGAAACACTGGCGCAGCCGGCTGTCGGTTCAATTGTGCAGGGATTGTGGTCTGAGTGGGTCCAGATGTGTTTGGAAGGGGGCAGAGGTGACTTCTTCCAAAGAGTTGCCTGTGTTGCGCTTGGCTGTTGTCCACAGGGCTGCCAAAACCACTTGGATCGTTCTGGTTTTGCTCCCCCAGGACTGAAAGCCCTGTCTAAACCTCTTCATCCTGTCTCCTCCTTCCAAGTTAACTGTGTGGATTGTGGCTTCTGTGAACTTAAGTCAGGTGACACCTTCTTGCGCTATGAAGGGATAAAATTTGCCATGCTGAGGTGGTTTTTGAAATGAGGAATCTTTGAGCAACACCATGGTCAGTTCGAAACGGGCTTAACTTAGCCAGGGTGCAGACCGGTGGTAGCGGCGGGGGGTGGGGGGGGTGGGCGGCCTCTGCTTGGACTTCTTTAATGATGCTTTTTTTGTTTTGCTATTTAAAAAGCGACCAATTTGGCCCCTGTTCAGTTGGGCTCATCCAGGCACCGCTGCTCGGGGCCCGTGTCTGCAATGGGTTGGGCACGCTTTGGGTTTTCTTTTTTCTTTTTTCTTTTGGAAAAAGTTTTTAAAATTGCTTACGAGACTATGCAATCGGTTTGTTTGGAGAAAGTAGCAAATTACTTCTTGGAATGCCTGAACACGGATGGTTTCGGACGGAAGCGATAAGATTATTTTGAAAAGTGTTGCTACCATATTTTGAGCTTGCTTGCTTTAAGTTTTTTTTGGGGGGTGGGGGGGAGGTTGATGAAAAATATACTTGAACAACATAAAATTGTAGTCTTTACTGGAAGTTGCGGACTGGGGCATGAGAGAATGCAGAGACAGTTCCCCCTTGACTGGGATGGGCATTCTTCATCTTGGGAAGGGTCACTTGTGTATTTTGGCAATGCCTTTAGCTCTTGGGCCAGCGTTTAAACAAGCTTGGAGAACAGGCAGATGACTCACAGCGCCTCGTCCCTGCTCCGGGGTGCTCTTGAGGGCAGCGTGCCGGTGCAGAGATCTGCCTGGTGCTGCAGCGAGATGCCATCTCCGGAGTTCTGTGGCCGGGATCCGCTGGTGGTTTAGCTCATATTCGGAACTGGTTTTAAGTCTGACGATATAGAGTGGAAACCAACAACAATGAGAAAATTGGGTTTGTTCCTGCTTAGTAGTAAGTAGAATCTGTGCAAATCGCAGTCCCTTTTCTTCAAAACGGAACAGGCTTTTGCCCATCCTCGTGGTTGAGCCAGCTTTTTCAGGAATTGGTGCAGTGGCCCAGGATGTGTTTCTGTACCCTGTGTCACCTGCATTATCCAGTTTATACCCCCCCCCCGGGACAGATGCCTTGGATCTTGCTCTGTAGGGCAGGGATGGGGGTTGCTGCAAGCTGTCCCAGGATAATGCCCCAAAGCTGGTCTTTCACACATTTCCCCCCCCCCTTCGTTCAAATAGGTTCTCAGGTCGATTTCAGCGTGCAAAGAATCTGACAGGTGGTCCTCCTAGGTTGCACCTGAGATTCTTTTTAGTCAAATGAACTGGACATGGTTGCAAAGTCCGTAGAATCTCAAGATACGGGCTCTGCAACCCTTCGATGCACCAGCCTTGCAGACCGAGCGTGCTTTGCTCCAGACTGCCTGCAAATGTCTCATTTTCATTTGTTTGGGGGCGGGGGGGGGGGCTTCATTCATTTTGGGACTCAGTTTCCACCACCGCCCCCCTCTGGCCTCTAGCACATGAGCAAAAACCTGTTTCCTCCCGTCTCAACGTCTATTCCCCGGTCACCCCGCTTAATGATGTGCACCTTTGTTTTTGGAGACGTAAGATGGTGCTTAGATTTCTCTCTTTCTACACGAGAGATAATGATAAAACTTCTTTTGTTTTCAGAGTCTTCCAGGCTTGGGAGCACATTTCTACCAAAAAATGCTAAACCCCCTTTTGAGCTTGTCGTTAACCTCTGCGGAGGAGAGTTTAGAATTCTCTGTCGGGGAATTCTAAGCTTCTGCATCCTGTGGGGATGATGCCCTTGCTCAAATACCACAGCAGTCAGACTTTGAGCTTAAAGTTCCTAGTCCTTGAGGAAACAGGCTTTGCTCTGGCTAGCGGTGAATGGAAACTCCTGAATGCCTCTGGACATCCCTACAAGCAGTCAGTCTCAACATAGTATACAGAAAATGGTGCAGTTTTTCTCTTCTCTCCCCTAGCTGCCCTTTATTTTCAACGTTCTGTGAAGATTTCTGTCCCTGCCTTATCTAGAATGGTGTTAACTCTTTTTTTTTTTCTTTCCGTCTGTGTTTTCTTCTCTTTCCTTGGGAGTGTCTGTCTTGCAAAACCTTTTTCGTGTTTTGATACCTCCTTTAGGTTTCTTTCTAGCTGCAAAAGGGGGGGGGGATGGATGCAAAACTTTGATATCATCTTCCTTTCTCTCCCCCCCCCAAGTAAGTCAAATGTTAGAAAACCGGTTAGTAACTTTTTTTTTTGAACTAAATCCTACTTTGCATTCTATGAGAAAAAAAATAAGTACATGAGAAAAAGAGGTCTGTGTGCCCACCCCACCCCCCTTCTGTAGAAGACTGCCAAAGGATCGTGTTTTTTGACATGAAGTCACCTTAACATGCTACTGAGGGATGAGCACTCAGTAAGGGACTGGTTTAAAAACAAAACAATAAAAAAAAACCTTCAAAAAAACCCTTATAAAAAAAAACAAAAAAAAACCAAGCACTTTATTATATGTACCAGGTGAACTGATACAGCTTGATGGAACTTTTCCTTTGTAACACCTTGTTGATGCCAGAATTTTTTGTATTCTGTTTTGTAAGAATTTAATAAATGCATTGAAACACAGGGACGAGTCTTCTCTGTTTCTGAAAGTTTGTTGTTGTTGTTGTTGCGAAGTCGTGTCCGATCCATCGCAACCCCATGGACCAGGGGTAGTCAAACTGCAGCCCTCCAGATGTCCATGGACTACAATTCCCATGAGCCCCTGCCAGTATTCTAGCCCATGGACATTTGGATAGCTGCAGTTTGACTACCCTTACCATGGACAATGACCCCCCAGGCCTTCCTTCCCTCTACCATTCCCCAGAGTCCATTTAAGTTCGCACCGACTGCTTCAGTGACTCCATCCAGCCACCTCATTCTCTGTCGTCCCCTTCTTCTTTTGCCCTCAGTCGCTCCCAGCATTAGGCTCTTCTCCAGGGAGTCCTTCCTTCTCATGAGGTGGCCAAAGTATTTGAGTTTCATCTTCAGGATCTGGCCTTCTAAGAAGCAGTCAGGGCTGATCTCCTCTAGGACTGACCGGTTTGTTCGCCTTGAAGTCCAAGGGACTCGCAAGAGTCTTCTCCAGCACCAGAGTTCAAAAGCCTCAATTCTTTGACGCTCGACCTTCCTTATGGTCCAACTTTCACAGCCATACATTGCAACTGGGAATACCATAGCCTTGACTAGATGCACTTTTGTTGGCAGGGTGATGTCTCTGCTTTTTAGGATGCTGTCTAGATTTGCCATAGCTTTCCTCCTCAGCAGCAAGCGTCTTTTAATTTCTTTGCAGCAGTGATCTTGGAGCCCAGGAAAATAAAAAAGTTAGAGCTCTGAAAGTTCCATAAATGGTGGAAACTGAACCTACTCACCAGATCCCCCCCATACCCATGGAGCTTCATCCCATCCCTGCCACCAAGTGAAGCACGTGGGTCACCCACCAAGTGAGAAGCGTTCTTTTCCCCTAGAGCAGAGGTAGTCAAACTGCGGGCCTCCAGATGTCCATGGACTACAATTCCTATGAGCCCCTGCCAGCGTTTGCTGGCATGGAAATTGTAGTCCATGGACATCTGGAGGCCCGCAGTTTGACTACCTCTGCCCTAGCTTGTAGGTTGGCAGTTGGAGTTATGCCTTCCTTTTGCATCTATTTGCTCACCTAGCTAACTTACTGTGCCAGGATAAAAGCAAACAGCACCTTAAGGATACAAGAATGCTGCAGGATCAGACCAGCGGTCCATCTAGTCCAGCATCCTGTCTCACAGTGGACAACTGATTCCTCTGTGGGGACCACAACAAGGCATAGAATCCAAGGCCTTCCCCTGACGTTGCCTGCCGGCTGTGGGATTCAGAGGTTGACTGCTTCTGTAAGTGGAGGTTCCCTTAAGTAACCATGGCTAGCTTTACCCGCCATGAATCCATCTAATTTCCTTTAGAAGTTCTATATTCCTGCGGTGGTTGCTACATCCTCTGACAGTGAATTTCGCATTTTAATCCCACTCTACGTAATGTAGGCTTCTGTTCATCCTGAATCTACTACCCACTGGCTTCTTTGGACGCCCTCAAGTTCTGGTATTTTGGGACAGGGGGAAAGAATTCTTTTTTGGCAAATCTCTCCATGCATTTTATAAATCCTTATTGCAGGGGTAGTCAAGCTGCGGCCCTCCAGATGTCCATTGACTACAATTCCCATGAGCCACTGCCAGCGTTTGCTGGCAGGGGCTCATGGGAATTGTAGTCCATGGGCATCTGGAGGGCCGCAGTTTGACTACCCCTGCCTTATTGTGTGTCTCCCTTTAGTCATCTGTTCCCGCTTAAAAGTCCCCAACCAGCTCTACACAAGGCTGCCCTGGAGACTGTTCTAGAAACTCCAGCTGGTTCAAAATGCGATTGTGTGAGTCCTGACAGGGACTTAGTGGAAAGTACATGTAACACCAATTCTTGCTCAGCTGCACTGCCTCCAAATTGGAAACCGAATCAGGTTTGAGGAGCTGGTGTTAACCTTTAAAGCCCTAAATCAGGGGTAGTCAACCTGTGGTCCTCCAGATTTCCATGGAATACAATTCCCATGGGAATTGTAGTCCACTGACATGTGGAGGACCACAGGTTGACTACCCCTGCCCTAAATGGTCTGAGACCCAGATCGGCATACCTGCAGGACTGCCTCTCCCGTATAATCCCCAAGAGATGAGTTTTGGATTAACACCTCAGTTCAGTGTCTGGCCCAAAGGAGGTGAAATTGGTCTCAACTCATTGGGACAAGCTCCTAGGAGTGGTCAGGGACCTTAACCAGTTTCTCGAGGCCCGTAAGATGGAGCTGTTCCACTGGGTTTATGGTTGAGGCCCACAATAACTTCCACCAAGCTAGCTGGCCTCGCCGCAGAAAGGAAGAGAAGAGTCAGAAGACTCCCCATCTTGGACTTGTAGTTGGGGTTGCTTTGTACAATTGGTAGATGCTTTTAAATTTTAAATCTGTATGTCGATTTTACTGCCATCACCCGCCCTGAAGGACTCGGAAGGGTGGATAAGAAATAAAAAATTATTACAAGACCCAACAAGTTGTAAGCTTCCATGGGCTTGTGCCCTTCCTCAGATCTTAAACTTGGTTGGTCTTAAAGGTCCCATTGGACTCCGATATTGCTCCCCAAATTTCTAGGAAGTTTCTTAATTCATAGAATCATAGAGTTGGAAGGGGCCATACAGGCCATCTAGTCCAACCCCCTGCTCAATGCAGGATCAGCCCTAAGCATCCTAAAGCATCCAAGAAAAGTGTGTATCCAACCTTTGCTTGAAGACTGCCAGTGAGGGGGAGCTCACCACCTTCTTAGGCAGCTTATTCCAATTGCTTGTCATAAGTCTCTAATAAAATTGAATCCTTCATTCTAATAATGAGGATGGGGGAGATGAATTTTTCATTAAATGAACTGTAAGTGACACCCTGTAGCAATAACGGAAGAATAAAAAGGTAAAGGTAAAGGTATCCCCTGTGCAAGCACCGAGTCATGTCTGACCCTTGGGGTGACGCTCTCCAGCGTTTTCATGGCAGACTCAATACGGGGTGGTTTGCCAGTGCCTTCCCCAGTCATTACTGTTTACCCCCCAGCAGCAAGCTGGGTACTCATTTTACCGACCTCGGAAGGATGGAAGGCTGAGTCGACCTTGAACCGGCTGCTGGGATTGAACTCCCAACCTCATGGGCAAAGCTTTCAGACGCCTGCCTTACCACTCTGCGCCACAAGAGGCTCTTCGGAAGAATACTTGACTCTATTATACCCCAGAATGTCAATAGTAAAAGGGCAGGTGCACATCTTTGAAGCTGTCAAGGTTATTTTCCATGGTCCCCTTTGCTCTAGTATTCCTAGAGATGGAATTTGAATAATAAAACCCTTTCCATACTTGCTGTGAAAATAAAATGAAAGATCATCCATCGAATAGGCACCCCTCCCCTCTAATTCTGCATTTGTTCCATGCTCTGTTGAAGTTCCCACTTGAGGATTTGGTGCATTCAATAATGAATTTTCTGCTGCACACTTCTGTGTTGCCCTACTGGGGGAGGATCCCCCGGCCCTAAGGAAGAGTGTTACCAATCAATTGGAATTAAATTTGAGTTCAGTTCCCCAAGAAAAAATGGCTGATCTGCAAGGTGGACTCTGTGGCATTATACCCTGCTGAGACCCTCCCCTTCTCCCAAACCTGCCAGGTTTTACTTCACACCCCTCCTCCAGGAGCAATAATGCATGGATCTTTTTTGGCTGCAGGTGCTGGAGTGAGGAGGAGGGGAATCTATGAGTGGAGAGGTCTTGTGTGGTTCAAGCCACTATCTACCCCCCCCCCCCAAATACAAAAAGATTTCAACTGAGTGTGCTCAAGCAGGGTTGGGGAGCTGTGTTTGGGTACGGCTCCCTTGGCTGGTAACTGAGAGGTAGTTAAATTGGCATTATGGGACACTGCAAAGAATGGCCATTGTATGTCCATCTGCCACCAAGCTGGCTTGTCACGAGCCACGAGAGTTCCCCTATGACCAACCTCAAGGGGTCCCCAATATTTTTGAGCCCATGTGTGTCTTAGTAATTCTGTCCTGGTCCAACAGGGACAGCACCATCCACTCACACTGGCAGTGACTTCCAAACTTTTGATACTGGAGTAACCCCTGAAATATTCTTCAGGCTTTGAGTAACCCCAGAAGTGATGCTAGCTGGCCACGCCTCCCTGCCGTGCCCCCAGCAGTCACAATGTGAATAGCATCACTCAAAAGTACTTGTTAGATAAGAAGTTAGTTTCATTTTTGTGTGTGCAGTACTTTGCCTGAGCAAAACAAGAAAGCAATCATCTCAGCTATCATAAAGCCCACCATGCAAAGTGGCAAGTCTCAGAGAATGATCTGTGTGATTTGGATATCCCTTCTAACTTTGGGAGATCTCCAGGCTCCACAAGAAGGCTGCAGTCCGAGCAAGGGGGGGGGGATGAGAGGAGCCAATGGTGGAGTGTAGCAGGTTCATCTCTTCCTTCCCACTCCTTTTCTATTGTTTGTGAATTCAACAAGGCCACTGCAGACCAGAACAGATGAGCAGAAAGCCACTCTATCCTTCTGACTCCTCCCTGTCATTAATATATAATATAAAAATTACAGACATACCCCCAACTAGAGCAACACCCCCAGGGCTCTGGAGTAACCTTTTAACTGGAGATGCCCAGGATTGAACCCAGGACCTGCATGCGGAACAGACGCTCTCTAACCACTGTGCCCCAGCCCCTCCCATTTCAAGTTGGCTGTGTGTTTCAAACCAGGTCATTCTGAGCATGCGCTACCATGATAAAATGCCAATGACCTGTCGGCACAAGTATCAGTGCATGCCACAGTCTCACAACTTGGCTGGATTTGAACGGGGGCCTGCCCCACCCAGAATGACCCCAGGGTATCTGTCATGCCCACCGGAATGCTCCACCGCTCCCATGTGCTGGACACAGACTCCTGGTCCCACTGAATGCTGTAAAACAGCATGGTCGCATGATTTCTCTTGCTGCCACAGTGCAAGAAAATCATGCTGGAAAAGACCCAGAGAAAGCTGGCATTTTTGTTCTTGTTTCTTTCTTTTTTTTTAATGTCAATTAATAAAATATTTGTATAGAGCCCCCCTCCCCCAAAAGTTCAAAATAGTGCAAAACATGTCACTTGTCATGCAATCCACTGGCTGGGAGCCAATGTTCAATCCACTCCAGATATGTACAGAACAGACAACATGGAACAATTTGCCAAGACGCGAATTAACTTGATCGGACCGTTCGGGGTTTTTACTCGGAGGCCGTTTTTGTGATTTTTTTTTTTGCTTCTATTTTGATAGTTTCTTTTGCTTTCGACCACATGCCAAACAGAAATCGGTGAGGACGGGAGAAGAATCAGTCAAGAGGGAGATGGACAGGCGGACCGGAGTGTTCCCTTGAATTTTTGCCCCCTCTCTTGAGTGGAGCAGCTTGCGTCCTGAGCAGAAAATGAGCTTTTGCGAGTCAATGCTCGCTTCTTCAGTTAATTCTTCGGGCAGCAGGAACTCACAAAAGCTCCTCCCCTGCCACGACTTTTGTTAATCTTTAAGGTGCTAACGGGGACTCTCTGATCCTGTTACAGGCAGGCGGTGGCCCTTCTTGAGCTATATGCGGAATGTTACTGCTGCAATCTTGAAATGGGCGGCACAAGACCTTGCGTGGCTCCAGATTGCTGCTGAGCAGCGCTTCCGGTGTTCATGAGCGGCCACTCGCATGCATTGCACCGCCTAGAGGGAACGCTGTCTTCTAAACCGGCCCTACCAGGGTTTCTGACCTTTCCGCAGGGTCTTGGCGTCTGGGGGGCGTGAGGTCCATTTGTGCAAAGGTGGACCTGAAGGGCAGTTGGGTGCCAAAGGGGGCGGGTGGGTTTGTAAACCTGACGGTTTCCTCTTATTCTGACCGGTGCAGTTTATAAAAGTCGGGGTCGGGTTGCGTGTGTGTAAACATTCAACTCAAATGCAGACACTTTGGTTCCAGGCAAGTTGCACCGAGAGAGATAGACGTGACAAAAATAAAATTAAGGAATATGGGTCGTTTGGAGATGTTGGGCTTCGGGAATGGGGAAGACCAGCTTATATGGGAAAGCTTGGTGCTTGGGAATCAGATATCCAAGATGCTGGGGGAATCTTTCAAAGAATGACAGATGGTAGGAGACGGAGGCTAGCTCAGCGTTCCAGCCTCCAGCTTGATAACAAGCCGCCATTCTGGCCGGGGAACCCTGCTCAGGAAGGAGAGACTTCCAGAGAATTATCTGCAGCTGCCTCTCACTACAATCCCAGCATTCTCTGGGGAGAATCGGTGACGGCTGCAGTTAATACAGCATCGATGGACGGGTCGAATTTGGGGTGGGTGGGGTCGGAACGAGGGAAGTGGAGCCCTTCCTCTAGAGACGTGCCCACGGAAAGAATGCCCTGTAGAGAGGGTGGCCTGGGTTGCCCTTCTCAGATTCAGGGCGGGTTTGGTGATTTTAGGAGACATCATTGCTTACTGTCAAGGGAAGAGCTATGGACCACAAACCCCCTCTCATCCCTGTTGTTTTTTTCTCTGCCAGGACTGAAAGCGTCCCACAGGGTGTGTTTTTGTGTGCATGCACAGAGGCAGTTTCTACTGGGGAAATTGTGTGCGCACCTGGGGGAGAGTTAACCCCTTTTGCCAGCCCTGTTCCCCCTCCAAATCTTGTCTCCCCCCCCTCCACGAGTGCAAGCCTTGTTCACAGTGGACCCTCTGTGCAAGCCGATGCAATTCCTTTCTTTGGGATCCTGTGGCTGGTATAAGGGGCTGGTCCAAAAATACGAACCCACTGTGAATAAGCTATGAACCAATCGCTCATGAAACCAGCCCTTTTCAACCTTTTGACTGAGAAGGAGCCCCTGAAATAACTTTTCAGGCTTTGAGGACCCCTGGAAGTGATGCCAGCTGGCCACGCCTCCGTAAGGACCTCACCACCCCCACCCTTGACACCCCCTTAGCTCCCTTCCCCCACCCTTACTATTATCACAGCTGCTCTGCCTTCTGGATGCTGGAAAGAAGGGGAGGGGTTGAAAAGATCATGCCACAGCCCTTTGTTTTTTACACCCATGGCCTTCCCCTGGGCACACGTGACTAGTTCCCTAGCTTGTGGCCCAATCCATTAAGGCAAGAAGGGAAAGGCCGCGGACCCCCTCCAGAGCTTCCACAGACTCCCGGTTGGGAATCTCTGCACGAAACTTTGCCTGAACCCTATAATCTTTCACAGAACTATCACGAAACCGTTCCAAAATGATCCGATGCAACCTCATCCGTGTAGCTTCAATGGCAGTCCATAAACTGTTTTAAATTGGAACGAGTCTTCAATGTAGCGGCTCCAGATACAGCCCTTAGGTTAGGATGTAGTAAGCACAACAGGCAATCTTGATGCCGTGTCTTTCTTAAGCTCTGGTCACAGGGGAATGTCATTAGCCTTCCCTTGAAGGTAATTGGACATTCCCCTGTGATGTTAATCAGACTGGATGGAAAGTTAAATGGTCCTGTGGTGTTCAGAACTTGGTGTCCAGCTTTGCGGTTCGAGCCATTACAGGCTGGGAAGACAAGAGAACCATCCCCTCCGAGCATCTACTGTTTTGAGCATCACAGTGGGGGAAGCCCTTAGGATTTGTGGGACCGTATCTTTATGTAACACAACAAAACAAAATCAAAGTCCAGTGGCTCCTTTAAGACCAACCAAGATTTGTTCAAGGCGTGAGCTTTTGAGTGCAGGTCCTCTTCCTCAGACTATGAGCTGACCATCTGAGGAAGAGTGCTTGCACTCGAAAGCTCACGCCTTGAATAAATCTTTGTTGGTCTTAAAGGTGCCACTGGACTCTGATTTTGTTTTGTTGTGCTGCTTCAGACCAACACGGCTACCCACTTGA
This sequence comes from Paroedura picta, assembly GCF_049243985.1. Taxonomy (NCBI): domain Eukaryota; kingdom Metazoa; phylum Chordata; class Lepidosauria; order Squamata; family Gekkonidae; genus Paroedura; species Paroedura picta. The sequence continues at coordinate 26,290,313 of NC_135372.1, forward strand.
ATCTATCTTTGTTTATGTAAGTGCTTGATGAAGACTTGTTGTGAAACAGGGGCTCGTTATGAGACCATCTATCTAGATTATCTGTCGTACTTACTACTCAAGGAACTAAGGACTGCTACATTGGGGATATGTCATCTCTCTAGGATAGGCCTGGAGATGAAGCTAGAGCACTGAGCTTACTAATGGGCTGCCATTGACGTTGCATGGATAAAATTGCATTGGATCACTTTGCAACAGTTTCATGGTTGTTCTATGAAAGCTGATAGGGTTTGGGAAAAAATTAGCGATTGGTTTCCTGCAGGAGCAGCCAAACGTTGGCTCTCCAGATGCCCATGGACTGCAGCAGCAGGGGCTCATGGGAATTGTAGTCCACGGACTTCTGGAGAGCCACTGTTTGGCGTTTAGCCTATGCACAGCAGGTTCATGTTTTTGGATTATCACTACACTGTGCCTCTTGTATATATTCGTGAGTGGGATAAGGAGTTGCTCCATGCTGCAAGTAATGTCTAGCTCCCTTGTCCAGGGAAAAAGTCCTCTTGGAAGAGGGAGGGAGAGAGAGATGTAGAAAGGGGGGGGTCAATCCATTGGTGCCCCCTTCCAGAAAGAGGTGCTTTCTCCCACCTGAATGGGGGGTGCAGATTTGGCAATTTTGCAGAATCTACGCGAGTGATCCTTGGCAGTGGGAGAAAGCTCCCAAATTGGAGAATGGGGAGGGCGGGAGACAGATTTGCAAACTATGGCTTTGACATGGCTGTATAAAAGAGACAGGGGTGGGTGGGGGGGGGAAGGTGGTTCTAGCAGCATGTGGGTGGAGGGAAGGGCAGAGGAAGGGGAGGGCGGAAAGGGCCTTAGCTGCTGCCCTCCTCGGCGGAGCGTGTGTCCGACTTCAACTTGACAAACTCCTTGGCCACCTCGTCGTTGTTGCGCTGGGAGAGGATGCGCAGGACCGTCAGCCCCGTGTCGTCCATGTGGATGCGCCGCCCGAGCGGCAGCCAGCAGGTGCAGCTGCCCCTCTGCATGATGTCTTTCAGCTGCAGGATGGCGATGCCCACGGTGCGGTCCTCGCGGGCAAAGCAGTAGTCCTTCACGCAGACTTGCAGCTCGTAGCACTCCGGCCCTGTCTCTGTGCCCAAAGTGCTGCAAAAAGAACATCAAAACTGCATTATCCAACGTGTGCATAATAGACCTTGTCACATGAGCTGCCAAGAGATGGAATCCAGCTACTGGCATTTAAAATCCTTTCTATCGATTTGTTGGTTTGTTACATTTCTGTAACAAATATAACGTCCCTGGTTTGTGTTGGCTCTTGACTTCCACGGCAGGCTGTCCCCTCTGGATGGGGTTGCCAACCTCCAGGTGGGCCCTAGAGATCTCCAGAAATTACCACTGCTTCCCAAAGATCAACTCTCTTGGAGAAAATGGCTGGTTCAGAGGGTGGACCCTGTGGAATTATGCCCCATTGAGGTCCTTCACCTCCCCAGACCTGGCCCTCTTCAGGAATCCCCCAACCTGAATTTGGCAACTTTATTTAGCAGGACGTGGGGAATTCCTGGTTCAAACGTTGTGGTACATAAATTTGTGGAAGGATATTAAGTCTGTTTTTCACTGACAAGCTTGTGCTCCTTTGACCACTTTCCTCAAACCCAGCTTTGGGGAAATGCTCATTCTGCTTCAAGTAGGTTCGACATCTGTCAAAGAAATTTGGAGGGGGGGGGCAACAGTCTGCATTGCATGAATGTGTTCCATTTCATTTTTTAAAAATATCACTCTAATTATAGTAAAGTAGCCACCCCTATGAGAAAGATGAAAGCCCCAAGGTGAGACCTGCCGATAAGCAAAGGAGTACCCATGGATGAAGCTGCCTTCTACCGAATCAGTAGAAGTAGAGACAACCCATCAGCTGAAGATGAGTTGACAAGAAAGAAATTTTCAAGCTGGCGATGGCAAAAACTTTATTCAAACAATAGAGTGAGTTTCTAGGTATAAAACCTCGTTTTCGTATTTTACTTCATTAGTGAACTTATTTCTTAATTGTTTCCTTTTCAAGGATACCAACAAGGCCTTCAACACACTACCTTCTATTTTATACTTTATATTTTAAGCCATATGACTTGGGTCTATTAATATCAAAGGCCCGTGAAGGTAACCACCTTATAAATGATAAGATAGTTGAAGATTTTGTTAGTATCCTTGAAAAAAACCCAATTAAGAAATAAGTTCACTGATGAAGTAAAATACGAAAATGAGGTTTTATACCTAGGAACTCGTTCTATTGTTTGAATAAAGTTTCTACTAAAGAATCAGGACAATACCCACTCTCTCTGGCTCTCCTGGGACTCAGTCTTTCCTGGGACTCAGTATTTCCCATCACATAATACCTGGCCCTTTTAACTGGAAATGCCGGGGATTGAACCTGGGACCTTCAGCATGCAAAGCAAAGGCTCTGATATCAGGATAGAAAACAGTGCAAAAAATTAGAATTGTTTGGCCTAGGGACATAGATTTGCCCAGGGCAGAAACACAACTGAAAACAGTGATTTTTCCGGTCAAAAATGGTAGGGATGGGACATTTCAAATCATCCTCTTGCCAGCTCCAACTCAGCCAAAGATGCCCCGAAACGGAGAAAGGAGAACAATGGCTTGTACGTTTAACACTCACAACTGGATACTTTCATTGTATTTGGGAGACCAGCTGTTGTTTTTCGATTTAGTGGCAAATTTCCTTTTCTTGTCGCTGAGGTGCGGCCCGATGATGTTGACCTCGATGAAGGGTCGGAAGATGCCAGAGGTCTGCCACTTGAGGTCGTTGGCTGCCACCACTAGGGGAAGAAAGAGGAACTGCAATCAGTGCTGATGGGCAAAGGAGGGGGGGTGCATTCTTGCATTAGGTTGAGGGACCTGGGAATGTTCAGCCTGGAGAGAAGGAGGTTGAGAGGGGACACGATAGCCCTCTTTAAGTATCTGAAAGGTTGTCACTTGGAGGAGGGCAGGATGCTGTTTCTATTGGCTGCAAAGGAGAGGACACGCAGTAATGGGTTTAAACTTCAAGTACAACGATATAGGCTAGATATCAGGAAAAAAATTTTCACAGTCAGAGTAGTTCAGCAGTGGAATAGGCTGCCTAAGGAGGTGGTGAGGGGGTAAGGTGAGTAGACACGCTTACAATAAAAAAAAATTTTTTTTTTTACAGACAAAAGCTGTTGTGCATTTTATGGAAAAAAATTGAAGGCGTGATCTCTTTTTAAGATTTTATCAAAATGCGAGAAACTGGGTGTGAGTATCTTCAGGGTTCCATGGAGCTGCAGGCTATTGTGCATTGAAAAAAAATCCATTTGGGGGTGGAACATCTTCCATTACAAACTCTACAATCCTGCAAGCAGGACGTTTCCTTTTTGGAAAAAAATACAAGACTTATTTTTGCTTGTAAATCCTTTTTTTTGGGGGGGGGGAGAGAGAAGAATATCTACTAATTTTGGCCCCTTGTACAGTATATTTCTATTTGTAGCCTCTTAAACTGTGTAATCCCCTTGGAGTAAATTACTCAGCATGCCTAGACATTGTATGACAGTGTCGAAATATGTATAGGTGTTATCTCCTTGAATTGGATGCCTCCCGTTGTCTTAATCCAGGATCCTCTGGCCTCTTTTCCCCAGCTTTGTCCTCTCCCTCTCTTCACATGGCCTTCCATGAAGACAAATGTCTCTATAGGTGTCTCCTCTACAGACAATGCCCTCGTACTCCCACACACATGAAGCTGGACAAATGGGTCATATGTGATAGGAATAGACTTCTCTCTTTCCTTTCGACTGCAACCTGAACGTGAACTAGATCCACTTGAATAAATATAAGCTTACCTTTTGTGCCACATATTTCTTGGGAGATTTATTTACTGCACTCATGGGCATACATTGATGACTCCGCAAAACTCTGCTATGTTAACCAACTATTCCAATATCCGGCTAGTAAAATCAGCCCTGATTTGCAGATATAATGTGAGGGAAACTGAGGCGGTCAATTGTGTTTGTAAACTGAGTGTTGGAAAGGCGAGAGAAACCATTTTAACGAACATCTGGGCACCATGGAAGAACTATGTTAATGAGCTCTTGATGTAGTGATACATTCTGATGAAGAATCTTCTTAAAAACAATTCATACCAGATGTTGTTCAAGTTCTAAGAATGATGGCTTCAATTCTCATGCATTTTTAGGAACCGGAGTGATACTCTTAATTATTATTATTTTTGACTCTGCTATTTTATATTTTTGGAAGGTAGAGTTTTAAATATTCATAACTACATTTTGCCTGTCATGTTTTTTTCATATTATTTATCTACACTGTGTGGCCCATTCATTCTGAATTACTGCTTTGGCATATGCAAGCCTAGGTTCATTAACTTAGGAATGTGCCTCATTTGAAACTCTTCTATCAAAACATTGTGACTTGAAAACCTCCACAGATTTTACTGCAGTTTCTCTGCAACGCTGGCATATGAGAGGCAAATATGTTTCTTTTCAGGAGTTGAGAATTGGAACTATTGAAGCCCCTGACCCAACGAACTGGTATCCGTCGATTTCCACCACCTAACTAAATGCAACCCTCAAAAAAAACGATTCCAGATCTCATCAAACCACATTTCAGATTTAATAGGTTCATGGACCTTATTCACGTGGTCACTGAACTGCATATGTGACTCCACAGAACCATTCTTCTATCAGCCCCCACCCCAATCCTTTCTACAGGAAAATGTGGTGTGTCAAAGCAGACTGCCTCTAACCACGAGTAGACTATATTGAACAGTAACGTTTAAGAAGAGACGAAGAAAGGAAGTGATTTGCAGACTGTACGTTAACTATGAGGATCATACATTATGTGGTTTGTAACTTTAAGGCAGGCTTTCTCAACTGGGGATTCAAGAAAACCTGGGGTTTCTTAAGAGCCCTGAAAGGGTTTCCCAAATAGATGGGAGTTAATTAATTTTAAATATATTTAAAATGTGTTAAATTGGCCATATATGGTCATGCTGGCCTGCCTCCCCCCAATGGCCAATGATGGGCCTGGAGGGGGTGGGAAGGGGAGGGCCCCCAGGTGGGCATGCCCACAGCTCTGCTTCCCAACCATTCTGCATGATCGCACCATTTCTGGGGCTTCTCGAAGTCTGAAGAACGTTTCAAGGGTTACTCAATGGTTAAAAAGTTGAGAATGTCCGCCTTAAGGGTGATGTATAAGAATAAGATATGTATTGTTAGATGTACACTTCATGAACATTTCTCTTTTTTTAAATAGTAGGTTTGTAATATATAATAATAGGAGGTATTTCTTTTTCTTTTCTGCGTATTCTTTTAAAATAAAAATGACCATTTCAAAAAAGATAGACTGCCTCTGCACAGGGAGGTTTCCCCTCTCAACCATGGCTAACAGATGCGGCCTTCCTTTCTGCGACGCGTGGATCTGGTTTTTCATGCTGGCACACTGACCTTTGACGGTGACTTTGTGCTCTCCTGTGCCAGGATGGGTGAACAGTTCTACATGGATGGACACTTCTCCGACAGGGTCATCTACACCGGATCCTGTGTGGCAAAGGGAGGATGTTAACTCCTGAAGATATGATGCAGGTTGCTTTCCATCGGCTCAGCCTGTGGTTTCCTCCCCTCCGGAACCCTCCCTACCAACATGATGAAGGACTCAGATCTACGACTCACTTTGGAGCCATCCATGGGATCCTGGGCCTGGACAGCCACAGGCGAGGCTGATGTCAACAGACCTGGGACGCTAAGCAGAGCCAACCCCGGTTAGTCCTGGGTGGGAGGCCACCAAGAAAACCCAGGTTTGCCACTGAGAGGCAGGCAATGGGCAATTATTTCTGAATGCCTCTCGCTTTGAAGACTCTATGGAGTTGCCGTAAGGGCTGTGAGTTGACAGCAAAAATAAATAAAATTTAAAAAATGGCTTCTCACATGGCTCTTGCCAAAGAATTTGTGGAAACCATATGAATTCCTGAAAAATCTGATCTGAAGGCAGCGTGGTTGATGCGCTTTGAGCAGAGCGGGTGTCCCCTTTCAAACCGCCTTCATTTCTCAAAAATCCAAGGACTCTCTTTGCTCAGAAGGCTGCCAAAGCCGCCTTCTTCCGTGCTCCAAGCTAGCAAGCTTCTGTGATATGAGTCCCTCAGCACTGCAAACCCTTCGCCACCTCCCCATTCAGTAACTGGACCCTCCCCTCTTCAACAATTCCCCCCCAAATGTTCCAAGAAGCAGGAGATGGGAGGGGGAGACAAACAGGTTGTTCAACGGAACGGAGGAATTCCAGCATGCAGCAAGGGGGAGGAAAGTTGCGATGACCGGTGGGTGCCTCAGATTGTTGGATGGTCTCCAGACAGCAGTCCAACATGAGTGGCGCAAAGGGACATGGCAAGAAGGGGAGAGATCAAGGAGGCAGGGAAAGGGCGGGGCGGAGTGATCTTTCGGGTTCTGTCCTGGCCACACACTGGAGGGCAGGGATCCTTGTGGGTTAAAGAGCAAGGCTGCGGATCTCAGACTGAGGGACCGAAATTAGGAACTGAAGCCCGGAATCTGAATTGGTCGTGTCTTGATTCAGAATTCTTTGTCTCTCATGCCCAGGGCTCTCACTTATGGCTGGTTCGTCAAGAGCGCTGAAGGAAAAGGGTCTTCCCCAAAATCTGCCCCCTTTGGGGGGGGGTTAGTTGAATGTGGAGCTGGGGTCACTGTGGGTAGGCAGGTAGTTGTGCATTTCCTGCATTGTGCAGGGGTTTGGACTAGATGACCCTGGAGATCCCTTCCAACGCTAGGAGTCTATGATGGTTTTCCCATGGGCTATCTGACTCAAATTCAATGTTTTTGGGAAGCGGGGTTCCCCCCTGCCCCACTTCTTCACAGCTTTGTGTTGTGTTTGTGCCCCTGCCAGGGTTTCCCTGGGTTTCTGTAAGCTTTCTCAAATACATTTTGCTCCAACCTTTTGGGAAAGAGCACAGTGCAGCTAGGATGGCTACTGTGGTGTTGGGAAAATTCCGATTCTCCAGCCCACATGGTAGCCATTTTCCTCAATTCTCTCCCTGCTGCATGCATTTCCTCCTCCCACTTATGGGTTTTTTATTTTTATTTCAAAATATCAGCACTAGAGCATAGTTATCCTGATAAGGTAAAGGTAAAGGTATCCCCTGTGCAAGCACCGAGTCATGTCTGACCCTTGGGGTGACGTTCTCTAGTGTTTTCTTGGCAGACTCGATACGGGGTGGCCTTGCCAGTGCCTTCCCCAGTCATTACCGTTTACTCCCCACCATTTTACCAACCTCGGAAGGATGGAAGGCTGAGTCAGCCTTGAGCCGGCTGCTGGGATTGAACTCCCAGCCTCATGGGCAGACAGCTTCAGACAGCATTTCTGCTGCCTTACCACCCTGCACCACAAGAGGCTCATAGTTATAGTGATATACGGTAATAATCAGGTGGAGCAGGTTCTCTGAACTCCCAGCTTTCTTTCTTTTATTAAGTATGTCTCTAGGCTCTTCCCTTGTGACATAAGAAAAAAGGCATATATTCGCAAGGGAAGAGACTAGAGACATACTTTTTATTTAAAAAAAAAGAAAGGAGGGAATTCGGAGAACCTGCTATATCAGTTGTTAGAACAATATATTGGCACAATGATATTCTTGTGCTTTTTGTAGAATTGCAGAAGCCCTGGTGGTTGGGGAGGGGGACGTGGTTTGGGCCAGGGAAACTGTGGGGGAACCTGCAATGTGAAAGGTCCGTTTCTGCTGCATTTTAGCTTCAGCTGCCCCAACAATGAGGAAAATCTTGTCCTTGAGTGGAAGACACCAATCTGCTGGGCTTGAAAACTTTTAATAAAGCAACTGAACTGCTGGACATCAAGGATCTCTCCAGACTGGCAGGGGAGTCAAACTTTGGTGGTGTTTGGGCCACTGGCTCCCCCCCCCCTAAAAAGTCCTGACCCTTTTAATTCAGAATCATAGACTTGGTAGGGGTCTTACAGGCCATTGAGCCCAACATCTTACGCAGTGTAAAAAAGAGGCAGGATTTGCTAAAGGGGGCCAAGTTGTCCGGCTTGGACATCTCTCCTCCTTTCCCCATCCAGAACTAGATTTCCCAGGATTCTCCAGGAATGGGGAAAAGAAGCCCACAGAGCTATGAAAACACTAGGGACAAATGAGCAAGTACCCCAGAATATTTGCATGTTTTAATGCTGTTTCAGAACTTTGCTTTGGTCTCTTTTATTTGATTGTGTCACTGCACACTTTTCATACACACTTTATATGTTCGGTGGACTTTTGCGAAAAATGCTGAGGCTCATATGTCGAACATTGTCTGCGCTTTATGAGAAAGGGGTGGCATAACGGTACATCTCAGGTGTGACCTGTGCAAGGGAGGCACCAAACGGAAAGCATTTTTGACTCTCAGCAGCATGAATGAGCATATTAGGCACAACTCTAGAAAGCATCCAATAAGCTAGGCGCTATTTTCTTACACAGGCCGCCCACGAGGAGGGGAAATGGACCCATGGAAGGGTGAGTGGGGGGCAGTGCTTTTAGTCCCACAGCCTTTGCCCCTTACATGCTGGAGAGCTTTCCCCCCATGCATATTTTCTTTCTGTTGCCAGTAGTATGTAAGGAGTCAATCATACTGTGCACATAATTTTGCTCCTTCTCCCTGGAGTCACATGCAGAGACTCGCTCAATCCAGGAACCCATCATGTCCAAGTGCCAAATGCAAGCAGGGGTGCACCCCCGTCGCTTCCAGAGCAGACCCCCCCCCCCGCAAAGCCGCCCTCCCTTCTCTCTCCGTAGCCCAAACAGCATTTGTACAGGCAAGTGCGCCCCCTAGAGGTTGTTCTGATGCATTTGATGCACTTGCGTTAGAAGGGCAGGGTGGGGGCAGGGGAGCATCTGGAACAAGGCTAGTAATAGTTCCCTGGAGTAGGGGGTCTTAGTTTGCTAAGGCCATTTACCTGGGAATTATGGGCTACTCAGGCATCAATGGTGGTGACCAAATTGAGCCCTTCCCCGACCAGCTTTTATACCTGACAATGCAATATTTATGATTTTTTCTTAGACCCCCCACTTGTGATTAGAATATAAGAACATCAGAGAAGTCCTGTGGAATCAGAACCCCCCCATAAGCCATCTCACCCTGCATCTCTGTTCCTGACACAAATCTTCAGTTAATTAGATATATGCTGACTGCCTTTGAACATGGAAGTTCTATTTAGCCATGATGCCCTATGACTACTGCTGGATGGATGCAAGGAAGGGCGGGGTGTAAATTCAAACATAAACAAATACATCTATCTAATTCCTTAAGCCCGTCTTTTCCAACCTTTTGATGTCACCTTGCCTCGTCTCCCTGCCACACAACCCGGAAGTGATATATCATGGGAAGTGACATCACCACCTGTGCCCTTCAGCTTCCTTTAGCTCCCCCCACACACTTTAACTTTTACTACGGCAGCTCCACCTTATGTAGGTTGGAAAGAAGGGCAGGACCTGAGAAGACAGGGACCCTTACCTGCCAGGTGAGTCCTGGCAGGTAAGGGTCCCTATTACCTGGAAGTTTCCCACCATATGGGGGCAGATCGCAACTCTACTGAGATATGAATTGTATCAATTTTGTATTAGGATGTTTGTTTTTTGAAGATCCCTATGAACTTTCAAACTATCTGCCCATCTCTCAGATGGTCAGCAAATGGTCAGCAAAAATGAACCTTCCATGGCCCAATTACAGCTAGAAGAGTTGTAATACAACAATTTTCCAGCACATGAACACCACTTTCTTTAAGTTCCATTCCAGCAAGGACTATTCCCCACTTCAAAGTCTTTTGGGGCTTAAAAAGTTTTTTGTGGAGGTTATAATTGTATTGCAATAAAGGACTAGTTTCCAATTTTAATCTGAAAGAAAGACAAAGTTTATAGCCCTTTCAGTTGCAGATTTACAAGGAAAAAGGCTTTAGCTGCACATTTCCCCTTATAACTCCGCAAACAAAAGGGCTAGAAATAATCTTTTAAAACAAAAGCTAGAGCGACTACATTCTTGCAGGAAATTGGTGTTACATTATAACAGCTATGCCTGATTTTTTGGAAATGAAACGGGAAGCAATGACATCTGACATAGCCAGCATGGTACAGTGGTTGAGAGCGGCAGACTCTGATCTGGAGAATTGGTTTGATTCCCCATTCATCCTCTATGTGCAGCCACTTTGCTGACCTCGAGCCAGAAACATTTCTCTCAGAACTCTCTCAGCCCCACTGACCTCAAAGGGGTGGAGAAAGGAAGGGTAGGCGATTGTCAGACACTTTGAGACTCCCGCAGGTCATAAAAAGTGCAGTACAAAAAACAGACCTCCTGTTTCAATGCTAGGCCAACAAATCAACAAAGTTCAGCCCCCCTCCCCACTTCACTGCCCAATTTCCTCTTCCTCTGAACACCACACTAATTCTGCAGGGATTTGGCTCCATTAACTTTCCCCCAGTCTTGCCTTGCCTCCATGATCAATTACAGAAGCCAGGCTGCGGCCCGGCTGATCTTTGTAAGCCAGGGGGAACAAAAGAGCTCAAGAGGGGTATTGGCCAGGGGATTTCTTGGCCAGCCCCCCTAGTCGTCCACCGCTCCATCGCTTCTCACCCCTCCACAGAGGTACAGATGTGAACACCAACCCTGCTGATGCTCTTCTGGCAATTTGCGCTAGAGATAATCGGCCTCGGAACATGGACTTTCCCTCGGCTGACGGTTCTTGACAGATGTTGCTACATCCTATTACAATAAGTTCCTCAAGCATTGATTGTGTCAGGAAACATCTAAATCCCAAATCACCAGCCCATCATTGGGTGACTTCAAATTCTAATTTTTCTTCAAAGAGGGAGAAGCAGCGTTCTGTCTTTCTGCTTTACCATTTGGGATTTTATAAACCTTTATATATTAGCTCTGCACCTTAATCATCTCCCCACAACCACCACCACCATCATGGTCAACTCCCACTAAGGAATGCCAGGCTTCTGGTGAGACCTGGGGATCCCCCAAATTACAGTTTATCTCTGGACGACAGATCTCCGTTCCCCTGGAACAAATTAATATTTTGGAGGGTGGTGTACCCCCTTCCCTCTAATGGCCTGGGTGGACTCAGAATCCCTAAGGTGGGGCTTGGGGATCTCCTGGAATTACAAATGATTTCCAGACTAGGTATCAGTTTTCTTGGAGACAATGACTCTTTTGGACTTTGTTGCCTGATATTCCACTGGGGTCCTTCTTTCGACCCTGCCCTTTCCAGGTTCCACCTCCAAATCAATAGGAATTTCCCAGTCTGAAAGCAGCACCCCCCACCCCTGCCGCCCCAAGTCTTCAGTTTTTCCTGACATAACTGGATGACCTCACCCAAATGACTGAATCTCTTTAGCACTCCCCTCCTCCCCCTAGTTCTTCACAGGATCCAAAGTCTGGGACTTTTACTAGCCCTGGCCAGGGTGTCGCAGGGTGGGTTTTCCAGGCTGGGTGCAGCAGGGAAGGGGGAAAGGGAAGGGGTTTCAGAAGAACGCGAGACGTACCCTTTTCAGGATAAATTTCTTCACTAAGTGTAAACCTAATACCTTTTCCACCATGAACTAATAAAGAGAAAAAGGAAGAGAGGACAGAGGAAGAGAGAGGGACAGAGAGAAAGGAAAGAAGTGAGAAAACATCAGTCAGGAGGAATGAAAGGCAACAGATGAAGGAAGGAAGGAAGGAAGGAAGGAAGGAAGGAAGGAAGGAAGGGAGGGAGGGAGGGAGGGAGGGAGGGAGGGAGGGAGGGAGGAAGAAAGAAAGAAAGAAAGAAAGAAAGAAAGAAAGAAAGAAAGAAAGAAAGAAAGAAAGAAAGAAAGAAAGAAAGAGTCAGCCACGGCAGAGACAAAACAGGGGCTCCAAATACCTCCTGGAGGTTTCAAAACAAAAGTTACATCAATGCCAGCTCCTATAATGGCAGCAGAGCAAGTGTGTGAGAGAGAGAGAAAGAGAGAGAGAAAATGAGACAGAGAGAGAAAAAGAAAAGATATTTGGGAGCACCCAGCTTTTGGGAGCGAACATATTTACTTAACCAAGCAGCCCCCAGGCTGAGCCAGACCCAAGAAGCTTTTGTGCCTGGGAGGGAAAGAGAGACAAACGGAAAAGCCGTGACTTTTCCAGACCTGCAAAAAACAACCACCACCAAGTGTAGGGCAGCCAGGTCCCTTGTAACTGTTGGCAGGGGATGGGAGAGGGTGCACATCCTGGGAGCATGAAGGATTGTGAAAATTAATCATCTGGAAGTCACGTTGATGACATCAGGGGGTGTATGCTCTAGTTTTGAGGCAAAAACTCAATGGTAGAATTAGCTATAAACTATAAAGTTTTGCATGAAACCGAGACACACACCCCCCTCCCGTGATCCCCCCAAAGAACCAAATGGCCTTGTATGGCCCCAATCCATTTAAGACTGCTAGGAATTTACCCTAGGGATGAGCAGATTTCACCTGCTCCATTAACATTCCAGAATTGCGCCATCAGTTTTTCTAGAAGATATCCTACAATTCATTCTGTAATTAAATCATGTGCATTTGCACAGATTTCCATTCCTTCTATTCATGTATCTTCTTGTCTTCCGTAGCCTTGTTATACACATGTTTTCATGGAATACTGCAAAAAACAAACAACTGCCCCCCACAGACTTGGTACAATCACAAATGGTTAACACACCAAGAGTCTTTGAGGGGCAATGTTTACATGATACTTGTCAGGTGCCACCATCTCCCGCCATGGTTTGCTTGAGCAAAGTCCCAGAACTCTCTGTCCTGAAGCTGCCTTGATCATTCCCTCCTTCCTTTTGTTCCCAGACTCTAGGGCCATGTGTCTCAGTTGTTATGGTTGTTTCTTCCTACCTGAAGGTGTCAACTGTAAACTGTACAACCCTTTGATTATAAGAACTATTCTGTGTGAAACTGAATTGTGTACAGAAGTTTGTGTGTGTAATTCTGCTTCTATTATTGCTCTATGTTTTTGCTTGCTTTGGCAACACAGGAGTCTTATGAAGTCATTTGTACTCTCCTTAATAAACTACTAAGTTCCTAGCCAGAACTTTAAGTTTGCCTTCTTTGGGGAGATCCATCACAGAATATAACAATATGCACATCTTAAAGCACCACAGTTACATTAAGATTTCATTTTTGCTTAAGACACCACAGTCCTAGCAAGGTTTTATTTTTGCAGTGCCTTATTATTACATATGGGAGAGAAGGCCCAATCTCATCCGATCTGAGATGCTAAGTGGGGCTGATACCTGGATGGGAGACCACCAAGGAAGATTCTGCAGAGGAAGGCAATGGGAAACCACCTCTTCTTCTCATGCGCCTTCAAAACCTTGCTCAGGTTGGCTGTGACTTGACAGCACTTTACCCAAGATATTGTGTATGAACTGAGAAGGTGTATATGAACGGAAGGAATGGCAAGTTGTAGCAGAGTGCACATACAAAATTCAGAATGTAAAAAAACAGAACACGGGAGAATGTCTAAGGACCAATTCCAGCTTGAAAAGATATCAGGGATCATTCTGCACATTTTGGATGCATTTTCAGTGTGCTTTTGAAGCCGGCTTTTCCTCTGCAGAATCGGATAATCTAATTCTGAAGTGCATTAAAAGTGCATTATCCAACATGTGCGGAATGAGCCCCGGTCATTCTGAATACCCCCCTGTTGGAAGCACCCCTGACTTCCACATGTGTACCACCTGCTTACCCTGAGCGGACTGGGTCTGGACAAATGTTTTGATGAGCAGGTCTGTGGCTTGCGTGTAAAGTGAGAGCGCATAGCGGAGAGATTGTAGGTCAGGACTCTTTTCAAGGAAGGTTTTCTTCAGCCCAACACCTCCGGCATGGAAATATTGCTGAGGAAGGGAAATGGAAGGGAGAGGGAGAGAAGATGGGATCATGGACAGAACAAAGTTTTGCACAGACTATCAAAATTAACTAGTTGAGTGGGAGAAAAAACGGCAAATGCTTATTTATTTATTTATTTATTTATTTGTTTGTTTGTTTGTTTATTTATTTATTTATTTATACTTTTATTTCTGACTCACCACTTCCACACAGTGGCCCATGTCTGGTAACAATTAGTCCACAATACAGTTCCCTTAAAACAATAAAACCCAGTTATCCCAGTCATTATCCCATTAAAACAGTAAAACCCAATAAAATCCTGCCATTGGTGGTGATAATAAACCCTCCTTCACCCTACAGGCTACATAGCAAAGCCATCAGGAAGAACGCAGCAAGGGGTAGCCCAATGGCCTGGCTTGCTCAAGGAGGGGCCTCAAGCAAAGACCTGGTGGAAGAGCTTCATCTTACTAGCACTTCAGAGCCTTTAGGTCTCCTGGGAGCTCATTTCATCAGATCAGGTCCTGGACCAAAAAGGCCCTGGCCCTGGTTGAGCCTAGGTGCACCTCCCTCGGGCCAGGGACCTCCAACAAATTAGCACCCTTAGAGTGGAGTCCCCTACAGGGGGCATGAGACAGGCAGTCTTGCAGATATTATGGACCTAGACTGCAGATGGCCTTAAAGGCTAATACCAAAACCTTGAACTTGATAAAGGCTGCAACTAGCAGGCAATGCAGGTATCTCAGCATTGCCTGGATATGAGCTCGCAATGATATATCTGTGGGGACTCTAGCAGCTGCATTCTGCACCAGCTGCAGTTTCTGGGTCAGGGACAAGGGCAGGCCCACATAGAGTGAGTTACAGAAGTCTAGTCTGTAGGTTATCATTGCACAGATAACTGTGGCCAAGCAGTCCGAGGATAGGTAGGGCACTGATGAAAAAACAGATGAAAAAACACCACACAGGCTACTCCTGTGACCTGGGCCTCCCCTGACAGGGAGGCCTCCAAAATCATGCTCAAATTTCTGGCCAAGGGCAAGATGTTAAGTTGCACCTCAGCCAGTGTGGGCAGGTGTGCTTTATGATCTGTTGCCTTACTGCCCAGCCACAGGACCTCTATCTTGGATGGGCTGAGTTTCAGGTGACTCTGCTCTAACCATCCAGCTACAGCTTCCAAACATCTGGCAAATGTATCTGGGCGGGATGAGATAGAGCTGGATGTCATCCACATATTGTTGACAGCCCAGCCCATAACTTTGGGCCAGTTGGGCCAGAACAGTCTGATCAAGTTCATTCACTTCTTGGCAAATTGTTCCATGTTGTCTGTTTGGTACAAAAATCAAAATTTTCTGCAAGGTGTCTCAGGTATAAATCTAACAAATGCTTTCCTCACTATCTCAATGATTGAAGCACCACTAAGGAAGGCCTTTCCTCGGGCCGTTTCCAAACCTTTCTATCAGCAAAATTATGTTAGGTATAATAGTTTAATGTTAGATGGGCACCCATGCCCTTGCAATTCAAATTAAGCAGAAGAGCTTAAATGCTATTGTTTTCTTTATGACTCTCTCCAACCTAGACTGAAACAAATACTGTTGGGTTTTTCTGGTTTGGGTGAGGATTGAATGAAGTTTCTCCTGGCAGATGTGTTTCCAATGATCACAATGGAGATAGCCACAATTATATGGTTATCTATGTCTATTAGGAAGCAAATTTCTGAAGCAAGCTAGAATGGATGATATATAACTATTGTTGTTGTTAGGTGCGAAGTCATGTCCGACCCATCACGACCCCATGGACAACGATCCTCCAGGCCTTCCTGTCCTCTACCATTCCCCGGAGTCCATTTAAGCTTCACCAATTGCTTCAGTGACTCCATCCAGCCACCTCATTCTCTGTCATCCCCTTCTTCTTTTGCCCTCAATTGCTCCCAGTATTAGGCTCTTCCCCAGGAAGTCCTTCATTCTCATGAGGTGGCCAAAGTATTTGAGTTTCATCTTCAGGATCTGGCCTTCTAAGGAGCAGTCAGGGCTGATCTCCTCTAGGACTGACTGGTTTGTTCGCCTTGCAGTCCAAGGGACTCGCAAGAGTCTTCTCCAGCACCAGAGTTCAAAAGCCTCAATTCTTTGATGTTCGGCCTCCTTTATGGCCCAACTTTCACAGCCATACATTGCAACTGGGAGTACCATAGCCTTGACTACATGCACTTTTGTTGGCAGGCTGATGTCTCTGCTTTTTAGGATGCTGTCTAGATTTGTATAACTATAAAACTGTACAAATATACAACTGAGCGCCATTTCTTGAATTTATTTCAAACTTTTACATTGTATTAAATCTTTAGATCTGAATTTCATTTAAGTAATTTTTTTGTTTTAATCATTTTTTGGGAAGGGGGGTTATGGCACAAGGCTGCAACAATAATAAACTTACTGTAATGATTGTTGGTTTTATTTCATGATTATTACCGAAAATAATTTTGTTGTATGATGGAGGGGGGTGTTAAAAATGATCTGCTCCAGATGTCATATATGCTAGGCACACTAATGGAGGACCGGTGTCCTTTGGCCACCTCTAACCTCCTGACTGGCCATACCACATTGATCCTTAGTAGCATAGAGTTGGAAGATGCCATAGAGGCCATCTAATCCAATCCCCTGCTCAATACAGGATCGGCCTAAGCATCCCTCAGCCTCTTTATCCCCAAGGCCTAGATCATCCTTGTTGATGTCCTCTGAACTCTCTCAATTTTGTCTACATCCTTTTTGAAGTGAGGCCTCTAGAGCAGTACACAGGATTGCAGGTGGTGTCTGACCAATGCAGTGTACAGCGGGACTAAGACATCTTGCGATGTTGATGGGATGCCTCTGTTGATGCGACCCAAGACTGCATTTGCCTTTTTAACTGCCGCATCACACTGTCTGCTCATATTTAGCTTACAGTCCACAAGTACTGCAAGATCTTGTTCACATACACTGCTACGCAGAAGTGTATCTCCCATCCAGTATGTATGCTTCCCATTTTTGTGACCCAGATATAGAACTCTGCCCTTTTTCTTGTTTGAATTGCATCTTGTTCTCATTTGCCCAGCGTGTTCAGGTCTCATTGAACTCTAACTATACCTTCGGAGGAGTTCGCTCTTCTTCCCACCTTGATGAATCCCTGACTGGGATTGGACAGAGCATGAAACAAATCCAGCCTGCTCTTGGGAGTCCTGAATTTGCCAGTAGGGAGTAGACGGGACAAGCTTACCTTGATAGTGTCCAGGGCTAGCTCCACCACGGCACACTGCTTGGGGGTCAGACTTTTGGCTTCTTCTCGAACCATGTGATCCTTGAAGGGAAAAAACCAAAACCCTGTGAGTGAAGTTCTTTTCTGTTTTATAGCAACCTGGAGTGAGGGGTTTAAGCGGGTACTAGCACCTCTGGGTTCAAGCAAGGTGTCTTGGGGGGAGTTGTGCCCCAGCCTTAGCAGGAGCTAAGGGAATTGATTGGGGCCATCTCCATTTCCCCTTTAAGTCAGGCCACTCCCCTCTCTAGGGTCGGCAACTCTGTGGGTTGGGGAATTCTGGAACATTGGGGAGTGGAGCCTGGGGAGGGTGAGATTTGAGTAGCAGAACTTCAATGGGGTATAATTAGGGTTGCCAAATCCAGGTTGGGAAATTTGTGGAGATTTGGAGGTGGAATTTAGAGAGGGCAGGAGAGGAGAAGCTGCTAATTTCTTTGCAGTATATATGCAAGCTATGTTCTTTTAAATAAAAGGTAACAGTTTCATTCATATTTTTAATTCATAGGTACAATGCCAGTTTGTAGCTAGATGATTTATCGGTGTGCAAAGAACTCTGAGAAAAGTGCATATTTTAGTGGGGCAGGGAACAATGAGTGTAAAAAATCAGAGATTTTATTTTATTTGAAAAAGCAAGAAGGGAGCATGGTGTTTGTGTGCAGCAATGAGAAATTTGCCAGGAGGTCTCCCCACCCCTTATGCTGGTGATGGTGACATCATCCCCCTCTCCCAGATTCCCACCCACTGGGGCATTTCCTGCTCCCCCATATCCCCCCCCCCCAACTCCTACCTTGAGTTTTGACAGCTGCCCCAGCTCCTTGGCTGCATTGAAGATCATTTGTGTGCCCTAGAGTGCAGAAGGAGGGACCAAAAGAAAAGAAGAGGGAAAGAGGAAAACAGAATAAAGTAAGAGGGAAAAGATTTTTTTCCAGACAGTAACTGTGGCCCCAGTTATGTGTTTTTCGACTGGAGAGACAGCGACCAGTTCCAACAGCTGGCCAGCAAGGAACTCTTTCACACATGCAGCTTTCACTCCCAAGGTTATGTGTGAAGGGTCAGTCCCCCTGCCCAATATGTGGGAGAACACATTGTTCATTGAAATGTCTCAATAAGCAGCTGAGAGAAAACAGGACTTTCTGTGGTCAACAGAGGTTCCCACCATACCCGGATGAATCTCCACTGGAGGATCTCTTCTGGATACATTTTGGACCAAGAGACCAATCTCTTCTGGACAACTTTGGCCTGCTCCTTCAGAAGCAAGCTGTATGCTGAGGACAACCCCCTCTGCTTGCTGTGAAGACCCCATGGGTCTTCTCCTGCTAGGTCAAGAACTTGGCATCATTACCAATCTGCCTTAACAAGATGGTGGTGGCAATGAAGATGGAGAAAGATTGAAAGGAAGTCTGAATGCTGCTTATAGGGATTTCGGCTGGGGGTGGGGATTGGTTTCTGATGCACAAAGAGATGCATTGCCTTCACATGCCAGGAAGTTGAGGGTCGATGTGGGACGGGTGGCTGGTTTCATACTGCCGCAGTCCTCCCTATTATTTTCCCCTGTGGGAGTGGTGTTCCTTGACTACCAAGAAGAGGGCGGGTCCTATCATTACAGGCCTCCTTCCCTTACTTTGCAAACCCCCACTCCACTGTGGGTTTCTCAGTCACACAACTGCATGTCGGAATGGTAAAGAGTTGGGTAAAGTCACAGAGAGATATAGGGAGAGAGTTAGATACAGATAAAGAGATAGACAGAAAGAAGAATGTTTATCAGTGTACATCTTAATAGCCCCTTCTCCTGGATCACAAATGTCTAGCCTTCCCCAGCAATCTCCTTAAAATGTTACAATGCAATTTTGGGCAGGTGGGGAATAGATAGACACGTTTTGGAAAATAACCTGCGATCCCAAGCATGTCTCCAACCATGGCACCAAAATGTTTTTGATTTGCAGCATTTTCATCCCGTGCCTCATCCACCCACTCAGGACCACCAACCATGACCTCCCCCTCAAGCTTCCAAATATATTCAGTCTTACAGTTTCAGAAGTTGAGTCCAGGCGCACCTTTAAGACCAACAAAATGTAATTCTGCACACACACTTCTTACTTATGCTTTGAAACAGACTTCCTTAGGCTTTACATATAAAGAAGGGGGGAGTTAGTTGCCAGGAAGGCCTAGTTAGAGAGTCCAAATGCATAAGTAACTGTTTAAGTATAGCTAAGTATAGCTAAGATTTGGATTAAAGCACCTGGTATAACCTGTGAAGAGGTGCAAATTAGCAAAGATCTGTGCCTGGATGCAAAAGTTTAAACTCAGAATTAAACTTTTTTGGTCTTAAAGGGGCCACTGGGCTCCAACTTGGTTCTGTTGCTTCAGACCAACACAGCTACCCACCAGAATCTAATGTCAGAGGTTGCAATGTCTGGCTGTTTTGGCTTTATTTTTCAAACAACACTTCCCAGGCTGAATCTGCACGGAGCTTTTATTCCAATCCCAGGTCGATTCAGTCCTTGCCCTATACACTGCATGTGATTTCCATTTTGATTTTGGGCAATTTAAATTTTCCCACAAACAGGATTGATTTGGAGTGACCCTACCTTTCCCCCAGAATATCCTAGAGTGGATATAACCCTTGATATTTGAAAAATCGGCATGAGTAAAGGAGCAGCTCTCTGCTTGTCCTGAACTAACCAGTTGACGCTGTAGAAAAGCCCTGATTGGCCAGGGCATCAGTTCAAAGGCTTCCTCGATCTCAGGCTGCAAGGTTTCCCTTAAAGGAGAAGCCCTAACTTCTCTCGGCAGAGATTCT
This sequence comes from Paroedura picta, assembly GCF_049243985.1. Taxonomy (NCBI): domain Eukaryota; kingdom Metazoa; phylum Chordata; class Lepidosauria; order Squamata; family Gekkonidae; genus Paroedura; species Paroedura picta. The sequence goes on from NC_135372.1 coordinate 26,310,292, forward strand.
GTTCAGAACACTTTCTGTTTCAATGGGGGGGGGGTGACGGTTAGAGGAAGACCCAAGTTCAAATCGATATGAATTCAGCAGGATCCACAACAGAATAAACAAAGTAAGTGCAGAATCAGTCCCATTCTCTGTCCAAATTAGACATTACCCCACAATGCCTGTAGATACTTGGCAGCAATCTTTTCAATCTTCCACTTCTTACCTCCCTTCCTCCTGAATTTGAGGAAATAATTTCTGGTCAAGGATGATGGATTTGGCCCTAGTGGGAGAGGAGGAGGGGGTAGGCAAGTTCTTACTGTGCAGGGAGATACTTTTGTCGTGACCTGGAAGTTCTGGTATTGCACTGGGACAATGCTATTTGGTGTGAATCCAAGAGTTGTCCCAGTGCGAGGCCAGCACTTCTGCATGCTGGAGGTGACGCCAAGAGTATGCATTGATAAAGATCGTTGCCTCCCGATTTGGCCTACCTGCTTCTTCCCATTGACCAGGTGAGTGTCAGCGGGGACTGGCGACACTTACCAGGGGCTTGCCTACTATTAGCAGGTACTTGGTAAGACTATTAGGCCCCCATTTTTAAAATTTTACACAGGGCTGCTTGGGTTATTTATTAAGGGACTATGCAGACTCGTTTCAAAGAGCTGTGCGATCCTGTACTTCCTCATTTCCATCAGCCTCTTTGCCACTGCTGGTCCTCCCGTGAAAATATATGACAATTGACTGTGCAGTTTGAAAGGGGAGCCTTTCAGGACAAGATCGAAAATCAATCTGCTTCAGTATTCTGCTTTCTATAGTTGCCAACCAAGTACCTCTGGGAAATGCTGACAGCCAGTTGCAAAGTAAGTCATTCTAACAAGCCCCTTCTGTCATACTCACAGGTATATTGTCTCTGCAAATGGAAGCTCTACTTTTGCCTATGCATTACAGTGTCAAGAGCCTATGTGCCTGTTTTCATGATCTTGTCAGACCATGTTTATATGTAATGTTTTCTTGAACCAGTTTATGATTTTTGACCTCTTGTATGCATAAGCTTGGGCTATGGTATGTTCCCTTTGACCCATGTTTAACCTGTGTTTTAATTGTGCAGTGGTTTCTCACAGCTCTTCTGCTTGCCCATGTTCTGTCATTGCAGACTAACCTGTGGATTCATCAACGCCAGTGGTTCTCAACCTTCCTAATGCCGCGACCCTTTAATACAGTTCCTCGTGTTGTCGTGATCCCCAACCATAAAATGATGCAAGTGTTCTTTCACAGAAATTAAACCAAAACTGGCAATGGCGTGAAGATCCATTGTTCATAAATTGGGTTCTTTCCCGGGGTTTCTCAGTTCAGTTCTGCCTCTTGTCCCACCATGTCAGTTTCTGCTCCAGACCGACAAACGCTAAGGCTGTTGTGTGGCACCTACACGAAGAGCAGCAACAGTAGCAGGCCCCCTCCCCTGGCCAAGTTGCTCACCCTTCCGTGACCCTTGTGAAAGGGTTGTTCGACCCCGAAAGGGGTCCTGACCCCCAGGTTGAGAACCACTGATCTATGCTCTTTGAAATGCGTGTAGTGACTAGAAGTTTTGGTGTGTTACAGCCTAGGAGAGCGTGACACATTACTGAGTGTGCCAAGATTCGAAATGGAGGGAGAGGTTGCCAAGGCAGCATAAAACTATGCTGGTAGTTTTGCTTGCAAGTTCCAGCAAGTGAAATCTTTGCTTCCGTTTGCTATTTTCTTCAATAAAGAGATTTCTTGTTTACAACAGATCTGCTTATTGAGAACTCCACAGAGGCTTGATATACTGAAAACCTTTTGCAGAAACAGATTTATCTAACCCTCTCTCCTCTTTTGTTTTGGAAGAGCAGGCACTATCTTCTGGCAACGAATTACATAAACAAAACTTTTTCCTTTTGTTCATCCTGAATCTACTGCTACTAGTTGAGAAGACACAGAACCCTCCGCTCACCCCAGAAGAAGTAAATAAACTTCTCTGAATCCTCTGTCACTCCCCCCCCAAATGTAGACTAGAAAGACTATACCACCAAGTGACGACTGAGTGAACCAGGATCTCAGACAGGCCTCAGGAAGGTTTTGTGGTACCTCAGAGATAAGGCTTGTTCACACGGGGAGTTCTCACATCAAGTGACTAATCTTCAAGTGGCCAGTGATTGAGTTGGGGAGAATGCAAATCAGGCCACTTGAATGTATGAACAATCCCATAATATTTGCTAATAACAATTCCACTGTGATGTGTGTCATCCGTCTCCCGTCCGCCCCTCCCCCGCGGCCGCCAAGATCAACCTCAGAACTGACAGGCTTTACCCAAGACCGCATAATCAACATCACTCCTCCAAAATCCTCCTGCCCACTTTCAACCCTGTTTTGGCAACTCTAAGGACTAGAATCTTGCATTTACATATGCACATATACATGCGCACATGTGCGCACACGCACACATGCGCACGTGTGCGCACACGCACACATGCGCACGTGTGCGCACACGCACACATGCGCATGTGTGCGCACACGCACACATGCACACACAGAGGAAATCCACTGTAGTTGCATACTGTTGTGAGTTGTGGGTTGGGAAATACATGGATATTTGGGGGGTTGAGACTAAGGAAGTTTGGGGGGGGGGAGGGAGTTCAGTGGGCCATAGAGTCCACCTTCCATGGCAGCCATTTTCTCCTGGGACACTGATCTCTGTTGCCTGGAGATGAGTCCTGGAGATGAATCTCTCAGGAGATTGCCTGTCACCGCCTTTTGAGAGAAACGAAAACGCTTTGTCTTTTCACATTCAACTCTGTGGCACTAATAACGTACTTCTGAGGAAAGGCCTGAAAACAGGAATAGCTGGCAACCTATTTGGGTGCTTGTTTTTTTCAAGGGAAACAATTGTCTCATCAAGCACTTTTGTATGCACTCTGTGGGGAGCATTTCAGTTCTTTTGTTCAACAACTGTCATCGTTAAAGTGGAGTTCTTTTCTCAAGTGTTTTGTGAAGAGTGATTGCTCTATTTGAAGAAAACACTGAAGGAAAGAAAATATATCCAGGCACTAAGAAGCTTGTTGCTAATACTTGACGAAATAAATTATTATTTTTTGCCTCACATAGGATTGTTTGTTAATTTCCATGTGGCCAACTTTATGTTTGTTTGTTTATTATCTACCGTATTTGCCGGCGTATAAGACGACTGGGTGTATAAGACGACCCCCCAACATTTCCACTCAAAATATAGAGTTTGTGACATTACATTACAGTACTATGGGCCACTATGGGCAGCTATGTCTATCCCAAATGAAATGCACCCGGCGTATAGGACGGCCCCCCCACTTGGAGGCATGTTTTTCAGGGGGGGAAAGTAGTCTTATACGCCAGCAAATACTGTATTTTATTTCTCACATTTTATGATTTTTGACTTCTTATACGCTTCCACCTGGAGGTTGGCAACCTTACTATAGAATGTACAGCTCATCACCAGAGATCAGTCACCTGGTGAGAATGGATGCTTTTGAGGGTAGAGTCTATGACACTGTATCCTGGCGAGGGCCTCTTCTGCATGGTGGAAAAGCTGATGAAAACTCACTAAATACACTGTTGTTTTTCTGATTTCTGCACAGAAGAGTGAATTTACTCCGCAAAACTGATTTTGCTCTGCATGGTCAACTGTCTCATCAGTGTTTTAAGCATTTTTTAAGCGTTGTTTCTGAAAGATGCATTTTCACCGATTCATTTCTCCCCTGCCTGCCTGAGATGCCTTATTAGTCATGCAGAGAAAGTCCTTAGTTATGCAGATTAGCGACTGCATTAGAGAACAAAACGAAGTTGGCAAAACCACAGGGGGCAGGGCTATGAATTGTTCCATGCAGAGAGCATAGTTTTTCAACAGACTATATTCAATGCAGAACAACGATTGTAATATAATAAAGCGGTCTAAACTGGTTGTTTTTTAAACTGTTATTTGGCTTTGTGCAAAATACCTCTGGAAGCTCATTCAGAGTCTAATTTCCCTCCGGCCACCAGGAGCATAAAGCAAAACTCCCGGCATCAAGAAAAGCCGTGGGCAACACAATTGGCAAAACCAGACTGGCCCTATCAGGGCTCAGAGATTTGAAGCAGAAGAGGGGGATTACATAGCTGTAATTTGGTAGAACATTACAGGACACTTGCTGGCAGCATGTAGCGCCCAGCTTTGGAGGCACCCCCTGGGCAGCTAGCCCCAAACCCCATCATTATGGCCAGGAAGAGAGAGTTCTCAACCTCACAGTGTGCTAGGAGACCGGAATGGCTACAGATTGGTGGTAGAATGTGTAGTTAAGTTGCAGCCGAGTTATGGTGACCCTGCAGAACTTTAAAGGCGAGAGAAGAACAGAGATTGGTTTGCCATTGCCTGCTTTTGAGTAGTTAACTTGTACTTCCATGGTTGTTCCTCACCTAAGTATTAACTTGTCACGTGCAAAACAAAACAAAACAAAAACCAAGTTATTTCAGGTTTGGCTTCATCCGAATCCCCTGAATCCCAGTACTGAACCTGGGATTCGGGTTCAGCTTGATTCAGAAACGCGGAATTCATCAGCTGTTCAAAAAGCAACTTGTCTGCAGAGAAAAAACATCTCCCTGAATCAGCTGTTTTTTGGGCAGATCTGGTAACTAGAATCAAAAGCCGAAGTGATTCCACTTTTAGGGTTTGGGCCCCAAAACCAACTGGGGATTCTTGATTCAGATTAAAACTTTAAAACAACCCAAATCAACAGTGATTGGGGGGGGGGGGGTTGTTTTGTTTTTTAGTGTTACCCAACCAAATGCACAACCCTAGTCCTAATCAGGGCTGACCTTGCTTAGCTTCTGACAGGACCATTTCAGCACTGGAGGCTTCATGCCATGCTGCAGGCTAGAGTTTGAGCTGGGACAGGTTGCCCTGCCTCTTCCTGCTCTTGCACAAGGGAGCATTTGGCCCAGTGCACCGTGTCCCACATGGGAGCCAGGGCAGTGAATATGTGCTCCCACATAGGAGCCAGGGCAGTGAAATTGCCAGTGCGGAAACTGTCCCGTTTCCGCACTGGAAACTTCGCTGCTCTGAGCACAAATACAGGGTGGACAAGGTGTACCGGGCCAAATGCTCCCTAGCTGGGCCATCCAGATCAGAGCCGCCAAGGATTATGGAAACCTGTGCTAGAACAAAAGGTTTTTGGGCCTCGGTCTAATGAGTAGACCGCAGCTACTTGGACAGAGCTCGGGTCAGACCAGATTAACAGATAGCTAATTTGTACATAAACCTGTGTTAATCTGCATGTTGAGCAAAGGCCCATGGGGCATGCTTCCAAAAGAGTCACCATGACAAAAAGAAGTGTTGTAAAGCAAGGCTGGGCCAGCTGAAAGGGAAGGAGGGAATTCTAATAAGAGCCGCTGAAGGCAGTGCTCTCTGAAGGGCTTGGCTTGTTTTGTAAAGCTGTGGTCCCAGAGGAGAAAGAGCTGGTGCTGCTATTTGGGAAACTGTGAACAACTCTCCCCGGGAAGAGCAGGAATTGCTGACAGCTGAACTCTGCATTGGCTGCTGCAAAATGCTAACACCCTAGTACAGAGTTGCATTACTTAGATGTGCCAGGAGGAAAAGGGGAATTACTCTGAGAGCAACACCTCACCCAACATCTTTGCTCGAAGAGTTCTAGCCACTGAAAGAAGGCTTTCCTGACATCTTGGCCTCAGGAAGGATGCATGGGCTATCTAGCTGTCTACAAAGAGGGAACATGAGTAGGGCTCTGGTTGGAGACAGACCGTTTACGCACTGGGAACCCCACTGTCTCAGCTCCCATGCAGGAGCACAAATCTGGGGCAGATGAGGCGCATGGGGCCAAATGCCCCCCCCCCCGTGTGGGTGCAGGAAGAGGTGGGGCAACCTGCCACGACTAAAACTCAAGCCTGCAGCCCAGCATGAAATCTCCAGTGCGTAAATGGTCTTAGAGAACTTATATCTTTGGGAGGGTTTTCCACACTTACTGTTTTGTTGCCATTCAATAGATTGAAGAAGAAGAATTGGGCTTTATACCCCGCTTTTCACTGCCTCAAAACGGCTTACAATCGCCTTCCCTTACTCTCCCCACAACAGACACCCTGTGAGGTAGGGGGAGCTGAAAGAATTCTAGCAGAACTGCTTTGTGAGAACAGCACTATCAGGGCTGGGACGAGCTCAAGGTCACCCAGCTGGCTGCATGTGGAGGAGCAGCGAATCAAAACCAGCTCTCCATACTAGAAGTCATCACTCTCAACCACTACACTATGCTGCTCTTAACCACACCACCAAAAGGTAAATCCAAAGTTGAATTGGATTTACCTTTTGAATGTATGATGAACATTGCCATAGACTTTGAACCTGGCCCTGAGAATTCAAGGGGTTACATTTAACTTTTTGCATTTCCCCTGAAAGGTTCAGGCTACTTAGACAAGGAGACCTCATTCCTCATTGCCAATTTCCTCTCAAATATGGTGGGAATTGCTCCCTCCTCCCCTGGGCTCCATACCCTCTCATTCCTGCTTCTCTCTCCTTTGACAGATTTTGGTTTGTGTGTGTGTTTGGGGGGGGGGTACCAGGGCAGCAGACACATTTTGTTCTTGTGGGAGAAAATTTTGTTTTGCTTTCTTCAAAATTTCTCAGAAATTTTACATGACAGATAACATGCAATGGATTTTTTTGATCCACTTTTGCCTGATACATGACAAATAGTCCAGTGTCCAAAGTTACTTATCAGTCATTGGTGCCTTGTATAATGTCTACTGTCCTAGCCCTTGGTAGCTGATTTATACAATCGTAGAATCCTAGAGAGGGAAGGGGCCACACAGGCCATCCAGTCCCACCCCCTGATCTATGCTGGATCAGCCTCAAGCATCCTGGAAAAGGATCTGTCCAGTCTCTGCTTGAAGACCGCCAGTGAGGGGGAGCTCACCACCTCCTGAGACAGCCCATTCCACGGCTGAACTAGACTCAGAGAATCCTAGAGTGGGAAGGGGCCACACAGGCCATCTAGTCCCACCCCTGCTCACTGCAGGATCAGCCTCAAGCATCCAGGAGAAGGATCTGTCCAGCTGCTGCTTGAAGACCACCAATGAGGGGGAGCTCATCCCCTCCTGAGGCAGCCCATTCCACCTCTGAACTAGACTCAGAGAATCCTAGAGTGGGAAGGGGCCACACAGGCCATCCAGTCCCACCCCGTGGTCAATGCAGGATCAGCCTCAAGCATCCAGGAGAAGGATCTGTCTAGCTACTGCTTGAAGACCACCAGTGAGGGGGAGCGCCCCACCTCCTTAGGCAGCCCATTCCTCTGCTGAACTAGACTCATAGAAGCCTAGAGTGGGAAGGGGCCACCCAAGCCATCTAGTCTCACCCCCTGCTGAATGCAGGATCAGCCTCAAGCATGGGAATATTCTTCTTCTCTTTAATCCAGACGGGAAAGGGTATGTTTTGAAAATTAATCTGGGAACTGGATCCTGAATTGTGTGCCGCAGCTTTCTCTCCTATGGTTGATTTGTTCACACACACAGACAGAGAAACACACAGAAACACCCATCTGCTTTAGGGGGCTTAGGAACTCCAAAGTCCAGGGAAGTACATCGCTGAGAATTCCTTCAAAACCAACGAATGCCCGGAAACTCTTGTCCCTCAGCTTCTGAGCCCAAGTTCCTCCCCCCCAATAAACCCACAAGAATTATGCTGTCTATTGGCCCAATAATGCTTCTTCTGCTAATTCTTGCATCTTTGTTTATGCTCCTTCCACCCAGCACCCCATCCCTTGCCCTTGTTCAGAGGTCAACCCCTCCACCGCAGTCCTCCCCCCCACTGCATGCAAACAGGCAGATAAGCAAGCTGAGATTCAGATGGGGATTTTAGTTTTTTTTAAAAAAAACAACGACAGAGATCAACAGACAAAAAAATAAATAAATATTCAGCACAGGGTTGAAGACAGCAGCCAGATCCAGGCCCCATGGCCTGGAAGAGGGGAGGGGGAATAGACAAGGCAGACGTAGGGACTGGAAGACCACAGGCAATATGGACAGAGGAGCTCTACGGACAAAAGGGAAGGAGAGGAGAGGCGAGAACCAAGCAGGCTAAGAATTAAATGCAGTCTCCTTACTTCTGTGTGACTGGGGATTTTCACCCTGCTCTGTGAAAAGAACAGGAAGGTTTATATACCGTTAAAGCATCCAACACAACAACGCCAAAACACACAAAAGGCAATCGCCCTCCCCATCTTCAGATTCCACCCAAGAACAGGGTCTTTCCTGGAGAGCCATGGCAAAACTGAGGCCCATTCTGCACACGTTGGATAATGCACTTTTGCTGTGCTTTTGCGGCTGGATTTTCCTGTGCAGAACGGGAAAATCTGCTTCTAACGTGCATTGAAAGCACATTATCCAACAAGTGCAGAATGGGCCCAGATCTGCCCTGCAGACTTGTCTATTCTCCCCCAGGGGAGTACCTAGAAGTGATATAAGAAAATTTTAGGTGTTGCTGAAAACTATGGTTTTGATTGAGGGTCCACTGATGCTAAACATGCCCCAGTCTTGCACCTGTTTGTCATGGTTTCCACTCAAAGAATCCTGGGAACCTTGCCAAGCCCCCTCCCCCAAACTCAGAATATACAAATCTCTGTTTCTAGAAATTGTCAACTTTTGATCCTGACCATTTTTCGTTGTTTTCAGCGAGGCCAATTTTTACTTGAAACTGAAAGGTGAAACAGCTGTTACAAAGCACAGAGGGCAAAAATTCACCAAGAGAAAGCCCCTGATGAGAATGAGAAGATTTGAGGTCCGCCTTTGACCAAGAGAGATGAGGAATGGGAAATCATCTTGTGGCAGAACTACAGATCCCAATATGGCTGCTACCTGCCAGTGGCTCCCTACCTTCCCTGCCTACCTGCCCACCACCCAAGATACCACCCACCTAGCAGTAACAGCAAGGAATGGGCTCCAGGGCCCTACTCTGAGCAGGGAAGAGGGTGGGACCCAAACATGGACCGTTTCGTTTGGGTCATCAGGAACTTCTCCGTTCCACTTGTTCTCTTTCCATGTTCACTTCCCAGAGGCTGTTTTGACGCCACTTGGATGCCAAAATGAAGCCCAAACAAGGGTAGAAAATGTGTCCGTTGCAACAGGAAAGCCACAAAGGAACGTGGAAAGTATGATTATGACTTATTATAAAGGGTTAGCCTATCCTTTTGACCAGTTTTGTTTATTTCTTGAGTACTTCTGGACAGTGCTGCCAGATCACTTCAGGGATGTCACGGAGTAGGCCAAAATCCTCAGGAACTTCAGGGTCAGGAATTACTTGGGGCTATGTGTCAACAAAAGGTGGCCATGCCATGCCTGGCAACTGGTGGGAGGTTTGCGAGTGGGGACACGGCGTGTTCTGCACCACCACATCACTTCCAAAGAGAACCTGGAAGTGATGTAGTGCTGCTCTAGGAATTGCCAAAAAATCTATGGTGGAAACCATAGAATTGCCAGCATGATTCCTGACTAACCCACCTCAAAATTCCAAAAGTGGTTTGGAATTGAGCACAGAAGTATATACTTATCAGTAGGTTGTATCTTCAAGTACAGCAGGTATTGGCTGGGAAGGGCTACCTCGTGGTACTAAAAGCAGGCCTGGCCTCGTCAGAGACTTCTAAATAGGGTTGCCAACTCTGGTGTGGGGAATTCCCAGAGATATACTGGTAGAAGGTGGAGTTTGGAGAGCAGAGTCAACTTTGGATGGTGTGATAGCATCCTAGGACATCTGTTTCTCCTAAACTCTATAGTATACCAGAGACTCCATCCTCTGGAACAGCTGTATCTTGCAGGGAAATTGTTATCTGTACTCTGGAGAACTCTGGGCTGCACCTGAAAGCTGACAACCTGACTTCCAGCCATGTACTGCACACTTCTCTTCCTCTGAGACCTACAGAGGACGATGTGGCCTGACCACATTATAGTCTGTGGGTTCTTCTGTCCTGACTACACCTCTGGTCAAAGTAGGCATGTTTGTTTGTTTGTATCAAACTAGAAAATGGTGATTTCTGGAATTGGGTTGAGTGCCCACCGCAGACAGACTTTGTCCTCGTTGATACATGCCTCTGGACAAATTGTTTGTGTTCATAATCAGAAGCAGCCAGGAAGCTCCACCTTTCTGGATGAGAACCCATAACACAGAGACTCCTGGCTCTTGTTGTGCACCAGCTGTAACAGTCGCCCCTCCTGATATGATGCACTGAACCCACAAAACGACCAAAATGCCACGAGGCACGCGTCCCCCAGACACCAAAAAAAACTCAACAGGACACACATCGGAACAACACAAACTGCAAAACACGACAACCAAACTCGAGGCCAGAACTCAAGGCCTTGGCCTCCTCCTCCTCCTGCAGGCGCTTAGCAACAGTGAAGCCAGGCTGGGCTGGGGGCTGGGATTTTGTTTTCCCTCTTTTTGATTTCGGCTCAGGCCCTGTCGCTGCAGAACAGACAGTCAAAGCACCAAAATGGTGGAGTTACCTTCTCTGTCCCCTTGCCATGCTTTCGCAAGAGTGTCCCCTGTAGAAACAATATCACAAATTGATCAATGGTGGAATGGGAGGAAAATGGAAGTCACGCACTGGAAAGGAAAGGGGGGGGGGCTAGGCAAGCTCCATGACCTCACAGCTGGCCCTGAAGGGCGGTGAGGTTTGCTCCCCTTCACCCGCGGCGGAGGGCACCCAAGAAAGCCAATATGCCACTGCAGTGTTTCTGGGTGTTAACAAAGAATGAGTGCTAATTGTGGGTTGGGACATCCTTGAAGATTCAGAGTGTTCGACCTAGAAAGGGTAGGACTTCAGCAGGGTATAATGCCACGGAGTCCATCCTCCAAAGCAGCAGTTTTTTCTCCAGGGAAACTTATCTCCATAAACTGGAGTTCAGTTGTCATTCTAGCCTTCCAGGATCCATATGGAGGTTGGCTATCCTATATACAGGACAAGGGGCCTTGGTGAGAATGGTTGACTCAAGGCTCCCCTCCCCCTAAAAGTAGTCTTGCAGTTTTTGCTGAGTTACTCAGCTGGGTCGGAGCTGAGTGTTCTCTGCAGGGATCATTTGCAGGATCTATAACCCCTTAGGGAATTCTTCTTGGACCTTTATAGTTGCCCAGCTCCCGGCCAGTTGTCCCACCTCTCCTTGGGGAACAAACTACCATTGCAATGTCAGAGAAAGAAGCGCTGGGAGAACTGTCTGCTAAAGGAGAGGCAAGAAAAGTCTGCGTAAAGAAGACGGAGAAAGGTGGCCAACGACTCTGCAATCGCCTCCAGCTTTTCTCTGTCTGGAAGCCCCAAGCAGCTGGAAGTCGATTTTCTCTTGGGGTTCATGTCGATACAATAGCATAACGCATAGGCCAGGGGTGGCCAAACTGTGGATGCCCATGGACTACGATTCCCAGATGCCCATGGACTACAATTCCCAGATGCCCATGGACTACAATTCCCAGCTGGCAGGGGCTCTTGGGAATTGTAGTCCATGGACACCTGGAGAACCACAGTATGGCCACCCCTGACACAGGCAGGCAGAGAAACGCAAAGGGGATTTTCGAAGTATGTGACCGTAGTAAGCCTCCACACCAGCAATAACAGAGGGGCTATGCAGGATGCTGAGTAGAGATTCTTTGGTACTCAGGGCACCCAACAGTGGCTTTCACCCTGTCGTCTGTGAAAACCTACCTGCTGGGTCACAAGCTCCTCCAGAGCACCCTTTCAGAAGGCCCTGCTGCTACAATGCATGGGCACAGGGCAACACGGACGTGCCTCTCATTTCTCCATCCATGCATGCTGACAAGCAGCAGCAGCAGGAAGGCAAAATGAAATCAGTCCACGGATTCTTCCCTTGAGTTGTTCCTTACTATGGGACTCAGCTTGTCTCTCTGCCCCTGGCTCTTCTGGCTTGATGCCCATCGTCCTGGCCTTGGGATCGGTGGGTGGAATGAGAACTCTGGCTACTCTTCTTCCTGTCACGTGACCACGATGTCACATGCTTGCAGTGCCGAGGGTGTCGTGGTTCTCCCCCTGGGGCTGCAGGTGGAAGAGTGGTGCTTGGGGGTTGTACATTTGTGGGCAGTCAGAGGGTAAACATAGCTCTGGGTTTGAGAGTCTGAAGTTTCACACAGTTCCCACAGGGTGTGTCCACAGCTCCCTTTGGTGGCACGTTGAGAGTGGCGTTGTCAGATATGAACCAGAACCCGGCAGTTGAAAGAGGCAGGGAAATGGGATTTGGAAATAAATTCAGCTTTTCCTTCTCTGGCTGGGATGCCTTTTACCCTCCTTCCTCTTCCCTCCTAGAGCCAATGTGGTGGAGGGGTTAAAGTGTCAGTCCGTGATCTGGGAAGCCACGAGTTCAATCCTTACTCTCCTAGAAGTTAGTTCAGTGCCCTTGGGCCTGTTTCACCCTCTCAGCTCAACCTAACTCACAGGGTTCTTGGGAAGATAAAACAGGGGAGGAGAACGTTCGAAGCCTCTGGGGGTTCCCGTTGCAGAGGAAGGAGAGGGTATAAACAAAATAAACAACTACCGTATATACTCGTGTATAAGCCAAAGGGGGCTTTTTTAGTGTGAAAAAATGTGCTGAAAAACTCGGCTTATACTCGAGTATATACAGTAGTTTAGGAATGAGCAGAGCAAGGAGCATCTTCCACGAACTGACACCACTTCTTGGCAGGCTGGATTTGGCCAGAGAGTTGCTAATTGCTGACTTTCCCAAGATCTACTTGGCATATAAAAGGTCCAACTCTGGTTGGACGGAGTACAAGCTCATTAGCCATGGCAGGGGTTGAAGATCTAATTGGCATATAGAAGGTCCTGGGTTCTACCTCCGGCTAAAAGGATCCTGTGTTGGGAAAGGTCGAGACTCCTGGAGAGCTACAATAGTGAAGTAGGTGGGTTTGCACATGCTGATGGATAATATTTCCATCAGTAAACTGGTATGTCCCTCCTGCCTAAATGGGCCAAAGCAGGATAATACCCTTTTTTGCAGTAAAATACTGAGGATGTGTACTGTGTAACCACTCTGTGCCTTGACCTATGTCTTCCTGCACCTGGCAGAGGATTTACACATGATCTGTACTCCTTTGCGGCTAGAATATAATCTGGAGCACAGCAGGGAAACTGAAGTCATGAGCCAGCGTGGTGTAACCACGTCCCAGTTGAATCTCAGAGACCAGGGTTTGATTCGCTGTGTTGCTCAGCTGTGGGCTGGTCACAGTCTCTCAACCTCACAGGGTTGTTGGGAAAACAAAAATGGGGACGGAGAATCAATGTATACCATCTTGAGCTCCTTGGAAGAAGGATTAAAATGTACCAAAGAGATGGGGTGATGGGAAGGCTGTCAATCAGGGATTCCCAGCCAGGGCGACTGAGACTCCTGGGGCTCCGTGAGAGTTCCTTGGTCTTTCTCCTACATCCTGCCTTACTGGACTCAGCCACAAGAGATTCCCAGCATTGCTGTGAAAGCAGAGAACTGGCCGCTTCCATTGCCCTGGGGGTGTGGCATTCTCATGTGGTTATCACACCTGGGAAAGGGGGTGGAGCCTGGAAACCTGCCTCAAATGACCTCCTTCCTTTCTCCACTCCGTCTTCCTTGGGTGTGGCAGGGAGGTGTGGCCAGCTGACATCACTTCTGGCCTGGTTCCGGGGTACCTCAAAGCCTGATAAATATTTCAGGGGTTCTTCCACAGTCAAAAGGTTGCTGGGAGGGGGAGGACGGGGAGTCCCTTGGTAACGAATGCACACCCTGTGATAGCCCCTCAAAAACTAGCCTTTCACAGCTACATGAATCGACGTTGGAACTGGATTTGGAGTCTGGGGTCCCCCTGTGAAGCTGGCACACCCTCCCCCTGCTTTCAGCCATGGGAATCCCTCCCACCCACCCCTCAAGAAAGCAACCCAGGCATTGGAATCAGGTAGGGTGGGGTGGGCGGCAAACCTTCCACCAAAACATAATAGCTGGCAAAAAGCAGCTCAGCAATGGCGAGGGGGGTCACAGAACAGAGGCAGCAAAGGATTCTGGGACGGGGGGGGGCGCGACGGGAGCAAGGAGGGAAGGCACAGTGGAGAGGGCAGGCAGCCACAACAGAAAGAGACAAAAATACCAGCTCAAGTTCTTTTCTTTTCTTTGTTTTGGGGGGGGGGAGGGGGTTCTTTTTCGGAAAGGGAGGTGGGTAACTGTACGCAAGGCACACGGACAGGAAGAAAGAAATAGACAGACAAGACAGACAGGGCGAGCTGCCGTACTTACAATCATCTGCCGGGGTGAGGGGAGCGGAGCAATTGGAAAAAATAACGGTCACGTGAGTGAGCCACAACCTACGATGCCCGGCACCCTCTCCAGCCCTCCCCACAAGCACCACAATCCCGCACGACCCACAACCACACAGATCAGGATGCTCGGGCGGGGCGGTTGTTGCTTTTGCAAGGGGAGTCTTTTTTGCTGTCCCCTTTTTATTGTTCTTCCTTCGTTTGTTGCCCTCAACGGCTGCGATGCCGATAATTTTCCATGTGGTGTGATGCTGAACGGGAAATGTTCAGCGGGAGAAAAGAGAAAGTGGCACCCCCCCCAAAAGGAGGCTAGCAGGGTTCATTTTGGGCCTTGGGAAAACAAAATGGGCATGTTATGTTGGGAGAGGGCTGAGAGTTTTGGTAGCAACTCTACACAAAACAACTTCCCGTCGAGCACAAGCAAAGAAAACAGCCTTGACGTATACACACACACGCACAAACACACGCACAAACACACACACACACACACACACACACAGACATAGGCCCCACGAGAATTCGCCACTTTTAGAAATATCCAAGTGGATGTTCTTAGTTCTGCTTTATTCTCCTGATGCTCCCAACCCCCCTCCCCATTACAAGAAATTCATTGCACAGTTAATCTGGACCATCATCTTTCCGAACATTTTTTTTAAAGGAAGACATTTCACATCCCTAAATTTGAAAGGTAGAACTGTAGTGTGAGATTACAGGATATCCAATATCCTCCAAGAAAAAGCTATCTAGAAACACTTTTTGTTTTGCTACGCAGGTCAGATCTTGGTCTTGCAATAACACCTTCTTGTGAGGCTGCAGATTTGAGCTATCTGCCATGTCAAGTTTACTTGATTTGTCTTTACTTGCAAAGACAACAGAGCTTGCCAAGAAGATGTTACTCCCTTGTAGTGAAATTATTTTGACACAACAACTCTAGAAAACTCAAGAGAAAAAGTCTAGAAATAAATAAATGTCAACGTAGAGGAAATGACCAGAACTATGAGCTCTTCTGTATTCTCATTTTCCTCACTTGTGTGCCCCTGTGGCTTCATTTTTTTTCTTTTCCACATGTGTTTCGCACCCTCTAGTGGTCAATTTGATGTTACTTTGTTGTGTTTCCACCATAAATACCTGCAGTTTAAATTTTATGCTGGACATAAATACCTGCAGTTTAAATTTTATGCTGGACATAAACCAATGTAATATAAAATTGACCACTAGGGGGAGCAAAACATGCAGCAAAAAAAAAAAGGGGAAAAAAGGAAGCCATAAGGGACACACAAAGAGCCTCTTGTGGCACAGGGTGGTAAGGCAGCAGAAATGCTCTCTGAAGCTGTCTGCCCATGAGGCTGGGAGTTCAATCCCAGCAGCCGGCTCAAGGTCGACTTAGCCTTCCATCCTTCCGAGGTCGGTAAAATGAGTACCCAGCTTGCTGGGGGGTAAACGGTAATGACTGGGGAAGGCACTGGCAAACCACCTCGCATTGAGTCTGCCATGAAAACGCTAGAGGGCGTCACCCCAAGGGTCAGACATGACCCGGTGCTTGCACAGGGGATACCTTTACCTTTACCTTTAAGGGACACACAAGCAAAGGAAGTGAGAATAAGGAAGAACTGTACGCCCAGAGAAGTGATTTTGAATGTGGAAGGAATTGCCCATCTCCCATTCCACCGCAAAATAGAAATTTTGAGGAATCTAAGGGGGTGGGTGGCTGTTCTTTTGGAGACAATAGATAAAACACAAAGTTGTACTTACCTTTAACTGTTACTCATTGAGTGGTCTTCTGTGAAGACACCCATTGGGATGTGCTTTTACAGGCCAGTTGCAGAAAAGATTTCCAAAGTTTTTTAGCAGATAAGGAGCACTCAATCTCTCCCCTGGCACTTCCCTTTAAAAAAGATCACATGACCAGGAGGAAAGGGGCTATTCCCTTAGTTCTCTTCATGCCACTGTCAGAGATCCCAAGACACTAAGGTTCTGGAGATTTCACAGTGGGGTAGGCAATAGAGATATTCGCCTGTGTAAAACCTAGTCAGTAATGGAAATCTTTCCCGTGGCTGGCCTGCAAAAGCACAGTCCAGTGTGTGCCTGCGCAGAAACTGTGATGGAGAACCATGCCTACTGTTCTCATTACTGCAAAATCCCAGGTACAATTTCCCAAAATCAAGGTATTTATCCCTCTTCAAACTTGTGGGAAACAACCAGGTGTTTGGACCAGATGGACACTAATTAAGTAACAGATTGCCTTCATCCAAGGTGAACTTATGAGTTCGTGACTCCTATGTAATGCAACCGGCACCCAACATACCCCTGAAGAAGGACTGGTTATAGTGTTGATGAACAGCCGTCCAGGAATGGCATTGGAGGTCTATAATGACCCAGGTGTCCATTTTTATGAGTCGACTTATTCTAGAGAAGCAAGTAGCAAGAGCAGTCTATTTCAAAAGGGAGAGCAATGAGAGGAAAGACTTTTGATGACAAGTATCCCTAAGGCTCTCGCTCTGTCTCTGGACCCACATCTGGGATTGCCTGTACACAAACTTATTATTTGTAGAGATCAAAACCTGTCCCATGAAATACCCCCACAAGATGAGAAAGGTAGAACACACACTGGAGCTCTGGTGCCAAATACTACTGTCAGCACATCCCTGTCGAGAGGGAACTAATCATAGGCCTGCCCCAGACATTTTCGGAAAGATCTTCCTTCAGGATGCATTAGGGGGGAGGGTGTCACCTCCCTGGGGCTGCACTGGGGCTGTTCCACTTGAGGCAGCAGGTAGTATCTTACCTGGCCATCCTTTCCTCTATACGAAGAAATTCTCTGTCCATAGAAAGCTAAGCTGTAAACTCTCCCCCCTGACTTCCCAGCTTTCTACGAGAAAGGATTATTTATGTTGAGAAGCTTTGAGGCTCCACCTACAATTTGAAATGGTACAGCCCAGAAGCTGGCTGACTTTCTCCCAAGAACCTCCTGACCCAATTGTGGCAAAGATCTATCTAATCCAACATCTTGCATTCCACGGTGCCCCTGGAAGCCAGCTCCTGAACATGAAGGCTCCATCATAGCTAACAGCCATGCCTCTCCTCCAGTTCCCCCTTAAAGATGCCAAAGCACATGGGCAATGATCACATATTGTGGCATGGAGTCTAAGTTTATTTCCTGTTTTCTAAGAACAACGCCTTAGACACATCTTCTTTCCCCAAAGAAATCCTTGAGAGACTTATTGTACTAAAAATATGGAATCACTCCTATGCTTAGAACTGGGTGTGTATGATGGCATGGGACCATTCAGGGATTCCCTGGGGCTGCCCACAGAGATGGCAAACTTTGACATGCGGCGAGATAAATGAAGAAGGCTATCTGTTCTTGAAAAACAGAACTGAAAAATTGTACAAAGTCCACCTTTCTCCAACCTGAGAAAAGCTATTTCCTGCACCCCTTCGCAAATTTGCATAAATATTTCCCTGCATGTAATTTTCTTTCATTTAATTTTTCATGGAGGCAATAAAAGCCTTTCCCCAAACATGAAAGCCCTTACTCAGCAAATTCGCCAGCCACTTTGTACGCTCTCAAATAAAGCTCATTTGAAAGAAGATGCTTTCTTGCTTGATTAAAATGAAAGCCGAGACTTTAGGCATGAACGGATTTCTCCCCCATCCTTGTTACAGCTCTCTGCGCTGTTCTTCACAACTCCTCAATTCCAGTTTAACTGAGAGGAGTTTCTAAGATTAATTCCAAAATTTGAGCATGAGCATGCCGCAGCTTTCATTTTGCTTGCATCTTTCCTCCCTCTTCTGCATCAGTAATGTGCTTGAGCACGCTGATAAAGCAGAGTCACAAAGCGATATTCACACAATCATCCGTGATGACTGCATTGAGGTTCCTGTCATGTGTACAGTGAAGTGTTCTACCGATGTGCAGATGTACTCTTCAGCTTTGGCCAAAGGACAATCTCAGAGCTACGATCCTACAGGATGACATAAAGGAGTTTTTTTTTCTTCTGCACTGTCTTTTCCATGCACCAGTGTGTATTGGTAAGAGAAAGGGGAGAAGATATGATGGAATGGGGGAAAGATGTGGGGGGATGTGTATAGAGACCCATGTGCGCTTTTTGGAAATTAAACAGCGGGGCAACAGAAAATTCCTTTGTTTTGCTTTGGAAGCAAGATTCGGTCAGAACACCAAAGCAAGGATATGGGTGATGTTCAACATACTGGGTCCTGCAGCCGCTACCAAGTGTGCACTTGCAGAATAGAGAACCTGGATCTTCTCTCCCTTGTGAATTCAGGGTTTCCACACTTCAGGAGGGAAGAAGAATGAGAGGATGTACAGCCTGTCCTTGCTAGATCTATTGGCCAGCACTTTGAGGAGGACTCACCGTTTGATCAGTGAGAGGGGGAAGCACTATGGTCTTCTCCATGGTGTTCATCACCAGTTTCCAAAGCTCCTTCAGCACTCGTTTCAAGACTGTCTTCTCACAGATCTTGGCAAAGAGGGTCAGGCTGGAGAGAGAGAGAGAGAGAGAGAGAGAGAGAAAGAAAGACACAGGAAATGGTACCCAGAACTTCTCCTGAATGGGGTTTCCTGGTGGAAAAGGGAGCATATGAAGTACTGGGCAGAACCCCCATTTTAATCCAGCCTGCCATTGATTGTGAAAACTAAGATGCACCAAAATGTCCCATAGTGGACACTGCTTTGTCTCCTTTATTCTGTTTCCAGCTACTTCATGTAGGACAGTTGGTTCTTGTGTGGAAAAGGTACAGTTGATGCTCCAACACTTGCCAGTTGGGCTCACATCCTGTTGCGTAGGGGCTATGGGGAAGCCCATTAATCCACAGGCTGTTTGGGTGTTTGCATCCTGTTTGTATTGATTTGCAAGAGCAGGCAACTTGCAACTGTCAAAAGTTGTCTCTCAGCTGATGAGGGGTCAGCTGAGAGTTTCTGATCTCTTGCTTGGGAATTCTTGCTCTCTGCTCAGCAATGTTTGACTTCCAGCTGATCTTTTTCTTACTCATCCTGGAAGCTTGGCTGCAATGGGCTATATGTTTCAATTACACGGTACAGAACATTGTAATCAAAACCATAATAAGCCACGTAATAGGACTAATCTTAAAAAAATATAAAAAGTATCAAACATGCTATTCCAAGCATGTTGAGGGCTCTACAGAGAAGGGAGAAATGACCTCTCCCTCCTCCACCCTTTCCAATGGAGAGATCAGAAGCATTGCTTCTGTTCCCCACTTCCATGCTTGGAGGAAAAGGAAGATGGACGATCTCTTTCCCCTCTCCCCTTTATAATAAAGAGATCAGAAACTGTGTCGGGTCTTCAACTTCACAATACAGCTATTCTTCTGAAGGGAGGGGCAAGTCAGAAGCCCATTCCTAGCCAGTTGCTTGTCAGCTGTGAGTCAGCTTCTTTCCCCTTGAAGCTTTCCTGTGTCCCAGCACAAGAAGACAAGGATACAGGAAAGCATTGGGTGATCAGAACTGACTTCCAGTGATCCAATCAGTTATGTGCTGGCTTCTCACTTACAGCCAACTGCAAACCTGCTCAGTAGCTGTTCAAGTTGCTTGGTGCAGTCCATCTATGTCCATGATCAACTCACTGTCTAAGAGGTATAAGTTGAACAGGGCATGTTCAACTGCCAAATAAGTTCACTGTGAAATTCACAGCATCCCAGAAAGGTTACTAGGATGTATCCTATTACTTTGTTGCACTAATGACTTCTTCTAACACAAGGAACCTTCCTGCACCACAGGGGACTCTCCCTCTTTTACTGTTGAGAGTGCTGGAAGCCTGGAATCTGCAAATTCATGTGCAGCTTGAGCCTAAGACCTAAGACTGGGAAAAGCATTATGTTTAGCAGTACCAGTAAAGGTTCCTGTGTGAAGCGAACATGGCTAAGTGTTCTGGCTGGACCACGTGTCAGTCAAGTTCAAAGAATCTGCACACAGAAATATTCCCACCTGCTACTCATAACATTCTCCACCCCGAGGCCCCATCCCAGTTCACTCACTTGCTGTCCAGAAGATCCATGATGGGTTGTAGCACATTGTCAGCATCTTGAGCCACACTGCTGCAAGCACTGGCAGGGACGTTTCCCGTGCCCTTCACCTGACTCAGAATATCCCCCATTTGCTTCACACACTCCTCAATATGTGGCTGAAAGCTGGGAGGGGGAGGGAGAGGAGGAGAGGTCTTATCAGATGTTTTGGAAGTGTGTGTGTTCTCAACAGGCCAAGAACAGGCTATCCTGGATCCAAAATGTATGTTATTAAATATGGTGCCAAATAACATTAAAATGCACACAACAAAACAAAATCAGAGTCCAGAGGCACCTTTCAGACCAACAAAGATTTATTCAAGGCGTGAGCTTTCGAGTGCATCTTCCTTGGTCTTAAAGGTGCCACTGGACTCTGATTTTGTTTTGTTGTGCTGCTTCAGACCAACACAGCTACCCACATGAATCTATTAAAATGCACAGTGAACTTGTTAAATGTAGGATAACTCTTGCTGGGATTCTATAAGCCCAATGAAAAACAATTCAGTGTGGGTCGTAAAATGCCGATGATTTCTCCTCTCCACGGAATACTCTGTCAATGACTCTGTTATCAAACTGAATTCAAAGTTTATTTTTTCAACACAAACTGCTGTTGATGCTGATAGCCAACAGTGAAGAAGGCATTAAAGAACTAGAAACCCAGTTCTGATTCAGAAAAAAATCTTTCCCAACTTTTTGGGTAAAATTGTGGAATCTGTACCATGTTTCACTTTTTTTCCTGTAGGATTCTATAGGCATCACGATGGAAAAAAAAAAGAATAATTACCATATAGTAAAGATGGGTTAAATACACTGATAGAATATGAGACAATGGCAAAACTTACACATTTAATACACAACAAATCATCATCGGAGTCCAATTCTAGACTATTTTGAACAACAGAAATTGAGATGAAAAGAAGTAATCCCTATTCTGCCTATACCACCCATGGGGAAAATTCAGTTTGTGATTTGTAACATCAAGGCAGGCTTTCTCTACCAAAGTGTTACAAATTCAAGCTATTATGTTCTTGTGTTCTGTATTTTATGTACGATGAGCTGCAGACCATAACTTTGTGAGCTACGAACATTTATTGTTAACTGCTCCGAGCCATAAGGGAGGGCAGTTAAGAAATGTAACAAAACAAACAAACAAACAAATAAACAAACCAGGGTTCTGGGAAACCCCGAGGTTTTCTGATGGCTCTGGAAAGGTTTCCTGGATTAACGTTTTTGATATATTTTAAATTTGTTAAACATTTATTGGGTGACGACATATAGTCATTTCAACCACTCCTCCCAAAATGGCCAATGATGGGCCTGGAGGGGGTGGGAAGGGGAGGGGCCTCTGGTGGGCGTGTCCAAAGCTTTGCTTCCCAACCATATTCTGCACGATCGTGCCACTTTTGGGAATTCTTGAAGCCTGAAGTGTGTTTCAGGGGTTTCTCCAGTAAAAAAGTTGAGAAAGACTGCTTTAACATGATGTAAAAGAAAAAAAATGTGTATTATTGAACGCAAACACTATGTATATCCTTTTTCTAAATTGTAGTTTTGTAGTATACAATGTGTAATTTTTTTGTTTTGTATCCTTCTAAATAAAAAAAAATTCTAAAAAAATATGTAAAACATTCAACAAGATATAGGGAGTTCTATAATGTAAAGGTGTCATTTAACGTTTTGCAGAAACTATGGTAAACCCAAACAAGAAAGAACATAAGAATATCTTGGCTGGTACTATCTAATTGAGCATTCAGTTTCCAGCTGTGGGAAATTCACAAGGAAAGGCATTAAGACTAGAAGCCTTATTGTTTGTCACCACTGACTGGTGTTCAGAGAAAGACTGCTCGTGTGCATGGAGGTTCCATTATGCACCATCGACAGGCGGTCAATGAGGCACTTCCAGGAAGCCTAACAGCAGAGCATGATGAAACAGCTTTTCCCTGTTTGTTTGTCCCTAATATTAAGTGGTGAACTGCCTCTGCATATGAAGGATATTGCAGCTAATTGTCAGTGATGACTCACCGCCTACTTTTTTGGCCTTGCCAGCGTTGGAAACAAGATCCCTGACCAGATAAACCAATTGGCCTTTTGCAGCAGGTTTTCATTGACTGGCTTGACCCAATGAATATTTCTGGTTCCCAATAATGTACACTTATATAGCTTATAACCTTAACAACCTATATATATATATTTCTTTTTCCGTACAACTAAGTAGGCTTTTATTCTTTCGTTTTCTTTTCCCTAGTGGAAATGAGGATGGCTCTAAGACCACGTTAAGTATAAATTGTTTATGATTGTTAAAAGTGTTAAAAACTATGTAAACAAATGTTGAAACTTCTCTTTTTAAATGTGGTGGAAAGGTGAAAAAGTTTATAAACTTTGGGTAAAAGTCTATAATATTGTAGCCATGTGGAGTCTTATAATCTTAAATGAAGAGAAAAGGCTTTTCAAGAACAATGGAGCCGTTATCTGATCTACCTAAGAAAATAAGTTAAAAGGGGATTGAAACGGGGTATCAAGTGTATCAAACGAAGAGCATAATCTTTTTCTTTCTGTATTAATAATGTAGATTATTTGCATGGTATTATCTTTAAATATTACAAAAGGGGATTGAAACGGGGGACTAAATGTATCAAATGAAGAGCATAACCTTTCTTTTCTGTATTAACAATGTAGATTGCCTGTATTTTATTATCTTTAATCTTGGAAAACAAAAATAAAAATCTTATTTAAAAAAAAAAAAAAGAGTCACCGAGGTCACAACGTATCATAAACCAAAAAAACCTTCCCCTCCAGACCGCACTTCCTGCTAACCGTACCTGGTAGCAAACACCCGGCTCAGTTCATCCAAGACATTGTTCAGTTTCACTTGAAGCTCCTTGAGGATATCACTGGCCTCGGTGTCCAGCTGGGTGGGTGGGGTGGGGGAGGACGGGGATGGGACAGGTGGGACAGAAAGCAAAACAGTCACTAGGAGAAAAGCAAATCACCTTAGTAGCTCAACATCTCCCTGCCAGCCTGTTACAACTATCTGCCTACCCCTCCCTCTTTCCCCTTTCCCCCTTCTAGCCAGAATGCAGAATGCTTTCGAGGCATCTAGGATGAGAAGGAGGTCTCAGAACAAATGAAACTTAGTCTGCAGACTCAAGGAGACACTGTTTCTGATAGGGAAAGCACGAAATTTTTGTAGTTAAAACCAGGGGAATGTTCTGCTTGTTGCTATGGGTTGAAGACCTATATAAGAAAATGGATGTGCCTCATTTAGGGCTCTCCACGAAAAGAAAGGGACGGTTCAAAATTATTGTAACAGAAAACAGAACCTATCCCGGGCTATATTAAACAATTCCACAATAAATACAAATAAACGTTTCTTATCTCTTCTTATAGGGTATTTAGGGCTCTCGGCTTGTTTTTAAAAGGCCAGAGCCTTCTACAGCTGCAAAATAATTTTTATGAAATCTTCCATCCGTGGTGTTACTAGCACCAGGCAAACATTCCTGGGATCATAACTACACCTTTATTGGGTAGTAAGAAAAAGAGGGCATGCTCCACTTTTGCAGAGCCAAAAAAGTGCCCTTATTTTTTACTGGAATCGGTGGTCCCATGCACAATCACTTTCTATTAAGATGAAGAGAGATGTCCTTCTCTCACCTTATGGGGTGAGTTTTAAAAAATAATTTTTGGGTGGTGTTGGTGGTGGGAAGAGTGGAAGCTTAAGGAGGAAAACCCAACTTGCTGGGAAATAGCAATGTGATTGGAAGACATGGAAATGCCAGTCAGAGACAATGCTTATGTGGTGTGAATATTGATTAGATGTTTTGGTTGGACCGAGTATCTGTCAGGCACATACCTGCTGGCTTACTGGAATAGGGAATTCATTCAGTTCTTATAGAATTCTCTAGGACCTGAGATGGACTTTCTTGAATGATAATTCAAGCAAGGCTGAGCCCCAGCGCTTGTCAGTTTAGAAACTAGGTCTGACCACCTGATTAGTAGATTTAGCAAGCAGAGAAAAGACGAACCTCTTTCCCTCCCATGGCCTCAAACATCTTCTCCAACTGGACACGTAGTTGTTGAATGTTGTTCATCAAGATGCAGGGCTGGAGGAAGATTAAGAGCATTCACAAGGTGTCAGGATGAATCATTCATCAGTGGTAGTTACTGGATGCAATACGTCCATACTGGACCCTGGCTAGAGGTTATAGGTGGCCTGAATCTTGAGAAGATCAGGACAAACTGTGGGGCAGCCCCTTACAAACACTACACAGAATGAGCGAGACCAGGTGAGAGGGAGAAAAGTTTATTGAATACAACAAAACCCAGTGATTTTGAATGCAGCTATTAAGTATTTTTTCTTTGTTATGGCTACAACATGCTTGTGGCCTGTGATTGGTGCAGGACGAAGCTCTTCACGGTGAACCAAATACAGCCCTTTAGGGGAAAAATATAAAATTGTTGCCAGCCTCTGAGCTAGAACATCACTTCTAGTATAACCCAGAAATGACAATGGGTAGCTCTGGGAATCACCAGAATCTCATATGCCCTCCCCCAAGTCTCCATCACCCCAACCCTCCAAGCTTCCTGTATTGGGCTGACCCAGCCTGACCCCATCTGTGTGGAGTTACCATCAGCTTGCCTTCTGAAGTTAAGGAAAGGGACCTGATAAGGTTTTGATGAATTCCTTCTATGATGGGCCCACTTTGCTTTGCAAGCCTTGTCCACTTTCTTTTCTGGCTAGTTGCTAACTCCCAAGAGGGCTGCAAAAGGACCTGTCCAGGTAACCACCACCACCTGGCCGTTGTACAGGTCTGCCTGCTGGAGAACCAGGACTTCCAGCTGCCCTTTCCTATTCTGTGGACTCACTTCTGTGTCTCTCACAGCCCGGCATGTGATCATTGTGGGAACAATTTACTGCAGGGCACATCCACTTAGAGGAGTAGCTATTTTCCAAGCCACGCCCCCTGACTCTGGGTCTTCTTCTTTCACTGGGCTAGTGTTTCCAAGATGGAGAGGTTCTATGTGGGTCAGAGAACCATGGCCAACTTCAAATTTGTAATGGATTTATTAGAATAATAAAGTTGGAAGGGATCTCTGGGGTCATCTAGTCCAACCCCCTGCACAATGCAGTAACTCGCAACTACCTGCCCACCCACAGTGACCCCAATTTCATGTTCCAGTGATCTCCACACACACCAAAGATCTCCAGAATCCAATCTGGCTTGGAGGAAATTCACCTACCATCCCACAGTGCTGATCAGCAATTCCCTGGGTATGCAAGGAAAGACCACAAGAGGCAAACACTGGAACATCCCTTCCTGCCCACTCACTCACAATCTGCCTATGTTCATAAAATCAACATTTCTGTCAGATCTATCCTCTGCTTGAAAACTTCTAAAGAAGGAGAACCTACCCCCTCCTGGAGAAGCCTGTTCTACTGAGGAACCTCTCTTAACTGTCAGGAACTTCTTCCGGATATTTAGCTGAAAATTCTTTTGTATTAATTTCAACCCATTGGCTCTGGTATGACCCAGATGCTCTTTTTCAGTTTACAAACGAGGTGTATGTCTTTGTATGGTCCAAATCCTGGTGGCTGCTCCATGTAGACATCTTTCTTCATTTATCCATGAAGAAAAGCAGTCTTTGTGTCCAGATGCTCCACATACATCTTCCTTGCTGCTGCTATGCTTAAGAGCATTTGTATTGAAGTGCGTCTCACCATTGGTACAAAGGTTTAATCACAGTCTTCTCCATACTTCTGAGGGTATCCTTTAGCAACCAACCTGGCTTTGTATCTTTGTACTTCCCCTTCTGCACCTTGCTTCGATTTGAAGATCCACTTTCATCCTACTGTCCTCTTCCCTAGAGGCAGTTCTGTAAGTGTCCAAGTTTCGTTCTTGATCAGAGATTGGATCTCTTCTTCTGCAGCCTTTCTCCATTTTTTTGCTTCTTTAGCAGGCATCCTTTCTATGTCTTCCCATGCCAAAGGCTCAGGTACAGCTTCTGCCTTTGCTAGATAAGAACATTTCTTTGGTGGCACTCCTTTGTTTGATCCGGTTGATCGTCTGGTACTTGGCTCTGCAACCCCTTCTGGTTCTTGAGGTTCTGCAGTTGTCTTCTGCATTGTCCATAGTACTCAAAAACATTGTTTCTGGTTGCTGTGTTCCATTCTTCTCTGTTGGTGTAGATTCGCTGACGTCCACTGTCTTCATACTTCTTGGGTTCTCATCGATG
This sequence comes from Paroedura picta, assembly GCF_049243985.1. Lineage (NCBI taxonomy): Eukaryota > Metazoa > Chordata > Lepidosauria > Squamata > Gekkonidae > Paroedura > Paroedura picta. The sequence continues at coordinate 26,336,841 of NC_135372.1, forward strand.
TACACCACATTGCAGATTTTGATTGTGTCTGTTGGTGGGTCAAGGATCCTGTAGCCAACAAAAATGCCTTCTTCTGCATGAAGGTCCATCTTGGCCCACTTTTCTTTAGGAATGTAGGTGTATGCCTTTGATTTAAACATCTTTAGATGATCCACACTGGGCTTGTGCCCATACCATAGTTCATAGGGTGTTCTAGTAGCACCTTTTGTAGGTAATCTGTTTTGCAGGTGGGTAGCAGTGTTGATTGCTTCTTTCCAATACTTGTCAGGTAGATCGATTTCATGGAGCATGCACTGGCACATTTCAAGGGGTGGTTCTTTCTTTCTGCCACACCATTCTGCTCTGGAGTGTATGGGACCATAAGACGGTGTGCTATTCCTTGTTCAGTCGAATAATTCTTCATTTCCCTGCAGGGTCCTCTTCTCTTCTTCTTTGTACACCAGACATTGCCTAAAGGGCCCTCCAAGCACCTGATCATGACACATCAGCTGTTTGGCACACCCTTTATTTGCCTCCCTCCACTTTCTCAGGCAGTGGAAATGCTCTCTGCTACCTAGGAAGGTAGCAGTGGTGGAGGAGAGAGACAGGTGCAGGGGAAGCAAATCTGAACCGTTTCAGTTTGGTGATTCAAATTTGGTCTGAATCAATTCCAGCTGAATCCAAAATGGTCCGAATTTTTTCCCCATGCACATGACTACTCCCGACAGGTGCTCATCTAATCTCCTCCTAAAAACCTCCAAGGAAGAAGAAAAAGAGTTGGTTCTTATATGCGGCTTTTCTCTACCCGAAGGAGTCTCAAAGCGGCTTCCATTCGCCTTCCCTTTCCTCTCCCCACAACAGACACCTTGTGAAGGAGGTGAGGCTGAGAGAGCCCTGAGATTACTGCTCGGTCAGAACAGCTTTATCAGTACTGTGGGGAGCCCAAGGTCACCCAGCTGGCTGCATGTGGGGGAGCGCAGAATCAAACTTGGCTTGCCAGATTAGAGGTCCACGCTCCTGACCTCTACACCAAGCTGGAAGGAGACTCTACCACCCTCACCATCAGAAAATGCTTCCTAGTATCTAAGTGAAACCTCCTTTCCTGTAATTTGAACCCATCACTCCTAGTCTTTGTCTCTAAAGCTATAGGAAATAAGTTGGCTCCCTCTTCGACATGTCCACCGTTCCTGTAGTTAAACACAACTATCGCAGCTTGCCCTCCTCTTCTTCGAGCGACACAGACCCAGCTCTCTCCACCTCTCCTCGTAAGGCGTGGATTCCAATCCCACTCACCCTTCTCTGAACACACTCCAACTTGCCAAGATCCTTCTTGAACACAGAACTGGATACAAAATTCCACAAGAGGTCTAACCAATGCAGAATAGAGTAGCATTGCTGGACTACCCTGGGGCCGGGAACAACCAGTAATGAAGCTGTATGTAGTCCAGTATCCTCTTACATACAGTGGGCAACCAAAGGCCCCAGGAAGGTGGGCACAGAGGTCAAATCCTCCTGCTATTGTACCCCCTAGCAACTGGCAGCCAGATAGGCCCTTATTCTGACCACCAGTACCGCTTGCAGAATTCCCTGGTTGCTAAGTGAAGTTTGCTATGGGAAAGGCAGGGACAGTGATAGAGCAGGGATACGTCACCACTTTCTCCTTCTCTTTGGAGCAGTAGGAGGCGAAATCCTTTGAGATGATCTCGGCATACTGCAGCAAGACGTTGCTAATGGTCTGAAAGCAAAGAGGGGGGAAGATCAGAAGAGCGAGATGCAGAAAACATAGAATCCTAGAATTGGAAGGAACCTCCAGGGTCATCTGGTTCAATGCTCTGCAGAATCCAGTACATTCACAACTACCAGCCCACAACAGTGACCCAAATTCCATGCTCAGATGATGCCCCACCAAAAGAGAACCTGAATCCCTGGCCTGTGTGGCCTGGAGGAAATTTACCTTCCGACCCCAAAGTGGCGATAGGCATTTCCAGGGCGTGCAAGAAAGGGCCACGAAAGCCAAGCACTGACACAGTCCCTTCCTGCCCACACACTCACAGTCTGTCTAAGTTCACGGAATCAGCATTTCTGTCAGATGGCTGTCAAGCCTCTGCTTAAAGTCTTCCAAAGAAGAAGAAGAACCCACCACCACCCAAGGAAGCCTGTTCCACTGAGGAATAACCCTAACTGTCAGGAGCTTCTTCCGGATGTTTAGCTAAACATGAATTAATCTCAACGCACTGGGTTCTGGTCTGACCTGCTGGGGCTTCAGAAAACAACTCTGCTCCATCCTCTAGGTCAGTGGTCCCCAACCTTTTTATCACCGGGGACCTGTCAACGCTTGACAATTTAACTGAGGCCCGGGGGGGAGGGGTAGTCTTTTGCCGAGGGACGTCACTGCCACCGCCTGAGCCCCTGCTCCACTTGCTTTCCTGCCGGCGCCCCTGTCTTCCCGCCACCCGCTGGGGGGCACTGCTAGCAGCAGCTGCGCAGTGCCACGCCAAGGGGGAGACCCAGCCATGGAGGCCACTGGAGAGCACCAAATGTGAGCCGGCGGCAGAGTGTCAGGGCAGCCCCTGAGGCAGCAGCCAGGGAGGAGGACAAGGAGGAGCCATGGCCTGGTACTGACTGATCCCCGGACCGGTCCTGATCCCCGGACTGGGGATTGGGGACCACTGCTCTAGGTTACAGCCCGTCAAGTACTTGAAGACGGCTATCACAAAGAGGCCAGGGTAGCGAAAAAGATCAAGCTCCCCCCCCCCTCCAGTCAGCCAGCAATCACATCACCACTTAGGGATGGAAAGAGGGTCAAGATCTCAGATTGATTGCTGGCTGACTGGAGGGGGGGGGGGGGGAGCCTGATCTTTTTCACTACCCCGGCCTCAACCAAAGACCTGGCGGAAGAGCTCCGTTTTGCAGGCCCTGTGGAATGCCGAAAGCTCCAGCAGGGCTCACAGCTCACTCAAGAGCTCGTTCCACCAGGTCGGGGCCAGGACTGGTCAAGGCCAGGCATGCTTCCCTGGGGACGGGAACAACCAGTAAACGACTAGTAAATGACCTAGCACATAGGGTGCTATGCAGTCCCTCAGATCCCAGTCTGCGAAAGGCCTTGAAGGTCAGAACCAAAACCTTGAACCGGATCCGGATAGCAATAGGTAACCAGTGCAGCTGCCCCCAGCACCGGCTGGATGTGTTCCCGTGAGGACCCTAGCAGCCGCATTCTGCACCAGCTGTAAATAGAATGCCATCTTTTATTATAATAATGGGGTATTTATGGGGATTTTATGTGATTGTACTTTGATTTTATATTTTATGGTGAACCGCCGCGGGACCTTTTGGTGAACGGCGGTATATAAATCCAATTATAAATAATTAAATAAACTCCGGGTTAGGAACGGCAGGCCTGCATGGAGCGAATTACAGAAATCTAGTCTGGAGATGATCGTTGCATAGATCACCATGAACAGGTGTTCAGGGGACAAGTAGGGCGCCAGTAGCCGGGCTTGGCCCAGTTTTGGTTAGTCTTTTTTCTGCCCCTGAGGGCTAAACGCTTGGTGGTTTTTTCTTTAAAGAAATATGAAATTCTCAGGGCTGCAGCAGACTCAGAGCCTAGAAACACAGACAATCCTTTGCATTTAGAAAGTGCTTCGATTTTTAAAAAGTTTTTCCTATCCTATGTCATGTCATAGTCCTTACCACAGCCCTGCCAGGTAGGCCAGATGGCCTCTGTTTTGCTGATTGGATTGGGGCTGCAGTACAGACCTCCCCCGCACACACCTTTAAAATGTTTTTCTTCTGCTATGTTTGTCCCTGCTTCGGACCGCTTGTCTCCTTACCTTGGCAAACCTGCGCATGTAGTGACCCACAATCTGCGGATCAGGGCACTCTAGCTTCTTGATGATCTCAAAACTCTGGTTCAGCTGGGAGAAGACGTCCACCACGGAGCAGGAGAAAAGGGCATGCTCTGAGGTCTGTTGGAACTGCAGGGAGACATGGAGGCAAGGGGGAAAGAGATCATCAGTCCCTGCTACAATAAAATCAGAGTCCCGTACCACCTTTAAGACCAACAAAGATTTATTTAAGGTGTGATCATTTGAGTGCAAGCACTCTTCCTCAGACTAAGAACTCCCTAGATCAGGGGTAGTCAACCTGTGGTCCTCCAGATGTGCATTGAAAATACAATGGGCTTTGCCCCTAGTGTTGGGATAAGGCAGCTTGGTGCAGAGGTTAATCTGAAAGAGCCGGGTTTGATTCCTCGCCCCTCTTCCATATGCAGCCAGCTGCGTGACATTGGGCTCATCACAGTTCTGTTGCAGAGCAGTTCTGTCAGAGCTCTCAGCCTTAATTCCTGATAGGGTGTCGGTTGTGGGGAGCGGACGGGTAGTCGTAAGCTGCTTGGAGACTCCTTTGGTTAGTGAAAAGTGGGGTGTAATAACCAACTCTTCTTCTGCCCTTTTAATGTGCTTTGGCAGATGAATTTTCCTGTGTGAAACTGGAAAATCTGCTTCTGAAGTGCATTGAATGAGTTATCAAACGTGTGAGGAATAAGCCATAGTTTTGTCACGCTTGACCAACTGGGAAATGCGAATTATGTCATTTTAGTTTTGTAAATTTGGTGAGGCTGGTGGTAAATTTCCAAGAGGCTCCTTGGTGCCTCCTTGTTATCTTTGGTCAGCAGAGACAATTCTCTTGGTATGTCTTCATATGGGCCATTCCGCACCAGGATCTATGTGGCAAATTGGTTGCGGGACGAAAAAACGCCATTTTAAATAGTGGAATTCGTCATTATGCATACCTGGCTTTGTAGTGGAATCCAGTTGCGTTTCTATCGTTTCCCACAGGTTTCCGGTCTCGGCAAAAATCGCTAGACACGAAGCGATATTGCCGAGTTCGTCCCGCCCCTGGCCGTCAAGCAGCCAATGGGCGGCCGTTATCATGATCCCAAAAAGCCCCTATCCCTTTAAGGAAGTTAAAAAAACAACACACATGTTGCAACGAATCTGCGTTGATTCGTTGCAACGGAGAGACCCATTTAGGTAGCAGGTGGTGTTTGAGCTGCTGTTTCATTGTTGCCACGCTCCCCCCGAGTGAACCCCCCCCCCCGGCACGGGCGTGATTTTCGGCTGAAAATACAATAAAAAATAAAGGGAAAATAAACCAGCAAACGGGGCTATGTGTTGTTTCGTGCTTAGTGACTTAAAATAGCTCTGCAGCCAGGGAAGCCTCACTGGGTAAATGAAAGCTCGCCGGTGCATTTATCTCCGCTCGCTCGGAGAAAAAAAAAATGGCGATCGCTTCACCGGAAGATCAGAGGAGAGAGCTAGGGGGCGGGACTTTGCAGAAACCGCAACAGTGGTAACGCACAGAACTTTTTCTCTAGTGTTGCTGATTGGTTGCAAGAGTGTAGCGCTTTCCGGAGGGTGAATCCACTTTTGGGGATTTCCCTGAAAGCACTACAACGAAGCGCTTTTTGCGGATCGGTTTCAGGAGTGTTGCAGATTGTCAACGACGTTGTGCATAATGGCAAAACTGTAGCGATTTCAATTTGTAACCATTGTGCTATTTTGGACGAGTGCGGAATGGCCCTGTTGCTTTGGCAAGGTTGGGGTGTGGGAACTGTGAGTTATTGTACCTGGGTTTTGGGCACCAAAGCGTGCTTGGAGGAAGCTGGGAGTAGCCTTATAATTAGGAGGGGTTCTGCTAAACTTTAGTTTTGGCAAGGAGTCCATGTACCTGCTTCGCTAACTTTTCAATAAAGTGATTGATTCAACCAAGAGCCTGCTTCTGGGCGAGCTCAACTGGAATATGACAATATTGCATGCCGGGAAATATATTAAAAGAATCTTCTCAGCCATCTAATTTCTACCACCGAACTTATAAAGGCTTTCTCGTACTTTTAACATGTGTCCTACTGCATTTCAGCCATAGCCACTTTCCAACCCGGCACACTTACCCCATCCTTTTTGTCCCGTTCCAGTGCCCCGTGCAGGAAATCTCTCGAAACTTCCTCGTTTTCATCCAGCCACTGTATGACAAAAGGCTCAAACCATCTGGAGGAGTTCAAAAGAGAGAACAGATTGAAGTCCAACCAAATTAGCTTGGCTTTAGAATGCCAACACATTCCCAAGGCAAATGAACAGGACTCTTGTGGGACTTTCATAGAATCATAGACTTTCCCCACATTTATTTGCTGGCGCATTCTTGCCACGTTGAACTCTGGATGCAAACCCCAAATTTGCGTCTGGCATTCCATATTTGCGGTTTCCCCCGACATCATCCAAGACCCCATTCGTGGCGTGCATTATGCACCTATGCCAGGAGAGTAGGCGTTTCTGCCCTCCACCTTGCCTCCCTTCCATTTTTTTTTTAAGCAGAGCATGCCTAATACACAATCATGTACTAACATAATAAGACAAGGAACATGCCCTCCCCTTTCACACGTAAAGAGTGGGATGCATTAGTAGGTGCAAAATGACAACCACACATTAAAAAATCCTCCCCATTTCCTTCCTCTCCCTCCCATGGGAAAGGTGCCCAAATGCTTTCATGTGCTGTGCAGTTCACCCCCTCCCCAAAAGCAGGAGCAATGCCAATTAACAGATGGCTTGGGAAAAAATGGTGCCTGTTTGCTCGTCTCTTTTAAGTTTCCCTCCCCTATCCCTGCAAACACTGGCTTTGGGGGCTTTACAAAATAATTCAATTGTTACCATTTCTCCTTTTCCCTTAGATTACTTTTGACTGAAGGAGCCCAAAGGAGCCTGTTGCAGATCTGAAATTTACTAATCGTCAACAAAAGAACTTCAAAGAGAGACTCCAGCTTGAAAAGTGCTGATCTGTGATTCATTAAGTGGCTTCATGTGACCTCCCATCACCACAGCCTGAACAAACACTGTGGGCCATTCCGCACTACTTTAATCTAGCAGAAGGCTTGCAAATTGTAAACGCTACTAATTTGCAGTTCCGCAAAACGTCGCACACAATCTGCCACACTCCTGAAACAGTCCCGCAAAAAGCGATTCGTTGTAGCGCTTAAAGGAAAATTGGGAAAAGTGGATTCACCCTCTGAAAAGCGCTACATTCTTGCAAACAATCTGCAACACTAGTGAAAAAGACCCGTGCGTTCCCATTGTTGCGGTTCCAACAAAGTCCCTCCCCCTGGCTCTCTCCTCCAAACTTCCAGCGAAGCGATCGCCTTTTTTTTTTCTCGGAGCGAGCAGAAAGCAACGAACCGGCGAGCCTTCATTCACCCAGTGAGGCTTCTCCGGCTACAGTCCCTCCACAGAAGTGCTTTAAAGCTCCCCTAAGTCCCCAAGCACAACACAGCCCTGTTTGCAAGTTCCCTTTATTTTCGGCTGAAAATCGCGCCCGTTCGGGGGGGGGGGATTTTTCTTTTCACTCAGGGGAGCGTGGTAACGATGACTCGCCAGCTCACACGCCAGCTAGATGGGTCTCTACATTCGTTGCAATGTGTGTTTTTCTTTTTTAAAAAAACCTGTTTTTAAAGGGAAAGGGGCTTTTCGGGAGCATGATAACAACCGCCCATTGGCTGTTTGTTTGATTGACGGCCAGGGGCGGGACAAAGCACAGAAAATTCGCTTCCTTTCTAGCGATTTTTGCGAGACCGGAAACCTGTGGGAAATGATTGAAACGCTACTGGATTCCACTATAAAGGCAGGTATGCATAACGCCGAGATTGTACTTTTAAAAATAGCGTTTCCGCTTTCTGGAACCAATTGGCAACATTGGTCCTTGTGCGGAAAGACCCTGATTACTCCCCACTCTTTGCAGACTACGAGCGTAACTAGCGGTTGGCCTCTGTGTTTTTCTCTTCCTGGAAGGAAGGGCGCGATAAAAGTGTGACCAAGGGAGGAGCAGCAGGCATAAAAACGTGGGGAACCCCTCTAGACTTACGCAGGATATTCAGGGACCCGGGTCTTGAAGGAAGGGAGGTCAGTGACGTATTCATTATACAGCCACTTCACCTTAAAGTGCAAATTCATGTAGTCGGCGCTCTTGCACAGACGATGCTTGTCATGCTCTGTCGAGGAGAAGGAAAGGGTGAACAGGGAGGATTTCTAGGGATTTCCTGCAGCTCTGTGGTTGGCTGGAGATTTGCCTGTCCCCTGGGCAGCTTGGGGGCTTTACTGAACCACATTCCCCAAGGCCTATTACACTCCCCTTAACACTGTAGAGGCTTTTCCTTGTTAAGGGGGGGCAGACTCCAGATGGGACAGCAAGGAACCAACCAGGGGATGGCACAACATGTGAACATGACACTTTTTACCCACTGCCAGCTTGAATAAATTCCTCCCATCTACACTGAATTCGATTTCCATTTTGCTTTTGGGCGTTTTAAATTTTCCCTCTGCAACATGCATGATTGATCTTCAGTGACCCTACCTTCCCAGATATCCAGAAGTGGATATAAGCCTCGATATTTTTAAACCACCATCGGTAAGTGTGCAGATTTCTGTTTTTTGTGAATTTTTCTTCTCTGTGCCTCATAGCAAAGCAGTCTTTCATGATTGGTCAGGACGTCAGTTCAAAGACTTCCTGGTTCCCAGTCACAAGGCTTGTCTTAAAGTGACTGTGCTCCAGAAGCCCTTACTTCTCTCAGCAGAGATTTGCCTCTTGGATTTATTCCCCCCTCCTCTGCTGTCTCTAATCCTTTCTCCCACCCTTGTTCAAGAAAAGAGTGCAGAACACTTTCTGTTTCAATGGGGGGGGGCAGTTAGAGGAAGACTTGAGTTCAAATCGATCTGATTTCAGCAGGATCCACAATGGAACAAACAAAGTAAGTGCAGAATCATCCCAGGAATCACTGTGCAAAAAAGGGCTGTATGAGAAACTCAACATCAAAAATCAAAAACTTTTTTTTACAAGAATGTAATATTCAAATGCTTAGAAAAAAATGCACGTACATTTTACAAAATCGCTGTTAATTTCTTATTTTGGATGTCGCACAGTTGTCCATGTGAATCCCTGTTTGAAACTTTGTTTTGCCAAGTTCTTGCTTCTTCAGATGACCCACAGAACCACAAGTGTCTAGATATGTGCCCAGCTAAAGGAACCTTGCAGTTTAGAAGAATTGGTTTTTACATCCTGCTTCTCACTACCCGAAGGAGTCTCAAAGAGGCTTACAATCACCTTCCCTTTCTCTTTCCAGAACAGACAGGTGGGGCTGAGGGAACTCTGACAGAACTGCTCTGTGAGAACAGCTCTATAAGAACTGTGACAGGCCCAAGGGCACCTAGCTGGCTGCATGTGAAGGGGGAGTGAGGAATCAAACCCGGCTCTCCAGATTAGAGGCTGCCGCTCCTAACCACAACACCACACTGGCTCCAGGCACTCTGGAAGAATTCTCCACAGTTTTAACACAGTCTTTCCAGCTCACAGAAACATCTCTTCTCCCAACAAATCAAGAATGACCAGGGGTGAGAATTTTTGTTAAAAGCATTTTCGGTTTCGAGCTTATGCTACGAGGCTTTCTGGCACAGAGATTCCAGAAGGGGCCTGGAGTTCTCGCAGGGTTATAACTGATCTGAAGACCAGAGATATTGGTTTGCCCTGGAGAAAATAGCTGCTTCACAGTGTGAACTCTAGGGCAGTTGGTACCAGGCCACGGCTCCTCCTTGTCCTCCTCTCCAGCTGCTGCCTCGGGGGCTTCCCTGCCACTCTGCCGCCAGCTCACCTTTGGTGCTCTCCAGCGGCCACCATGGCTGGGGCTCCCCCTCGACATGGCACTGCACAGCTACTGCTGGCAGCGCCCCCCAGTGGGTGGCGGGAAGTCAGGGGCGCCGGCGGGAAAGCAAGTGGAGCAGGGGTTCAGGCGGCAGTGATGTCCCTCAACAAAAGACTACCCCTCCCTGGGCCTCAGTATAACTGTCAAGAGTTGACCGGTCCCCGGTGATAAAAAGGTTGGGGACCACTGCTCTAGGGCATGCCGTCCCTTCTGAATTGCCTCCCTGCCCCAAAATCCACCCCAGATTCTTTTTATTTATTGTAGAATTTGCTTTCTACCTTCAAATTCCCCTATGCCCAAGCCTCTCCGATAACAAAGATTAATGTATCTATGCTAAGGTAGCACAGGATCCATGAACAGGCAACTTACAGCAGCAGTTTCCTTATAGGAAGTTCCTTATAGGAAACTTACTTTTAAATCCCACAAATATGCCAAATTAATAAATTTGACATGCCTAGTTATATATTAAGCATTTTATGTTGTTAAAATCAAGTTTGATTGGAAATTAAGCACTGCATGTCTTTCTCTTTCAATACCCAGAACTGGAAATCCTATCCCAGGACCATCAAGGTTCCTCCCCATCCTAAAGTCTAAAAAAAGCACACACATCCTGAGAGAGGGTGGCTCAAGAGACCCCCAACCCATGGTCATTTGGGATTCACACTTGGCTGTTGCAGCATGCCGACTCACCTTCCATTGCATATTTCATATCCTGAGCGAAAAGGTTCCACATCACTTCAGCGCTGATCTTTCCAACATTCAGCTCTTGAGGGAACCTGGTGGAGGAGTTGGAGACAGCACCACATCATCTCGAGAGAATAAGCTCGGTTGGGCAGCTTGGTGAGATGCCCAAAAATCTAGCTTGTGTGGCAAAGGGAGAGCACGTATTTGGTTCCAGACTTTAATCGCATGACACATGGAATTTATTTATGGAATGAGAGTTTCATGGACCACACGGATATTCCTTCCTTCCCTGCTTCTTTGTTTCTTCTTCCAAGAAGGCAGTTTCTTTGTTGTCCTTCCCAAAACCCAAATCCAACCTTTTTCCGGTTGAGGACCGCCTCCGGGATTAAGGGAAAGCGGCCGGCCCGGCTGCACGCATGCGCATTTTCGCCAGCAGGTGGTGCTGACGCGGATGTGCAGAATAGTCGCATGTGCGCGTTTTCGCCAGCAGGGGGCACTAATGCACATGCGCAGCAGCTCCGCGCATGCGCGTTAGCGTCCGCTGGCATGCCGGAGGCCGCACCTGCTTCTTCCCCCCACTCTCACAGCAAGAAGCTAGCCGGGCCGCGAGTGAAGTGGACGCTTTGGTGGCCGCATTACTCGGGGCCTGGCGAGCTTCTCGCAGCGGGGGGGGGAGGCAGGTACGGTTGCTGGCAGCCCGGCACCGAGGCCTCCGCGGCCCGGTACCGGGCCGCAGACCGGGGGTTAGCGACCCCTAACACCTACAGAAATCTAAAACAGGAGGCTGCCAGTAACCAACTGCAAGGATAGGGTCTTAAGATGTGGACCTGGGAAATTTGTTTTTCTCCTCCTTCATTTTTAATTTTTGTAAAGCAACGTTCTTCAAGAAAGAGATTTCTTTAAACAGCATGCCTGCGTACTGAAATTTCGAAAGAGACTTGACACATACTTACTGGTTGAGGCAGGGTGTGTATGAGTTCTTATCTTCCTCAATGATCGACACTATCAAGGTAATCAGCTTGGACCAGAAATCCAGATTTTTGATGCTGGGGCCTTGTTCCTCTGGTGGTACTTCTCCCTTCTTGGTCTAAAGGGGAAAAACCCAAACAGAACAGAGATCAGCTCTGGGGCAGCCTCACGTAGAATCCTAGAGTGGGAAGGGACCATGCAGGACATCTAGTCCACCCCCCAACTCAATGCAGGATCATTGATTATTTAAAGATTGATTACTGATTATTTTATGAAGTTTTACAGTTCCCCAGGGCCTGCATGATGGAGCTCTTCTGCCAGGCATTTGGTTGAGGCCAGGTTACAGAAGGTCTGGCCCCACCCTCCAGCACCTCTTCTGGCGCCTGCTACCTTGGTCCTGATACCTGCCTTGTTACATTTTCCTGGGTGCATATGGCAGTTGTTGCTGGCTTGGGGTAGAGTGCTTAGGGGGGGGGGGGAGGTTTTTTTAAAGGTCATAATTGTGTTTTCTTGTTTTTTACTATATTTTATACCTGTTGTAAACCACCACAGGCTAGCTGGTCTGGGGGTGGCGGCATAAAAGTGGAATGAACAAACAAACAAACAAACAAAGTTATCCAGTCTTTTAATCACGGCCCATTCTGCACAAGTTGGATAATGCACTTTCAATATACTTTTGCAGTTGGATTTTCCTGTGCAGAACAGGAAAATTAACTTTCAAAGTACATTGAAAGTGCATTATCCAATGTGTGCGGAATGGGCCCAGGTCAAAGCTATCTCTTCAAAATATAATTTTAGATTGGGTACTTTCAGGCCACCTCTTTGAACACCATCACAAAGCCAGGTATTTAATATGTTATCGGATTTTAGAATAGTTAGGTTCTTAAAAAGAAATAAAATTTGTGGTAAAGGTTCTTAAAAAGAAATAAAATTTGTGGTAAAATATTCATCTGTATGGTCAAAATTCTACCAAACAGTGATAAATTTAGAGTTTTCCATCTTGTTATATCCTTTTAAAGATCCATCTACATGTTATATTGATTATTTTGAAGAAGTGCCAAATTAGTATTGCAGACTGTAATCCCTAAATACTTTACCTGATTGACTATTTTAAAACCTGGGAAATTCCGCACAGTAAAAAAAATAGCGTTACACCTCTGCTGCCATCTCGCACTTCCTGCCATTTTGCATGCCTGCTTGAAATAGCAGAAGAGGGGAACACACTATACACGCTCCTCTCTTCTGCCTGTCAATCAAGACATGCAGCCAGTCACCTTTCTCCCTCTTTTAAAGGGACCAAGCTAATTTTTTTAAAATGAGACTTATGTGTTTAAACGCACAAGTCTCATTTTTAAAAAAATACTTCTTCATAGATGCATATGCGTTTAATACTTCTTCATAGATGCATATGCATTTAAATGCATGTCTCATTTTATTCATAGATGCATAGGGCTCCTTTTACTGCAATCCCTTTTGCAATCCAGAGCCTTGAAGCTTGAAAAAAAATGGGGGGGGGATTTGTTTTTGTTTTTTGGTGGGGAAGAAGCATGCTTTATGGGCAAACTGGTAGGGAAAAATTTATTTTGTGCTCTGCCTTGGTGATTGTGCACCTATTTGTTGCTCCAGGCCATTGCTCAGGGTACTCCTCCATCCACTCACCGGGTCTGTCTGATACTCGCGGCTGTAGAGTTCATGGCAGTTGTTGAAGATGTACTCGTATGTTGAGTTGAGGCAGGCCTTTACACAGTCTTTTACCACCTGGCTGGCTCGTGGTGGACTCTGGAGTTCTTGAACCTGTATTGGTGGGACAGACCATGTTTATTAGAGGTTGTAAGCCAGGTTTCCAAAACTTTCAGCCCTGTGGGTCCCTTTGGAATTGTGACATGGGGTGGTGGGTGTAAGCACAAAATGGCTGCCACAGGAAGTAAAGCTAGCCACAAAATGGCTGTCAGAGGAGACCCAACCAAGCACAAAATGACAGGGCATCATTCTCATTCTAACTTTTCAACATTTTGGGCAAAAGACCTTTTAAAATGAACACATTGTTTTAGATTTTTTTAAAACATCTGCATAGCTAATTTCAGTCACATAGTGAAGAGCAATTCTTTAAATACTGCACAACCAATCAGATGTTAGGTGCGAAGTCGTGTCCAACCCATCACGACCCCATGGACAATGATCCTCCAGGCCTTCCTGTCCTCTACCATTCCACGGAATCCATTTAAGTTTGCACCGACTGCTTCAGTCACTCCACCCAGCCACCTCGTTCTCTGTCGCCCCCTTCTTCTTTTGCCTCCAGTCGCCCCCAGCATTAGGCTTTTCTCCAGGAAGTCCTTCTTTCTCATGAGGTGGCCAAAGTATTTGAGCTTCATCTTCAGGATCTGGCCTTCTAAGGAGTAATCAGATATCTGATTGTAATCAGATATCTGATTGCTAATTAGAAGACCTGTGAGGCAGAAGTCCCACCTGGCCCTGTCCACTTTCTAAAAATATTTAGGGGCCAGGAAAGTTGTCCGCAGGTGCTATGGCACCCATGGAGGTCCCACATCTGGCCCATCCTCCATCAACTGCAGTGGCTACCAGTCGAATTCTGGATCAGGCTAAAGGTTCTGGTAATTACCTTCAAGGCCATATGCAGTCAGGATCCAGTGTACCTGAGGGATACCTACACCTCTCAAAGAGGCTTGCGCTCTGCCACCATCTCTGGCCCAATAGAAGCCTTCACCAATCACCATCCTGGCCCCCACCTGGTGGAATGAGCTCCTGGAGGAGATCAGGGCCCTGACGGAACTGAAACAGTTCTGCAGGGCCTGCAAAAGGGAGCTCTTGCACCAGGCGTTTGGTTGAGGCCGACTGGAATCAGCAACACCCCCTGGGCCCCTGAACCTCCCTCTCAGAAATCCATGTACCTAAACTGAACCATGAACTTGTTTGATTGTTGTCCTGGTTAAGCTGTTATCTGTTGTTGTTGTTATTGTTACCATGGCTGTATTGTATTCTATTTAACGCAGAAACAAAGTTCAATGTACTGTTTATGTTCCATCTGGACAGCCCTGAGCCTCGGGGGAGGGCAGTATATACAAAGGCAATCAATCAATCAATCATCAATAAATACAAGGGACCCTGACTGTAAGCAAACCAGGCCTGCACATGGATACAACTCAAATCACAGCTGAAAAAAATAGTGCATGCCCATTTTCTATTCGCACACAAAATAATAATTATTTTGTTACTATATCTATCTAAATAAATAAATAAAATCTTTTTTGTTACCTTACCTAAATTGCCCTGATCTGGCTGGCCTGATCGTATCATGCTTTAGGATGCTTAGGGCTGATCCTGCGTAGAGCAGGGGGTTGGACTAGATGGCCTGTATGGCCCCTTCCAACTCTATGATTCTATGATTCTATGATTCTATGTCTTGTAAATTCAGTGGAGACAGCCCTGGTTTCTAGTTGGATGGGGGGGTCACAAGGAAGTTCAGGGTTGTTACTATGCAGAGACAAGCAATACCAAACCATCTCTGTCACTTTCCTTGAGAACTGTTGGGCTGAGCAACTCAGCATCAGAAACTCTGAAACTCCCTCTTTGTTTAATATGCAAACAGGTGAAGTTTTAAAATTTTGGTAGGCAGTCCCTCATTAAACTCTCATTGCTCCTGAGGTTTTATCTATGTGTTTATAGCCATTATTTAATTGTTTTAAATATTTGATAGATATTTATTTGTATTTTAAATGTCATGTTAATGTCTTTTGCTGCTTCGATTTGGTGGGAAATTGTCATAGAAATTGCTTCAAGTAAATAAAGTAAACATGTGAACACAAAAGACCTTTATCTGTTCCACACAATATATTTCTGGTAAGGCCTAGGAGGAGGAGCATGGTATCATGGCTTAAGTGCCACTCAGCGCTTAACACCCACTCAGGGCGGCTGTCCCGCCCCTGAGCGCCTCCTCCAGTGAAAAGCAGGGTATAAAAACCAACTATTCTTCATCTGCTAAATATTGAAGCATTCTAGTTTCCCAGGTGAATTGACTGAGGCCAGACAGTTGAGTTACCTTCATCCGGAAAAAAGTGATGCTGGTCAACAAGTCCACGGTCGATTTGAGGTCTTGCAGCCTTTCGGGGCTGCTGGCAGGGAAATTATTCTGGCAGGAAGAAAGTGATAGGAGAAACGGTCATTCTGCATCGTCAGATCTTACAACCCGCAGTCATTCCTGAACTGGTATGCATAGAACTGGTAGCTGCCATACGGAACACCTTTGACAAGGGCTATGACATTGTCTCCATTAATCAATTGGAGGAATCAATTAAAAGTCCTTTAATCTATGACAAAGGTGACCTGATCAATCAGACCAAAGGTTTTGCTTTTTTTAAAAGTTCTCCTCTCTTTCCTTCGACTCCCTCCCCCAAGAAACCTAGAAAAAAAAGAACAAGGGTATATACTTAAAGTACAACAACTAAATAAGATTTTATTAAAAAGAATAACAAGATATACACAAAGGAAAGGTAAAAATATAACAGTGGCAGTGAGAGATCTACACACAAGTTTCTGCATGTTTTCTAGTATCTAAAAATGAGTCCACGTGCAATTGCCTATGCCATCTATAGGTCATTTCATTTAAAAAGTTAATTATTTTAAATATGAATTATTTAGAGAAGCCACCGGCCTCTGCTGCCACCTTAGAAGTGAGGGCTCTCATTTTCTTGCACACTGAAGGATGATGAAATGCTGTTTAAAAACAAAGATTTCCCCTCCTTGGGAACCGTGGGTTTATTCCCACACAGGTATGTGTAGCTTCAGAGTTCTTATTAACTTGTATTTGCATGATTTGTTGACTTTGGCCATGGGACCCTGGTCTTTCCATGTTTGGGACTCTGAAGTAGAGATACGAGCCCCCAGTTGAGGCCAAACCTATAAAGAAACTGGTGCAGGATGAAAGTTTTTTCTCTTCCTTTTATTCAGGGCGAGCTAGAAGAAGATCTGCATATACAAGCCGTTTTCAAAACCAAGATTATCATGAATGGCTCTCCAATACATTCTTAACAAATGCTTAAATGTTCTTATTTTCTGGAAGAGGCTCTGAAGTGCTTTAATGCAACTTATTCACAACTCTTTAAATATCAAAGCAGTCATCGGCTCTTTCTGTCAAGTGGGAGAGGTGCTCACTAGCAATCTGTGTTTCGGTGAGTCCTGGGGAACTCCCTGTCCAGACGACAGAGATCAGCTCCCCTGGAGAAAACAGGTGCCTTGGAAGGTAGGGGTCTTTGGCATTCTATGCCATTGAGGTCCCTGTCTTCTCCAGCCTCCTTCGCCAAATCCCCAGGAGTATCCTAACCTGGAACTGGCAACCCTCTGCCCCATCCTTTGCTGGTGGTGTTACCCTGGCAAGTGCCCCCCTAAAGAAGGCAGTCTTCCAGAAGTCAACTCCGTATGCCTGACACACATTGGGCACTGTGCAGGCTGGTACACACAGAGACCAGCCTGACACATACTTGATATGGAAAGTCATTGGATATGGAAAGTCAAGGAGGTCAGGCTGGACTCCCTCTTGTCTGCTAGAAGAAGATGGAAAAATTCCCTTCTCCAGCCCAAGAAAGTTAAGCCTTAATGTGTATGGAGATGTGCATAGAGGCATCCCAAACCAGGACAAGAGAGCACACCGTGCAAAATCCATTTGTTTTAATCCTTTTCATTCAAATAAAACCAGGTCCCAGGAGCTCAGTTTTCTCAAACCTTTTACCAAATTTTTGCATTACCAAAACAGCCAGGATTGTTTCCATCTGGAAATTTAAGGAAGGGGCTTGCAGTAACTTTGAGTCAGACCATCTGCCAGTTAGTACATGTGGGTCACAGTCAAATTCCACCCCCACCCCCATGCACACACACAACAAAGCATGCTTCCCCAGGACACCCTTACCCGGTACATAGAGAGGTCGATCCGAAGGGAATTGTGTAGCTGGTCCAGCAATTTGACAAACCGTTCTTTCTGCAGAAAAAGATAGGCCCCAGAAGCAGGTAAATGGAGTAACAGAAAAATGAACTCTACCCCCCGCCCCAACATCCCCATCATTCAAAATACCAACTAGCTATTCCAATACAAAGTCCTGGCTTTAGAACTGCATGCATGTTGGGGCAGGGAAACTGACCATGTTATACAAAATGAGGATTCTTTCTTTGACTTTCAGACCAAAAGCATCTGCCACTCCCTGGTGTGTCTGATCCACTTTGTTAGTTCCTGAGCGTCAACCTGCAGAAGTGTGTCCCTTCTTGACTCCTGTGTATTTCATGGAAACTCTTCCTCACCCCAAAATACAAGGGGCATCATTGGCTGAGATGGGTGGCAGTGGAGCTTTCCGGGTTCAGAGATCCAGTGTTACACTAATGTTGGCTGGGAACAGGGAAGGTGATGGCAACCCAAATTCCATTTTATTTTGGAGTGGAAGGTTTAGGAAGGCCTACTCTGGAGCAGCTGCAGGGTACCCAAATCCAAACTTCATTCCAGGCATGGCAAAGGTGCCAAAGCTGTGTGAAGGTGCCCGAAATCTCCAATGGGGGCACTCTGGCCAGTAAACCCACGCACCCGGGACACAGAAGCCCTCTAGTGTGCTATCTGTGCACTTGGGCACCACCCAATGGCCACATGGGGATAGTGCAGATTATCAAGGCTGGAAGTGGTCAGGTGACACAAGACATCTCAAATTCTGAGATGTTTGGCTCCTCGGTTTTCTTGCCATACCTGAGTTGCCTTGCTCAAATCAACTTAGGGACATGGGGCATTAAGATCAGGGTACATTTCTCTCCCTCTGCCTGAACCCTGAGGTTCCTGAGAAGATCTTCTAGTAGAGGATGACTTGGCTTGAAGATTAGACAGGTCAGGGACCTTGCTCTGTGAAGCCAGGTCACATCATCTGGCCACAGGAAGTAGGATCCTTATCCAACGAGACTTGTGGGGGATCCGTACTAAGGATGTGCTTTGACTGGGTGTTTGTGTGTGGGGGGTCATTCCCTCTCCAGTGAGACAACTATAATGCACAAGCGGACAGCTGTATGCTCCGTATACTAGCATCATTCAATCTGGGTAAGCGAAGGAAAGGAACTGACCCCATGTTCTAGCCTGACATACTCACTCAGTGCTGGGCCAAGCAAGATGGAACTTCAACCAGGGACCCTGGCTTTGTGCCACCCCGCACCTCCCTTACCATTCCCCAAAGACTTGTGAGCAAAGCAGGTGGGACAAGGGAGTTAGCATTGGTGCGACATTGCATGCAAACAGCAAAGACAGTTGTTTGGAAAACAGTGCCCCCTCCGGGGGGGGGGGATCCCAGTTCCAATATCAGGCAGACCCACCCCACTTCCTGTTTGCCCCACATGTATGTGCCACTCACAGCTAGTGCTCAAAACCCCCAGTCCTGACTACCATATTTTTTTCTCTGGATGGCCTTAGGCCAATCAAGCACAGGATTGCCAATGGACATCCATCTCCATTGGGATTTGCTATTTTGTGTTTGGCTTTAAACTGAGAATGTTTTTAACTATTATTGAACCACAAGGCAAGGCTCCTATCAATATTAAAGACATCAAATGTTGGGTTTTCCGGGTGTTGCCTGCACTAAAAAAAAGTCACAATGTGGAATGCATAGAGTATTTCTACAGGTGGATTTCCACCTGCAAAACATGACTTTTACACCTCTTCCCTTCCTACCACAGTCCAAAAATGCCTCCCCCAAATACTGCTCTTGGGGTTCCCCTCTGCCCCAGGAGCAATGTTGGGGGAAGGTAATTTCGGGCTGCAATGGGAGGGGAGGGGAGGGGACACAAGTAATGCTTCAAAGAGGAAAATCCTTCTGTCTGCAGCAACACTCCAGTGGATCCAAGCCTGTATATTCTCCCAGTATATGGCCAGCAATAGTCTCTGTGTGGCTTTGAAGTTGCAGAAAGCCTGATGTTCTACACACATGGGACAAACACTTCTGCAGTGTGGGTTTTCCTGCCAATGTGGCAGCCATTTCCCCAACCTTGTCCCAGCCACAGCTGTTTCCTCCCCCTGCCACCAGGGGGATTTTATTATTTTAAATTATCAAGTGGGATCTCATACTAGCGATATACCATTTCAGCGATAGGTGTAGCGGATTTCCTGAATTCTCAACTGTCCATTTTTTAAAAAGTGGATCTCTGTCCCCTTCCCTTGTGGAAACATAAGGGGAAAAGGCATATCTTTGCAAAGAAAGAGGCTAGAGATATACTTAAAAAAGAAAAGAAAGAAAGCTGGAGATTCAGGGAACCCGCTACCCCTTTTGCTAGAACAGTATATTGATATGATATTCTTCTGCCATTTTTTTTAATTGCAGAAAGTCTAGTGGCCCCGGAGAGGGCTACTTCTGGGGGATTTGGGCAGGGAAACTGTGGGGAAATCAGCTAGATGGGAGCCCCCTTGTTGCTGCATTTAATGTCAAGC
Organism: Paroedura picta; assembly: GCF_049243985.1. Classification (NCBI taxonomy): domain Eukaryota; kingdom Metazoa; phylum Chordata; class Lepidosauria; order Squamata; family Gekkonidae; genus Paroedura; species Paroedura picta. The sequence goes on from NC_135372.1 coordinate 26,356,667, forward strand.
CATACTACAAAATCCTGTTCTTGTGTGGAAGGATTACAAGCAAGCTAACTCCTTGTGCTCTTCGCAGAACTCTTTGCTCTGCAAATCTGGATAGGTTGGTATCTACGGTGCATGGGAAGTGCTCCTGGCCTCGACCACGGCCTGGGCCTTTCTGGCCCTGGCCCCTGCCTCATGGAGTGAGCTCCCAGAAGAACCTAGGGCTTTGTTGGAGCCATCGCAGTTCTGCTGAGCTTGCAAGTTGGAGCTCTTCCACCAGGTGTTTGGTTGAGGCCAGGGCAAGGAAGATCTGCTTTGTCCCTCTTCCAAACACCTTCCCTGAAGTACTGGGTCAAAGGGTCAATTGAGTCGGTTGGGGGGGTGGGACTTTGGGTTTGTGGGAATTTTATGGGAATGTGGAGATTTTATGGTATTTTATGCTTACTGTTATAAACCACCGTGAGCCTGCTGGACCAAGAACGGTGGTCAATGAATGAATTAATGAATAGCCAGATACCCGCTCCGTTGTTTTGCCCTGATTCTAGAAATTTCAGGAGAACTACAGAGAATTCTCATCAGAGACATTTTCATCTGGATGAAAGGGTTCGTTTGATCCCCCGTCCATCTTGTTTTTTTTCTTTGGACTCTTTCTTTTAAATGTTGTTGTTGTATTTAGATATTGTTCTTAATTTAGGGTTCCCAACTCTAGGTTGGGGAATGCCTGGAGATTTCAGAGTGGGGGAGGTAGAACACAGGGAAGGTGAGGTTTGGGTTATAATGCTATTGAGTCCACCCTCTAAAACAGCCATGTTCTCCAGCGGAATTGCTCCCCATCATTTGGAGAGTTGCTGTGATTCCAGGAGATCTCCAGGGCCCACTTGGGGGTTGGCAGTCCTAGTTATTGTTATTACGCAGAGGTGGCCAATCTGTGGCTCGTCAATGCTGGCAGGGGCTCATGGGAATTGTAGTCCATGGACATCTGGAGAGCCACACTGTTGGCCAACTCTGTTATTTTGTAATGCCGTTGAAATAAATATTGTGAAAATTACATTATTATTAAACTATTATATGTCGCCTGTACTGCAACATCAGTCTGCCTGCATCCCTTTCTTAATCCTCTTTAGCCCTTGGTACATTTTTGCCCCTACAATTCCCTCCAGACTCTGGGTTCCATCAAGCTCGGGCTATTGGGTCCCTGGATCGTTTGCAGCTTTGTCTGGTCCCCTCTTCCCCAGCCCTGGCTAAACCTCTCCCCACCCTCCCCCCAGCCTGCCTCTTCCTTTATCGCTAGTGCACGAAAAAGACAACGAGAAGCAGTTCTTGCAAAAGACGTGCGCAGCGCACACTTGCACATCCGCCACAACACAGCCTCCGTAGCACGCCTTAGCACCGGCCATGGCACACAGAGGGTTAAAGCGACACAGTCTGTTTTTTGGGGGGGAGGGAAAACACCCAATTTTTAGGTTCTCTGAGAGAAAAAGAAGAAAGAAACAACGTTTTGAAACAAGAAAAGCCTAACATTTTTGTTTTGTTTTCTCTAATTAACACGATTTGCAGGTCACAACTTGAAAAGAACAACAGGGAAAGAAGAAGAAGAAGAAGACAGTCTATCAAGGTCTAAACGTATCTCTGACGGGCAAACAAAATCAACTCAATACAGAAGCGCAGTTGAGGCCTTGTTTACACACACGGCTGTTGCGGAAAAGGGAATCTTGTTCTCCTCCCCAACTGGGCTGCCTTTGAAAGGAAGCGGTAGGAAATCAATTGGCCTCCTTTGCCTCAAATGGGGTTGCTCGTGGTTATCATGTACAGAGCAGCAAAGCACGCTAGACACTGGACAAGGCGGATGCAGTGAGCTCCAACCACAAACCGTAGAATTGTGTGTGAACATGCCTTCACTGGTTGACTTTTGAAAAACGGACGCGAACAAGAAAACCCAGTTCTTAAAACTCTTTGGAATCCTGTCAATACATAAGAGGCAGAGTAGTTGAAAGAGTCCAACATGTCATCTTGTTTCTCCCAGGGTAAATCATGAGGGTTGCCAGAGAATCCTCTGCAACAGAATCTGGGGGTTCTGCTTCCCTGAAAAAGTATTCCTAAAACCGGCATTGTGGCATGAAGACTTCGCTCCCAGCCTCTACTCTAGAGCACTTTGTTGGGATTTTTTGACTCGGTTTGGCTTAAATAATCACTCGAGGAAAAACAGAGTTGCAAAGTAGGCTTCGGAATGTTGCCGATTATTTGTTACCTTTGTGGGTTAGACACAGATCCAAGCTCATAGCGCTTGTAGTTTAAAAGGAGAAATCTTTACTGGAAAATATTGTACACAAAATATATTCATCTACAAAAACATAGAAAGATGTTACAAAAGAAACATACTGCAGGCCCCCTTAAGGTTGGCCTATTGACAGGACTACATGCTAACACAGCAGCAGACAGAGAGCTGAGATGAGTAACAGGAAGTGGGTGGTAGCCCAGCTTAAACAAAGGGATTCCCTAGCCATGTGTAGTAGAAAATTCCAAGCTCTTTCCCCATTCATTCCCCACCTCCAGAAAACAGAAACGGGACGGCGTTTTGCCTCCCTGAGTTGTGAGAAGGCTGGACATAATGACTGGAGCCCCCCCCCAATTTTTTTTTTTTTGTAAACAGTTGGCTTAAAAACAAAATGCTCAGACTCCTGGATGATTGGGAGAAGGCTGCTTGATTGGGGAAGGCCCCTTTCCCAGCTCATTCTCCACCTCCAGAAATCAGAAGCGGGACGGTGTTTTGCCTGCCCGATCCCAAAAAGACTGTGGATGCTTTGCAGAAGATTTTATTTTACCTTTGACAATGTAGCTTTGCAGCTGTGCTGCAATGTGAGCTGTGCCATTTAAAAAAAAAAATTCGGAGCAGGAAATGGAGAGGGGAGGGCAGGTGTGACTGTGGGACAATGCAGAGACTATTGTGCCTTTCCCCCTCCATACGACCTTGCCTATGGCTGCTCACTGGTTGCTCACTGATGGGATATGCGATAAAAAGTGGCAAATCTACTTTTTGCGATTTCTCTCATCCCAAGCCAAATTTTGGCAAAATGCAAGCCAGACCCTGGACAGCCTTGGGAAGCAGGCGACGTCATGTGGAGGGGGCTCTAAACCCCGCCAGCAACCAGAGGCTGTCCAGGGGCAGATTCCTTGTGCAGAAATGGTCATAGAGTTTCCGGGGATTCCAAGAGTGGATTGACATCACTTCTGGATTTCCCCAGAACCAGATGCTGACTGCAGGACTAGTATCGGGGGGAAAAGATATGGGAATTTGATAATCTTCAGGATACCACAAAAACAGCTAAAAAACCTGCTGGGTTATCATCACAAGAATGTTGACTTGCTCATAATGGACAAATTAAGGGACAGGAGAAAAAAGGTCAGGAAAAATGGCTTCCGTAATTATGCCATACAAATGTCCCAATGTTTCTATGGTTTTTACCAGGGGTAGTCAAACTGCAGCCCTCCAGATGTCTATGGACTACAATTCCCATGAGCCCTTGCTAGAGAATGCTGGCAGGGCATCATGGGAATTGTAGTCCACGGACATCTGGAGTGCCGCAGTTTGACTACCCCTGGTCTACCCCTGGACTACCCCATAGAGATCAAGTGAAATTCCTAAAGTGTCACCCAGAAGTGGTATCCTTTCCAAACTCCACCCATCCCAGCAGTGACCTCAAAATCCTCTAGCATTTGCCAAGCAGTCACCATTTTCTCTCAATAAAGAGATTTCTTATCACTAGAGAGCCTGCTTGCTGGAAATTCAACAGATGTAGCTTGGTGCAGTGGTTAAGAGTGGTGGCTTCTCATCTGGTGAGCTGGGTTTGATTTCCCACTCCTCCTGCAGCCAGCTGGGTGACCTTAGGCTAGTCCCAGTCCTGATAGAGCTGTTCTTACAGAGCAGTAATGTCAGGGCTCTCTCAGCCCCAACTACCTCACAGGGTCTGTGTTGTGGGGAGAGGAAGGGAAGGTGATTTTAAGCCGCTTTGAGACTCCTTTGAGGAGTGAAAAGTGGGATGTAAAATCTAACCCTTCTTCTTCAAGGGCCCCCTAGATAGGGCAAGGGTCTCCTTCTTCCTGTTCAGTTCCTAACTAGCAAAAGGCAAGGGTCAAAAACATGGAAACAGAAGTCTATAATTTGGTGCCTGGGCTGGAGCAGATCCACCCTGCTAGGTGACCCCATTGCACTGAGAGAAGCCAAGTCATCAAGATCGGATTCCTTTCAAAACTCTGCCGTCTCTTTTTCACATAGAAAAATCCATCACCCGTAAGAAGCTTTCCTGGCTTAATCGTCACCAAAAACTGGCTGCCAAATCAGCACACTGAATTTTCTTTAAAAAAAAAAAAGAATTGCAAATGACATTCAAGTTAAATAACTTTTGTCGGGAAGGCGCCTCTGCAGAGCAGGAGAGAGGATAGTCTGGTCGCCCTTTCCTCTTTTGCTGATGGTCCCACTGATGAGAGTTGGCAGTAGCATGGAGGAGGGCTCTAGGCATAATGGAAAGATACCCGATTGTTCTCTGAGGGGCTCTCGGCTAGATCCAGGCATGCTGAAGGTATACCGGGCTACTGCCTTCCCTCCTCTTTCTGGGGTCCAGAGCAACCTCCTTCCCTCTGATGGTGCTTTCTGCTGAAGCAGCATCCACATATGACACAGAGATGCCTGCTTGTTGCCTTCCTCCCTTTTTTTTAGGCTCTCATCTACAGCTAGATCCAGGCGTGACGGAAATATGCCCGGCTGCCTCCTACCTCTCTACAATTTGCTCTCAGCTGCGCCCAGATCCTGGTAGGATCTAGGCATTCGTAGCTTTTGCCTCCTTCTCTCTAATGGAGCTCTCTGCTGGTAGTCCCAGGCCCCCAAGAAATATGCTTGGCCTCAACCGGAGCCTGGCGGAATGGGTTGCCAGCTGAGATCTAGGCCCCATTGGGGTTGACAGAGTTCCGAAGGGCCTGTAAGATTTCACTCTTGCACCAGACTTGTGGCTGAGGCATAGGATGAGTTGAGCCATAGGAGCACCGAGATTCGGACTCGACCGAATGGCCAACATCATTATCATATGTTTTTATCGTTGTCAACCGCCCCGAGCCTTTGACAAGGGGGCAATCAATAAATCTAAAGAACCCCACATCCAAACAGGGTGGAGCGAGGACTGGGCGCTCCCCTTTACTGCTGTGGTTCCAATAAGGGACAGCCACAAGCCAGAAAAGAGGACTCTGCTTGGGGCAGCAGGTAGGCTGAAGAAATGCCCAGCTGCTACATCCCTTTTTTTGTATTCTTATCACTGATAGTTGGATGGCAAAGGAGGAACAGATCTCAGCATCAGCTGGTGGCCTGCACGGCTGCCTCCAGGGCACACTCCTACCAACACAGGATCTGTACATTAGGAAATCTTTTCTGGAAAAAGTGTCCAAGAAGCACATATTCCCAGTAGATTCGGGTGGGTAGCCTTGTTGGTCTGAAGCAACAGAACAGGGTTTGAGTCCAGTGGTATCTTTAAGACCAGCAAAGTTTTATTCTGGGTGTAAGCTTTTGACTGCATGCACACTTCTTCAGATACATTCTGGTGGGTAGCTGTGTTGATCTGAAGCAATAGAACAACGAACAAAGTGTCCAGGGGCACCTTTAAGACCAACAAAGTTTAAAGCTGGGCATAAGGTTTTGTGTGCAGGCACAGAAATTTATCTTTGTTCAGCTGTTCAGTATTTCTGGTTCCAGTAGAATTGTTGGTGGTTGGAGCTGAGTGTCTGGGTCTTACTGAACCCACGGATTTAATACGGGTGGAGAGGTCTATGAGATCCAGTGTTAGCTCTTGTTTGGCCTCAACCATATGCCTGGTGGAACCAGTCTGGTTTGCAGGCCCTGCAGAACTGTTATAATTTTCAGTTCTTCTGAGCCAATCTGGACAACATCTTTTTTTGATGTGGAACACATCTTCTGGTGCGTTCAGTGAAATGGAAGTAATCCATAAGTCCCACCCACCGGGCGTGCCAGAAGACATTGAGTCGCAGCCGCCATGGAGGTGGCCAGTGGTGGTGATGGCAGCTGAGGAAATCGGGGCAGCCACTGTGGCAGAGCAAGCCACCTCTGCTGCAGCGCCACAGGAGCCCCAAAGGAGCCCCGCAGCAGCCAGCCGCGGGTTGCTCAGCTGAGGTGGTGGAGGATTGCCGAACGCAGCCCTCGTGCTGCAAAAGGTGAGGAACGGAAAGGGAGGGGGGAGACAAGTGCCTCTCTCTCTCTCTCTCTCTCTCTCTCTCTCTCTCTCTCTCTCTCTCTCTCTCTCTCTCTCTCTCTCTCTCTCTCCCTCTCTCTGTATGAGTGTCAGGGGGGGGGAGGACAGGGTTGAGGTTAGGAAAGTGATAGGTAAGAAGAGGGCGGGGGGAATGGGGGGAAGGAGTCTCTGTGTGTGTGTGTTTGAGAGAGAGAGGGAGGAGGGAGGGATCAGAAAGGACATTGTGGAAGTGAAAGGTAAGGGGGAGAGGAAAGGAAGGTGTGTGTGTGGGGGGGGGGAGGATTCTGTGCCAGCACTCCCTTATGTGGATATGTCCCACATAAGGCAACAATCCTTGTTGGGAGATTTTTTTAGGAAGTAGAGTGGCTTGCAAATGATGCTGCTACAGCCACGAGAACTAGAAGGCGGCTTTTGTTATCCGATAAACGCCGAGGTTCTCGGAGTGCCGTATTTGGTATCAGCAACAAATATTCCACAGGTTTTCCATCCTCTCACCTGGGCTTAGATACAACAGTCCAGCCACAATTAGAAGCTCTTTTTGACAATGTACATATCTTCAAAATTGAATACATTCACAAGTATTTGGGGAGGGGGACTCAAGAACGACTTAGCCAGGAAGCTTCAATCAGGTTTTGGGTTGCAACGAACGCTACATGGGCTGTAGAAAAGATCACCACGGAAATGTCCAAATAACATGGTCTCTGATCAGTTTGCCATATCCCCGTTATTAAATGAAGATGTAATTAAACACACATCCTCTCTTTTTTTGTGTGTGTCTGTTGTCTTTTGGGTTCTTTTTTAAAAAAAATGTGATGCAAGTGTCCTCTTTTAGGAAATCTTTAGGAATATTCCTCGTTAGTAAGCATTATTACAGCTTAAATAGGAGGGGTATATAAAATAAGATCTGTCCAGGATTGTTTTCACACAAGGGATAGGATTCGGATTTGCATTTTTAAGGGTCGAGGCTTTTGTCTGTTTCTGCACTGAAATTTGCCTCTTTGGGCGCAGAGCAAATGGCCCCCTAACTTGCCCTGCAGCAAAGGAATCCCCAGAAAACCAGTTTTCATTTTTTAAAGCCGGGACTAACAGGGTTTGATTTGGTGCTGCCAAATGCAGAAATGTGTGCAGTCAGGTTGCCTGCCATTTTGAGTTGTTTGGGAAGGCCCCTTTCTATAGACTCATAGAATCCTAGAGTGGGAAGGGGCCACTCAGGCCATCTAGTCCCACCCCCTGCTCAAGGCAGGACCAGCCTCAAGCATCCAGGATGAGGATCTGTCCAGCTGCTTCTTGAAGACCACCAGTGAGGGGGAGCTCCCCACCTCCTGAGGCAGCCCATTCCACTGCTGAACGAGACTCATAGAATCCTAGAGTGGGAAGGGGCCATGCAGGCCATCTAGTCCCACCCCCTGCTCAAGGAAGGACCAGCCTCAAGCATTCAGGACAAGGATCTGTCCAGCTGCTGCTTGAAGATGGTCAGTGAGGGGGAGCTCCACACCTCCTTAGGCTGCCCATTCCACTGCTAAGCTAGACTCACAGAATCCTAGAGTGGGAAGGGGCCACACAGGCCATTTAGCCCCACCCCCTGCTCAGTGCAGGATCAGCCTCAAGCATCCAGGATAAGGATCTGTCCAGCCACTTCTTGAAGACTGCCAGTGAGGGGCAGCTCACCACCTCCTGAGGCAGCCCATTCCACTGCTGAACTACCCTAGGGGCTGTTAAGATATACTGTTATTTCCGCCATATGGTTCTTGTGTTTTTCTGTAATTTTTATGGGGTTTTTAATAGGGGTTTTAAATGGGGATTGTATTGTTGCTCTGAATTTTGTATGTAACTGGCCACAAGCCAGCCTGTCTGGGAGTGGTGAGCAATAAATCCAATAATAATAATAATATCTAGCCAATATTTATTTCTCAAATTTATTTCTCAAATTTATTTCTCAAATTTATTTCTCAAATCTATTTCTCAAATTTATTTCTCAAATTTATTTCTCAAATTTATTTCTCAAATTTATTTCTCAAATGTATTTCTCAAATTTATCAGGGTGGCTGATAACATGCATTTTACAACACATTAAAATTCCAACACAACATTTATAATTTACATTTAAAACAGTCTAAAAATTCGGGGCCATTTCTGCATTCAGAGAGGGAGGATTATAAAGCACTTTGTTAGTACACTAAATGATCTTGGTTATCTCTGGTTATCCTTTGTTTTATGTAGGGAGCAGCTTGTTGATGGTAGGTATATGTATAGGCTTCAACCACAATCCTGTTTTCTAGTCCCCGCGGAACTGTCTTAAGTCCCACAGGGCCCCTGTGCTCCGTGGTGGTGATCTCATGCGGCCCTTTTCATCACCATGCACCCCCCTCCCCCCACCCCACCCCCCCAAAAAAAAGCATAGAGAGAAAGAAGTAGGAAAGGAGTATTCTACGCACCATCGGACTTACCCCGAAATTGGAAGCAGCAAAACGGTCAGAGGCAGAGACGTTGGTGGAGGCAGTGGTGTGAGCATAGTAAGCATTAATGTTGGCCAGAAGGGTGCTCATAACGGCTGGCACCCCAGGGCACATGTATTTGGAGGAGAGACAGGCAAAATGCCTGCAGAAAGAGGACAAAAAAAAAGCCCCAGTGAATTGGGGGAATGGGCCTCATTGGCCAGCGGCTGTAGCCGCAGATTAAAACAAAAGGATCCCTGCAGAGTTTCAGACACAGCGGAGTGCTCTGGCAGGAAGCAGTGGCATCTTCAAGCTCAGGCAGCTTCGAGCAAGGACTGGATAGACCTATGGAACAAGGGTCCATCTGCCCTTGTTCAGCCACAAGGCAGGAATGCTCTGTCTTCTTGGTGCATGGGAAGCAACGGGGAGGCTTCTAGAGTTTTGGCCCCGCTGGTGGACCTCCTGATGGCATGGGTTTGGGCCACTGTGTGACACAGGGTGTTGGACTGGATGGGCCACTGGCCTGATCCAGCATGGCTGCTCCTGGGTTCTTATGCAGTGATGCAGAATGACATAGTAGCACCCAACTTACAGCAAACTGAAGCTCAGCAGCATAGTCTACAATCGGTAACAATTTGGACATGTAACTTTGTGAGTCACTTGGCAGCACCTTTTCAGAGAGGCCCCTCCCCATTTTTAGCCGCACCCTAGCATCTTCTGCGTTATGCTACACTGAGGTTTAACAGACTGATCCCAGAAGTCAAGGCAACAAACATGGGATGGGTACACTGAGACTTTAGGGTTCCCAAGCCTAGGGGATTTTTGGGGTAGGGTTGCATCCAACCCTGGAAGAGATGGCACTTTTGGTCAAAGTTCTAGGACCCTCCTCAAACTCCCTACAGTAAAAACCAGCTTCAGGGCTTTTTCAGTGGTGGAATGACCTTTGGAATGACCTTCCCATTGAAGCTTGACTGGTGCCTGATTTACTGTTCTTGAAGCAAAAAATGAAATAGGAGGGGTAGGGCCCAGTGAAGGACCAGACACAAAGCAAGTATTAGGGCACTGGGAGACCAGTATCGTGTATCCTAGTGATCCCCAACCTGTGGGCTGCGGACTACATGTGGTCCTTCGACTAATTGGAGGTGGTCCGTGAAGGACGCCTTCTCCCCCCCCCCCCCCGGCCCTTTACAACACACTTCGGGTGTCATTGTCTCCCATCACTCCCAGGTGGGACTATCTCGTTGCAGAGAAACAAGCTCAGGGTTCCCATGGATTTGTCATTGTCATGAGTTAAAATTTCCATGAAAATAAAATGTTCCTTGTTCATTATTGTGGCGGGTCTGTATCTTATTTTGAAGGGATGTTTAAACATTACCATAGCGATCAGAGAGCGTTAGGGCAGAGGTTGAGAGTAGAGGAGTAAACTACCCCCCCACACTGGGCCTCAGTAAAATTGTCAAACGTTGAGTGGTCCCCGGTGATAAAAAGGTTGGGGACCACTGGTTTATCCGATGTCACAATATAATAAACAGACTTATAAGGAGTCTTCAAACCTCAGTTGATTTCTGGAACGCCTTAAGCTAAGAGTAGCCGTGGTTATAACAGTTTTACTCTCTGTTAAGAGATTGTTTCTCTGAATTGAAGCTTCCTGTTGAAAACATTGAAATTGATGTCCCTTGAAAAAGCCACCCATCAAAACACGTTGGAGATCTCTTTACTATTCTGGACATTAAAGAACCAACTGAAATTTGAAGACTCCTTAGAAGTCTAGATTCAAATGAGTAGCCGTGTTGGTCTGAAGTAGCAGAGTCCAGTAGCACCTTTAAGACCAACAAAGATTTATTCAAGGCGTGAGCTTTCAAGCGCAAGCACTCTTCAGTCTGAGGAAGAGTGCTTGCACTCAAAAGCTTACACCCTGATTAAATCTTTGTTGGTCTTAAAGGTGCTACTGGACTCTGGTTTTATTGTCCTTAGAAGTCTGTTTATTATACCATGACACTGGATACACCATACTGGTCTCTCAGTGCCTTAATACTTGCTTTGTTACTGTTCTTGAGGCACCAAGTCAAAAGAGTTCTCTTTTTTCACTGACTTCTTCAGTGGGACATTTATAGTTGGCGTCTTGCCTGAGGGCTGTTCTGAAGACTCCATGGCCCATTCTGCACACACTGGATAAATCAATTTCAATGTCCTTTTGTATCTGGGTTTTCCTGTGCAGAACAGGAGAATCTACTTCTAAAGTGCATTGAAAGTGCATTATCTAGTGCAGGGGTAGTCAACCTGGCAGGGGCTCATGGGAATCGTAGTCCATGAACATCTGGAGGACCACAGGTTGACTACCCCTGATCTAATGTGTGCGGAATGGGCCCATTTTACTCTGCCAAAGATTGCTTTATGTTGTTTTTATGCCCTGGTAGGACTTTGTTATCTCTACCCATTGGTGTCTGTACTAATAATTTGTGTGGTTGTATCGTTCTTACTTTATGAACTGCCCCCAAAAGGTCACTAGCGAGACGTCATGTAATTGTCTCCTTATATAATCGCTCCAAATATACTCTTAGAAACCACTGGGTCCAAAACTGAGGCAGCCCCTAACATTAAGCCTTATACACATTGACTCACGTCATGGCCTGGTAGATGGACTCAACTCCATATCTCATGGCAAACTCATCCACAATCTCTTGGGCTGTCTCATCGAAATAAACTTTCCAAGCGTCGTCGCCCTTGGCATCTGGAATTTTTACCACACCGTTGTTTTGGATGTCCGTCACAAAATGAAAGAGGTTCTGGAAAATGAAAGAAACAAGAGGAGATTAAGTTAAGGAGGGGCCCTCAGGCAGAGAACTGGAAACAATGAAGGCATGTAGATATTACATACTTGAGGGACCACTTATCTCCTTATGCCCCCCACAGGTCACTTGGCTCTGCAGGTATGAATCTGCTGATGGTCCCAGGGCCCCAGGAAGCATGCCTGGCCTCGACCAGGGCCAGGGCCTTTTTGGTCCTGGCCCCTACCTGGTGGAATGAGCTCCCAGAAGAGCTGCAGGCCCTGACAGAGTTCTTTGAATTCCGCAGGGCCTGTAAGATGGAGCTCTTCCACCAGGTTTTTGGTTGAGGTCAGGTGGTGATCCTGGGGTACAAGATTGGGTCCCCCCCCTTAAGGTTCTTGGGCACAATATTAAATGGTGCCCAAGTTGCTGGGTGATCTACCCCTATTTTACCATCCTCAGTGCTGTCATCTTGTCCAACATCTGGACATACTCCAAGGATTTCACTGCAGGGAGAGGATTATTAGCATTTTTTACCACCATCTTATATAGTTTTAGCTGTGGGAATTGTTTTTAGGCGTGTTGTTATTATTGTGGTTTTATGGAATTGGATATTTGTATGATTATGTGACTGTGAACTGCCACGAGCTGGCTCATGGCAGCATACAAACAAACAAACAAACAAACAAACAAACAAACTAACTAACTAACTAACTAACTAACTAACTAACTAACTAACTAACTAACTAACTAACTAACCTGTGACTTCATCAATCAGAGTTCGATCAAACCCCAGTTAGTTACAACATCCGCATACAGATGGCTCAACAAACTGGGGTTTAGTTGGATGGCCCTGAAGCAGGGTGTGTAGCAAGGAATTAAAACTCATTTATACTGTTTCTGGTTTGTTGTCTACATTCACATAGCCAAACTTACTGAGTAGCCTGCCCCCTGGTGGATGCAGGGTCAAAGAAATGACGGGAAAGATAGGATATCCTCTTTGTGTGAAGACAGGAAGAAGAAGCAAGATTTGTCATCTGCATTTGGCAAATACTATTGTCAACAAACCACAGTTTTTTGAGGGATGCACCAATGAGCCTGTATTGGTTCTTTTTTGTTTTCACACGTCATGACTGTGACTATCCGTGTTTCGCCTAGCAACAGCAAGTGGAGCAAAATGAAAGACTCACAGGTTCCCCTTCTCCAAGAACGGAAAGAACGGGGACTGGGGGTCAAAACCGCAGAACTGACAAATCCATCTTTACATGAAGGTTATTGCGGTGTCTGCATGGAGCTTGTGCGTCATGCCTGCTGGCATCTCGCTTACCTCATGGAGGCAGGTGTATTGCACATGGTACGGTGCCACTTTCTCCTCGCCTTTGATCTCCACGCTGATGTGCAGCCGGATGGCACCAGACACAGCTGACTTGTCCGTCCGCTTGTCTAGAAGAAGAAGAAGAGTTGGTTCTTATATGCCGCTTTTCTCTACCCGAAGGAGTCTCAAAGTGGCTTACAGTCACCTTCCCTTTCCTCTCCCCACAACAGACACCCTGTGAGGTGGGTGAAGCTGAGAGAGCCCTGAGATTCCTGCTCAGTCAGAACAGCTTTATCAGTGCCGTGGTGAGCCCAAGGTCACCCAGCTGGCTGCATGTGGGGAAGTGCAAAATCGAATCTGGCTTGCCAGATTAGAAGCCTGCACTCCTAACCACTACATCAAACTGGCTCTCAGAGGCCTATTATGCACGGCTGCTCTAACGGCGGCATGGAGAACACCGAGGAAGAAGAAGCGAAGCAAACTGCTTACGCACGGGATAGAACCCAGAATATCTGATTATACACGCGGCTACTCTGGAGTTGGTTCTCGTTGCGCCCTGGTCCCGGGAAGCTCCACTTTCTTCCGCATATCACTAACGCGGCTTTTTCGGAGGCTCTGCTCCCGGTTGCTGCCTGCAGCGTGCATAATTGCTTCATGATAAGCCCACTGAACTGAATCAAAAAGGGGGAGCTTTTCAGCTAAGTTGCGTTTGGGTTGCAACCACCTACCTAGGTTGTACCAGACGTCCATCTCCCCGCTCAGAGTCCGCACTTCGATAATTGTCTGACCTAAAAAGTCGTCAGACTCTCTCTTGAAGCGCTGCTTCACCCTGGACTTGATGTCATCATCTTCATCCCAGACACGGACTTTGATTCGGTCGGAAGAGTTATGGCATTCGCTGATGGGAGGAAGTGGGGAATTTTTCCCCCCAGTATTAGTTTCAGGATCAAGACTTACTCAATAAACACAAGAAGAGTCCTGCTGGATTAACCAAAGATCTATCTAGTTGGTATAACAGGGAGTAGAGTTTTGGTATCCATGTTCATCCTTGCAGGCATCAGTTTGACCACTATTTGGAAGGTGATGCTGGTCTACATGTACCATTGTCCAGACCCAGCAGGGCTGGTTTTACGTTCACTACTCACAACTGAGAATCAGAATCACACACAGGGCTGGAAGAGACCACAGAAGGCCATCCAGTCCTTCTTAGCTGCCGTATCACACTGTAGGCTCATATTCACCTATTGTCCAGCAGAACTACTAAGTCCCCTTCACATGTACTGTTGATGGACTGAGAAATGAAATAACTTCCCCCCCCTCAGCTTTCGTTCAGTTAAGAAGAGAAAACTATTCTGTACCTGTTTTGTAATCCAACTTCTTCTTGACCGTAACTTGAAATATTGCCAAGGCTGATATGTTCTATTCTCAAGGCTGGATGAAATTGTTTATATTAACAAGATAACTTTTGTGAACTTTTTTTCCAGTGACTTAGCATAATGGCAAGGGGTTGGTCCTGTGGGATGTGCAAGGGGTGTAGACCCCAGGTTATTGGTTTGGCCCAAATAGCATCATCTTTCCCCACCTTCAATGGATTGTTATAAATCCTCGTGTAACCCTCTGTTCTACAGACAGATTTGGGAACCCCCTGTGTCTATATTTCTGCTGCAGTTAAAATATATAAAAAGGTCTTTTCTCTCCATGTGATTCTGTGGGATGGGCAGAAGGTACCCTAATTTGGCCTATGGCCAAATCTTATATTGATATATCGCATTATTACTCACATTTAATACTTTACACCTCTCTCTATTAAAAGCAAACCCCAAAGGAGGAATATTCAGATCGAACCAGCGACATTGCAACATTGGCCATGTCCTTATTTCCCTGGTTTCTGAACGCCAAGCCACATTTCCACCTAGATCACAACTATACCACATTGGTTGGAACAAATGTGCCACACTTTGGTGACTTGGGCTGGTCTACTAAGAGAGTTGGGCTGATGGCATGTCAGAGATGGGGGGAGTGTCAGAGATGAGGGGGACCACTTACAAATGGAAGTTTTCCTCCCAGACTGGGTTCAAGTTGCCATAGATGGTTTTCGTTCTCTTTTTGGTCTTCCCAACCTGGACAGTGACATATGGATCGCTGGAACCGGTCTTGTCTTTCGCCTGCAGGCCTTGCGCACAAACAACTGCCATAGAAACACACAAGTACAGGGATGGTCAGGACGGGTTCTGACTCCCTCGGGGTTCTGCAGACTATGAAAAACTTTGCTATTTAAGCAACAGAGCCGCACTGTACTAAATGATTTTCAAAGTTACTTGGACAAGTGACTAGAGGTTGTGGTCTATTCTGGTGTGCGTAGTATGCTGAAACTAGGATCCTACTTCCATGTTTTTGCATCCTTCAACATGTCATATTAATGCGTATGCTTGGCTTCAGTTCTGTTGAGACTTCTGGGCCTGTTCTGCACACAATAGATAATGCACTTTCAATGCACCTTAGAAGTAGATTTTCCTGTTCTGCACAGGACAATCCAGCTGCCAAAGCACATTGAAAGTGCATTATCCTATATGTGAGGAATGTGCCCTGGTTGGGTTTACACCTAGGGTTACCAGGTCCTTCCTGGCAACTGGCTGAGGGAGGGGGTGGAAATTCCTAAGACTGATGTATCTACATCCCTGCCCCCATGACCTGGAAGTGATGTCATCATATCTGGGACCTCTGGGTGACTCTCTAGGGCAAAAACTATGTGGTCAATTTGGCCTCTACCATAGAGTTTTTTGCTCAAATACCAGAGCATTGCCCCAACATTCCAGATGTGATGACATCACTTCCGAGTCATGTTGGCAGTGATGTAGGCATGTTGCTGTACACTGGATGAATCTTCCTCTTATTTAGGGTATGTTACCCCCTGCTGGCCATCTGATCAGGGGTGGGGAGGTGGGGCCTGGCAGCAAGGGATGCCCACCTCCATTAAGGAATGGGGTCTGGTAATCCTATCTACAACCCTTGTTCCTTTTGTATTGTTCAGTGAATGTCCCATCCCGTCCATTGACTCACTCTGTGTAATTCATCCTGACCCCAAGTGAGAAAGGCAAGTGAGAGGAGAGGAGAAGGAATGATATCTTCTTTCCTCCCCCAAATCAAGAAATGTTCTGTATGAGAATGCCTCAGAAGAAATATCACGGCAGCCTTACAGAGGTCGATCAGAAGCTGGTACCTGTGATACTGATTTTGGCCGACCACTTGGAGGTGCCATCCAACACGCTCTGCTTGACGGCCTTCATCTGCTGCGTGTGAGTGGTCTTGGAGACCGCGAAGATCTCCTGGATCAGCTCAAAGATCTCCGGTTTATTGCGTTCCCGGATCTTCATGCGATCTTTCAGCACCATGATGATGTTTTGCGTCCGGTCCTCTGCTCCGTGCTTCGAACTTTTCTCTGCTGCTCCTAAACATGCACAGAGCAGGCCTCAGACTCCCCAACGGTAGCTTTAAAACTAAAATGGTAATTTTAACAAGACGAAGACTCAACACAAGATGGATTGACTCAACGAAGGAAGCCATAGCCTTCAGTTTGCAAGACCAGAGCAAGGCTGCCTGGTGTCAGGAGTAGGATGAGTGAGGACACCAGACACTGGAACATCCTAGCCACCAGTTTGGACAACCACCCAAGTATGGGTGTAATGTTCCTGACACACTTTACCATATACCTATTGAATGTCCTAGGCTTGTTCAAATGTGTTGTTCTTTCGTGGGTTGCTTAAAGAAAATTAAATTGTTCCATGTGGATGAGAAGCATTTGATTAATGTAATGTTAAGTAACAAAGACCCCACATTTATTGTGATAATAGCCAAGATATTGTTGGCTAAACTAAATTATACTCATGATTTCATGAACTCTATAACCCTTTAATGTCTTTTTTTTTTTTTTTTACTATGTTGTCATATATGTCAACAAAGGAATTCTGATTCTGGTTCTGAATAGATAGATAGATAGATAGATAGATAGATAGATAGATAGATAGATAGATAGATAGATAGATAGATAGATAGATAGATAGATAGATAGATAGATAGATAGATAGATAGATAGATAGATAGATAGATAGATAGATAGATAGATGGTAAGAGATCCGTAATTGTCATAATTATGGGGGTGATCGTCCAAAGAAGAAGGCATCTTTTGTTTGATGATAAAGTGTTCATCCCTATGTCATTTATGGAGGCTAAGACAACCTTATTGCTTGGGGACTGACTTCCACTTGACTGGGTGAACCTGGAGGAGAAAACCACCCATGGGTTTTTAGGTTAATAAAGTAACAAGCAAGGTTGGGGAAAGGTTCCAATATGGGACAAGAACAAAGGAGGAATGCTTGCACTCGAAAGCTCACGCCTGGAATAAATCTTGGTTGGTCTTAAAGGCGCCGCTGGACTCTGATTTTATTGTGCTACTTCAGACTAACACGGCTACCCATTTGAATCTATCCTGTTTTCATCAACGGAGCTTCTGTGCAGTGCCACATGGCCAGCAAGCTGGATATGTCAGTGCCAGCAAGCTGGACAATGCACAGTGTCTGTACAGTGCCAGCAAGCTGGATATGTCAACCTGGATAGCATTTGGCAAGCCCGATTCTGTTAGGTCTCAGAAGCTATGTAGGGTTGGCTCCGGCAAGCAGGGGGCAGGAAGACCAGGGGGCAGGCCATGGAAAACCATCCCTGACCGTCTCTTCCCTGGCAGCCAGACAATCTTAGAACCTCCTGACTATAGAAGAAATAATAATAGCAAGCTCACTGAGTAAAGGAGGTATCAACTTTCTACCCAGAACTGACTTATAAAGGAGCAGGAAGATCTCTATAGAACTACTCTGTAGAGTTCCAGAGGCTTCACTTCAAAAGGATGTGGACAAAACAAATGGTGTGCTGAGGAATAGATGAAAAGGCAACATTTCCCATTTTAGTTATGGCACCACAGGTTATAATGGTGCCAGATCGATTCGGCTGAACCCAAATCTCTGGATTCGGGTGATTCGGATTTGGGTGATTCGGGTGATTTGGCCGAATCGATTCGATTCAAATCCAAATAGTACCAATTCCCCCCCCCCTCTGCACACCCCAACCCAATGCCCAAGCCCGTTCCGACAACCATGGCCCCCCTCACTTTGTAGGCAGTCAGCGTTGAGGAGATCTTGGCACTTCTCGTGGCATTTCACCCCGCACTCGGTGCACCGCATTCCTTGGCGTGCAATGCCCCACAGCAAGCCCTCACACTCGTAGCAGTAGGTGGGTGTGGTGGCTGTCCACACCTCAAAGTTGTGGGGGGTTGTGGAAGAGATGGGGTAGATTAAGGCTTGAAGGGTCTTCTTGTAAACATGGTTTTTCTGTGGGGAGAGAACAAAGACAGACACACATTCAGACTCCATGTATGGTGCATTTGACGCCTGCTGTAATTGAAAAAAGGAGAGGACATGTGTGATAGAATCCTTGACCTCTTACTATGGCTCAAGAGTATCACCTAGAGCAGTGGTCCCCAACCTTTTTATCACCGGGGTCCACTCAACGCTGGGGACCACTCACCGGGGACCACTAAACGCCTTTTACTGAGGCCCGGTGGGGGGGGGGTAGTTTACTCTCAACCACTGCCCTAACGCTCTCTGATCGCTATGGTAATGTTTAAACATCCCTTCAAAATAAGATACAGATACACCACAACAATGAAGTGTGTTGTAAAGGGCCGGGGGGGATGAAGTAAAGGGCCAGAGAAGGCGTCCTTCAGGGCCCACCTCCAATTAGTTGAAGGACCACATGTGGTCCGCGGCCCACAGGTTGGGGATCGCTAACCTAGAGCATCTGGGATCTTGGACACTTGGTATTACAACAGAACAGCCTTTTTCAATGTTTTGACTATGGAGCAACCCTGAAAATCAAACAACAAGGATTCTCGCCCCTTATGTGGAACATCCACATAAGGCATGAGAATCCTTTCCCCCCACCCCTCCCTCCTCCCCTCCACCACCCGTCCCTGTCCTTGCCTGCTGGTGTGGCTCGCTGGGCTGGCCCCCCCATTGCCAGTCTTCCTAGTCTTCCCCTACCCTCTGGAGGGTGGCAGCAGCCGTGGGAGGCCAACGGAGGCAGCACCAGGCCAGTGAGCCCCAGTGCTGAGGCACACCTTCTGCCTCCGCCCCTGCCAGTCTTCTGAGGCTGCTCCTGCTCTGCAGAGAGCAGGAACGGCCTTCGAAGACTGGCAGCGGCAGCAATGCCAGTGCAATGAGAGCGCCTCACTGCTCTGGTGCCTCTGCTGCTGCTTTGGTCCATCTAGTGGCATGCTTCCCAAGGTGGGATGACGAACGTCACGTCCATCTACATTTCCGTTTGAGCGAGCGCGTCAGTGGATGTTCCACATTTTGCAGACTTCAAGGTAACCCTGAAGTAACATCAGCTGGCCGCACCCCGGAAGTGACATCACCAGAAGTGACATCACCCAGACTCTCCAGGGCCCCCTCTCCCTCCCATCCACCCAGAGTAAAAAAAAAAAACCCTTATGCTATCATTCCCAACCCCAAAGCAGCCCAGTGGTCTGCTCTACTGGGCCAAAGGTAACCCATGGAACAGAATAAATGACTGTGAAAAAGCTCTGGACTTCAGCAGGAGTAATATAGACACAGGATCCCGTGCTCATCCAAAGACATGGGAAGATCTTTCCCATGAAAGAATGTTTGATCCTAGCCGGCTGCAGATCCCTGCCAGGTGAGAGCTGCCCTTGCTGGTGAGTTCCCTAACAGCTGCCTGCAGCCTTTCCAGGTCCTGGGGAGAGGGAGAGGCCGTCTGCAGAGTTCTTCCATCCCAACCCTTGAATCTAGTGCCTGTTGTATTCCTGAATGCAATGGACTTTGTCTCTAGAGTTTGCTGGCAGGGGCGCATGGGAACTGTAGTCCATGGACATCTGGAGGTCCACAGTCTGACCACATTAATCATTCAGTTTGTGGCTTTGTAGGCCAAGTTGATCACTGCAGCCAAACCCCATTGTGTGTTTGCCCGGGGGTGGGGGAGGGGAGAACCATACTTACTAGCTCTTCGTTGTTTAAAGTGCTTGATGCAAGTGCTGACGTTATACCAGCTTTCCTGGACTGGACCAAGGACTGTCAGAAGGAAAAGCAAAGAACAGTAAATTAACAATCTGTTGGGAAAACAGCCAGCAACAGTTGAAGCTCCATCTTGCTCTTATTCTAGGAGAGGGGTGGCCAAACTGTAGCTCTCCAGATGTTCATGGACTACAATACTCATAAGCCACTGCCCATTGGCCATGCTGCTTGTGGGAATTGTAGTCCATGAACATCTGGAGAGCTACATGCCCCCCGCTCTATGCCCTCCGCAGGGCCTTATGCTCTGTGGGTGAGAACCTGTTGGTCGTCCCCAGCCCGAAGGAAGCACGCCTAGCCTCGACCAGGGCCAGGGCCTTTTCGGTCCTGGCCCCTACCTGGTGGAATGAGCTCCTGGGTGATCTGTGGTCCCTGCGGGATTTGTTAGCTTTCCGCAGGGCCTGTAAAACGGAGCTCTTCCACCAGGTCTATGGTTGAGGCTGGGGTCAGCGAATCAGGGACATCGCTCCCCCCCTAGGAGTTGGAGTGTACGCTACTCCCCTATCCTTTCCTCTTCACCTCTTTAATAATTGTGGGAGGGATGGGATTTTTAGCCGCCATGTTAGTAGATTGATGTTTTAATGGGAATTTTAATGGGATTAGTTGTTGTGACCCGCCTCGAGCCTGTCGGGAGAGGCGGGAAACAAATCTAATAACAATAGCAATAGCAATAGCAATAGCAATAGCAATAGCAATAGCAATAGCAATAGCAATAGCAATAGCAATAGCAATAGCAATAGCAATAACAATAACAATAACAATACAGTTTGGCTACTCCTAGGACAACATCACAATTGTGTCAAGAGCTATCAGGTGACCACTCATAGCATCCGGAAAGGTGCTGAAGGTCATATCAGGAGCCTTGTGGGATTGGGCCAAAGTCTCTAGATCAGCCATCTTTTAAAAAAAATGATGCTCAGATGCTTCTGGAAGGCATCTTGAGGGCATCAGCCACCTTCTGTCCCAGGACTCCAACAGGCACTAGACCAGAGCTGTTAACAACTGAGTCCCTGCTGCACATGTTGGATAAGGCACTTTAGAAGTAGATTTTGTTGTTTTGTGCAGGATGGGCCCTTGTTCACTTCAGATTCCCTAGCATCTTGCGTCTCCAATTAAATAGTTCATCATTATAGCAAGACTGTAGCCAGATTCCGGTGTGCATGCACCTTCCAGCCCCAGGCAAACCCAGAATCAAAACAACAAGGAAAGGAAAGGGCTGTACTCACCATGGCCTGTCAAACGTCAGGGCAGCCAAAAACGAGCGAGATTGGGAAGAAAAGGGAAACCAGTTAACAGCCAACCTGCTGGGAGAACGGGAAGAGGAGAGTTTCCTCCCTAGCTTGGACTGCGGTAAAGAGAAGGGGGCTAAAACCAACAAAGATTTGGCTGAACCGTAACTTGCTTCTGGATATATGAAGCCCTCTTTTTTCAGGCTTTCTATAATGTCCCCATCAACATCAGCTGTCTTGAGAATGAAGTGTATCAGCTGGCTTATACACAGACTGCTTTGTTTCCCCTGGGGATCCTCCAAAGCTCTAGCCATGCTTTCTCAAGCAGGGTTTCCTGAAACCCTTGAGTTTGTTGACACCCCTGGTAGGGTTTCCCGAATAGGTGGGAGTTAATTCATTTTTATATATTTTTTAAAAAAATTGGTTACACATGTATCATGTGGTATGACACAATATGGTCAGGTCAGCCCTCCTCCCTTCCCAAAACGGCCAATTATAGGCCTTGGAGTGGGTGGGAAGGGGAGGGGCCCCGGGTGGGCGTGTCCACAGCTCTGCTTCCCAACCATGTTCTGCATGATTGTGCCACTTCTGGGGTTTCTCGAGGCCTGGAGAATGGGGTTTCTTGACATTAAAATGTTGAGAAAGGCTGCTCTAGCCTAAGCAGCATCCCGAGACTGTGAAGGACATTTTTTATAAGGAAAAAAAAATGGGTTGGCTTTAAAAGGGATCTACCTTCCCTATGGTGGCCATTCTAGATTTTGGGGGGCCTTTGGCAAAATGATGCCCAGTGTTTCCTCCTCCCCCAGCAAGAGTGGGTCGGTAGAGGATGGTTGTTGATCCTATTAGGCTCACTGCCAATGGTGGCTGACGGCCATCAGCAGCCATCTGTGGGTGGAAGAAGAAGAGGTGCTACCAAAGCAGGCAGGTCCAGTTCTACTACTGATGCCCTCCTGGTGCCCCCCAGGCCTTTGGCATTTGCCTCAGAGCGCTTAAACTCTCTGCCAATCCTGCTCACCGGCATCAAGTGAATGTAGCTAGGATCTCCATGGCTGGCCAGCCACTGAAGAATCCCTCCTTCCCTTGAGGTTCTCCAAAACTCTACCCTTGGTCTCCTCCTGTAGCCATCAAGGACAACTTGTGAAAACGCCGTCTGGCTTTATGTGGGAGAGCAGCTCCCATATTTGTATGGCATCTCAAGTCCAAGGGCACCCATAATGCCTTCTTCTTTCTGCCATGGCTTGGACTTATGAGGACGAATCCCTCTGCTTCAACTAGGAAACGGAGCGGAAGGAAGCCCTCTGGAGATGGTGAATATTCCGGGACAATGAGCAGGGAGGTGGCAACTTTCTGACCTTCAGGTGGACAACATGTATGGAGAACCAGATGTCAGAATCTCCAGGTCTTCTGCCATGATTTTATTGTTTGATTCCATTGCTTGGTAGAGTGGCCTGTTTTGCCCTGATGTAACACAGATGTTGTAGTCTGACACCCCAAGGTCGATTTACACTGTAGTTTATGCCTCCTCGCCCTCCTTCTGCATTCCTTCCCCTCCCTTCTTTTAGTGCTCTGTAGTTCCCTGACCTGGTGTTTCCAATGGCCAAATGTTTATCTCTATGTTTTGACTCCTTTGAACTGTGCCTAGTTCGAGTTCCCAGTGGAGGGGGGACACGAACCCCTATATTACTTATTCTATGCTTTGTACCTCAGTCCTGACTATGCCTCAGTTGTAGATGCTTTCGTTGTTCTTAAATAAAGAAACTTTCATTCCATGTTCCTTATTTAGGAATCGAAGTTTCTCACACTAGATGCACTATCAATCAGGACCCCTAGGCAAGGCTTCATATGTGTCGAGCTCTCTCATGGCAGTACATGACAGCTTCTCTACACCAGCCTTTTTCAACCTTTTGACCATTGAGGAACCCCTGAAATATTTTTCAGGCTTTGAGGAACCACAGAAGCGTTGTGACTTCAGAGTAAGCTGCAGGAAACAGCCAATCAAGCAATTGATCATTTGCCGTTTCCACTGAGGAGAAATAGACTAGGTCTGAAGAGCCACAGGGGAAGGGGACTCCAGTGATGTCCAGACATGTCAGCGGCCATCCAAACTTCTGGGAAAGGCCACATATCCCCTGGGGAGCTCTCATAAAAGCCCAGGGTTCCCCAAAACCCTGGTAGAAAATCCCTGCTCTACATGAACACTGTAAGTACAGTTTGTATGGAGGCTGGGGACAGATCCACCTCTGCCCTGATAAGGGACTTCTGGGAGTCAAAGGTGAAGAAGGTTGCAAGCATCTAAAAAAATTAAGAGTCCAATAGCACCTTTAAAACTAGCAAAGATTGATTCAAGACGTGAGATATCGAGTGCATGCATACACTCGAAAGCTCATGATTTGAATCAATCTTTGTTGGTCTTAAAGGTGCTATCGGACTCAATTTTTGTTGTGCTACTTCAGAACAACACGACGACCCACTTGCAGGCATCTAAATGTGAGTCCTGCCCCCTTCCAGGGAGCTCTGAAGGTCTAGATATGTCTCTCCGCAACTATCTCCCCTCCCAATTTCCCCACAGGGAACATTGCAATCCCCTCTGAGACTGGGGGTGTTCTTCTCTAAGGAACCACACCGTTAATAACAAAGCCTTGCAAGTAAAAGATGCCCAATGCCCCCAGCCCCCGTGCACACAGAAAGCACAACTTTTACAATGCATATTTAGACCATCGCCATCCAAGCCTCCCGCCCGCCTTCCAAATCCCAGCACCCCCACGAAAGACAGAGGCATCAGCACCCTCTCCCAAGACAGGAGAACCAGACAGAAGGAGAGACCGGAAAGAGGCAGCCACATCAATGGGAAGGAGTGAAAGCAAAAGACAAATAGGTCCAGCGGTTGCAGGCGGGGAGTAAGAGACAGAGAAGCAAAGGGACAAGGAGACAGTTGAGTCTGTAGGCTTGCTAGAAGTCCGAGGCAGGATTGTAACCCGGCACTGTACCAGTCAATGTGCGGCTAGATCCTGACTGCTGGGTCCAGTCAGTTTAAACTGAAACTGCCCAATAGCGCACACTGGGGGGGAAATCTATCGTGTGGCATTGTAGATAAATTGGAGTTGTTGGAGGGGTTCTCTGGCTCAGTTTGGTTCAGTTTTCGTTCTCTGTACCAGCTTAGCGTAGTGGTTAGGAGCGTGGACTTGTAATCTGGTGAGCCAGGTTTGATTCCCCGCTCCCCCACATGCAGCTAGCTGGGTGACCTTGGGCTCGCCACAGCACTGATCAAGCTGTTCTGACCGGGCAGTAATATCAGGGCTCTCTCAGCCTCACCCACCTCACAGGGTGTCTGTTGTGGGGAGAGGAAAGGGAAGGCGAATGTAAGCCACTTTGAGACTCCTTTGGGGAGAGGAAAGTGACTTATAAGAACCAACTCTTTTTCTTCTACCATCCTGCTGGGGTCACAATAAAGAGCTGAAATGAACTCCGGGTGTCCTGGCCTCTGAAACTCACGGATCTAACATAGAGAGAAGTCCAAACCATCTGGCACTGCTAGGGAAGCTGGCCCTTAGGCTGCCACAGCTTACCTGGAAGCACTTGTGTCATGGTGCCAGCTGCTGCCAAAGCAACGTTTTAAAGAATCCACACAACTAATCAAATCTCCAGTGGCCAATCAGAAGCCTTGCTGGGCATTATCCCCATGAGGGCTTCTCCGTTTTCTAAAAATTCTTGGCAGGCACCAGGAAAGACATCACACTCCGGTCCTCTGTAGCCAATTGCTGCCTACTGATGGGCAGAATGGTTTAGATTTTTATTAAAAACCTGGTGATAGCTGAGATCAAAACTGACATCTTCCACAGACAAGACAGGAGCTCTTGCCACTGAATTAGGGGCTCTGTGGAGTTGGCACAGCACTGAGGAGGGGGCTACAGACCAAGGAAGCATGCCAGGGAAAAGGTGGGCAGGGTATGTTACAGCTGTGCTTGGAAAGGGAAAGGCACTTTTGTCGGGGGGAGGAAGGAAAACAAAACTGGGAAATTGGAGGATGACAGACTGACGCCCTTTGCTGGACAGGGATTCTGTTTCTGTTAAAGTGACAACACCTTACACAAACAGCCAACCAATCCCGAAATAATCTTGAGAACCAACCGAAACGGCGGAAGGCCTAATTCAGGAGTCTTGGACAGTGCATCCACCTCCCTATACTTAACAGAAGGAAACCCTGTTTCTGATTCTTTGGTGTGTCCCATAATTCACAAAAGGCAGGCCTTGGACTAGGTTTACAGTGTTGGGAGCACAGATCTTGGAATGTAGCAAGTAGCTGTCGAAGAGAAATGTCAACTAATTGGGAAATTACTGGAGAGCTGGGGGTGGAGGCTAGAGAGACCATGCCTCTGGGAGGGGAAGGACCTCAAACAGGCGATATTGGGCACAGAGCTCACCCCCCAAAACAGCCATTTTGTCCCCGGGAATTGAGTTTAGCGGTCTAGAGATTAGCTGTAATTCTGGGAGAGGTCCAGGCTTCCTGCAGGCTAGGAACACCTGAAATTTAGCCTAACTTTCACCTTGGCCAGCTCATTTCATACATACAGGTGAACCACCTCCACGAAAGCAAAATGTAGCAAGGATCCAATGGCGCCTTAAAGACTAACCAACAAGATTTATGTCGGCATGGACTTTTGTGAGTCTATTTCATGGACGAATTTCACTCACCCAAAGCTAAGGCCAGAATAAGTTCTGACAGCCTTTAAAGTGCTGTTGGACACCTGCTTTATTTTGCTGGTACAGACTACCCTGATCCGGACAGCGCAGGCTAGGCTGATCTCGTCAGATTGTGGAAGGTCAGCAGGATCGACCCTGGTTTGTATTTGGATGAGAGATCAACAAGGAAGTCCAGAGTTACTCTCTAGACTGCAGGGGCGACCAAACTGTGGCTCCCCAGATGTCCATGGACTACAATTCCCATGAGCCCCTGCTAGCAGGGGCTTATGGGAATTGTAGTCCATGGACATCTGGGGAGCCACAGTTTGGCCATCCCTGCCCTAGAGGCAGCCAATGTAAACCTCTGACTTACCTTGAAAACCCTATGAGGTCACCATAATCAGCTGTGACATGACAGCTCTCTCCCCCCCCCCCAGACTAACATGGCTTTCTTATGAAAATTAGGCCTGTGAGCTGAGAGAAAAGTTCTTGGGCTATGCTCAGAGGTACTCATTTCACTGCGTTAGAGTTTTGATGGGTGCAAAGTTTCTCTAGGTACAAAGACAGGCTGCATCCGTAGGATGTATGCCAATCTGTGAGGACTGGACTACCACAACTTCAGACACACCCAGCGCAGGTGTTCAATATTATAGTTTGTCTGTAGACATGAAAATGCGGCCCTGAGAACAGACCCGGCCCTGTACAGTAGGTTTCTAGAGCACACTGTGCTGGCTAGCTTCTATGTGGGGAATGGTTTAGAGCAGGGGTAGTCAACCTATGGTCCTCCAGATGTTCATGAACTACAATTCCCACGAGCCCCTGCCAGCATTTGGGAATTGTAGTCCATGAACATCTGGAGGACCACAGGTTGACTAC
Organism: Paroedura picta; assembly: GCF_049243985.1. NCBI lineage: Eukaryota > Metazoa > Chordata > Lepidosauria > Squamata > Gekkonidae > Paroedura > Paroedura picta. The sequence goes on from NC_135372.1 coordinate 26,383,333, forward strand.
CCCTGGTTTAGAGCATCTAGCTCCAGGAGGGCACATATTTCAGCTGCTTTAAACCACTTCCCCTGTGGAAACAATGGGCTTTTCCACATCCTCATTTTCCCTGAGGATCTTTTTTTTTAATGCCAGACATGCATTGATATAATATCAAATTGACCACTAGAGGGCCCAAAGGCATGTTTCAACAGAACCTACTCCTCCGAAGAAAAGGGCACTTACAAATGAGGCAAATGAGAATGTGGAAAAGGGAAGATCTACAGCAAACGATTGAAATGTCATGTGCCATGTCTGGCTGATGTCAATTTGATTATTTTCTCCCAGGCTGGAATTGGTACTCTTGGAGGGTTCCCTTCCCTGCTGCTGTGTCTGGTTATTCTCTTCAGAGGGCTCTTCTGTTTTGTTAATGCCCTATCTCTGTCTTTCTGGATAGAATGTCAACACAACCTCGCAAGGGTTTCAACACCTGTGTGTTGCCCGGACATATTGTCGCTTGTTTTCACACTGTTACGGATCAAACCGATTGTATGTGGGAAAGTCCCTTTGTGCCCAAAATACGGTGATTGGGAGGAGTGTGGGGTACTGGGGTATAACTCTGGTTTTCCAGGGCAATATTGTCTTCGACCATGATTGCCTGCCTATTGATCTTCTTTTGATGCTTCCTGCTTTTCTAAAATAAAGACTAACTTCAGTTTTCTCCCAGTGTCTGGGTCTTCTGTTTTTTTGAAACCTTCAAAAGTTTTGCTAACAGAGTATCCTTCTGCTGAGACAGGGTCCTTGTCTTAAGCTCCGTATCAGGCCAGCACCAATCCAGTTAAGCTCTCAAGAGGGTTCTTGGGATTGGGGTGTTAGGGAAAAGGGGATCCGTAGGGCGCTCTCTCTTTAACCACGTTCTCACCAGATCGCTGATGACTAGAGGAAGTGATTTACGTCCCGGCTTAATGTCAGGCATGCTGTCAATGCAGCGCAGAAACTTGACCGCCGCACCCCTGAGGGAGTACCCAGCCAAAACAGCCATCATAGAGAGGGGAAAAAAAACAACAGAAAAGAAAAAAGAAACAAGCCATATTAGCAAAGCAAAGCAGAGCCAGTCCCACAAGATGTGGTACTCTGAAGCCATCAGAATGGAATACAGGGTCCTCATCTCCCCCTATTGTTCTCAAGCTGAAATTTGGGGAGGGGGAGAAACAATCCCCCCCCTTATGACAATTGGCATGGAAAACATTGGAATTACATTGTCCACATTTCCCCTTTTTAAGTGTCCCCCTGACGGAGGCTTAAATCTGAAGTTCTAACTTTAGTCCTTAACAATAATCATAACAGCAACAATCATGGAAATGAATCAGAGAGCAGGTGTGATATAGTGAACAAAGATGCCATCTCTGCTGCAAATCACATTGGTTTCAAACTAGTTTGAAGTTGTATGGGGTTCTCCCCAAGAATAATTGTGGTTTGTTGAGTGCTGCCCTGATACCTCTACTAAGAACTACAGTGTCCCTGTAGAATGAGAAAGATTGTTGAATTATGTCTGGATCATGCAAACATGCTCTGCCTTGAGTTTATATCTCACTTCCACTCTGAGCTCATGTCTATAGTGGACCAGCCAGCTCTAACACAGCCAAGTGATGCGGAGGACTCTTCTCAGGAAGAGGCCATCAGCAGACCTGGCACAGAGCTGCAGCCAGCAACATAGACGCTGCAGAAGGAGACTGCAAGACAGAAGGAGGAATGCTTGTTTGGCGGCACACCATCGATGCTGAACTAGATGGACCCTCCCTGGTCTGATCCAGCAGGGCTCTTCTGATGTTCTTAAGAAGGCCTCAGCCTCTCTGCCCTGTTGTTGGCCCTCCAGAGGAACTGGCTGGCTCCTGTGTGAGACAGGATGCTGGACTAGAGGGGCCCTCCCTGGTCTGATCCAGCAGGGCTCTTCTGATGTTCTTAGGAAGGCCTCAGCCTCTCTGCCCTGTTGTTGGCCCTCCAGAGGAACTAGCTGGCCCCTGTTTGAGACAGGATGCTGGACTAGAGGGGCCCTCCCTGGTCTGATCCAGCAGGGCTCTTCTGATGTTCTTAGGAAGGCCTCAGCCTCTCTGCCCTGTTGTTGGCCCTCCAGAGGAACTGGCTGGCCCCTGTGTGAGACAGGATGCTGGACTAGAGGGGCCCTCCCTGGTCTGATCCAGCAGGGCTCTTCTGATGTTCTTAGGAAGGCCTCAGCCTCTCTGCCCTGTTGTTGGCCCTCCAGAGGAACTAGCTGGCCCCTGTTTGAGACAGGATGCTGGACTAGAGGGGCCCTCCCTGGTCTGATCCAGCAGGGCTCTTCTGATGTTCTTAGGAAGGCCTCAGCCTCTCTGCCCTGTTGTTGGCCCTCCAGAGGAACTGGCTGGCCCCTGTGTGAGACAGGATGCTGGACTAGAGGGGCCCTCACTGGTCTGATCCAGCAGGGCTCTTCTGATGTTCTTATCAGGGAAGACTTTGGCCTTTCTGCATTGTTGCTGGACCTCCATAGGAGGTTTGGCCACTGCATGAGTCAGGATGCTGGACAGATGGATCACCGGTCTCATCCAACAAGGCTCTTATGTTCATATCAGGAAAGGCATCAGCTTCCGTGTGTTGCTGTTTGCCCTCCAGAGAAACTGGTTGGCTACTGTGCGACACAGGATGGTGGACTGTTGGTCTGATCCAGCAGGGGTCTTCTGTTCTACTCATTCTGCACACATTGGATAATGTACTTTGAACATGCTTTTGCAGCTGGACTTCCCTGTGCAAAACAGAAAAATCTGCTTCTAGAGTGCACTGAAAGTGCATTATCTGGCTTGTGTGAAGGGAGATATATAAACCTAATTATTGTTAATAACAACAACAAAAACAACAAGACCAAAGTACAATAGTCTTAGTTTAATAAAATCAGAATCCAGTAGCACCTTTAAGACCAACAAAGATTTATTCAAGGCGCGAGCTTTTGACTGCAAGCACTTGAAAGCTCACGCCTTGAATAAATCTTTGTTGGTCTTAAAGGTGCTACTGGACTCTGATTTTATTGTGCTACTTCAGACCAACGCGTCTACTCATTGGAATCTAGTCATTTTACCTTCTAGGGAAAATTCAGACTTGATCTAGAAATTGCAGGATTATGTATGCCGTTATATGACATCAGCTCTCAGAAACCAAAATACTAAATTTGGCCAAATTTTTTCTTCCTGGTACTTAATTTTTTCAAAATCTTTTATCCCAGGATTTCTAAAACCACATTTCAAAATGTTCATGTGTGAATCCTGTGTGTTGCTCTACTGCAGAGTTGGCCAAACTGTGACTCTCCAGAGGCTATACTGGCAAGAGCTCATGGGAATTGGAGTCCACGGACCTCTGCAGAACCACAGCTTGGCCACTCCTGCTTCTACTGAAAGACTGGGGACCATCTCAATTTCTGTATATCTGTATGAGTGGAAGCCCTTATTCCATTCACCCCGGCTCCAGAGCAAAGATCCTGCTCTTCAGAAAAGAGAAAGTCAGCAGCTGCTGGAGAGAGAAGAAAACGTTAGGGAGAAAAACCTCACCAAATCGCTAACTAGGGGAATGGGTTTTCTCTTGCGTATGTCGGGCATGCTGTCAATGATGATCAGCCCTCCTCCAGGCCTAGAAAAGAGACACACAAGAATCAGACAGCCCAGAAGTACGAAGAGATGGAAAGGAGAGGGAAACATGACGACCGGGACGGGGACAGGGGGGAACAGGACCAGAATAGGCAATGAAATTCAGGAACAGGGCAGGCAATGAGATTCAGGAACAGGGCAGGCACCAGAGGAGGGGCATTTGTGTCCAGGAGTCTGTCCCCCGGATAGCACCACTGTTCCTGATGAACACACAAAGGTCCAGATTCTTCATCTGCATATCTGCCCTCCTGAGCGTCATTCTGAAGCTAGAATAGCAGACAATTATTTCAAGGGGAGTTAGAAGAGCATTGACAGGTGTAGGTTGCACAGAGTTGTTTTTTTTAATTGCCCCATTGTTGCTTCTGGTCCAGCAGGTTTGAAACGACAAGAGAGAACATATTGAACCGGTTTCTCAGAGGCCAAGACAGGATAACGTTCCCGTGGGAATGAGCTGTTAGGAAAAAGTTTCATTTCTTTTCAGTTCTGGATTATTATTATTATTATTATTATTATTATTATTATTTGGATTTATATCCCGCCACTCCCCGTAGGCTCGTGGCGGGTCACAGGAGTCCTATCCCCATTAAAATACCCATTAAAAGACTTTAAAACAATCCCAACATGGCGGAACTTATTATTCCCACCCCTGCTATCAGAGCGGCAGGGAGGGTGGGGAGGAGATGCTAAGTCTGGGGGGGGGGGAATGTTGGCACTCATTCGCTGACCCCGGCCTCAACCAAAAACCTGGCGGAAGAGCTCCGTCTTGCAGGCCCTGCGGAAAGCTGGTAAATCCTGCAGGGCCCGCAGCTCACCCGGGAGCTCGTTCCACCAGGTAGGGGCCAGGACCGAAAAGGCCCTGGCCCTGGTCGAGACCAGGCGCGCTTCTCTAAGGCCAGGAACGATCAGGAGATTCTCCCCCGCTGAGCGTAAAGCCCTGCGGGGGATGTAGGGCGGTAGGCGGTCCCTCAGGTATGTGGGTCCCAACCCGCGTATAGCCTTAAAGGTCAAAACCAGAACCTTGAACCTGATCCGGGCAGCAATTGGCAACCAATGCAGGATCTCGGTATCGGTCCATCTTTGCTGGCACTGACAAGGCTGTGGTTTCTCGTGCGTCATTTTGGTGGCGATGATAAGCCACTGAACTGCCACCGATGTGGGAAAAGTGTGCTAATTTTAATTGTGGGGAAGGTAGTTAAGAACTTCAGTAATAATAACAATAAAAAATGCAGCATAAAGAAAAAGGAACTGGTGTGATGGGTTTGTTCCTCACCATGAGGGCAAAATGAAACCAAAGTTCAATTCACATTGAACTGGACTGCTTGCAGAATTCGGCCTCGTTCCTCGTGCGCGTAATGTGAGCCACAGCTCCTGTCTTCGAAAATTTCATTGGCTGAAGATGGTTCTAATGCAGGGGTAGTCAAACTGCGGCCCTCCAGATGTCCATGGACCACAATTCCCAGAAGCCCCTGCCAACGAATGCTGGCAGGGGCTTCTGGGAATTGTGGTCCATGGACATCTGGAGGGCCGCAGTTTGACTACCCCTGTTCTAATGTATCAGAGCAGCCTCACCAGGCATTTCTTGGCTGCTTCATTCCCAAGTGAAATACCAGATGCTCCTATCAACAAACCCAAAGCTGTCTAAGCCCAAAGTCTAGCGGGTGGTAGGTTAGAGTGGATGAGCGATAGGGTAGTGAGTGTCCTACAAAGTGCAGGGGGTTGGACTAGATGACCCAGGAGGTCCCTTCCAACTCTATGATTCTATGATTCTTATCCTTAAAGGTAAAGGTATCCCCTGTGCAAGCACCGAGTCATGTCTGACCCTTGGGGTGACGCCCTCTAGCGTTTTCATGGCAGACTCAATACGGGGTGGTTTGCCAGTGCCTTCCCCAGTCATTACCGTTTACCCCCCAGCAAGCTGGGTACTCATTTTACCAACCTCGGAAGGATGGAAGGCTGAGTCAACCTTGAGCCGGCTGCTGGGATCGAACTCCCAGCCTCATGGGCAGACAGCTTCAGACAGCATTTCTGCCACTTACCACTCTGCGCCACAAGAGGCTCTTATCCTCAGGCCTCTTTTAAAAACATTTTAATGTACTGCCCAAACATCAGCATCTTTCTACATTCATTTATTGACTTACGAACTTTGAAAAAGGCAACCACTTCCCAAGTGTACAATGGTTTTGAGAACTGGAGGTGGTGGTTTCTTTATGCTGCAATTGTGAGGATCTTCAGTTGCCCAGAAAAGCAAACTCTTGACTTTGAAGCAAAAAATTTCATTTATTGAGCAGGAAAGTACACTTATCAAAACGTTGTGGAAACTGGGGCCCAAGATACAAGTCTTGACATATATTTCCCCCCCGCCTCCCATGGGAATCCAGAAAAGTGGAAGACCATCACATAGCCAAAATACTCAAAAGGGATTCGGTTCTAAAATGTGTGTGTGGGGCCTATTATTCATGGACGCTGAAATGGTGGCATGGAGAACGAGGAGGAGGAAGAAGCGAAGCAAACTGATTACGCACGGGATGGAACACAACGGCGGCAAAACCCAGAGTATCCGATTATGCACATGGATACTGTGGAGCCGCTTCTGGTTGCACCCTGGTTCCGGGAAGCTCCACTTTCTTCTGCATCTCACTAACGTGGCTTTTTCTGCAGCATACGTTGACTCTGCGCCTGGTTGCCGCCTGCAGCGTGCATAATTGGTGATTTTAGCCACCGCCATTCCACCCCGAATGCAGACTTTCCACTCCGTGCATAATGGGCCTGGGGGGTGGGGGACGGAGTTGATGGTGAGATGTGGAAGGGTGGGGAGGGGTGGAATGTGGGGAGGGAATGTGAAGGGTTAAAACATAGGCAGAGGAAACAGGCTGCCCCCAGTTCCTACAAGGCTAAATTCTACATAGCTAACTACATAAACATCGCTAAATAATGGCAGAAAGAACTGGATTCTGACATCAATGAGTTTTGTTTGTTCTTCTATCTGCTACTACTGGAGGAGGGAAAGCCCCAAGGTCCTCAATAATTTGTATCAGGGCTGAATTCTAGATTTCAGGGTTTTATACCTCGAATCTCAAATGCAGAAGACCAAACCTGCTTGGATGCCCCATTTTGCCACCGAGATAAAAATTTGCACTGCTTCAAAATCCAATGAATATTCAAAAACTAGTTTTTCCGTGTCAAAAAGTCAGCTTTCCATGTGAATTCTGAAAATGACCACTTGACCGACATCCACACAGCCATTTCCCCTTTGAACTGACTTTTGTGTTGTTTTTTGTTTTGCTCTGGTTTGAAAGGGGATCTGCCTGCAGAATGAACACACTGGTGGAGCAAAAGGGTTTACCAAAGGCATGCTGATCAAATTATTTTGATTATTTTTTCTCCCTCCTCCCTCTAGACGTATGGGTAGGGGGACAGGGGTTTTCCGCCATGTTGTGGACTGTTGGTTTTACTGTATTGGTAGTTTTCTGTCCATTTTAATGGGATTTTAATGGGAGGTTTTAACTGGACATTGTGTAACCCACCACAAGCCTGCTTGGGAGTGTTGGAGAATAAATCTAATAATAGTAATAGTAGTAGTAGTAGTAGTAGTAGTAGTAATAATAATAATAATAATAATAATAAGCTGCTATGCATCAGGTCCTGTTATGTGTCTGCTCCTGTCAAATACTCACTGCTGAATATCAGTTCTTCTCAAATTCTGCCCCTGTATATCAACGGTCAGAGCTTGTCAAGTACTTTTCTAAATGTGAGTATATTTAAAAATCTACAGATACTGGGAAACATCCCACTGGTGCAAAGTGGTTTCAGAACCATGCTAATCTAACATTAAGCATACTTTATTATTTATTGACAGTGGGGGGAAATAAACAGGCACTGTACATACCCCTGTTTTGTAAAAGACAGCTTCCAATCAGCTGCTTAGATTCTTCCAGGAACCCAGTATCTACCTGATTGATTGGCAGTCTAGAAGTGCGCTAGAAACAGATCATGTTACTCACCCTCCTTTAAACCACAGCGATTTGGATTCCCCAGATCCTTCACCTCGGGCCTGAAAGACAGAAATGACCAATGTTACTTCCTGTGCTGATGGAGGCACTGCATCCAGGATTCCAAGGCAGGGTCTCAAATGAGTGAACCAAATCAGTGCTCAATTAGTATTCGTCATATGAACAGTAAGCTGTCGGACCCTGTTCTAGAGTTGTGCGCTTTGGCTTGGTTCGGCAATCACCGAAGCCCGAGGCGCTGCGTAGGAGGCCAGTGCCACAGCACAGAGAGGAGGGGTGGTGACTCTGCCCCTTCTCTCCGTGCCATGGCGCTGGCCTCCCAAGTGCCGCTTCGGGCTTCGGTGATTGCCGGGGAGGCTGAACTGAGCCGAAGCACACACCTCTACCCTGTTCACATGTTCATTGTTCTCATGATCCAGCCACGTGTTGTTCCTTTGACCTGTCTTCTTAGTTGCTATATGATGTTCTCTTGGTCTATTTTTTTGTCTTCTTTTAATTGTGTTGTGGTTTTTTTTAGATTAAGAGCCCTCTTTTTTATTATATATGTTGAGACTATTTCATTCTCTAGATTTTGCTTGGCTGATGCAGCCTTTTAGGAATGTTTGTAGTGTCTAGGCTGTTACGTGTGCTTTTCCGTGGAAATTAGAGCTTGAGAAACTGCAAGGCATGGCACATTGTATAATGATCCAAGATTCAAACTGTGGGGGAGGGGTTATGGTGTGCTTGTAAGCTTGCTTTTCAGTTTCAGCAAGGGAACGGCTTGCTTACATTCCCCGTTTCTCTCAATAAATAAATTACTTGTTGATGACAAGTTTGCTTATTGGGAACTCGACAGAGGCTTGACACAAGCAAAACCATGCACTGACGACAGAAAATACTGACGTTGTAGATCCTATGGCCACCTTTCTTCCCTATTTAGGTCAGCTAGGAAGGAGAGAAGGAGGGAAGATGTCATGGTATAACATGACCTTGTCAGATCTTGGGAGCTAAGTAGAGCTTAGGATGGGAGACCACCCAAAACTCTGCAGAAGAAGACAATAGAAGCCAACCTCTGCTTCTCACTTAGATTCATAGAATCATAGAGTTGGAAGGGACCTCATGGGTCATCTAATCCAACCCGCTGCAGAATGCAGGACACTCACAACCCTATCACTCATCCATGGTAAACTGCCACTCACTTAAGCCTTCAAAGAGTCAGCCTCTCTGTCAGATGGCTATCCAGCCTCTGTTTAGAAATTTCCAAAGATGGAGAACCCACCACCTCCCGAGGAAGCCTGCACTGTAAGTCCCTAGCTGAGGTTGCTATAAGAGATGCAACTTGATGGACCTTATATACAAGAATAGATAATATAAGAAGCACTTTCTCTGCTTCTCTAACCTCTCCCTCTTTCTGAATAATGGGCAAAGGAGTATTTTGGTATCATCACATGAAGATTGTGCAGTGCTCTGCCGGTGGAGACATGCTTCTGCCATAACTATAACACTATTGCTTTTTGGCACTGTATTATCGATGTTTTATCCTGCACACTGCTAACAGTGGGAGTGGGAGAGAAGATCTGAATTACCCAAAGGGACTGAAAAATATAGTGACCTGATAATACACAGGGGATGCTTGTTGAACCATGATGTGCACCTGAGGGTACACGTTTTTGTATACACCCCGTGAAGAGCTCTGCGGTCAACAAATTCTAACCTGCTGATGATCCCCAGCCATAGAGAGGTGTGCCTGGCCTTGAGCAACCTGGTGAAATGAGCTGCCGGCAGAAACAAGGGAGCTCTCAAAGTTCCAAAGGTCCTGCAAAATGGCGCTTTCCCACCAGACATTTGGTTGAGGTTTGGGCTGCACCTCAATTATCCATCTGGGCCCCCAGCTTACCCCCACTCTGAGGGTTACTGGTGGATGGGTACTCCCCTCAACGGGCCATGCCTTTCAGATAGATACTCCCACTCGTTTGCCTGGCTCATTGGTATGTTCATGTCCAGAATGAAGAGGGATTGCAGGAGCCAGGGAAATTGGCTAAAAATTGGTTTTTAGAATTTTATCTACATTTCTATGTCTGCTGTATTTTATTGATGTACCCTGCCCCAAGACCAATTTTGAAGAGGGCCGGGTTAGGAATCTCAAAAATAGATACATAAAACTAATTAAGCATCTGTCTTTATTTCTGCTGCACTCCAAAGGGAAACTAACTGGCTATACAACCAAAAGTATCCTAAGATATTTTCAAGCAGGAAATTCTTGCGTCTAAGTACTTTTTTGATATGGATGTTTCAACACAATGTTTTTGTATGCTACCTTAACAAGGGAGCTTTTGGGAGGTTTTCATCAAAAGCAGAAAAGGTGAAGGAAATATAGATAAGTGGAGGGGAAAATTGGAAAAATAAAGCTTTTGAATAGGAAAGCCTCCTGGAGTTTGGTTACAAAAGCTGCTACAGCCTCTTTGTTTTGAGATTTTGTGGGCTTGCTCCACAGAGCATTAAAAATTAATCCTTTGGCATCTGCTTGCTTAGAGTTGTCAGAGTTTTTCTGTATAATACTTGGGCTAAAAATATACGTAACTTAACCATCTTCCTTTTTACAGACCAGTCTTATGGAGTGCAGAAAAATAGTGCAAAAATTATATAAATTAAACATTCAAAACACATAAGCTAAGTGAACCAAAGACCAACGTTAACAAGTAATGGAAACATGGGCAAAGTGACACATGGATAAGTAAATGAAATGGAACAATTCACATTCATACATGATTTTGAATGTCTCATACTTTGACCTGAAAAATCCCCATTTCAATTGAACTTCTGCCTTGCACGAGTACTGGTTTCTTTTACAAGGGATTCTTTAACAAGAAGCGAATGATCTGAGCTGAGATCATTTCTTGACACGGCTCGTTTGCCAAACAAACGTATCATGTTGGAGGGCAGAAGAAATGTAGATTTTTGTTACTAGCTATAGTTGATCTCTGGATCCTTTAATAAACTGTTCATGGGTGAAGGATACTGCCAACTCCTGACATGGGGAAATACAGTTCTCATAGTCTTTTGAAGAACCACACACAGAATCATAAAATCATAGAGTTGGAAGGGACCTCCTGGGTCATCTAGTCCAACCCCCTGCACTATGCAGGACACGCACATCCCAATCGCTCATCCACTGTCACCTGCAACCCCTTAAGCTTTCACAGCATGCATGCATAAAGGCTAGCCGTGTGCACAAGTGTGTGTGCTGTTGTGATAGATGGGCAGCTGGCCAGTTATCTCCAACAAATGGATCAATGAACATCCAATCCAATCATCAATCAATTAGAGAATTGCAATACAATCAGCAAGTTATTTGGAACAGGCCTAACTTGTAGGGCTGGGTGTAAACTGCAAGGTCCTGGTCATGTGTTCAGCAGTGACATCCGGTGATGGCAGAACAGGAACTGCTGTTGTTGCCATCTTGTTCCCTCTGACTCACCTGAGTCTTTTTTGTTTTCAATGGGAACACCCATTTCCTCTTGCACAGGAAAAAGGAGATCAGGGCTTTGTCCCCAGTCAGTCTGTCTTTGTCTGTGGCAGGCAGTCTCAGAGTCTGGCGGACTGCATGTCCTCCATTTTATAGCAGCATGGAAGAACTGTTTCCCGCCCCCCATAAGTTACTTAGGTTTATGGAGCCCTGATTGGCAAGGCTGATCAATCAGTGAGTAAGATATATCTGTATGCATATCTGAGGAAGTAAACTTTATTGTTCTTAAGCCTCCTTATTCCTGTGCCTTGTTCAAGCTATGGTTGAAGGATCCAGGGTAAAGCATAACTGCTCTCTCCCTGGGTGTGCAACAGAAGTGGAGTCTTAACCAGTGGGAAGGGACACTGGACCTCTTTTTATTCTTTGGTGACTTCTGCCAGCACTTCCAGATGGGTTTGCGATGTGCAAAAGGTTTTTTGGGGGACCACAGCCAGATTCTCAACGTTTTGGTAGTAGAGGATACAATCTGGTGTGGGTTTAACTCCCCAATACAGAGGGATATTATTATTACCTTGGTTTATACTTTTACTTCCACCTTTTGACTGTGGAGGAATCCGTGAAATATTTTTCAGGTTTCGAGGAATCCTCAAAGAGGTGACCTGCCCCTCCAGAGAAGTGAGCATGGAAGTAAGATGTGGAAGCCATCCATCCACCCACCCACCCACCAACCCACCAACCAACAAGACTAGGCCTGTAGAGCAACAGGGGAAGGGAGCTCCAGTGATGTCCAGTGGTGTCAGTGGCCATGAAGAGCTCTTGTAAGCCCTGACCTAGTGCATCGTTTAAATTGATATAAAAAGGTAAAGGTATCCCCTGTGCAAGCACCAAGTCATGTCTGACCCTTGGGGTGACGCCCTCCAGCGTTTTCTTGGCAGACTCAATACGGGGTGGTTTGCCAGTGCCTTCCCCAGTCATTACCGTTTACCCCCCAGCAAGCTGGGTACTCATTTTACCGACCTCGGAAGGATGGAAGGCTGAGTCAACCTTGAGCCGGCTGCTGGGATTGAACTCCCAGCCTCATGGGCAAAGCTTTCAGACAGCTGCCTTTCCATTCTGCGCCACAAGAGGCTCTTTAAATTGGTATAAGGCCTACCAAATTTTTTTTTTCTTCAACGTGAGGCCTTCCAAGGGACCTATAGGTTCTGTTGGGTGCCAGAGTCTCTTCTGGTCATATACTAGTTTTTTTTCCCCCATTGCCAACCAGAGGCAGCCCTTTCACCTTCCTCCCCTAAAACAGAAGTTGCAACATGACACCAACTCCAATACCAACTAATCTACCAAAGATAGATTCAGGTGGGTAGCTGTGTTGGTCTGAAGCAGCCTCTAGAAGAGGAGGTTGAGAGGGGACATGATTACTCTCTTTAAGTATTTGAAAAGTTGTCACTTGGAGGATGTCAGAGAGTGAATCACGTTGGAAGCAGAGGATAAGACCCACAGTAATATGTTTAAACCACATATTGAATGGTACCGGCTAGATAGCAGGAAAAAGTCTGAGTAGTTCAACAGGGAAATGGGCTGTCTCAGGAGGTGGTGAGCTCCCCCGCACTAGTAGTCTTCAAGCAGCTGGACGGATACTTTTGGATGTTTTAGGTTGATCCTACATTGAGTAGGGGGTGGGATTAGGTGGCCTGCATGGGTCCTTTCAACTCTATGTCTATGATTTGAACAAAGTTTGAGTTAAGTGGCAACGTTATACTTTTACACGATTTTTTGTGATTTATAAACTGTTGTGAGTCTCCCTGTGCAGCCTGGGAAAGGGTGGCATAGAAATTAGAAAATAATTTTTTTAAGAATAGAAGGGGATTAAGCAGATTCATGGAGACATTTCTATTGATGACTACTAACCATGGTGACTAAAAGGAATCTCAACATTCAGAGGCAGTAAACTTCGAAACAACAGTACCAGAAGAGAATGTCTGGGGAAGGCCTCAGGCTCTGTCCCCTATTATTGAAGAAGAAGAAGAAGAGTTGGTTCTTATATGCCGCTTTTCCCTACCCGAAGGAGTCTCAAAGCGGCTTACAGTCGCCTTCCCATTCCTCTCCCCATAACAGACACCTTGTGGGGTGGGTGAGGCTGAGAGAACTCTGATATTACTGCTCGGTCAGAACAGCTCTATCAGTGCCTTCCAGAAGAACTTGTTGGCCCCTGTGTGACTAGATGGTTTGATCCAGCTGTGTTTATGTCCTTATAAAACAAAATAGGAACCATTATCCCCATTACACATAGAATAATAGAATCATGGAGTTGGAAGTGACCTCCAGGGTCATCTAACCTAACACCCTGCACAATGCAGGCACTCACAACTATTTGCCTACCCACAGTGACCCCAATTTCATGCCCAAATGATCCCCCCCCACACCAAAAATCTTCAAAATCCAGCTTGGCCTAGAGGAAATTTACCTGTCATCTCACATCTTACACTCCTGACACATGTACTGCTCTGTACAAAAACTGGAGATTAAAATATGAACAACAGCGGATTCTTGACCTATTGTTTGTGCTGTGGAAACAAGGGCCCATTCTGCACACATAGGATAATCCACTTTCAATGTGCTTTTGCAGCTGGATTTTCCTGCACAGAACAGGATAATCTACTTCTAAAGTGCATTGAAAGTGCATTATCCAATGTGTGCAGAATGGGCCAAGGTCTCTGGTAACTGCAAACTTGAAGACCCAAGGGGAACATCTCTTTGAAATACTGGAAGCAACTCAAATTTCCACTGAATTTTTAGGCCTTGCTATCCTTGGGAAAAACTACAGACAATCCGGTAAAGGAAGAGCATTGCTTACCTGCACTCATGCCGCGATGTGGACTGAGCAAAACTGGTGGAAATGATGAACAACTGAAAAATGGCATAAAGAAGCACCCAGGATGGGTCATTTTGGAGCCAAAAGAAAATTGGAACAGAACAAAACAAAACAAAAAGATGGTAGGTGTGGTCTAAAAATAAAACAAAACAAAATTACATTCAGCCAACTCAAGTAATTGGAGAAGAAGGGCAGGGGGTGGGTGGTGGCAGAGATGTAGCAGAAGACAAACTTGAGACACCACTAGAAAAAGACACGGAGGGACATGTCTGAGATTGGGAGCTACAGGGGGGTCCAAAGCTGGGCTAGCAGAATTTCCTCCATTGTGGAGCTACAGCTGTAGAGGGGCACTTTCAATTCTTGGCTTTCGGTCTGCCATGAAAAGCACTGGACCCTTGCTAGAAAAAACAGCCAATGACTCCTATTATGTGGAAGTGTGTTGATGAAAGTCCCTGCACTATCTTGTTCGGATCCTGATCTGGATGGCCCAAGCTAGCCTGATTTTGTCAAACCCCAGAAGCTGGGCAGAGTCAGCTGTGGTATGGGAGACCTCCCAAGATGGCTGGCATAAGGCGTCAGTGGGGCAGAAGGGGACAACTTGCCTCTTGAAGCTGCATGGTGATTTTGTTGAACGCTCGTAACCAGTTGGCTTTCGCCCGCGCTTTAGGGTCCACTATGATCTCTGGCTCTCTCTCCCTGTAATCAGAACATGGAAGGAGGGGGTCACAGTCAGCTCCTAGACTTCCATCAGAAAAGTGCTACTAACTTGGAATCCACACCATATACCAACATGTAGAGCAGGGGTAGTCAAACTGCGGCCCTCCAGATGTCCATGGACTACAATGCCCAGGAGCCCCCTGCCAGCGAACGCTGGCAGGGTGCTCCTGGGAATTGTAGTCCATGGACATCTGGAGGGCCGCAGTTTGACTACCCCTGATGTAGAGAATCGAATCCAAGATTAGCCCCACCCTCGTCCTGCAAAACTACACCAGCAGGTGTCTATCAGCCTGAGATATTGCCTCTGAAGACATCCCCATGGGGTTTGGTGGTATTTACCCCAAGTCAGGAATGTAGCTTGAAGCAATCCGGGAGCTTTAAATAAACCTGTGCTTCCTCAGGAACCATCCACACTGAACAGTCTGGGCTTTACTTTGGCATAACAGTGTCTTCGATGTGGATTATACCCAAGAAAGCACACATAATGAGGGTTTTCTACATTGGGGAGGTTGTTAGAAAAAGAAGGACAGAAATCAATATTCTTTGTCCTTGTAATGAAGTTCAGGAGTGGCCAAACAGGCTCCCAAGACGTCCATGGACTGTTGTTTAGTTTAGTTTATTTGATTTATTTCCCACCACTCCGTTACAGCTCCTGGCGGGTTACAGCAACTGGGTAGACCTCATAAAACCCCAATTAAACCCCCAATTAAAAATCCCAGTATAAAACACACACAGTAAACAGCTCACAAAAGATGCATGGCGGAAAAAAACAATATCCTCAAAACCCTGAGGGCCTTTTCGCACAGGGATCTTTGTTGCAAATTGTTTGCGGAATGAAAAATCGCCATTTAAAATAGTGGAATTCGTCGTTATGCATACCTGCCTTTGTAGTGGAATCAGTTGCGTTTTTTAGCGTTTCCCACAGGCTTCCGGTCTCGGCAGAAATCGCTAGAAAGGAAGCGCTATTGCCAAGCTCGTCCCGCCCCTGGCCGTCAAGCAGCCAATGGGCAGCCGTTAGCATGCTCCCAAACAGCCCCTTTCCCTTTAAGAAAGGTTTAAAAAAAAAAAAAACGACCCATAGCAACGAATCTAGGTAGATTCGTTGCTACGGAGAGACCCATCCAGCTGCCTAATGTGAGCTGTCGTTTGATTGTATGATCGTTTGCACGCTGCCTCGAGTGATAAAAAAAAAAATCCCCCCCCCCTCTCACGGGCCCGATTTTCGGCTGAATTTATTTGTAAAAAATAAAGGGACTTTATTTCAGCAAACGGGCTTTTCAGTGGTTTGTGCTTAGTGACTAAAGGTGAAGGACTGAAGCCAGGGAAGCCTCTAAACAGAAAGAGGCTCGCCGGTGTGTTTATCCCCGCTCGCTCGGAGAAAAAAAAATGGCGATCGCTTCGCCGGAAGTTTGGAGGAGAGAGCCAGGGGGAGGGACTTTGAAGAACCAGCAACAATGGTAACGCACAGGTCTTTAGCGCTACTGTTGCAGATTGGTTGCAGGAGTGTATCGCTATCCGGAGGGTGAATCCACTTTTCTGGATTCCCCTGAAAGCGCCACAACGAAGCACTTTTTGCTGATTGGTTTCAGGATTGTTGCAGATTGTCTACGACGTCGTGGGTTATGGCAAATTAGTAGCGTTTCCAAATAGCAACCATTCTGCTACTTTGAAGCCGTGCGAAATGGCCCTCAGTTCATCCCAGTAACACCAAAGGAGTAGGAGAGAGAAGGGTGCAGATGTTACTAGCAACCGTCCGATCTTGGACTGCAAGTACCATGAGGCCCGGCCAGCATCTGGAGCCCCACAAGTTGGCCACCCCTGGTGTAGTTCAAGAAAGCACGGCCTCTATTTAGGGAAATGTCCTTCTGCATGCGGTCAGAGGCACTTAGTCCAAGGTGGCCAACTTCTGGAGACTGAAAAGGTAATCCCCACCCAGCACGTGTTCTACAGGCGCATGGCACCAAGCACCGAGACAAAAACTGGCAGGCCTTACCTCTCCTCTGTTTTGGGGGGTTCTTCCTCTTGCTCTTTTTCCTTGGCCACCGTCTCTTCCACGGGGAGCTCCTCCTGGGGAACAGGGAGAACTTCATCCCCCTTTTCCCCTTTCTGTTCCTGCAAGGGCTGGGGCTTCTGTTGCGCCTGCTGCGGCAGCGGCAGCTGCGGTGACGGCTGCACTTTGGGGTGCAATGGCGGTTGCTGCTTTAGCTGCGCCTGCAGGGGCTGCTGCTTTAGTTGTGCCTGGGCGGGCAACTGAGCTTGTGGCGGCTTCTGCTGCTGCTGCTGCTGCGTTTGGGGCGGCTTCTGCTGCGGCGGTGGCTTCGGTTGCACCGGGGCCGGCGGCTGCACTTGCTGCGCCTTCTGCAGCGGCACCTGCTGCTTGAGTTGCACCGGCTGTGGGGCTGGTGGCTGAGCTTGCGGCGGCTTCTGGGGCGGCAACTGCGCCTGTTGTGGCTTCTGCTGCTGTGCTTGCACCTGTGGGGGCTTCTGCTGGGGCGGAGAGACCTGCGGCGTCTCCTGCAGCGGGGCTTCGGGGACCTCATCCTCGGGGTAGTACTCCTCGTTGTCGCTGTATTCGTCGCTGAATTTGTCCTCCTCCAAAGAGATGTCCTCCTCCTCCTCCTCGTCCCAGTCTTTGTGGTAACTCACCGAGCTGTGGCAGGAGTGATAGGAGTCCCCGTCCCGCTCGTCCAACTCCGAGCCTTGTAGACTAATGTCTTCAGGGTCAAAGTCGTCGCTAAGTTGGGAACTCCCCTGGCTCAGCTCGGCTGACGAGGCGTACCGGCTGCTCCCCGTGGGGCTGCAGTGGTGGGATAGGGATGGGGGGGGGGAGGGACCGAGAAAGCAAGAGGAAGAGGAAGAGACACACGCAGAGGCTTATGAAAGAGCCTAAGCACTCAAGGCCCACCTCTGAGGCAGCCTACTGTGGTTTCCCCAAATGGCTGGCTGAGGCACTGTAGTTGCCTCAGCCTTTGAAGAGAGGCTCTCCTCCCCCTGTCCCACTCTTATGGTTCTCTAGTTTGGGAAACTTGTGGAATGGAGGCCTCATGGGGACACGCATGCTGTCAGACCACGTGCTCAATGAACAGAAACCATTTCTCATCCTGGTTTCAACCGCTATGGTCACGAGGAACCTATGCGTTCAGAAAGTGCGTGGCTGTTTCTTGAGGAAAGTTCATTAGAATCTGTGAGTTCCAAGAGTCAATATGCATTGAAACTGGTTTGGAACTGCACTTGTGGACATCCCCTTGACTCTAGGGCTGTGTTTATGTGGGTAGGATGCTTGAGTAAGGCAGAATCGCCACAGCAGTGGCATCAGTGCTTCAAGGAGGGGAGAAACACCCAACGGTGCTGTTTAGGAAGCAGAGAGTGACCATCATGCAAAAAGCTGCTGCCGACCCCCAGTCTGTGGAAATTTGACACACAATGGGCAGGTGGGGTGTGAGGCGCCAGGCATGCCACCACACACATGATGGCCTTGGTATTGAGCAGGGGTGGCCGAAAGGTGGCTCTCCAGATGTTCATGGACTACAAATCCCATAAGCCCCTGCCAGCAGCATGCCTGGCAACCGATGGGAGTTGGAGGTGGGGACATGAGGGCATCACTGTTGGTGACATCATGACGTCACTTCTGGGGGAAGTGAGGTCAGTCGTCTCTAGAAGTCATTGGAAATTATGGGGAAAAAACCACAGAGCTTTCAGCGATTCCTAGAGAGGAATGGTGTTACTTCCAGGTTTCTCTTGGATGGGATGTCATGCTGTCAACCTTTGGTTGATTTTTCTTCTACTGTCAGTCAGTCAGTAACCTTTTATTGGCATAAATTTCTTCTACTGTCAACCAGAGTGGCCACAGGAAACGAGATATGGAGGTTTGCAGCCCTCTGAGAGGAGACTAAATTTTTACAATGGTCTGGTTCAACTCACATATCCTCCTTCCAATGGGGTATCTTTCTGTGAACCAGTTTGTTTTTTGCATTTATTTCTCCTTTCTTGGCACCTATTTTTGTCATGGTTGTTATAATTAAGCCATTTTAGGTTGCTCCTTTTGGCATGTCGGGTTAATTACTGTCCCATTTTCATGGCTGCCGATATCAGATTTCGATTTTAATACTGCTCTTGGTTGTGCTAGCCTGTAGTTTTCCAGGAGAAATCAAAGGGAGCATTGTTGTTTTGCATAAGGAACTTGCACCCATAAGGTATTATGGCAGCCTTTGGCTTTGGTGGCTTTACGGAAGGATGGCGCAAAGTCATGGAAAGATACACCTGATGGTATCAACAGGGAACCTCCCTGTTCAGAGACATTATTCTGCTGGATACCGGCGGTTGGGGGGCAAAATGAGGGAAGCTTTGACGTCCATGTTCTATTGGTACATTTCCCAGGGGTACCTGGGAAACGGGAAACAGGATGGTAAAATGGGCTCCCGGTGGGCTCTTATTATGCCTCTTACGTTCATGGGCTGAATGTGTTTATGTAATAGACAATTCTGTTGGCTAGAGAGACAAGAAATAATTTAATAAAACCATCCAGAACCCTTCCCCCCCTGGGAAGATATGGTTGTTTGTGCTGGCCTTGTTTCAGGGCTTTAAAACATCAGCACAGCACATAAAACTACGCCAGTGACCAATTGATCTCCTTGCCAGAAGCCTGCATGAAGTGACGGCCTGAGGCGCAGCAAGAGAGCCTGAGGGGATGGGTGGGGGGGCCACCCTATCTTGAGAATTAGAAGGTTTCTATACAGGGCTTTTCACAACCTGAAGGAGGCTCATGGTGGCTTACAATTAAATCGCCGCCTCGTTGATCACCGAAGCCCAAGGCGGCATGTAGGAGGCCAGCGCCAGCGCCCTCCCAGAAATCCCTCAATGTGTTCTCCTCATGGGCCTGTTTGTGGTCTTTGGCCATGCCAAAGCGCAGAGCCCTGCTTACAATTGCCTTCTCTTCCTGTCCCCACAACAGACACCCTGAGAGGTAGATGGGGCTGAGAGAGCCCTGACAGAACTGCTGTGCGAACAGATTTAAGAGAACTGTGACTGGTCGAAGATCACCCAGCTGGCTGCATGTGAAGGAGTGGGGAACTGAACTTGGCTCTTCGGATTAGAAGCTGCTGCTTTTAATCACTACACCAATCTGGCACTTGGGGAGGGGGAGGGGACACTGCTTCTTTATTTTCTCAGCTTCCTGCCCCCCAAGATTCTGGACAGTGTGGGAAAGAACTCTTTTAAATAAATTCAGCAGGTCTTTCTTGCCTGCAGGATAGCCCAGTGGCACCTTTACCCATTTCTCTCCCCTACTCTCTCTATGGGACAAATAGAAGAAGAAGAAGAAGAAGAAGAAGAAGAGTTGGTTCTTATATGCCGCTTTTCTCTACCCAAAGGAGGCTCAAAGCGGCTTACCATTCCTCTCCCCACAACAGACACCCTGTGGGGTGGGTGAGGCTGAGAGAGCCCTGATATCACTGCCTGGTCAGAACAGTTTTATCAGTGCCGTGGCCAGCCCAAGGTCACCCAGCTGGCTGCATGTGGGGGAGCGCAGAATCGAACCTGGCATGCCAGATTAGAAGTCCGCACTCCTAACCACTACACCAAACTGTCATAGGGAATGCCTCTGCCAGTTGCACACAGGGAACAGTGTATTCTGGGTGGTGGCCCCATTATTCTCCGTCGCTCAGGATGGGATGAGGTGAATGGTGGTGCAAAGTCACATGTTCTGGTCATGACGATTCAGTGATCTGTCTGTATTTGTGTTTCATTTATCCATGTGTTAACGTGCCATTTAGTCACTTTCACTGTGCTTGACCAAGGAATGGGGTCTGTTGGGAAACAGCTTAAGGGTTTTGTTGTTTTAACTTTCCCACCCCGGGGAAAGCTTGCTGTATTCAAAGGGACCAAGCCCTATGAAGATAGGTTGAGGGACTTGGGAATGTTCAGCCTGGAGAAAAGGAGGTTGAGAGGGGACATGATAGCCCTCTTTAAGTATTTGAAAGGTTGTCACTTGGAGGAGGGCAGGATGCTGTTCCCATTGGCTGCAGAGGAGAGGACACGCAGTAATGGGTTTAAACTACAAGTACAACAATATAGGCTAGATATCAGGAAAAAGTTTTTCACAGTCAGAGTAGTTCAGCAGTGGAATAGGCTGCCTAAGGAGGTGGTGAGCTCCCCCTCACTAGCAGTCTTCAAGCAAAGGTTGGATACACAATTTTCTTGGATGCTTTAGGATGCTTAGGGCTAATCCTGCGTTGAGCAGGGGGTTGGACTAGATGGCCTGTGTGGCCCCTTCCAACTCTATGATTCTATGATTCTATATGTCCAAAGTGTCTCCTTTGAGTCTCCTGGTTCTCTCCTGACCTTGGCCAGCTGGGACTGGGGTTTTGATATGTCTTGGGCAGTTTGTTTTATCGCTTTCAATTTGGCAAGCTTGCTGCGTGGAAACATTGACTTATAGCACTTGCCGTTTTGAACACCCAAGGGTGCCTGGAGCACCAAGGGCTTTGGGGCAGTAGAGGGCTAAAAATTGAAATAATAAATAAATCGTTTTGGCAAAGAGCATCATGCACCTGTTTCCCTAATTCTTTCAGTAAAGAGATTTCTTCAACAAACAGTCTGCTTATTGGGAAAGTCGACTGGGCACTGACAGGTGGGAAGGAATACCAGTTTCTTTTCTACGTCATTGCCAGGTGGATGTCGTAAGTCTTAGTAGACCAGACACTGAACATGAGTCAACAGTGTGACTCGGTAGCTAAAAAGACAAATGGGATTTTGGGCCGTATCAAACGGAGTATCGTGTCCAGATCACGGGAGGTGATAGTACCTCTTTACTCAGCTCTGGTTCGGCCTCTCTTGGAGTACTGTGTTCAGTTTTGGGCACCCCAGTTGAAGAGGAATGCAGACAAACTGGAGCGTGTCCAGAGGAGGGCAACAAAGATGGTGAGGGGTTTGGAGACCAAGACGTATGAGGAAAGGGTGGGGGAGCTTGGTCTGTTTAGCCTGGAGAGGAGATGACTGAGAGGGGATCTGATAACCATCTTCAAGTATTTAAAAGGCTGCCATGTAGAGGATGGAGCAGAGTTGTTCTCTCTTGCCCCAGAGGGACAGACCAGAACGAATGGAATTAAATTAATGCAAAAGAAATTCTGTCTAAACATCCGGAAGAAGTTCCTGACGGTTAGAGCAGTTTCTCAGTGGAACAGGCTTCCTCGGGAGGTGGTGGGTTCTCCATCTTTGGAGATTTTTAAATAGAGGCTGGGTAGCCATTTGATGGAGAGGCTGATTCTGTGAAAGCTTAAGGGGGTGGCAGGTGACAGTGGATGAGCAATAGGGCTGTGAGTGTCCTGCATAGTGCATGGGGTTGGATTAGATGGCCCATGAAGTCCCTTCCAACTCTATTATTCTATGATTCTATTATCTCTATCCTGGCTTTGAATAATGCCTTGGTTATTGCTCACTGTGGTTTCCAATTTCCAATTAGATGCTTTGGTTTGTTCTCGTTTGGGCAGAAATGTAAGATCGTAAGAAATGTAAGAAATGTAAGTCAATGCACAAATGATCCTTCTAAGTGGGCCATTGTGCTGGATCTAGGAGACTGACTATGGCCACCCCAGATGCCACATCTGCCCCCCCCCATCTGCGGGCAACATAGAAGCAAAAGTAGAGACCTCAGTGGTGGCCCACCCTTCCGGAGGTGGCACTAACATCGGATCTCATTCAGAGGTTGTTGACCAGAGACTGGACTCCATATGTGGCTGGGCATGGAGCCAAATATGAATCTTTTACATAAAATCTTCATTGAGGCATATTAAGAAGGAAGGTGCAAAACAGGGAATAACCAGCCTGAACGGAACGGAAGGCAAAGATCGTGAGAGAGCTGATGAGGATCGTAGCCATGCTTGATGGAAAGGGATATTGCAAAGGTTGCTGGGAATCCTAGTGTGATCCATGCACAGCTGTATGCCAGTTCAGTGAAATAATTGTGCAGGGTGCTCTGAGCAAATGTATGGTTTAGGGATTTTCCATATTCTTGTTTTCCTCATTTGTAAATTCCTGTTTCTTCAAGGAGGTATATGTGTGCGTTCATATTCTGCACATATTTTGCTCCCTCTAGTGGTCAATTCTATATAACATCAGTTTATGTCCAGAATATCTCCTTTCAGATTTAAACTGCAGGTTGTCATGCCAGACATAAACCAGTGTGAAATTGAATTGGCCAGTAGTAGAAACAAAACACTCTCCTCTCTACCCAAAGAAACAGGAGCTTATGAGCAAGGTGGAAAACCCCTTTCTGGGAAGCTTCATGTACACCACTTTCTAAGGAAAGAATTGCAGCATGCAAAGTTTGGCTTGCAGAAACTTAACGTGTTGACCAATCAAAATGTTAATGATTAGTAACTCCTTCTTTTAGTGCCTTTTTTGTTGGTATCTTGCTCTGAATTGTTTATTATAATAATAAACAATATAATAAATATATTATAAAGACTATAAATATAAATATAAATATAATGTCTGCCCTTCCCCAGATGCTCAGGGCAGATTGCATCGATCAAAATGGAGCTCAAACAGTTCTGCAGGGCCTGCAAAAGGGAGCTTTCCCACCAGACATTTGGTTGAGACCAGCCACAAACAACATCTGCAGGGCCCCTGCTCCCTCCCTCCCAGAAATCCATCAATGTGTTCTGCTCCTGGACCTTCTTTGCACTGTTACCATTGTTACAATTATCAGTTAATAGTATTCATAGAATCATAGAATCATAGAGTTGGAAGGGGCCATACAGGCCATCTAGTCCAGCCCCCTGCTCAACACAGAATCAGCCCAAAGCATCCTAAAGTGTCCAAGAAAAGTGTGTATCTAACCTTTGCTTGAAGACTGCCAGTATTACCGTTATGCTTATCTAAGAGCCTCTTGTGGCTCAGAAAGAGCCTCTTGTGGCGCAGAGTGGTAAGGCAGCTGTCTGAAAGCTTTGCCCATGAGGCTGGGAGTTCAATCCCAGCAGCCGGCTCAAGGTTGACTCAGCCTTCCATCCTTCCGAGGTCGGTAAAATGAGTACCCAGCTTGCTGGGGGGTAAACGGTAATGACTGTGGAAGGGACTGGCAAACCACCCTGTATTGAGTCTGCCATGAAAACGCTAGAGGGCATCACCCCAAGGGTCAGACATGACTCAGTGCTTGCACAGGGGATACCTTTACCTTTACCTTTATGTTATGGATAGTTTCTTGTATTGTTTTCTACGTTTTATGTAAACTGCCCTGAACCTCTGGGGAGGGCAGTATATAAATAAATAAGCAAATAGATAAACAGATAAATAATAAATAAAATATATGATTTAAGTATACCAAAATAGAAATTTAAAAATATCTTAAGTTTTAAAAATTCTAAAACTCTAAGAAATGGAAGTCAGTTTGCCCGAGGGAAAAACGATGGAAAGGACCATGTGGGATTTAATGAGGTGGTTTTGGACAGGGAGGCCAAGGTCTGTCTTACAAGGCCTAGAGAACTGTCTATGGCAGGGGTAGTCAAACTGTGGCCCTCCAGATGTCCATGGACTACAATTCCCAGGAGCCCCTGCCAGAATGCTGGCAGGGGCTCCTGGGAATTGTAGTCCATGGACATCTGGAGGGCCACAGTTTGACTACCCCTGGTCTATGGCTTTCTCAACCAGGATTTTATGAAACCTTGGGCTTTTGTGAGGCCCTGGGAGGCTTTCCCAAAAGGGTGGGAGGTAATTAATTTTTTACTATATATTTTTAATTTATGGGCATGTTGACCCCCAAAAATGGCCAATAAGAAGCCTGGAGTGGGAAGGGGAGGAGCCCTGAGTGGGCGTGTCCACAGCTCTGCTTCCCAACCATATTCTGCCCGATTGCACCACTTCTGGGGCTTCTCGAAGCCTGAAGAATATTTCAGCAGTTTCTCAACAGTAGAAAAGTTGAGCAAGGCTGGTTGATGGTCTCACGGGACTCTGATCTTGCTGGGCAGGGCATGATTAGATAGAGTTTGGCTCTTTAACAATCAAAGGTTTGACAGCCCCTCGTGTGAAGTCTGATCCTGTATGTAAATCTTTCACTTTAAGGACCTTCTTCTGCCACCCATCGCCAACCTCTTCCCCCCTCCCCATTGCATCCTTCCACAGCTGGCCCCACTGATGCGGGCAAGCCACTAGCACACCGAGACAGCAGCCAAAAACACAAAAACACAGACCCACAAACTGTATGTAGCCCTGTCCTGTGTATGCGCGGGTTTCTCTCGCAATAACTTCATCCCAAACTGTCCAGTCGTTATGTCACATGGGACAATATTCACGGACCATTCAGAAGACCTTGTACAATCGAGCAGGAAGGCACTCTATCCATGTATAGAGTGGCTGTCTTCTCCCATAGAGCTCCCCCAAAGGCTCCCCATCAATTTCTAGAAATAGGACCTCGGTTTTGGACTTAAGTGAGCATTGTAAAGAAATGCATGACAACTTCACTTTCATAACCTTCTTGGACTGGACCCCAAGCTTCATACAGAATGATTTATGGGCCATGAATTCAGGGCTTAAATCTAGAGTTCTCCCACTGGCTCTGCGTGCGTATCAAAATGATCCGGTAGAGTCCCGCTTGGGTGGACTGTACCACGTCAGGTTATCAAGCAGAATGCCTCTCCCACGGTAAAGGAAATAACACCCTGCAAATAGAATACTAGCATCTCAGTCCTCTCCTTGCTGTACTTGTTCTTGGCTTTTGGGAAACCCTTTTTTCAACTGGGGAGAATGGACAAATGGGATCATCGGCTGCAGCTGTCTGAACTTGTTGGCTGGCTCTCTTGCCTCGTTAGGTTTATGTATTATGCAAAATAGCTTCTCAAACACCTTTTGCACACCTGTTCAATTCACTACAATTCTTCCTGAGTTTTCCTTTTTCCACTTCAGGGCTCTTCCCCCCCCCTTGCTACCCTTGTAAACTCTGAATTCCTAGACCAAGGAGCGAAACAGATCACAGAAGGAAAGAGAAGAGAGACTGAGGAATTGGACACAGGAAAGAACTGGAAGGCTAAAAGCATTCACTGGGGAAGGGACTAAGTCCTAGGAGATATACTACAGCAGATTTGCCAGACAGTCTCTGAGCAAGTGCAGAAGGCTACGGGAAGCACATGCAGACATGATACGGGACACTCCTGGGTTTGACCGGAACCACACCTCCAGCATTGGCAATGGGGGAGGGGGGAGGTGACAGGCTCTTATTGAGGAAGGGGCTTGCTGGCAGCATCTGGGTCTGCTAAGCATCCCGCAGGGCATGTCAGCAAACTGGTGTGGAGCTACAAGCATGCAAATAAGAATATAGAGGAGAATTTTCAGAGGGTGAGCAAACCAGGACATACGGCTTGCAGTTGGCTTAGCAGGGGAGATGGGCTGGTGTTAAGCGGATCTTGCTCCATCAGGAGGCTGGAAAATAATGTATCCGGAAGGTTATATTGAAGCTTTTTGAAGGCTAGGACAGGAAGATGCAATGTGGTTTAAGGGCAGATACCAAAGGTCGGCGGCCACAGTTATGTGCCTTCATCGGCTCCAACCCCAAAATATTCCTTCCCGCATGACCCTGCAGGAATCTCTGGGGCAGCAGTTTCCATCTTCCTCCTAGCAAGAGCACCTGAAGGAGGGGACTGAGCACAATTACTTGGTGTTGGGGAGGCTAAAAGGTTCAGGATTGTGCTCCTTCCAGGAAATAGGAGGCGGCCCCTGTTTCTATGCACTTTAGTTTTTCCTGTTTTGCACAGGAAATGGGCCTCTAAAGCAGTGATTCTCAATCTTTTAACCGCCGCGACCCCAATTTCGTGGAGTGCATGTGTGGGCATGCGTGGGCAGGTGCGCTCGCAGGTGCACAACAATCAAGGTGGCATAGAGGCGGCCAGTGCCATGGTTCTGCTGCCTCCACCCACCTCTGCCGCCGTCCACCATCACCACCTGCCTCTGCCCCACCTCCGGCCACTGCCTCTGCCCACCCCGCTGCCACTACTGTGGGGCGCTGCCACCATGGTGGCCAGCAACCTGGCGACCCCCATGGAAGGTGCCACGTGACCCCAAATGGGGTCGCCACCCCTAAGTTGAGAACCACTGCTCAAAAGGAATGCCCATGAATGCAGCAGAGCAGAACTCTTCTGTCTTCGAACGCTTGCCCACAGTTTTGCAGGGCCTGGCAACCAGCGGAACTGGGAGAGGAGACAAGGGAGCAGCCATTGGTGACAGTGTGATGTCACTTCCGGGGTGGGAACAGATGTGACATCACACTTTTTTAGGAATCAAGGGGAACTCTGTGGTAAAACCATAATTTCCCCCCAGATCCTAGAGCAGATTAGCATAACTTCCAGAGTTTCTCCAGAAATAACCACTGTCCTCTCTAGGAATTGCCAAAGATGCTGTGGTTTTACAACAGAGTTTCTGGAAATTCCTTGAGAGGTGTAATATCGCTTCTGGATCCCATGGACATTCCAAAAAAATTCTCCCACTGCCACAAAAGGTTGGGGGATGAATTCCCTACCCCAACTGAAAATCCTACTTGCCCACACTTGAAAAAGGTTGCATTCAGCTACCACTCCTGGTCCTTGTGTGTGTGTGAATGTGCCCAAGGAGGTGCTGTTACTAGGGGGTCACTAGAGGGAATCTGGGCTGTAGCCCCTCAGCAGGTGAACAGTATTGCTCTGTGTATCAAATGAGGAAAGAAGGGCTATATTTACACCAGGTCTGAGAACCCCAGAAGCTTTACGCTTGCTGCTTGTTGGTCATGTGTGTGTGTGTGTGTGTTTGTGTGGGAGGGGCTGACAGTGAAACCTGAGCTGACTCAGCCTCTCAGATTCAAGACCTCGGTGACAAAGGGTGCTGGAAGGGTGGAATTGAGGCAGTGAGGAATTTGGGCCATGGTGGAAATTCAAGCAATGGTGGGAATTTGAGCAAGGTGGGAATTTGGGCAGTTGTGGGAATTTGGGCAGTGGTGGGAATTCGAGCAATGCTGGGAATTCAAGCTGTGGTGGGAATTCAAGACGTGGTGGGAATTCAGGCAGTGGTCGGAATTAGGGCAGTGGTGGGAATTTGAGCAGTGTTGGGAATTCAAGGCAGTGGTGGGAATTGGAACAATGGTGCGAATTCAGGTAGTGGTGGGAATTTGAGCAGTGGTGGGAATTCGGGCAGTGGTTGAAATTCACGCACTGGTGGGAATTCAGGCAGTGGTGGAATGGTGGAATTTGGGAGTGTTGGGTGTGGTGTTATGTCATAGAGTCCTGGGGAATCAATCTCTGTAGTCAGCTAATCAGTTGTGATCCTCGGAGTCCTCCCGCGCCCCCACCCCCCGAAATTATCCCCTCTACATTTGGCCTCATTTTAGAATCCCATTTTTGAGAATATGAACCTACCACAGCCCACTGTGTACATTTGTGCAGGTTCTCCTTTAATTAAGCATTTGAGTGCACTTCGTTTGTAGAATTTATTTCTGCCCAAGAACACTGCTGTCCAAGAACACTGAGTTGGTTTTTGTACCCCTACTTTTCACTACCCAAAGGAGTCTCAAAGTGGCTATCAAACGCCTTCCCTTCCTTTCCCCACAACGGACACCCTGTGAGGGAGGTGAGGCAGAGAGAGCCTTGGGGGGGTGGGGGTGAGGGTAGTACTGAACAAAAAGTACCCACAACACGCCTTTTAAAAACTCAGCATCGAGAAACAGTTTGGAGAGCCCTGGCAAAAGTCCTGGCAAAATCTGGGTTCAAATTGAGCATTGTTTGAGAATTTTACCAATGTGGGTTTTTTGGAGGAGGAGAGACGGCTGCCCCAGCTGGGTGGGTGATAACGGCCTAACCCAGGTTACAAACCAGAAACTACCACAGTACTTCGCAAAGAAGAGGCACACGGTGAAAGAGAAGATAAAGACCCACCTATCAGATAGGTCTAGGGAGCGCCTGCTCTCGAGGGAGGGCTGGCGGCTGGTGTGCCTGCTTGACTCAGAAGCGGACTCAGCATCACTGCGCCCGTTCGCGGCAGAGTCTACGCTACCATAGCGTCTGCCGTAGGGGGAGGGGAAGAGGAAGAGGATCAGCATACAACAGGTAGAATGCAAGCTAAACAGACAAAAACAGGACTCTGTGGCATCCGGAGATTGTTCCGGATGGTTGTTAGGGGGGACAATGTGGCCCTCGAGGACAAAAGCATGGCTTAGACCTGAGTGTGATGATCAGAAAAGTAACATAATGGAAGTTGTTCCCCCTACCTAAGCCATGTGGTCATAAAAATCCCACAATTAAGTTGTCCCCTGAGCAACACCCTCAGAAAATCGTATGATGGAGTTGACTCATATGTTCAGAAAAGTCACTGCCCAAGCTACATGTTTGGGGAAAGTCAATTGATTATTCTGGCTGCAGGCAGGGACGAGTTGGGCCTAACTGAATACACAGGGTAAAAGTAGGGGGAAAACAATTTCCAATAATCGTTAAAAAAAAAAAGGATCCTCTGTACTTAGGGGCAGTATATCTTGAGCTACCAGAGGCAGAAAAGAGCAACAGGGGAAGCTCTACCCTTGTGATTTTCTGAGGGTCTTTGGTGAACCACTGTTGAAGACCGACTCCGCACCCACCCCACCCCACCACAGCATGCCCCGGAATACTCACCCCACCCCATGTTCTTGGGCCCTTTCCATGGCAGTTCCAGGTTCTTCCCACTTTACCTGATTGGCCGATGGTCTGAGTAGTCCATCTCATAATTCTCCGGGTAGGAGTCGTGGGATGCTCGCTGCTGGTGGCGCATGGGGTACTGGTGGACTGATGCATTGGGCTGGGATGTGGTGTAGTATGGAGGAGGAATGCTATTGCTGGTCTCACTGCGGTAGTCACTGTCCCGGTCATCCACGGTGCTGTCGGGGTCATCATCTAGAAAAGGGGTTCGTTATCACCCCGAGTGAGCCACTGAGCTATCAAAATGCTTTCTGCTATAAGCAATAGCACACGGAGACAGAAGAAAGATTTGTGGACTGCAAGGATTCTTGGAGTGTAGGGATGGTGAGCAGCTATGACCTTTTGAATTCCTCATCTGACCAAGGCTCAAAAACATATATGCCAGAATTCTTGTTGGCCTTTAAGGTGCTACTGGACTCAAATCTCGCTTTTAAATTCCTAATGTTGTCATTGGTAACTGATGCAACTGACACTGGTAACTGATGCAAACTAGTGTTGAAAATGCAAAAATTATAACAGGAGGGAGGGATCGGGATCAGGAAAGAAAGCAGGTGCAAAAAATAAAAACTCACCCCTGGGTTTGTTTCTTACAAGAGACATCTGGAATTCAAATCATATCGAACAGCTTTTGAAAATCAGCCTCATTAGGGCTTGTTCATCCCTGCACACTGCCTTGCAGGGGTCTCCTCTTAAAAAATAAAATAAAAAGCCATACTGTAGGGCAGAGGTAGTCAAACTGCGGCCCTCCAGATGTCCATGGACTACAATTCCCAGGAGCCCCTGCCAGCAAATGCTGGCAGGGGCTTCTGGGAATTGTAGTCCATGGACATCTGGAGGGCCGCAGTTTGACTACCCCTGCTGTAGGGCTTAGTTTTTCAGGAAAAGGGGCATGTTTGCTCTTGTTGCAATCCCAAATGATGGGATTTACTATTCATTTAGAACACTGGTTCTCAACCTGGTTGTCAGGACCCATTTGGGGGTCAAATGATCCTTTCACAGGGGTTACGACAAGGCGAGCAGCTTGTGTGTGTGTGTGTGTGTGGGGGGGAGAATGTGCCGCCATTGTTGACATTCCTCCTGAAGGCACCTGCCAATTTATATACAATTTATAACCAATGTACATACAATCATGAACAATGGATCTTTGTGCCTTTGGTCAGTTTTGGTTTAATTTCTGTGAAAGAACACTTGCATCATTTTAGGGTTGGGGGTCACCACAACATGAGGAACTGTATTAAATGGTTGCGGCATTAGGAAAGTTGAGAACCACTGGCCTAGAACATCACATGATGCCATGATATCACTTTTGGGTATGGTCTTGGATGATATCATGGTATCACTGCCTCCCTCCCCCCGCGTTTTTGCTCCTGCTGCTCCATAGTGGAAGAGTTTAGGGCTTTGTATGTCAGAATCAAAACCTTGAACCTGATTCAGTCTCCAATCTGGAGCCAGCGGAGCTGGGTGAGCACGAGTGTAATACATGCTCTCCATGGGGTCTCCGTGAGAACCCAAGTGGCCGCATTCTGGACTGGTTGGAAGTTTGGCTTCAAGGGCAGCCCCATGGCTTCAAGGGCAGCCCCATGTAGAGCGAGTGACAGAAGTCTAGCTAGGTTACCATTGCATGGATCACGGTGGATAGATTGGTTGTCAAGAGGTAGGGTGCTAGATGTCATGCCTGGTGGAAGTGATAAAAAACCTAGTGAGCGATATTTGTGACCTGGGCCTCCAGAGATAAGGAGGCATCCAGGATCACATCCAGTAGCAGGAGCCCAGAGGGTCAGGGAGGGAGGCTGCCAGGTAGCAGGATGGCAAAGCAAGTTCTTTGCCTGGGCTTGTGCAAAGACCTTGGCTCCTCTTCTTCCTGTCATCCAACTTGGATGTCATATGGCTTTCTGCTAGGTGCTCAGTGCTGCCTTTTCCAACCCTTTTCAGGCTTCGAGGACCTTTGGAAGTGGTGAGATGCCCCTTCAGAGATGTGGGCAGAGCCACCCAATCGATGATCAATAAATCATTTACCATTTCCTCCATGCCAACAAAGGTTTTCTGAATCTGAATCTCGTTTACCGTTTCCATGGTAGAGAAAGAGACTAGGCCTGTGGATCAACAGGGGAAGGGAGCTCCAGCGATGTCTAGAAAAGTCAGTGGCTATCTAAATTTTTGGGAAAGACAGCTTAACTGGTGGGGAGTTCCTGCATAACCCCGGGGGGAGCCCTGGTCGGGAATCCCTTGCTCGGTGAATCCGTGCTGCCACCTAAGGGTTGAAGTGGTGTCCTGTGTCTGGGAAGCGTGAAGACCACAGACTAAGGTGTGAACTAGACGCAGGGGTGTCCTCGTGGTCACCATCAAAAAGCTACTGCCATTTTAAAGTCATTCTAAAATGCCATGAAGGCCCAATCCTGATTACGTCTCCCCCCCTTATCAGGCAGTGACACTTTCCACCCTCCCCTGGAAAAGGCACAGAAGGGGAAGAGTGCCGTCCAGTGAACCCGATGACTTTAAAATGGTGGCAAAGTCCTTGTAGTTGCCCCCAGAATACCACCTCATCTAGCTGGGTCCTTAGACAGCTAAAAAGGGAAAGGAAGGCCTTGGAGGGGTGTGGGTTGTGG
This sequence comes from Paroedura picta, assembly GCF_049243985.1. Taxonomy (NCBI): domain Eukaryota; kingdom Metazoa; phylum Chordata; class Lepidosauria; order Squamata; family Gekkonidae; genus Paroedura; species Paroedura picta. The sequence goes on from NC_135372.1 coordinate 26,415,296, forward strand.
TTTATGTGGTGCATAACCACTGAGAACTAAGCTCCTGATCCCACATCTCTCTATTGGCATTCTTCCAGACTAATTTCTGCTTCTTGGGTCCTCGAAGAGCATAACAGAATACTGGGAACTAGTTTTTACGGGTGTAAATTCCTAGTGTGTTCCACAGGAATTAGGCCCTATGCCAGAAGGCAGGGAATTCTGATGCTTGCAAAAAAACGAAAAGGACCAGTTGGAGAATAGAAGATGCAAATTTGGGGCTTAAAGAGAATGAAGATACCAGAGAGAGGATGTTAAAATATACATATATAAATACCGTGGAAAAAGAGAGGAGACTGCAGAAAGTTCAGCAAGGAGAACGAAGAACTTTTGAAAGAAAATAAAAACCCAGTCTAGTGGAAGGCGAAAGAGGGAGCCACACCGAGCACAGAAAGGAGGGGCAACACGGAATAGCCAGAAAACATCATGCCAGGGCTTTGTGGGGCGTGGGCAGGTACAATGTTTACTTTTTGAGGTTATCGATGGAATGGAGTGAGGAGAGAAGAAAAGGGAGGGCAAGAGGTGTACATGAGGGAATACAGGTTGGAGAGTGGGAAAGTCCCTCATCAAACAAATCGATTTCCCATTTGAATCTTGGCCCCAAAGGGATACTTGGCCACACAGTGGAGTGAGGCAGCCATGAGGTGGCAGCGTGGACTGGACCACTTTGGAAAGCAGAGTTGGGTTCCCCCCCCCCCCGAGTTCCTTCCACATAAATAATTCCCTGAAAGTGAAACACTAGCAGAACATACAAAGTCCGAGCTTGAACTTTCCTCCCTGATGTGTTGGGGATTTTTTCCCCTCTCACAGATAATCTTCACATAGAGGAATATTAAGAATATGACTTGCCCCCTGATGGCTAAAGTGGTAGGATCCATTTGACCTCTGCAGAATATAACCACTCAGTTTTTCTGCATGTGGGACTCGAAATTTCTACCTGTGGACATATTCTACTGACGGCCCAGGGCTTTATTCTAGGGTCCCCTTGATTGGGAAAATGTCAACGATAAGGCTACATTCCCAATTTAGATAATTTTTATGCAGGTTCTCTTTTTTCATTCATTCATTCATTCATTCATTCATTCATTCATTCATTCATTCATTCATTCATTCATACATACATACATACATACATACATACATACATACATACATACATAGATTTGTAAGCTTTCCCTCTTCAAAAGTTGGCTCAGGGTGACTTATATAGAACCACATTTAAAACAATAAATTGAATGGGCTCCTGGAAGAGCTGAGGGCCCTGTCGGAGCTATCACAGTTCTGCAGGGTCTGCAAGACAGAGATCTTCCATCAGACATATGGTTGAGGCCAGGGCACCTCCTCCAAGTGTTTAGAAGAAGAAGAAGAAGAAGAAGAAGAAGAAGTTGGTTCTTATATGCCGCTTTTCTCTACCCAAAGGAGGCTCAAAGCGGCTTATAGTCGCCTTTCCTTTCCTCTCCCCACAACAGACACCTTGTGAGGGAGGTGAGGCTGAGAGAGCCCTGACATCACTGCCCGGTCTGAACAGCTTTTTCAGTGCCATGGTGAGCCCAAGGTCACCCAGACAGCTGCATGTGGGGGAGCAGGAAATCAAACCTGGCTCGCCAGATTAGAAGTCCATGCTCCTACACCACTACACCAAACTTTCAACACCTAGAAAACCATTGAACAACTACACCTATCTTGAGACTGAAGCAAGATCAATTTGGCATTGCCCAATGGGGTTACTGGGGAGGGGAGTGTTTTTTTTTTTTTTAACGATTGGCTTGTGATTTTATTGTTATGATGTTGTTATGATATGTGAACCGCCGTGAGCCGGCTAGCTCAAGGACGGTGGTCGGTGAGTTGAATGATAAATAAAAATAAAAATAAATACAAACCATTTTTAAAAATGGAACATTTTTCTCCATCAGTTACAAGTGTGTCAGTATGCCCATGTCCTACAGTTGTGAGTGGCAACTTATAGGGTATTTCTGTGTCATGGGCCGCAAGGACAATCAGGCCCCCCCTTATAGCAGCAGTAGCAAAGATCAATCGGCACCCTTTTTCTCCCCCCCCCCTTAGGATGGGGTTTTGAGGAGTGGGTTAGTTAAGGCTTGAGTTTTTTGCTGCATCTTAGTTTATTGTGATTTAATTGTGCGTATCCTTGCTTTTGTGGGTTTTAATGTATTTTATTGGGGCTTTTATCTGCTGTAACTTGCCTCAAGCCTCCGGGGAGAGGCAAGTAACAAATGTAGTAGTAGTAGTAGTAGTAGTAGTAGTAGTAGTAGTAGTAGTAGTAGTAGTAGTAGTAGTAATAATAATTATTATTATTATTATGTATCAGTATCGTGTTTCAGCTCATTTTTTGACACACAAATAACATTGAGAAGGGTGTTCACTCCGCCCTCCCTGCCCGGAGGTTCTTGGAGAGAAGATGAAATGGCATGCAAATAAAGAATCGGGGGGGGGGGGGTGAGATTTGCACAAGGGAGAAGCAACAGCGGGTCAAAACAGCAAGAGGGTGAAATCTGAAACCATCCCTAGTGAAAGTGCTCTTTCCCTGTCCGCCCGAAGGCGTCTGCAACCCAGGCCTAGGCACAGCTTTTTTAAAAAAAAGTGTGTGTGCTTAAAATGCAATCCCGAATCTCCGTGAAACTTTTTAATCAGTTCTTTCTCACATGGTATTGAATTTTTAAACTCTTGTTCTGTTATTTTACCGTCTTGCACCATTGTTGATGGGTTTTCCTTGAGTAGCTTTCTGTATTATTTCTTTTATTTAATCTTTTTTTTGGGGGGGGAAGGTTAAGCCCCCCAAGCCCCTCCTTGTACGCGGCGCTGAGTACGCCATGGGAAGCTTGTGGATCCACCAGCTATGGACAAGGATAAGACACGGAAGGAGTAACGCCCCCTTCTGGATCCTGCCCTGACATCTTCCCCCTGCCCCTGAGCTACCGAGGTCTTTGCCGTGCCCCCTGAAAAAGGTGGATCTGCTAGAATCAGATTCACCCTTAGTCGGATAACGAAAGGTCTACGGGGGGGAGGGGGGGAGGTTTCAAATACTTACTTTGTTGATCTCCCCAGCCAAAATAATTCCAGTTGCCTACAAAGAAAGCCAAAAGACATGTCCCTTTAAGAGACAAGCCAACTTGTCATACAGCCCATCCTTTCAACCCCAAAAGGGAAGAGGAGATGCCAGGCAAGGCCTCTGCAGCCAGATGTGCCCCAGGCACTCAAGTAAGGCTTGAAGGCAAGAAGGGCCTTTCCGCCCAGTGTTCGTCCCCAAGCAGCTGATCAACAAAGGTAGACTGCCTTTGAACGCGGAGGTTCCGTTTATCTGTCAAAATTCAGTACTGTCAAGAAGCCCATCCTCCACAAACTGATCTTTCCCCTCCCTTTCCCTCTTGTATAGCCATCTCTGCTCTGTGATATGTTTTCGACAGTCCAAAAGAACTATATGCAGTTTTAAAAAGGTAAAGGTATCCCCTGTGCAAGCACCGGGTCATGTCTGACCCTTGGGGTGACGCCCTCTAGCGTTTTCATGGCAGACTCAATGCGGGGTGGTTTGCCAGTGCCTTCCCCAGTCATTACCGTTTACCCCCCAGCAAGCTGGGTCCTCATTTTACCGACCTCAGAAGGTTCCCTGGAAAAGAAATTAGTCAAGTTCATGGAAGCAGAAAGGGATCTCAAGAATTAGTGAAAAGCAGGTTATAAAACCGAACTCTTCTTCATCTTAGTGTCCAAGACAAATGAAGAATTGTTTTTTTATACCCCACTTCTCACTACCTGAAGGGGTCTCCAAGCGGCTTCCAATTGCCTTCCCTTCCTCTCTCCAAAACCGACACCCCGTGAGGTAGGCGGGACTGAGAGGGCTCTGACAGAACTGCCTTGTGAGAACAGTTCTAAGAGAACTGTGACTGGCCTCGGGAAGTCACCCAGCCTGCTGCATGTGGAGTAACGGCGAGGAATCCAACCCAGCTCACCACATTCGAGGTCCCCACTCTTAACACTGCACCAAGCTGGCTCCCTGCTGCATAGCAGTCTACCTGAGTCCAAAAAAGTTTGACTGAAGAAGGACAGCTGGGATCATCACGCTTGGATGGCCAGCTGGCTGGATGCCCGACTAGAGAGCCTTTGGCCATATTTACTTTGCAACTGATAACTAATTAATTAATAACAAATACTTTTAAATGAAAGTCCCATCACCTAGAGAGGCTGAGTGGCTTAGTGGCAGAACAACTGCTTGGCATGCAGAAGGTTCCAGGCTCAGTCCTTGGCATCTCCAGGCAGGAGGCGAGGCAAAAAAGCTCAGCCGGAGAGCCTGGAGAGCTACTGCCGGTCTGAGCAGGTAATACTGATCTCAATGGACCGAGGCTGCTCAGCAGAAGGCAGCTTCACCAGTGACCTTGTGGCATGGCCATGCTTGGGTCACTCCACTGATGCCTGCTTCTTTTTAAACCCCCCCCCCCCTGGGAAATCCACTTTCGGGGACCTACGGATGTTTTGCAGCTAACGGGGACCGTGTTCAACAGCTCGACCGAAGGTGGGGACACACAGCGGGAGGGGGATGAAGGGAGGAGGTTGGAAAACACAGAGGGAAGGGCCGAGAAGAAACGGTGGGAGCAAGGACTTGTTCACCCGTCACCCACTCTTGCAAATCTCCTGAAGAGCTGCAAGAGACCAGCTCCCAAATACAACGGCAAAGGGGTATGTGTGATTGTGTGTGGGGGTATATAATAAGGCTGTCCTGGGGGAGGGGGAATATCCCATGGGAAAGAGAGTCACTTACAGCACTGTGAGCCAGGCACGGGGAAGGGTTTCTCTTGCTCTTCCCTGAACGAATACTGCTGGGGAGGGGGGGGGGGAGAAGGAGAGAAAATGAAAAGCCAAACAGTCAATGTTTGTCCGAAAATATAATGCATGTGTTTCCCCACCCCCACCCCCATACACACACACATACACAGTGAAATGAAAGAGCTGTGTTGCTTGAACTGTGATTTTTCTTCCCTTCGACGCCTGATCCCTCATGACATGAGCACACTTTTCAAAAAGCACGAAAAGCCATCATGGGGAAGAAGGCCAAACTTCTGTTCGCATGTCAAAAGGGGGAAAAGAATCCAGTTTTCTCTATTTCCTTTGTTAAATTCTAATAACTGCACGGGAAGCCCCTTTTCGAGCCGTAAAACCAACAGAAGGTTGAAGAGTTAAATCCCCCCCTCCCCTTCCCATGTGGATCATAAAAATATAGAGCTGGAAGGGACCACCAGGGTCATCTAGACCAACCCCCTGCACAGTGTAGGAAATTTACAACTCCCTCCCTCCCTACTCCCCCAGGGACCCCTGCTCTATGCCCAGAGGAAGGCAAAAAGCTTCCCAGTAGCTTGCTTTCTTTCTTTCTTTCTTTCTTTCTTTCTTTCTTTCTTTCTTTCTTTCTTTCTTTCTTTCTTTCTTTCTTTCTCTCTCTCTCTCTCTCTCTCTCTCTCTCTCTCTCTCTCTCTCTCTCTCTCTCTCTATATATATATATATATATATATATATATATATATATATATATATTTATTTATTTATTTATTTATTTATTTATTGCATTTATATCCCACCACTCCCACAAGGTTCGTGGCAGCCTCCAAACCCTACAAAGCAGCCCTTTTCTCTGATCTCTGTCGCCTGGAGAGGAGCTGTAAAAACAGGGGACCCCCCTGGTCCCCCCTGGGGACTGGCATCCCTAATCATCTATCACAGCATAAATATGGATTGAAAAAGGAAAATCCACTCTGCTTGATTTACAAACCCTTCCTGTGCTTGGTGCTCTTAATGACTCTCTCTCTCTCTCTCTCTCTCTCTCTCAGCTTTTCTGCATTCTCATTTTCCTTGCCCGTATGTTCCTATTTCTTGGGGGGGGGGGAGCTGTTCTGCTCAACATGTGTTCAATTTGATATCACACCAGTTTAGGTTGGGCATAAAAACTTGCATCTTAAATCTGCAGGGGGATATGCCGACGGGCATAAAGCGATGCAATATGAAATTGCCCACTAGAGGGAGCAAAACACGTGTGGGACAGAACAGACTCTCTCTTCTTCCCGACACCCAAAAGTAGGGAATCGCAAATGCAGAACATGAGAAGGTAGGAAAACCCTTTCTCTCCCTTCTACATATGAAATATCCCGCCTCCCATCTTAAACCCAAGAGAGGCTGGATCAGGTGCCATTCACTCACATCATCCTGGTCTCGCATGGCGTTCAGCTGCTCTAGTTTTTTTGCCCAATAACGGGCTTCTTCCTCAGGGATATCTGCATGGGAAGAGAGACAGAGAGAGAAAAAAACTAATTCATACAATTACTAACATCAAAGGTCCTGGAGCACTATAGACGATGGGGAGGGGGCTTGTATACGTGAATATTAGATTAACTCATTCTCAAAATGATCATAGAAGAATAGAGTTGGAAGGGACCTCCTGGGCCATCTAGTCCAACCCTCTGCACTATGCAGGACACTCACATCCCTATCACTCATCCACTGTCACCTACCACCCCCTTGAGCCTTCACAGAATCAGCCTCTCCGTCAGAGGGCTATGCAGCCTCTGTTTAAAAATTTCCAAAGATGAAAATTTCTAAAGATTCAGGGTGGAGTGAGAGAGGTGGATGGAAAGATGGATGGATTGATTGGGTTGAAGGATAATCACCCAATGCAGAGATATGTCAGGTTTTTCATTCTCCCCCCCCCCTAAGTGGAGGAACAGACAGAACATGGAAGCATGCAGAGAAGCCCCCAACTAGTAACCAGGGCCGACCCTGCTTAGCTTCCCTGCTGATGAGATTGGGCTAGCCTAGGCCATCCGGTTTAGGTCTGGTGGCCTTGGGCAAGTCATTCTTTCTCAGCTTCGACCCTTCCCATCTGTAGGAATAACATCAGCCTACCACATAGTCAGGACTGTAGGTGGGGAACGCTTGGGAAAGGCGTTGACAAAGACTCTGGACAAGGTGAACGTTACCGAGAGGCAGTTCGAAGCGGGTGTCCAAGAGGATGCGATGGAAGGTGGGATCTTTGGTCCCAGAGATCTCGTCGTCGGTCATGATGACGTGAGAGTCGAGGGTGATCCATTCCCCCGGGCCTTCCTGCAAAAGGGGTGGAGAGAGAGAGAGGCAGGGAGAAAAGGGAAGGAGCTCGGCATTAGCTCAATTATGATGAAACTAGAGATTCTGCAGCAGCAGAAATCTCAGCTGGATCCGATCAAAGTTTCATCTAGTCCAGTATCCTACTTATAGTAATGGACAAACAGCTGAAGAAGAAGAAGAAGAAGAGTTGGTTCTTATATGCCGCTTTTCCCTACCCGAAGGAGGCTCAAAGCGGCTTACAGTTGCCTTCCCATTCCTCTCCCCACTACAGACACCCTGTGAGGAAGGTGAGGCTGAGAGAGCCCTGATATCACTGAAGAAGAAGAAGAGTTGGTTCTTATATGCCGCTTTTCCCTACCCGAAGGAGGCTCAAAGCGGCTTACAGTCGCCTTCCCTTTCCTCTCCCCACAACAGACACCCTGTGGGGTGGGTGAGGCTGAGAGAGTGCTGATATCACTGCCTGGTCAGAACAGTTTTATCAGTGTCCTGGCGAGCCCAAGGTCACCCAGCTGGCTGCATGTGGGGGAGTGCAGAATTGAACCTGGCATGCCAGATTAGAAGTCCGCACTCCTAACCACTACACCCAACTGGCTCAAGGCACAATATAAATAAAATACATAAGGATATATAAACCCATAATTTAAAATTGAATACATAAAGATATGTTAACCCGAAATTTAAAGTCATAATTTAGGACTACATTAAATAAGCAAAACCAGTTGTTCCATAATCACGGGGCTGCCATCGAAAAGGCCCTGTCTCACGTGACGAACAAACTTCTATGAATGAGGAAAGAGTGACCTTAATTCCCAGACAGGAACATATGGGGGAAGATGGTCATTCAGATTTTTTTTCCCAAGTCGTGTAAGGCTTTAAGATGCCCTGCAAATCCTACAAACACAGATGCCAAACTTTCCCTCTGTTGTCCACCCCACAAACAGATTTCACGGTGCAGACTGCATGTGTGGCAATTCCATTTTAGCCTTCTTAGCTCATCCCCACAGGTCTCTCCTCCATACATATATCTATTTCACTTTGAATGCAAGAGGCATCACTTGAGGCATGGAGCTGCCAAAGTCCATTATGCATTGCAAGATTTCTACTTATCCCATATCTCTCTTGTCCTCTGAATCCCAAGGGTCCCAGATCCTCTTAGACAGGAGTGGCCAAACTGTGGCTCTCCAGATGTCTATGGACTACAGTGACCATGAGCCCTGACAGCATGCTCTTCATGCTGGAGAGCCAGTTTGGTGTAAGTGGTTAGGAGTGCGGACTTCTAATCTGGCATGCCGGGTTCTGCGCTCCCCCACATCAGCCAGCTGGGTGACCTTGGGTTCACTATGGCACTGATAAAGCTGTTCTGACCGAGCAGGAATATCAGGGCTCTCTCACCCACCCCACAGGGTGTCTGTTGTGGGGAGAGGAATGGGAAGGCGACTGTAAGCCGCTTTGAGCCTCCTTCAGGTAGGGAAAAGCGGCATATAAGAACCAACTCTTCTTCTTCTTCTTCTTCTTCTTCTTCTTCTTCTTCTTCTTCTTCTTCTTCTTCTTCTTCTTCTTCTTCTTCTTCTTCTTCTTCAATAGATACTAAGCATGCTGGCAGGGGCTCATGGTCGCTGTAGTCCATGGACATCTGGAGAGCCACAGTTAGGATTTCCAGCTCTGGATTTGGAAATTCCTGGAGAATTGGGGGAGGGTTGGAGCCTCAGAAAAGAGGTTCGGGGAGGGGACTTGGTAGTATATAATGCCAGGGAGTCGACCCTCCAAAGTTGCTATTTTCTCCCAGGGAACTGATTTATCCCCTCTCTCTCACAAACACAATGATCGGGGGACCCAAAAGCAGGTCACAACCTACCTCATTAGATTGCCGAATGGTGCGTAGAGGGATCCAAACGGTGCCGACCATGGTGTCCCAGATGAGACCTTTGTTCCACACCTCCACCGTCAACCCTAGATCCAGGCGATTGATCTCACTAGAAGAGGGGCACGAGTATTAGCCCAGATCAAATATTCCATGCCTACAAGTGCAGCTTATTAAGACCAGAATGAGCCTTAATTTGCTGACATTTCTTGCCATAACACTCCACCCAAGACCTGACCGTCACCACATTTCCCGAGATTTTAAGCAGAACAGTCTTGACGAGACCCAGCAGCACTCCCTACAGACTGCCGAAGAAGCAACAATGTGATGCACTTCGCCATATTTTAGTGCTGTTCAATTAACTGTAGCACACTTCCTATGGTTAATAGGTTTAGCAACACCAAGTTTGATTTTAAGTTTTGGGGGCTATGCTTCAAATAGGGTTTAGGTCTACTTGGAGACCCCACCCCCAATTTCTGCCCATTTCCAGTCCTCCTGCCCACAACCATGCGTTGCTTACAACATAAAATCCTGCTCCCAGCATGGAAGGTTTCCCCGCACTGCAATCGTGGTACTCTTCACATTCTGCACTTTCAGGGTCACATATGTGTTGAATTTTTCTGCCAGGAAAAGAGCAATACAGAACAGTCAACAAAAGAGAGCCAGCAGAGTCAAGCAGTTAGGGTGACTCTAGGAGCAGTTAGGCCTGGGTTCAAACCCTCCCCCAGCCAAGAACCTTGGGCAGGTTCTACTCTCTTTCAGCCTTATCTACCTCACAGGGTTGTAGTGAGGATAAAATAGCAATGAATCTGCCGCGTTCTCCAGAAGAACTGATCTCTCGGGTCTGGAGATGAGTTGTAATTCTGGGGGAACTCCAGGTCCCGCCTGGAGGTCCTGACAGATAGGTTGGGGTGCTGAGATAAAGTTGTCAGCTCTGGATTGGGAAATAGCTGGATATTTGGGGGATGGAGACTATAAGCCAAGCCAAGCTACTAGTGCCCTACCTGGCCCCGGAACACCTAGCCACAATGATCCATGCGACAGTCTCCTCTAGACTGGATTTCTGTAACTCACTCTATGCAGGCCTGCCTTTAGCCTTGACCTGGAAATTGGTCCAAAATGCAGTGGCCAGAGTCCTCACAGCAACACCACGCAGGTCCCCCACCCGGCCCATTCTCTTCCATCTGCAGTGGTTGCCAGTCATATTCCGGATCTGGCTAAAGGTTCTGGTAATTACGTTTAAGGCCATACACGGTCCACCTCCCTGCCTATGCCCCGCAAAGAGCTCTACGCTCTGCTAACCGGCTAATGGTTCCTGGCCCGAAAGAAGTCCGCCTGGACTTGACCAGGGGCAGAGCCTTCTCTGTCCTGGCCCCACCCAGTGGAATGAGCTCCCGGAGGAGATCAGGGCCCTGACGGAACTCAAACAGGTCTGCAGGGAAGGAGGGAGCAGGGCCTGCAAAAGGGAGCTCTCCCACCAGACATTTGGTTGAGACCAGGCGTAACCAACAACATCTGCAGGGCCTCTGCTCCCTCCTTCCCTCCCAGAAATCCATCAATGCATTCTGCTCCTGGACTTGTTTGCACTGTTACCACTATTACAATTATCAGTGTTAATAGTATTAATGTTATAGGGTTTTTTAAATGTTATGGATTGTTTCTTTTATTGTTTATACGTTTTATGTAAACCGTCCTGAGCCTCTGGGGTGGGCAGTATATAAATATAATAAATAAGTAAATAAAATAAATGGTGGAATTTATGGAGGGGATGGACCTCAGCAGGATGTAATACTATAGCGTCCACCCTCCAAAGCAACATTTTTACTCCAAGGACATTTATCTCTGTAGGATGCAGATCAATTGTAATATCGAGAGTCCTCCAGACCTGTCCTGGAGCTGCTTCTCTCAAAAGGTCACATGAAATAGCAAAGAAGGACTCACCTTGGGGGCCATCAAACTTGGCTTTTTTGACTGCAACGAGAAACAGAAAAGTAATAGTTAGTGCTCAGACCAAGATGGAAGCTTAGAATAATCAAAGGAGCTTCCAGTGGAACTCTAGAAGATTCTAGAAAAACTCACGCACCTCAAGACAGGCTTCTCCCCATCTATCCCCCCACCTGCCCTCTGTTGGTCAACTTAACATGGACATTCCAGAGTATAGTATGTGGAGATCCAATCTCAAGTCCCCTTGGATAGTGACCACTTGGAGAGGAGGACCCAACCTCTAGTCACTGAATAACCCTCTGAAGACATCTTGAGGGATCCCACGCCAACAATACCCAAACTTAGGAAGGCAAGTTTGACTTTTCGGATGGCGATTCTGTCCATTTTATTTATTTGTTCTTTATTTTTCTATTTATACCTCTCCCCAACCAGCATGCCGGCTCAGGGCGGCTTCCAACATTTAAATCCGTAGAATACACCTAGTAAAATTACAGTAATCAATATATTATTAAAACCTTAAAACCATGATTTTTTTTAAAATCAATTGGACCAGCTGTTTCACCAATTGGTTCATTTCAGAGCTTTTAATTCTTAGTTGTTGTTGTTGTTGTTTTTTTTTGGGGGGTAACCATGTAGAGCAGGGGTGGCCAAACTATGGCTCTTCAGATGTCCATTTGACTACAATTCCCATGAGCCCCTGCCAGCTGTTGGCAGGGGCTCATGGGAATTGTAGTCCATGGACATCTGGAAAGCCACAGTTTGGCCACCCTGATGTAGAGAGAGCCCACAGCTTGCAACTGCCCTGGTGGTTCCAGAAAAGCAGAGAGGCACACTTTATTTGTTTCGTCTGTTGCTGTTGCGTGACATTCCTGATTCGTTTGTTTGTCAGACATCCTTTTTATGCTACAGATGCAGAAGCAGTGTCCAAAATGGCATCGATGTCATGAGACAACCTGGCCAAGAGTTGCAGGAAAATAAATGAATCACAATCACAGCTTCAGTTTGTACAATAGGAAAAACGAAAACAGGGCTTTTGGGGTTGGAATTGTACAGCTGCACCATTATGGAGGAAGCAGAGAGCGGAATCCCATTCAGAGGCATTAATCCTCTGAACCCCAGAGCGAGGCGGCAACCTCAGGGTAAGGCTTAGAAAGTCAAAGAGTTTTACACTAGTTCCATTACCTTCAAGCCTCTTCCCAGTGTGTAGGCCAACAAATGGCAATGGCTGCTGCCTGCAGACCTCAGTTAAGAGCTCTGAATTTTTTCCTACGACTCAGAGTTTGCCTTCTGGAAGAGAATTGCCCCGGAACATGACACTGGGGGGAAGTTATTTCCCTATTTTTTCCTTGCTGCACATGGAATATTCTACGCACACAGTCCAGCAAAATGGGAAAATAACACACACACCCAGAGGCCCTGGGAAACCCGAGCTCTTTAAAACCTCATATCTCTAACCCACCATGTAGATTAAATAATTGGTGATGCAGCTGGGACCATTTTAAGCTACTGAAGTGCATATCTTCCATGTCCCCAGGGGCTGTGGCTCAGTGGTAGAGCAGAAATTCCCAGGTTCAGCTCCAGGCAATGACCAGGTAAATTTAGGTCATTTAGAGGTACTAATCCCAGAGCCAGGAGGCAACCTCAGGGGAAGCCCTCAACCTCTCTACCGTGTTGTCGACCATCCAGAGGATCTGGCTGGTGTGAAATGGGATGCTGGCCTAGATGGACAATTGGCTCTTCCTATATACCTCTGTGTCTTGTTGTTGGCCCTCCAGAGGAACCAGTTGGCCAAAAGGTGAGGCATGATGAATGACTACATGGACCACTGGTCTGATCCAGAAGGCTCTTCTCTTTTTCTTATGAATGGCTCAGCCTCTATGCCCTGTTGTTGCCTCTCCAGAGGAACCGGTTGGCCACTGCGTCAGACAAGCTGCTGGACTAGATGGACTATTGGACTGTCGTGAAAGACTTCTTGCTGCAAACCTGGAGACCTGCTAACTATATGAGCAGACAATGCTGACCTTCATGTGCCAAGGTCAGTTTCATGTGTTTCAAGTCCTAGCCAGGGGTAGCCAAAGGGTGGCTCTCCAGATGTCCACGGACTATAACTCCCAAGAGCACTGGCAGGGGCCACCCCTGTGACTCTTTTGAAGTTTTCTTCAGCACATGTTCCCTCAAATGTTTTATGTGAGGTGACTCCCCCCCCGGTGACCAAAGAATGCAAGAAGCTTCCAGGAAATCTTATTAAAACTCCTCTGAAGTTCTGTAAACCACGAACCACCAGGATTGCTTCTAATTTGTACTTCAAGGGAAATCTGGCAGCAACTCAACAACAGCCAAATCAAACAGCAGCTTCCATCCCCGGCTTAGGAGAACCCAGTGCCTCCTGCCTGTACAATTTGCATGTCCTACATCCAGCTGGCCAGGACACTGGATTAAATCCATTTCTCTCACTCCCAGAAAACCATTGACCTACTTCTGAGCCACTGGCGCGACATCGCTTTTCTCACCGCTGCAAACCCTCTGGGGGAAGACTGATCCACGCTTTCCCGAGGTTAGTTGAACTCCTACGCTCTTGAATGGCTCCTAACTGGCTCAAACCAGTCAGAACATCAGCCTCTCTCTGACTTTAGGAGTGCCGTCATCTCACTTACGGAGTAATTCCTTGGCCTCTTGTGCACAGGATATTAGCCCCAACTCCCCCAATCCTAGAAGCCGATCCTCGTATAAAGGACCAAGACCAATTGTTCTGGTGGGTATTCAGAGACTGAGACATCACTGATTTCAGGGGGTCCCTCAGGGTCGGAGGAGAAGCAGAAGCAGAAGAAGAAGAAGACCTGTTTTTTCTGTACTGTGCTTTTCACTACTAGGAGGAGTCTCAAGGTGGCTTACAAACACCTTCCCTTCCTCCCCCCACTATAGATACCCTATAACAGAGGTAGTCAACCTGTGGTCCTCCAGAAGTCCATGGACTACAATTCCCATGAGCCCCTGCCAGCATTTGCTGGCAGGGGCTCATGGGAATTGTAGTCCATGAACATCTGGAGGGCCACAGTTTGACTACCCCTGGGTTAGAGTGTCAGATTGAGGTCTCAGATATTTGGATTCAGATCCCATTTATCTGTCATTCCCGCTGGTTGATTTTGAGTCAGTGATGTACATTCAGTCGAGCCTACCTCAAAGGATCGCCAGGGAGATAAAAGAGCAGAGGGGAGAAATGCATGCGCTGCCCCCAAAACAGTGGGATAAAGATGCGCTAAATTGACAGGTGCCCTTCAAGAGCCGAGAAGGAGGGCATAGAGCAGTGGCGGCCAATCTGTGGCTCTCCAGACGTTCATGGACTACAATAACCATGAAATAACCAGTGCTGGCAGGGGCTCATGGAAAATAATCCATGGACGTCTGGAGAGCCACCGTTTGGCCACCCCTGGCATAGATCCTAGACTGATCTATCCAAGGCAAAGCGAGAAGTCTGAAGCACAGCAAAATGCAGGTGCAGAGAGGAAGAGGCAGCCACCCATGGAACAGGTGCGCCATCATCTTGTCGCGACAACAGAAGGTGCTGTTCTGTGTGCAGTCAGAAATAACAGCCTCTCTTCCCCTATCTTGTAGCACTCTCAGCTGATGTTTCAGCCCTCTCCCTTGTGCAAAGAGAATTCACTGGACAGTTTTGGATGTTAGAGATTCAGGTTAAAATCCCCCCACCCCCAATTCCAGGTGAGTAGGCATTTGAATCTCGATGACACTGGTGCTGCTTAGAAGTCCTTCATGACTGCCTGGGATCCTTTTCGGATAAGGTTGCCAACGCTGGGGAGAGAAATCCCTAAAGATTTGGGGGGTTGATCCCACAAAGGATGAGCAGGGTCCTCAGTGGGGTATGATCCAATAGAGCAGGGATGGCCAAACTGTGGCTCTCCAGATTGCCATTGACTACAATGACCATGAGCCCCTGCCGCCATGACACCCCTGCCATAGAGTCTAACCTTCAAAGCAGCCGTTATCCTGGATTTCCAGGCACTGCTTGCAGGTTTGCACCCCTGTCTTCTGATACGCTCCAGGTCTATGCCCCAACCACTGCTGCTGAAGAGGATGAAGTCGACCAGTTATATGAAGCCCTACAACACCTTCTAGAAGCAACGCCAAAAAATGATGTGCTTATCATCATGGGGGATTGGAATGCTAAAGTAGGAAGCCAAAAGGTAACCAGGTTAACTGAAAAGTTTGGCCTTGGAATACAAAATGAAGCACAGGCTGGTAGAATTTTATCAAGAGAGTACAATGGTCATAGCAAACACTCTTTTCCAACAACCCAAGAGACGACTCTACACATGGACATCACCAGACGGTCAACACAGAAATAAGATTGACTATGTGCTCTGCAGCCAAAGATGGAGAGATTCTATACAGTCAGTAAAAACAAGATCAGGAGCTGACTGTGGTTCAGATCATCAGCTTCTTGTTGCAAAATTTAGGTTTAAATTGAAGAAAGTAGGGAAAAGCACTAAGCCACTCAGGTATGAACTAAATCATATCCCCGACGAATATACAGTAGAGGTGACAAATAGATTTAAGGAATTAGATCCGATAGACAGAGTCCCTGAAGAACTATGGACGGAGGTTCGCAACATTGTACAAGAGGTAGCAACTAAAACCATCCCAAAGAAAAAGAAATGCAAGAAATCAAAATGGCTATCTGAGGAAGCTTTACAAATAGCTAAGGAGAGAAGGGAAGTGAAAGGCAAGGGAGAAAGAGAAAGATACACCCAATTGAATGCAGAATTCCAGAGAAAAGCTAGAAGAGATAAGAATGCCTTCTTAAATGAACAGTGCAAACAAATAGAAGAAAACAATAGAATGCGGAGGACAACAGATCTTTTCAAAAAAATTGGAGATATGAAGAGAACGTTTCATGCAAAGATGGGTATGATAGGGGACCAAAATAGTAGGGACCTAACAGAAGCAGAAGAGATTTTAAAAAGGTGGCAAAATTATACAGAAGAACTATACAAGAGCAAGCTTAACATCCCTGATAACCACGATGGGGTAGTTACTGACCTGGAGCCAGACATCCTGGAATGTGAAGTCAAATGGGCCTTAGGAAGTCTGAGCAACAATAAAGCTAGTGGTGGTGACAGCATTCCAGTTGAACTATTCAAAATCTTAAAAGATGATGCAGTAAAAGTGCTACACTCAATATGCCAGCAAATTTGGAAAACTCAGCAATGGCCACAGGATTGGAAAAGGTGAGTTTACATTCCAATCCCAAAGAAGGGCAATGCCAAAGAATGTTCAAACTACTGGACCATTGCATTCATTTCTCATGCTAGCAAAGTTATGCTCAAAATCCTACAAACTTCCAGAAGTACAGGCAGGATTTCGAAGAGGCAGAGGAACTAGAGATAAAATTGCCAACATACGCTGGATCATGGAGAAAGCTAGGGAGTTCCAGAAGAACATCTACTTCTGCTTCATTTACTATGCTAAAGCCTTTGATTGTGTGGAGCACAGCAAATTGTGGTAAGTTCTTAAACAGATGGGAATACCAGAGCATCATATTTGTCTCTTGAGAAACCTATATGCAAGTCAAGAAGCAACAGTGAGAACTGAACATGGAATCACTGATTGGTTCAAAATTGAGAAAGGAGTTCGGCAAGGCTGTATACTGTTGCCTTGCCTATTTAACTTGTATGCGGAGCATATCATGAGAAAGGCGGGATTAGAGGAGTCACAAATTGGGATCAAGATTGCAGGGAGAAATATCAACAGCCTCAGATATGCAGATGATACCACTCTAATGGCAGAAAGCAAAGAGGAACTAAAGAGCCTGTTGATGCGGTTGAAGGAGGAGAGTGCAAAAGTTGGCTTGAAACTCAGCATCAAGAAAACGAAGATCATGGCATCCGGCCCTCTCAATTCCTGGCAAATAGATGGGGAAGAAATGGAGGTAGTGACAGATTTTATTTTCCTGGGCTCCAAGATCACTGCAGATGGGGAATGCAGCAAAGAAATTAAAAGACGCTTGCTCCTGGGGAGGAAAGCTACGGCAAATCTAGACAGCATCCTAAAAAGCAGAGACATCACCCTGCCAACAAAAGTGCGTTTAGTCAAGGCTATGGTATTCCCAGTTGCAATGTATGGCTGCGAATGTTGGACCATAAGGAAGGCCGAGCGTCAAAGAATTGAGGCTTTTGAACTCTGGTGTTGGAGAAGACTCTTGCGAGTCCCTTGGACTGCAAGGCGAACAAACCGGTCAGTCCTAGATGAGATCAGCCCTGACTGCTCCTTAGAAGGTCAGATCCTGAAGATGAAACTCAAATACTTTGGCCACCTCATGAGAAGGAAGGACTCCCTGGAGAAGAGCCTAATGCCGGGAGCGATTGAGGGCAAAAGAAGAAGGGGACGACAGAGAATGAGGTGGCTGGATGGAGTCACTGAAGCAGTCGGTGCCAACTTAAATGGACTCCGGGGAATGGTAGAGGACAGGAAGGCCTGGAGGATCATTGTCCATGGGGTCGCGATGGGTTGGATATGACTTCGCACCTAACAACAACAACAATAATATTGGGTTTCCAGTACCTCCAGTAGGAGGGGCATCACTAGGTGACACCCTCCAAAGCAGCCATTTCTCTAGGGCTGCCCTCTTTCTGGTCCTTTTTTTTAAAGGTAAGGGGACGTTTTACACAGGGATATCATTCATTTTGTTCTTTAAAAAGAAATTAAAACCAACCCATAGGCAAGGAACATCAACAGAGCTGTGGTAGCTCAGTTAGTAAGGTGCTTGCCTTGCAGTTACAACTTTATGAGTTTGAGTCTGGCTTTGGATCTTGAGATTTTTTTCTCCACGCAGGAATTTTACTTAATTTAAAAAAAAAACTTTTGAAAAGCACGTGTTTTAAAAATGCACCATTTTAAACTTTTGATCTCCCCCCCCACACACACACTTTTGACAAAGTAAAAAAACTGGTCAGGAGTTTAAATGGTGCATTTTAAAAACATGAGCTGTTCAAAAGCAAAATAAATTAATTAATTAAAACTCCTGCATGAGGGGTGAAAAAGATCCAGACTTGAACTCATAACATAGAATCAAAGCAAATGCTTTGCTAGCTGAGCTGTCTTAATTGTTGAAGCTGACTGCCTGTGGACCTATTCACAGCATTCACTGACCTTTTGCAAAGTCCCCCAAAGAAGTGCAGCAGATTGGAAGAAGGGTGGGCAGCTATAGGCAAGCCCATGTTCATCTTTAACTCCTTCTGATACAAGTGCTTATTGCATTACTTAAGGGGCCAGAAAAAGCAGCAAAATACTTCTACAACACAAAAGTTTAGACACAATCAAGCCAAAGCTGAAATGGAGTATCAGGAACTCAGATGGGCTGTTCCTTCCGCACACCAGCCAATCAGTAGAAATCTCAGCACAATGTCAGTGTTTGAGGTGCAGCTGCAGTGGGTGGGGAGGGGAAAGCCCAAACAAGGCAGGCCATCTGCACTTAGATGAGAGTGCCAAGGGCTTGGATTTCTCTGATGAAGCAGAGAAAATCCACTCTTGCATATTTCGGGGGATATGTAGTTTGACTCCAGAGTCAATACTCAGCTGTGCAAATGGTGGTGGGGGGGGAGGGAATCTGAGCAGCATTGGAGTAAAGATCATGGTCAGATGCGGATGGCTGTTGTTTATCTGGACCCAATGAGCTTTAAAAGCCCAGTGTAGATAAGTCCCCGGTCTCTTTGAAATCAATAATTCATACCATTCACCTTTTCAGCACACTCCTCCCCATTAAAAGTACCATGATCTACCTCCGATCTGTCTTGGGTATCAAATGCAGATACCGTAAAGCAAAATGTCTTCATTACAGGAATAGTCCACCAAGAAACACTATTCCAGGCTTGCACATAGTCAGTTTTCTGTTTGCTTACAGCGAACAAGAATCCAGCCGAAATGCTTTTCAAACCGGCAAGCGGGTTGTTTATTTTTCTTTTTTTGATAACTTTATAGTTTCAGCTGAGCAGCAAAGCACCTGTTTAGCATGTACCAAAATGACGTGTGGCCTAAATTTTCCAATTCTGAATTGAGAGATTCCTGGAGATTTGGGGAAGGCAGCTTTTGACAAGGGCCAGGCAGGGATGTGATGTGATGATGTACAGCCCAAACCTCCCATTTTCTCCAGTAGAACTTGAAATTCTGGGAGAACACCAGGCACCCCCCTCCTGGAGATTGGCAACCCTAGCCGCAGGCAGCAGTCCAGGAACTTCGGCTGGGTTTTAGTGAAATTTGGTAATCCTGTTTGATCCTTAATCCCCCCCCACCTCCCAATGAGGCAGGTCAGGTCAAATTTCATGGCCAAGCGAGCCATGGTTCAGTAACAGAACATCTACTTGGCAATCAGAAAGTCACAGGTTCAGTCCCCAGCATGTCCATGTAAGGCTCAGCTAGGAGATGATGGACAGACCTCCGCCTGAAAACTTGGAGAGCTGCTGCCAGCCTGAATAGACAACACAGTAGTGGTCTTTCATGTGTTCCACAACAGCATGGGCATTCAATCCATTTACAACTATCTTCTGTGTATTGCATAGTAGCAGGGACATACAATCAGCATACATCGGTTTATCAGCGTGCACACCAACTCTAGATCCCACACCCCACATCAACAAATTCTTGGGGACTGGGGAGCAGTGGTCCCCAACCCCCGGTCATCGGACTGGTGCCAGGCCACGAGAGCTTCAGCAGCGGGCCATGACTCCCTCTCCCCGCGCCCCCCGCAGCGAGAAGCTCGGCAGGCCATGAGCAAATCGGCCGCCAAAACGGCCAATTAGCTTGCGGCCCGGCAAGCTTCTTGCTGTGGAGGGGGGGAGGGAAGAGCGGCCGCTGGCATGCCGGCGGCGCAAACAGGCATGCGCAGACCTGCCACACATACGAGTTTGTGCCCAGTGGGTCCCAAACGCACACATGTGGTAGTTTCGCGCATGCGCAAATGTGCATTTGCGCATTTGCACCTGGGAGCACAAACGTGCATGTGTGCCAGCCCAGCAAATGTGTACATGCGCGCAATTGTTGCACATGCGCATCTATGCCCCATCAGGTGCAAACACACATGCACGGCAGGTCCACGCATGCACGTTTGCGTAGGGCTGCCGCGCATGCGTGGGGCCCCGAGTCACCATCTCCCCCCACCCATTAGCAATGAGCCACAACCTGAAAAAGGTTGCGGACCGCGGCTGGGGAGGGGATCTATGAAAGATCAACCATTAGCGAAGACCCCTCTGTGTCAGCTGGGGCTCAGGGGGAGGGAGGCGGGATGCCACCTCCTCTGCATTTAAAGGGGTGAGTCTGCATGGGGCTTTTTACCCACTCCCAGACTGAATAAATGCCTCCCTTCTACACTAAATTTTCCCTCTGCAACATGCATGATTGAGCCACAGTGACCCTTCCTTTCCCCTGCAATATCCAGGAGTGGATATAAGCCACGATGTTTGAAAAACCACCACCACTATAATGTGAAGATTTCTGGGTTTTGCAAAATAACTCCCTGTTCTGTGCCTGCAATGATGAAATGGCAAAGCAGTGTTCCCTGATTGGCCATGACATCAGTTCAAAGACTTCCTGGTTCCCAGTTGCAAGGCTTTCCTCCCTGTTTTAAAGTGACTGCGCTTCAGAAGCCCATTCTTCTCTTAGCAGAGTTCTGCCTCGTTCTCTGCGAGGGGCTGCTGGTTCAGGAAAGGTAGTTCAGCTTCGTGGGCACAACTCGAGTCCCACCTCTGAGCTTCCCCAATCAAGTGCAGAAGGCTTTCTGTTTCAATTGGGGGTGGGGGGAGGAAGGAGAAAGACCCGGGTTCAAATTTATCTGAATTCTGCAGGATCAACAGTGGAGGGGGGCAGTAAGTGCAGAATCAGCTTCTTGCTTTAAGACTCCACCTTCTGCATAAAGTGTCATCATCTCCCAAGCTGGAAATTTGGATGAAGGAACTGTTGGGAGTGAGCTCATTCCTGGACATGGGGGGGGGGGGCACTACATCACTCTAAGAGTGTATAAGTGTTATCTCCTTGAATGGGAGGCTCCTCTCTTGTTCTTAACCTGGGAGCTGATGTCTACCTCCTTCCTCTCATTTTCTCCCCTCACTATCTCCACATGGCTTTCCATGGAGACAAATGTCTCTGCAGGTCAGGTCTCCCTTTTAGAAACAACATCCTTATATTCCCACACACACACGATGCTGGGCCAACTGGCCATTTGCAACAGGGAAAGTGCTTTTTAGATCTGGCTTCTTTCTCTTCCTTTGACTGCAACCTGAACGTGATCTAGATCTGCTTGGATCAATGTGAGCTCACCTTTTTTTGCAATGTACTTATTGGGAGATTTATTTCCTGGACTCAAAATCACGCTTCCCCGACTGGGGAAGACTGTGCTGTATTAACCAAATTCCCCAACAAGAATAGGGGTAGCATCCCTTGTGGGGCCACGTTTGCCCCCACATCATCTACTCCCTGCCAGCCCCAAACGCCCCGCCACCTTTCTCCTCCTGCATCGTTTCCCATTTCTTCCTCAGTTCCACCCCCAGTCCTGAACATTTGTCAGGCTATTTTTAAATCTTCCCGTTAATGGGAGTCACCAGATGGTGCGCACAGGACATGCACACACGGGGAGACGTACACAGTGGCAGCAAATGACTGCCGGATGGAGCTGCACATGGCCACACGGTAAACCGGCTCAGAGCTTTGGCAGGTCAGGACAAGCAGGACCAGCAAAGGGTCCGTCCCACTCAGCCTCTGGGCCATGCAAGCGGGTGCCTCAGGAACCTAGAGCATGATGGGAATATCTATCCCCCCAACCTAGGGCAGGACGGGATGCCTGCCCCCTCCCCAGTATTAAGTTTCAGCATCTGGCAATCAAAAAAGATGAGAAAAATGGATTGCACTTTGCCCCATGGCCATGCCTTATCTCCTTTAGCCACATCTTATTCATGACCTCTTATTCATGAAGAGCCTCTTGTGGCGCAGAGTGGTAAGGCAGCCGCCTGAAAGCTTTGCCCATGAGGCTGGGAGTTCGATCCTAGCAGCCGGCTCAAGGTTGACTCAGCCTTCCATCCTTCCGAGGTCGGTAAAATGAGTACCCAGTTTGCTGGGGGGTGAACGGTAATGACTGGGGAAGGCACTGGCAAACCACCCCGTATTGAGTCTGCCATGAAAACGCTGGAGGGCGTCACCCCAAGGGTCAGACATGGCTCATTGCTTGCACAGGGGATACCTTTACCTTTACCTTTATTCATGACCAGCCAGAGGCCTTTTTTGGAAAAAGCATGAATTGCTATCAGGAGGTCCCTACTTGCCCTGAGCTGGATAGCCTGGGCTAGCCTGATCTCATCGGATCGTGAAAGCTAAGCAAGGTCAGCCCAAGTTAGAACTTGGGTGGGAGACCACTCAGGAATACCAGGGCGGTCACATGGAGGACAGCAATGGCAAACCACCTCTGATCATCTCTTGCCTTGGACCGCCCCCCCCCTCCCCCGAGTCTCTGTAACAGGGGTAGTCAAACTGCGGCCTTCCAGATGTCCATGGACTACAATTCCCATGAACCACTGCCAGCTCACTGGCAGTGGCTCATGGAAATTGTAGTCCATGGACATCTGGAAGGCCGCAGTTTGACTACCCCTGCTCTGTAAGTTTGCCGTGATGGTGTAAAGAAATAAATCCCTAACTCCTGAAGCGGTGGGGAGTTCCAGAGGCAACCAGAGGAATCTGCTTCCATTGTGTGAGGAGCACTCCACACGGAGAGCCAACCAGCACATGAAGCGGGAGTTTCAGTGACTGGCACTGTGTACAACGCAGCCCCAAGAAGCAGCTACTGGGAGAAGAACAGGTGTGTATTGGAACTGTGATGCTGGGAGGGTTCCCAACTTCAAGGCAGGGTCCGAAGTTGTCCTATAGAGTTTAGCTATCCTGGAAGAAATGGCCACTTTGGAAGACAATGGTATACCACAGAGTCTAAAAGATCCTGCTGTCCTAGAGTGCTAGAGAGGTTTGATGCTCTAGAACAGCCATTCTTAACAGAGGCCATATGACCTCCTGGGGGGCCCTGGCATATTTGAAGGGGGGCCACAGACTGAAAAATGTGAGAAGGGGAGCCCAAAGGGTATATTTGGGGCCCTGAATTGATGAAATATCCGTTTTGTCACATATAATGACATTAATTGCTGGAAAGGTTGACCTCGGTCAAGGGAATGAAAAAGAAATCTGTTCATTTGTTTGTGCCTGAATGAATGAATTCAAGAAAAGAATGAACATACATGCTTCTCTTGCTCAAATGTTCCAGAAATCTGCCTTCCATACAGGCATCCTGGTGCCCCCTGTTTTGTTCACTGGGTATATATAAGTCAAGTTACATCGAGTATAGTTATTTCACTCTTAGCTTAGGCCTTTTTTAGCCTAGCTCGTGGCTGCTCGAGGACTTCCATATCCCCAAAGGCATGCCACAGAGACACAGAGAACAAGGTAACAACCATCTATATCAAAAATTCTGGATCAAAGTATTTACTCCAGTGCCCAAGCAAGAATCCCTTCCCTCTCCAGAAACACCAATAAAGTTATGTTCAATAAAGATTTTTTCCCTCTTGATGTAATACTTTTTTTGGAGGGGGGAGGTATTGTCTTACTTTTGAAGTTGCCTTGCTTTTAAGCAAGTAGAATAGAAGAAGAAGAAGAAGAAGAAGAAGAAGAAGAAGAAGAAGAAGAAGAAGAAGAAGAAGAGTTGGTTCTTATATGCCGCTTTTCCCTACCCGAAGGAGGTTCAAAGCGGCTTACAGTCGCCTTCCCATTCCTCTCCCCACAACAGACACCCTGTGGGGTGGATGAGGCTGAGAGAGCCCTGATATCACTGCTCAGTCAGAACAGCTTTATCAGTGCCGTGATGAGCCCAAGGTCACCCAGCTGGTTGCATGTGGGGGAGCGCAGAATCGAACCCGGCATGCCAGATTAGAAGTCCGCACTCCTAACCACTACACCAAACTGGCAAGTAGAATAGCATGGCATATCAAGCACATGCATATAGCAGTCTACCAATGATGTACAGAGGGAGAAAAAGGGGGTGAGGCAAAAAAAAAAAAAAGAAAGAAAATCGGTGGGGGGAAGTGATCTCACAGGAAGTGACCTCACAGTTTGGAGTGAAACCATAGAAGGTGGCATCTCCCTTCCCTCCCCAAACACATGGCACAGCCCCTAAAATCTCTAGGAATTTCACAATCCAAAGTCGGCAAGGCTAGATAATGGGGAGGGGGCATTCAGGTCTTGGGTCCCCCTCACTATTTCCCAGTGCTCCCCTTCTTTGGATACTGGAAGCCACTGAAGAATGAAAGATAATTCCTCCTAGGACTGAAAGCATAAGGGAGATGTCAATGAGAAAGGTCATTTGTAAGGGATCAGCAAGAATGCCTCCCCACCTCTGTGACACCCCCATTCTCACATGCTGCTTTTGGGGGTCATCGTCCCCTTCCTCACATCTCTTTGTCACTATAACACAGGATTTCGGTTGATCCAAACTGGGATCAATTGGCCCTGTCCCAAAAATCCCCTCCCATGATACTCTAAGCCAGGGATAGTCAAACTGCGGCCCTCCAGATGTCCATGGAGTACAATTCCCATGAGCCCCTGCCAGCGTTCGCTGGCAGGGGCTCCTGGGAATTGTAGTCCATGGACATCTGGAGGGCCGCAGTTTGACTACCCCTGCTCTAAGCCCTCTTTTCCCTTACTTAACATTCCCTGTCATTAAGAAGGTAGGATCAGTCCCCATCAGCCCTCCAAGAAGGCGAGAGGCATACGAGTCTTTATCAGGATTTGGGGAGGGAGGTATTAATGTACAAAGCGATATTTTCTGCACATGAAGGGTATATATTTTTTTAAAAACCTTGAATATATAAAACAAACCACTCTCTATTTGGGCAGTTCTGCTGTCCACTAAGTGGTGTTGCCAACCTCCAGGTGAACACCATGTTGCTAGTTCTTTATTGCCTTTTTTGTGGTTTGCTATCAGCATCAACAGGAGTTTGAAAATTAAAAAAAAAAACAGACTTTGAAGGCAGCTTGATTGCCACAAGAGATCACTGGCATTCCATTGCCCTTTAGGATTTTTTTTTTCTTGTGTAACCTCCAGGGTAGGCCTGGAGCTCTCCAGGGGAGGCCTGGAGCTCTCTGCTGACCTCCAGAGAACAGTTTTCCTTGGGAAAACTGGTGGTTTTGGAGAGTGGACTCGATGGCCATTATGTCCCACTGAGGCCCCTCCCCAAATCCTGCCCGGTCTACATCAAATCTCCAAGAATATTTCAACCCAGAGTTGGCAAGCACCTAAGCTATTAGAAAGAGTGCACCTCTACCAGCATCCCTGCTGCGTAATTGTCCTTTCCCTGCTCACAGCTAAGCAAGGTCTCTCTCCCAAATTTGGCCGTAAGCCGTGCAAGAAAAAGTTCTTTTTTCCAAAAAAAATTGCATTGTCCTAAGGTGCGCATGTAGGATATTCATCTTTCCAATTTTTTCTTTTTTTTTTGCCTTCCTTTTGTCACAAATCAGGCTTCTCTTCAGGAGCATTCCTTCTCAATGCTCGGGCCAGTTTCAAAGCCAAAGCTAAAAGACGTCAGATCCATTTCCAGCCTGGTACAAAATGGTTATAAACAAAGCCTTCCGGAAACACAAAGGCAGAACGGAAAGCAGCCGAAGCACCTGGCGGCGGGGAACAAAATGCTGATCCAACTTTAACTCACTGCAAGTTTGGGGCTGCAGAAGAGGAGCGGCCCAAATTAGCCTTCCTCCATGCCTTCCCCAGTTGTGTGCATTGAGCTGAGTGGCTGAGCTCCAGGAAAGACATGGAGCTCTTCCAGGATTACGGTTTATCATGACCAAGGGTGGCCAAACTGTGGCTCTCCAGATGTCCATGGACCACATTTCCCATGAGCCCCTGCCAGTAGGGGTGGCCAAAATGTGGCTCTCCAGTTGTCCATGGATCGCATTTCCCATGAGCCCCTGCCAGTAGGGGTGGCCAAAATGTGGCTCTCCAGTTGTCCATGGACCACATTTCCCATGAGCCCCTGCCAGAAGGTGTGGCCAAACTGTGGCTCTCCAGTTATCCATGGACCACATTTCCCATGAGCCCCTGCCAGTAGGGGTGGCCAAAATGTGGCTCTCCAGTTGTCCATGGATCGCATTTCCCATGAGCCCCTGCCAGTAGGGGTGGCCAAAATGTGGCTCTCCAGTTGTCCATGGACCACATTTCCCATGAGCCCCTGCCAGAAGGTGTGGCCAATCCGTGGCTCTCCAGATGTCCATGGGCCACATTTCCCATGAGAAAATGCTAACAGGTATAGCCAAGCTATGACTCTCCAGATGTTCCTGGACCACATTTCCCATGAGCCCTTGCTAGTAGGGGTGGCAAAACTGGCTCTTCAGATGTCTGTGGACCACATCTCCAATGAGCACCTGGTAGAAGGTGTGGCCAAACTGTGACTCTCCAGATGTCCCTGGACCACATTTCCCATGAGCTCCTGCTAACAGTTGTGGCCAAACTGTGGCTCTCCAGATCTCTGTCGACCGCAATTTGCATGAGCACCAGCCAACTGCTTTTTTTTAGGGCCCTGTGTGCCTTGAGTCACACAGAAATGATATTGGTCCCCCCCATCCCGATTTCAGCCTGCCTTCTGCAAATCCAAATACAATTATGTCCATTCTCCCAGCTTGCTGCATGTGGAGGAGGTATGGGGAATCAAACCCTGCTCTCCAGATTGGAGTCCACTGCTCTTGAACCTCTAAACCGGGCGTCGTCAACCCCCGGTCTGCGGCCCAGTACCAGGCCGCGAAGGCCATGGTACCTTCCCCCCTCGCAGCGAGAAGCTTGCCAGGTTGCGAGCGAAGCGGCCCAACTAGCTTCCTGCTGTGAGAGGGGGGGGAAAGAGGCAGACGCAGATGCCGGCACGCCAGAGACGCGAACGTGCATGCACGGAGCTGCCGCAAATGTGCGTTTGTGCCCCTGCTGGCGAAAACTCGCATGCGCGGCAACTCTGCCCTGCAGTTAGCGCTTCCTGCTGGCGAAAACTCGCATGCGCAGCAACTGCACATGCACGTTTGCGTGCAGCTGCCGCGCATACGCAGCGCCCGGGCTGCTGGCTGTCCCCCACCCCCGGAGG
Organism: Paroedura picta; assembly: GCF_049243985.1. NCBI lineage: Eukaryota > Metazoa > Chordata > Lepidosauria > Squamata > Gekkonidae > Paroedura > Paroedura picta. The sequence continues at coordinate 26,442,380 of NC_135372.1, forward strand.
CGGTCCTTGACCAGAAAAAGGTTGGGGACCACTGCTCTACACTACTCACAAAGGGTCTTAGCCCTGTGGCTTGGCCCATCCGTGAGAACTAGGGCTACCAGGGTCCTGCTGGCCACTGGTTGCTGGGTCAAGGCTTGGAAACTACTGGAGATCTGGAGGTGCAGCCTAAGGAAGACAGGGATGTCAGTGGGGTCTAACGTTCCTCGTCAAAAGCAGCCATTTTCTTTAGCGGAACCGACTGCTGCAGTCCGGAGATGAGCAGGAACACCAGATGTGGCACAAGGAAGCATGCAATGTTAAGACAACACTGGAAGATCTGCCTCGGACAGCCCATCAAAAACAAGTTTCTGCTACAGGGTTGGGTAAACCACCTTGAAGGACCTCAGTGCTGGGAGCCAAGCCGGACAGGGCTCCAACCTGTTTTCACAAACTGTATCCTATCAGCAAGGGCAGGTTTTTATTTTTTGGGCAACTACACCTTCCAGACATGGACACTGAAATGCACCTTGCACCATTTGAATCCAAAGCCCATGTGCGGCTGCCTGACTGGGCCAGTGTATTTAGGGCAGCTGCCAACCTTCAGGAAAGGCCAGGCGATCTCCTGGAATTACAACTCATCTCCAGAGGTCAGTCCTTCCGGCTCATATGGCTGCTCTGAACGGTGTTATAGAGTGGTGAGAACCTGTCCTTCTCCAAGCCGTGTCTTCCCTGGGTCCCACCCCAAATCTCAAGGAATTCCCCAACCCAGTGACCATAACACTGCCCTTTCTGCAGGTAGGGGTGCCTGGGGTTTTCAGCTCTGGGATGGGAAGTCCTTGGAGACTTTGGAGGTGGAGCTGGGGGTGGGCAGGAATTGGGGTGGGGAACGACCTCAATGGAATGTAAGTTCTATGGAGCCCATCCTCCAAAGCAGTCATTCTCCCCAGGGGAACTGAGCCCTGCCAGGAGATGCTGAAAAACTGGGGGGTCCTTGCCAGGTTCAGGTTGGGAAATACCTGGATGTTTTGGGGGTGGAGCCCGAGGAGGAAGGTGTTTGGGGAGGGGAGGGAGTATCTGTTCCACTTAATATTTCTGATAAGGGCTTGGAGGAGGAGGAGCTTGTCTCATGGCTTAAGTGCCACTCAGTGCTTGACACCCACTCAGGGAGCTCTCCCGCCCCTGAGTGCCGCCTCCTCCGACCAACTTGCCTGTCTGTCCAGTAACCAGCCAATCACCTTCTGTCCCCCACCCCTGACCACCCCCTCCTCCTTCCACTTCCCTCTGAGGCTTGGAGGCTGCAGATCCCTGCTGCATGAGAGCTGCCCCTGCCAGTGAGTTCCCTGCCCGGGGTTCTCCAGCCTGCAGCCTTTCCAGGTCCTGAGGGGAGTGGAAGAGGCCATCCAGAGAGTTCTTCCACCCCCACCCCACCCCCAATTTAGCACCCATTATATTCCTGAATGCAACGGGCTTTGCTCCTAGTATAGAATATAATGCCATAAGGTGCCCCTTCTGAATGAGCCACCGTCTCCAGGGAAACGGATCGCTGTCTGATCAGCTGCAATCCCAGGAGAACCGCAGCCAACACCTGGAGGTTGGAGCCCTTAAGGGTGCCCCTTTTATAGAATTTTATGGATCACTCCTCCCTCCCAAAACGTTCCCCCCCCCGGTGCTCCCCCACAGCCTGCGTGGAGGACAAGGCCTAACGCCTATGCTACCTACCTATGCATCTTTAGCAACAACGGGGGCGACGGCCTACTTTTGAGAACACAGCAGGCAGCTCTGGCGAGAGGAGGAGAGAGATCTCTTTAATTCTCTCTCTACCCCCACCCCAGCAGGCTGGCACACTGTCAGCCCGGCCTACAATTAACAGCCTTCCACCATCTCCGACTGGCAAAGCTGGGCTCCTTGTCGGCGGGGCACCAAAAATAGCAGCTTGCTTAGGAGGCGTGACTGCAGGGAGGGGAGGGAGGGGATCCGAAACCACAATCAGCCTCTCTCAGCACACTCCATGGCAGGACTCTCAGCTCGACCTGTTCGGAGAAGCGCCAGTGGAGCCAAGAGAGACAGCCGTGGGAATGCCAGCCTCCAGGTGGGACCGGGGGATCCCCAGAACTGCAGCTCACCTCTGTACTGCAGAGATCCATCCCCCTATAGAAAATGCCTTCTTTGGAGGGGTGGTGCAGGGGTGGCCCAACTGTGACCACCATTCCCATGAGCCCCTTCCAGTATAAACCCTACCCAGGGGTTCATGGGAATTGTAGTCTTTGGACATCTGGAGAGCCACGGTTTGGCCACCCCTTCCTCTATGGCATTGTACCCCATTGAGGTCTCTGTCCTCCCCAGGCTCCATCCCCAAATCTCCGGAAGTTGCCAAGCCTGGATCCAGCAACCAGAGGCCAGGGAGAACCTGGCAAACCTGGTTCCCACTGAAGGACCATGCCGCAGAGTGAAGACCCTTTGTCAGTGGTTCAACAGCTGTGGTCTCTCATTGGAGAACTGGGCTTGGTTCCCCACACCTCCTCCACCTGCAGCCAGCTGGGTGATCTTGGGTCAGTCCCAGTTCTCCCAGAGCTGTTCTTGCAGAGCAGTTCTCTGAGAGCTCTCTCAGCCCCACCCTACCTCCCAGGTTGAGAGGCAGGGAAAGGTGTTTGTAAGCTGCTTTGGGTCTAAGAAAACCTAGCTCTTCATCTTCTTCTCCAACTATGGCTCAATTATCACAGGAGGGAGAATGGACAGCATGACCGCCTTCCCTTGTGGGATGTTAGATGTTCTATTTCGGTCAGTCGAGGTGGCTGCAGGGCTCCAACCACAAATCTCCAAGAAACTCCCAATCTGGGCCTGGCAGCTCTACCTCCCCATCCCTCACTGATGCCCAGATGGCACTGGCAGCCCTAGATAGCTGGGATGCCATCACCTAGAGTTGGCACTTGGGATGGCAGAAGTCAAGCTGAAACTGGAGGGACCAATGGAGGAAGGCATACAGGCCCCTAAACAGGGGTGGTCAAACTGTGGCCCTTCAGATGTCCAAGGACTACAATTCCCATCGTTCACTGGCAAGGGCTCATAGGAATTGTAGTCCATGGACAAGGGCTATAGTTTGACCACCCCTGCCCCTAAGAATAGCACAGAATGGGCCTGCCTTGTCAGCAAATTTCCCAGTTTCAATGATAAAGCCCTTAAAGATTATTCAGATTCCTAGAGTGTCACCCACAGCTGGGCCATAATTTCTAAACTCTCAAAAGGGACAACATCACACCCTATGTTATGTTCTAGGAATTTCCCCAGTTTCTGTTCTTTGCATAGGAAAATCCAGATGTGAAAGCATATTAAAAGTGCAATCTCCAGCAGGTGCAGATGTTACAGGAGTCGTGCCCTGCATGAACGGCTGGAGCACAAGAAGAAATTCTGCTAGTCCCAGGGACTACAAACCACGCTGTTTGGCCACAATTCGGTGGGAGGGAGGGGAAATGTGGGAGGGAAGGCCCAATGATCGGCCACAGTGGTGTTTGCTGGAGTGGACATTTGACTCAAACTAACTGGGGGCAGGCGAGGTGCTAAAGGCACCTGTGTTGGGGGAAACAATAAATAATACGATATGGCAAGTTACAATAAACATCAAAGGATTGCTGAACTTGTCTGTCTTCGCCGGAAATGTTTAATTGATTGCAGAATTGGCTTGAAGAAAAGAACTGAAAACCATTCGGTTGATGCCTTCATCCATTCAGCATCAATGGACATCATCATTCAGCTTAATAAAGTAGTAGTAAAAGAAGAATATGCCGTTTTTCTCTACCCGAAGGAGTCTCAAAGTGGCTTACATTCACCTTCCCTTCCTCTCCCCACAACAGACACCCTGTGAGGGAGGTTAGGATGAGAGAGCCCTGATATTACTGAAGAAGAAGAAGAGTTGGTTCTTATATGCCGCTTTTCTCTACCTGAAAGAGTCTCAAAGCGGCTTCCAATTGCCTTCCCTTTCCTCTCCCCACAACAGACACCCTGGGAGGTAGGTGAGGCTGAAAGAGCCCTGATATTACTGAAGAAGAAGAAGAGTTGGTTCTTATATGCCGCTTTTCTCTACCCGAAGGAGGCTCAAAGCGGCTTACATTCACCTTCACCTTCCTCTTGTCAAGCGTTGCAAGAACTCACAACAAGCTTCTTTAATAAAGGAAGTATTTATTGAGAAGTTACTTCATACACCTAAGCTAAAGAAGTCAAATCTGCCTGAGGACAGATTTGCCTCCCCTTATCAAGAGTATTCTCCCGCCTAAAACTTGAAAGTTCCCAAGGGAGGGGGAAAGGAGGCTGCAGGTGCCATAAACCATAGTGTTACAATTCGCACGTCCTTGGTCGTCTCTGGACAAGATAAGATGTTATGGTTACAAAAGGCAGACCCGGCCGAGAGGTTCAAAAGACAAATAATTCACAGCTCCCTGTGATAACAGGATGCAACAACATAGTTTCAGTTTCAAGCATGCAAGCATAATATATGGGCCTGGGGCCCCAAGAACAAAGCAGGGAAAAGATCAGACAAATAATCATGGAGAAACTCATGCTAACTCATGGCAGGGTTCAGCAGCAATCCTGACACCTCTCCCCACAACAGACACCCTGTGAGGGAGGTGAGGCTGAGAGAGCCCTGATATCACTGCTCGTACAATCCATCATGGAGATACTACAGATGAAAATATCTACTATAGATTCCCTGACAAGTTGCATGTTGCAATTCAACTTGAAAAAATGGGGGGTTTACAAAGAACCTGCAGTGGGTTTCTCCATGACCACTTCTTTGTGCTCTCTCAGCCAGACGATGTACTGTGACATGGAGAATTCCAAGATGGCGGCTCACAGCCACCACTTCTTCCCCTGTGGCTGAGGTACGTTGTCCCCATAGGTCTTCTGTTGGGCGTTGGGGCTGTCTTAAGTGGGGGAAGGCATATTTTGATTTTATTTTTTTAGTTTTTATTTGCATATGGGGCAGCGCAGGCGAAATGTGGCGGGGAGGGAAGATGGGGAGGGCTAGTTTTTATGATTATTTGCATATTTTAATTGCTTCATTTTTATTTGCATTTTTATTTGCATCTGGGGTGTGTGGCAGGGGGGTGGCTCGCTGACCTCACTTCCATGTTACCTCAAAGCCTGGAACACAATTCAGGTCTACCTGCACAATCAAAAAGTTGGAAAAGGCTGTTTTCAACTGCAGAGAGGCGACAGGGGGCTACTGAGGGGCGAGCTTTTTCGGTGATGGAACCTCGTCTGCAGGTAGCCCCTTCTCCTTCAGGCTGGTTTGACGCCTGCCTTGCTTTCTCGGAGATGCCGGGACAAAACGCTTCCGTTCACCCCGGCTTTTGATCAAAGGCTTGATCCTACAACACCATTTCAGAGTGTGCTTTTCAGTGGGAAAACTGCTGTTTTAAGAGGCTTCCTTCTTTGTTCTTAGACTCTGGAGGAGCTTTTGAAGTCTGGATTTTAATGAATAACATCTGCTGCTCTACGCTTTTATGATATTTTATTTTGCAAGCCTCCATGAGCAGCCTCTCTGGAAGAGGTGGCCTAAAAATGTTCCAAATGAATATGCTGCCTTGGATTCACAGGTGCCGGGGAAACATTTGTGTCTGCCCCAATTCCTCCCCCTCGTGAATTATAGCCTTCTAACTAGGGCCTAGTCTGCACACAATAGATAATGCACTTTCAATGCACTTTAGAAGTAGATTTTCCTGTTCTGCACTGGAAAATCCAGCTGCCAAAGCACATTGAAAGTGCAGTATCCCATGTGTGCAGACTAGGCCTAGGTGCCTTTCTAACTCCCTCCAGCACCACTTCTGGGTTTGCCTGATCTCGGGTTCTCCAGGGTCTGCAAGGTGCTCACAAGGGAGGGGGGGCATGATCAAGGAATGCAGCTTTCAACCTCCCTGATGAACTGCGGCCCTCCAGATGTCCATGGACTACAATTCCCATGAGCCCCTGGGCTCATGGGAATTGTAGTCCATGGACATCTGGAGGGCCGTAGTTTGACTACCCCTGGGTCAGAGTGTCAGATTAGGACAGCCTTTTTCAACCTTTTGGCCATGGAAGAACCCCTGAAATAAATTTTCAGGTCTCAAGCAGCCCCGGAAGTGGTGTCAGCTGGCCACACCTCCCTGCCACGCCCCCAGAAGTGACATCACCCCCAGGTTGAGCATCTTCTGGGAGCCATTTGCTCGAATCGTAGGGGAAAGAAAGGGCTGGCTGGAAAGACTACAACTTGGATTTCAGCCTTCAGCCTGTGAAGCCGATCTTTGGCCCCTGACCCAAAATTATCTCCCCTTCGAGTTCCCAACCTCCAGATGGGGCCTGGAGATTCCCTGGAATTACAGCTGCTCTCCATGTGACCGAGATTAGTTCCCCTGGAGGAAATGGCTACCTTTGAGGGTGGAGCTGGTGGCATCGCATCTCTACGGAGCTCCCCTTCTAACCCCCCCCCAGCTCTATCTTCCCCCCCCACAATCTGTACGAAATTCCATTCCCGGAGTTGCCCGCCTTATGTCCCCAAACGGGGTAGCCTTCCTCACGCGTGTCGTATGTAAAACGGTGTGCCGGAACAGTCTCTCTGTAGCCTGTTCATTCATAAATCCTTTCCGGCAAGCACAGAAGAGGCTGCGTTGGTACACACCTAGTTTCCTCTGACAGCTGGGAAGGCTGAGATTTATATATTTGGAGCGAGGATGTAATGTCTCCCGTGCTTTGCAAGGCAGCCCCTTGGCTCCAAGGCACCCCCCACCCTGCAAAGGAGAAATCCTCCAGCCATCAAGGGACGGACGGACAGATGTCAGCTATTCTCTGGCTAACTCATTTTCATGCAGAGAGATCATCAATGGAGAGCAACCCTCCAGCGCTAGTGAGAGGGGGGAGGTGCCTGGCCTTTTTCTACCACCACTGGGGGGGGGCGTGGGGGGGAGGGGTGTGTGGGGGGGAGGGAACGCTGCTTTTGATTGGAGAAGCGCCCCTTTTAATGCAGGTTTGCAAGGGGGCCGCCTGGATTCCCCTCTCCCCCCTCACTATTTCTTTAACAGCAGAAAATGTAGAGAACACGCACACCTTTTTAGATGCCTCGTGAGGATTTCACCCTCGGCACGCTTTTGTGAATGAAGAGGCTGCGGCCTGGGATGGGGTTGGGCCAAAAGCTCGTCCGGTGCTGCTAAATGAATGGGTTCATGAAGGACCTGGGGAGGTAGCCAAGTCCTAGCTGGCTTACGGTGACCCTGGAGGGTAGGAGACAGAGGCAGTCTGCCATGAACTGCCTGGACATCGCAACCCTGGGTGGTCCCCCATCCGAGTGCTAACCAGGGATGACCCTGCTTAGCTTTTGAGGTTGAGAGATCAGGCTCACCTGGCCCAACAAGGTGAGAGCACAGAAGATCTCAGGAGATAGACATGTGAGGCCCATGGTTTATTAACCTGCCCGTTCCATAGAGAAAGACAGGTATGGAATGTATTAATGATAAATATGTAAAACTGGGTGCAGCATCATCTGATGGGTTTCAGGAAACATCCAGGGGTAGTCAAACTGCGGCCCTCCAGAAGTCCATGGACATCTGGAGGGCCGCAGTTTGACTACCCCTGCCTGTTGAGCAAAACAGTTGAAGATCTTTTCTGGACTTCTGCTGTAAATTTTCTTGAGCCTGGAGGGGTGGGATGCTGGGAATTGTGTGGCTGGATCTGACTAAATCTCCATTTGGGAACCACCTTTGTCATTCTGGTCAGCCAGAAGTTCCGGGAAGCCCATGGAATCATTGAGACAATGATCGGTGCCCCCTCCCCCACTTCTGCCATCTAGCTTGCAAGGGTATACTGCCTCTGAACAGGGAGGCTTCATTAATAGGCATGATAGCTGCTATAAATGGACCAAGAAGAACCACTTTGCTGAGTCTGGCTACCTAATCCAGCTTGATATTTCTCAGAAACACTGCATGAAGGTGTTTCTCCCCAACCCTGTTCCTTTTTCCTAGTTTCTGGAATACAGAGGTAGACTGCCTTTTTTCTTCTGCTTTTAGCCGTCGTAGTTGCTGCACATCGATGGATCTAACATCGTAGGAGTCATGTTAAATGAGAGCAAAGCCCCCCTCCCCCTTATTCAATGTCCTGACTCCAATGGGGGCAAACCACCCACCCACTCACCCAATCCAGGCCATGGAGCCAGCATCCTTCCCCTGATTTTCATCTCCAGCATCTGATACTCAGAGGTGCACTGCCTTGGCACATAGAGGTTCCATTAGTTACCATGGTTTACTGCTTTTCATTGACCTACCTGCTCTCCATGAATTTATCTACTTTTTTAATAGTTCTAAAAAAAAACTATACGTTAACCACCAATATGAAGTGGCCATTCACTCTGAATATATACAGAAGATAACTTTTCAAATATATTATTATTAATACCAGTAAGGAAAGGTGATGAAAAATTATATATAGAATCACCCACTGGCTCCTCGTTCTTTCCACTGACATTCTTTTGGAGAAACAAAATTTCCCCTAAATTTTACCTTCATTGTGGCAGAAGGAATAAAGGCAAAGTGGGAAAGAGATCAAGGGCTGTTACTAGTTCTAGCTATATATATATATATAGCTGCTAAATCCAGACCTCTCCCCTCCCTTCCAAACCCCTCAAAAGGGGAAAACAGACCACTGCCTCAATTAGCAATGGGAAACCAGCACCCTCGAGAGATTTTATGCTTTGCTTCCCCCAGCTGATCAATTAGGTCCTTCTTGGAGATCTAAATGGTGTAATTCCCAAATTGGTCCTCTGTTCCCCACACTCACCCCCACCCCCCATAACCACACCCTTGACCTGCTGTATCAAACCCAGCGTCCATTCAAGAAAAAAAAAGGCATTTTGCTCCATGCCCAAGCTAGATCTCAGCCACTTCAGGGAGAGAGGGACACCCACACGAAAGCATTCGGAAAAGAAAACGAGAACAATCGACACCTCGCTTCTCTGTCTCCAAACATCATGGCAATTCTTCCCCGAAGGCTGTACCAGAGTGCCAATCCTTCCTTGCTTCCCAATGCCTCTCTTCCAGATCATTTACAAGACACCTCCCCCTCCCCAACCATAGCCCACCCAGGTGAACACTGCGGCAGCCTTTAACACCTTTCTTCTCTTTAAAAAATCCAAGTGATCAAGCGCACGGACCACAAATCCACATTTTCTTTTTTGCACAGCAGATGCATCTATTTTAAAAGGAGATACAAGCATGTTTTCTGCATAGGTTGCTCACCTCCGACGCACAGCAGAGACATGGTAGTGGCTTCAGTCTTGTTTTTCCAGCTGGGTTCGGCTCGCTGGCTTGGCTTCCAGCTGGGAAAGGGTGTGTGCCGGCTGGCAGAAAAATCACATCCTCTCCCACGTCTGCTTGCTCCTCCTTCGGAGTGTCTTAGCAGCCAGCCATCTTGCTTCAGCACCAAGGCCTGTGGACAGCTCCTGACGTCAGGATGATGAAAAGGAGCGAGGCAGAAAGGGGAGGGGCTTTTATGGAGGACCACCTGATCAGCCGAGGGTTTGGTTTTTTTTTTGGGGGGGGGAGGTTGCTTCTTAAAGGCACCCTTCAGTCCATTGAGTCTTTTTGGTGGCCTGAATGGGTACGTTTTCTTTGTTTTGAGGCCGATTTGAAGGTTCCAGATTAACGTCCCAGTCGTTTCAAGAGAAAACAAACTGACAAAAAGGGATTCCAGGGGAAGCAGAGAAATTTCATGGAGGGAGGATTAAAAAAAGGAAAAAGGAAAAAAGGAGAGGGGAGCCTGTGTGAAAACGTATTGAATTGAAAGAAAACCATGCAGGCAGATTGGAAGTGGGTGGGCAGAAGGGCATGCTCTGGGCATGGAATAAGGGTCACCGTGGGTGGGCAGGGAGTTGTAAATGTCCTACATTCTGCAGGAGGTTGGACTAGATGACACTAGAGGCCCCTCCCAACTCCATGATTCTAAGATTCTATGATTCACCTTTCTTATGCATGGTGAAGTTGTTTCCAACTTTTCTACCCTTTGGCAGTTTTCCTGCTTTGTCCCCCCCCCCCGCCACCCCTTATGCCCCTTTTATGCCATTGAGGCATCACGGGACAAAATATCAAATGGATATTTTAACAGCAACACTTCTATTCGGTCTTGTTAATGAGGTCCAGGAAAGGGATAACAGGAGTTTCACCAAGGCACAAGAAACATTTTTGCTCTCCAATTAATCCAGATATTATTCCAGTTCTAGAAGAAGAAGAAGAGTTGGTTCTTATATGCCGCTTTTCCCTACCCGAAGGAGGCTCAAAGCGGCTTACAGTCGCCTTCCCATTCCTCTCCCTACAACAGACACCCTGTGGGGTGGGTGAGGCTGAGAGAGCCCTGATATCACTGCCCGGTCAGAATAGTTTTATCAGTGCCGTGGTGAGCCCAAGGTCACCCAGCTGGTTGCATGTGGGGGAACGCAGAATCGAACCCGGCATGCCAGATTAGAAGTCCGCACTCCTAACCACTATACCAAACAGTTCTAGACACTGTCCCTAGATACAACCCTCTGTGGGAACCACTTTCAGAATCACAGAATCACAGATTCATAGAGGGGCCACACAGGCCATCTAGTCCAACCCCCTGCTCAACGCAGGATCAGTCCAAAGCATCCAAGAAAAGTGTGTATCCAACCTTTGCTTGGAGACTGCCAGTGAGGGGGAGTTCACCACCTCCTTAGGCAGCCTGTTCCACTGCTGAACTACTCTGACTGTGATAAAAATTTTTCCTGATATCTAGCCTATATCGTTGTACTTGTAGTTTAAACCCATTACTGCATGTCCTCTCCTCTGCAGCCAACGGAAACAGCATCCTGCCCTCCTCCAAGTGACAACCTTTCAAATACTTAAAGAGGGCTATCATGTCCCCCCTCAACCTCCTTTTCTCCAGGCTGAACATTCTCCTCAACCTATCTTCATAGGGCTTGGTCCTTAAAGAGGACCCCCCCCCCCATTCCAAGAAAGCTAAACAGGCTTTTGGACCCTGATTCAGAACTTCCAGAGGTATCCTGCCGGCCACTTTGGGACACAAGAAGGTAGACTCAGCACACCTCTGGTCTATTTCTACAACGCAATTCTTATGAAGGTTGCCTGGTTTAACCCTCCCTCTAGTGGCAAAATAGAGAATTGCACTATTTAAATTACAACCCTGCTTGTCTGATCTTAACCGATCTTGGGTTAAGCAGGGTTGGCCCTGGTTAATACTTGAACGCGAGGCCAACAAAGAAGTTCAGGGTTGTTACACAGAGCCAGGCGATAGCAAACCACATCTGAAGGTCTCTTGCCTTGAAAATCCTCCATGGTTCCCCCTAAGTTAAAGGTAAAGGTAAAGGTATCCCCTGTGCAAGCACCGAGTCATGTCTGACCCTTGTGGTGATGCCCTCCAGCGTTTTCATGGCAGACTCAATACGGGGTAGTTTGCCAGTGCCTTCCCTAGTCATTACCGTTTTACCCCCCAGCAGCAAGCTGGGTCCTCATTTTACCGACCTCGGGAGGATGGAAGGCTGAGTCGACCTTGAGCCGGCTGCTGGGATCGAACTCCCAGCCTCATGGGCAAAGCTTTCAGGCGGCTGCCTTACCACTCTGCGCCACAAGAGGCTCTTCCCCCTAAGTTAGACATGGCTTATTTGATTAACTTCATATCCGATTTAGCTTCCCAATGGGGACCCATGTGGCGTACATCATTTGCCTTGTCTCCAGCTTATCCTCACAACCACCCTCAAAGGTAGGTCTGGCTGAGAGTGGACGGCCAGCCCAACGTCACCCTACCAGCTCACTTGGCAGAGCAGGGATTCGAATGTGGGTCTCCCAGGCCCTAGTCTGACACTCTGACCATGCTGGCTCCAGTGTTTTGATGCCGCTTCCGGCTACTAAGAGCCAAATGGCACATTATGTTTTGTAAAAGGTCTGGTTGATGGAGCAAATGGCTTTCCCCACATCCCCCCTGCCATGGATAGGAGCTGCATTTTAAAGGAATGAGGAAGCCTGTGCAATTCTGGGGCCCCTTCCTGAGCCAAAATGGAACCATGGAGGTGCTGCAGTTCAAAAACAGAGTGAATGACCCTCCCAGGCCTGTGTCAGTGAGGGAAACCAGTGTCCGTAGGGGTGCAGTGGAAACCTCTCCTTATGCTGTGGCCCCCATCCAAATCAGGCTCCTGCAGAAATGCCATTCCCCACAGCTGCCCCCAAAGTAAGTGACTCGTCACAAAGAATCACGTGTAGCTTGGCTCCAAGGATCTGTGCTTGGACATTAATTCTCTCTTTTGCCTTTCTCCACAAGCCCTCTTCTCTTCGGTGTCTTCTTTTTGTAGGGCAACGGGAAGAGTGTTCGGTTAGGCGTAGGGAGGCCCAAATTCGAATTCACTCTGTGGTAAATTCACTTTGTGGTAAAAAGGGCCCCAGATAACCTGAGGCCAGCTGATGTCTCTCAGTCGAACCTACCTCACAGGGATGTGGTGACCCTCACTGGAAGAGGAGGAGGGATCTGTTGGCCAGAGCTTGGGATAAAAATATGAAAGTCTGTAAGTTTAAAGGTGTTTTGTTATCATCATGAGCCCCTCTGGGGAACAAAGATCTGAACAATAAGATAGAAATGATAAATAAATAGCTGGCCATGCAAGGAGCAATAGGAGCAAGTGTCTTTTAATTTCGTTGCTGCAGTCCCTATCTGCAATGATCTTGGAGCCCAGGAAAATAAAATCTGTCACCACCTCCATTTCTTCCCCATCTATTTGCCAGCCTGATCAATAGGGCCAGATGCCATGATCTTCGTTTACTTGATGTTGAGTTTCAAGCCAACTTTTGCACTCTCCTTCTTCACCCGCATCAACAGACTCTTTAGTTCCTCTTCGCTTTCTGCCATTAGAGTGGTATCATCTTCGAAATACTGTCTGTACTTCTGGAAGTTCTCGGTTCACATATCGCTGGAGCCTACCTTGTAGGATTTTGAGCATAACTTTGCTAACATGAGAAATAAGTGCAATGGTGCGGTAGTTTGAACATTCTTTGGCATTGCCCTTCTTTCGGATTGGAATGTAAACTGATCTTTTCCAATCCTGTGGCCACTGTTGAGTTTTCCAAATTTGCTGGCATATTGAGTGTTGCACTTTTACTGCATCGTCTTTTAAGATTTTGAATAGTTCAACTGGAATGCTGTCACCTCCACTAGCTTTATTGTTGCTCAGACTTCCTAAGGCCCATTTGACTTCACATTCCAGGATGTCTGGCTCCAGGTCAGTGACTACCCCCTCGTGGTTATCAGGGATGTTAAGCTTGCTCTTGTATAGTTCTTCTGTATAATTTTGCCACCTTTTAAAAACCTCTTCTGCTTCTGTTAGGTCCCTACCATTTTGGTCCTTTATCATAAACAGATATGTTTTGTATTTTATTTTTATTGCTCTGGTGTAATTCCGTAATAAACTACTACTACTACTACTACTACTACTACCACCACCATCACCACCACCACTACTACTATTACTACTGTACAAAGGTATTCTTGCCAGGTGCATTTCACATCAAGCAATGGGAGACAGCCAATTAACGGTGGAGATCTGGGGGGCAAATGAACAGCTGGCCAACCGTAGTGCTCCAAAGCCTAGCTAAGGTTCAGCCGGAGAAGCATGGCCTTTCAATTCCATCCAGAAACTCCTGATGAAAGTGGATGACTCAAGGATTTCAGACTAGTTCCCGATACATCTGACTCAAGGCTGTCCATTTTCCCTGGCAATCCCAGATCTTGGAAATGTGGGCGTGGAGACTGGAGAAGTGCAGGCCTTGCAGAGGGAAGGGACCTGAGCAAGGCTAAAGGCCAAAGAACAGGGCTGGCCAAACGGTAGCTTTCCAGATGTCCGTGGACTACAACTCCCATGAGCCCCTGCCAGCAGCAAAGGCCACCCTTGTTCAACGTTCTATTTTTCCACAGTGCTTTCTGCATTAAAACCTCCAGATGGCAACCTCCAGAGACATGGAATCGCACCTGAGAGAGATCAGTACTGCTGGAGAAAAGGGCTACACAGCTTGGTGCCATGGTTAGGAGTGCAGACTTCTAATCTGGAGAGCCAGGTTTGATTCCCTGCTCCTTCCCCACATGCAGCCAGCTGGGTGACCTTGGGCTCCCCATGGCACTGATCAAGCTGTTCTGACCGAGCAGTAATATCAGGGCTCTCTCAGCCTCACCCACCTCACAGGGTGTCTGTTGTGGGGAGAAGAAAGGGAAGGTGATTATAACCCACTTTGAGTAGAGAAAAGTGGCATATAAGAACTAACTCTTCTTCTTCTTCAGTAATATCAGGGCTCTCTCAGCCTCACCCACCTCACAGGGTGTCTGTTGTGGGGAGAGGAAAGGGAAGGCGACTGGAAGCCGCTTTGAGACTCCTTCGGATAGAGAAAAGTGGCATATAAGAGCCAACTCTTGTTCAGTAGTACCAAGACTCTGTCAGCCTCACCTACCTCACAGGGTGTCTGTTGTGGGGAGAAGAAAGGGAAGGTGATTATAACCCACTTTGAGTAGAGAAAAGTGGCATATAAGAACTAACTCTTCTTCTTCTTCAGTAATATCAGGGCTCTCTCAGCCTCACCCACCTCACAGGGTGTCTGTTGTGGGGAGAGGAATGGGAAGGTGACTCTTCCGCCTGCAGGTGGGGGTGGGGAGGCAGGGCGAGACCCGCTGCCTCTGCTTAGGAGACCCACCCAGCCCACAGGAGCTACACAAGAAGTGCCAGGCGACCAGATTTTTAAAATGGCAACGAAGCCCGCCCGTGCCTCCCCCCCCCCCGCCCATGTCCCGCTTTACCATTTTAAAAATCTGGTCACATTAGAAAAGTGGCATATAAGACCAACTCTTCTTCTTCAGTGATATCAGGGCTCTCTCAGCCTCACCCACCTCACAGGGTGTCTGTTGTGGGGAGAGGAAAGGGAAGGCGACTGGAAGCCGCTTTGAGCCTCCTTCAGGTAGAGAAAAGCGGCATATAAGAACCAACTCTTCTTTTTCTACTTTGGCGAGCAGACTGTACAGTAGCGGTAGCCAAACGGTAGCTCTCCAGATGTCCATGGACCACAATTACCATGATGGCAGGGGCTCATGGTTATTGTAGTCCATGGACATCTGGACAGGCACAGTTTGGCCGCCCCTGCTCTACGGCCTTGTACCCTTCCATTACCCTCTCTAGTGCTCCAGGGTTCTTCTAGCCCAGAGCTGGAACTTCCACCCTGCCTCCCCTGCACAGTTTTGTGAATCTAAACTCTCTGGCCCGGCCTGCAATTTGTCTTTCCAAAAGCAAAACTGAGATCTGGTGATCGTTGAGTTTGACCCAGGCTGGGGGCTGGCCTTTGCAAAGCATGGCCAATTCCTTCTGTCTGCCTGTTCAGCCGCCAAGAGGGAAATCTCTGCACGCTGAGAGAGGCGGGGGAAGAGCGGCCAGCCTGCCTGGAGCTGCAAGGCCTGAAGCCACAGTGCGGTTAAGGGCAATTACAAAGTCTTGGAAAATAACCGTCTGGTGGTGGGGAAGACCTCACCTCCCACCTTGCAGAGAGGGGGAGCAAAAGTTCTGCAATGGCACAGCTCAGGGAGGGCTGCTTCCATCTCTGGGGGGGTGGGAAGTGTGTGTGCGTTCTGTGACCCCCCCAACCAGGCAGCTGCTTTAGCAACAGCCAGACGGAAGCAGGAAACAAAGCCTGTGTCCTCCCCTGCTGTGACCCCTCAGCCACCAGGGTTCACAGATACACTGCCTCTGAGCAGGAGGCTCCATTTAGCTGTCCTTTCCTAGGTTAGGCCAAAAAGTCCATTTAGCTTAACGTCACATTTCTAACCATGGTTTGCCAGATGGCCCTGAGCAGTTACTACAAGCAAGTCAGAGATCTCCTCCTCCATTTGGCCTTTGGTCCTCAGAGGTAGTGTGGAGGGCTGAATCCCTCTCCTCCATAAATCCGTCTACGCTGGCAGCCTTCCCCCACATCTTGTGGCGGTTAGTTCCGTAGGACAGTTATGAAGAAGCAGTTCTGAAACAAACCGGCCAGGATGCCAGAACATCATTGTCTTCTGGAAGACAAACACATCGCCAAGCCTGATCAATGGCTATGATATAGGTCAGTGGAGCCTCCATGCACATGAGGAGTCTACCTGAAAAATCTGCCCACATTCAGAAGATCCATGGCTTTCCTTTTGCTCCTTGGCTGGTACGTGCCCTCGAATCTAATCCAGGGATTCACAGCTGGGGAAACCTGGGGTGACAAAAGAGTTCCCCAGGGGTCATCTGGCCTTTCTCAGACATTGGGGTAGCTGCTGACATCGCCAGGTGTCCCTGGAGCCCCCTTTCCCTGGGGCTCTGCAGGCCCAGTCTCTTCCTCCAATCGATGGATCAAATTGGCTGACTCTCACATCCTCCATCTGTGTCCACTTCTCTGGAGGGGCCTGACATCACTTCCGGGGGGGCCCTCGACGCCTGGAAAGTATTCAGGGTTTCCTCCACAGTCGAAAGATCGAAAAAGCCTGCTCTAATCCAACATGTCGATCCTGGTCCTCGAAACCACGACACCCATTCCCAGGTAAAAACCACCCGGCGCTGCTGCTGCTGCAGCCCCCCCCCTTGCTTTCCTAGACCACAGCCTCCAGCCTCCAGGAAATCTGCTTTGCTCCCCTCCCATTCTTGCAAACAACCCTGGGGGTGGCTGGAGGTTGGCGGAGAGGAAAAGAGTTCGCAGTGGCTCCAAGAAACCAATCATTTAGCCTTCCCCCCCCCCTCGGTTCTTCCCCCCCCTCCTCTTGGGGACACACCCTCCCCGTTGCATCCCCAGCCGGGTCTGTTGTTGTTGTTGTTGTTGGTTTTTCCCTTGCCTGAAAGGCCACCCAGAATCCAAGGCATCCGCTCCAGCCGGGCTTCGGTTTGGGAATGGCACCCTTTTCCACAACCTTTTGCCCCTCTGGATGGCACTGCAGCCAAGGTCTGCTCTAAGCCCAGCGGCCCTTCCACCCTTTCCTCTCGCACATCGCCTGGTCCGACTGTGCAGTCCCTTGTCTCTGCGGAAGAGTTAATCTGGTCCAAAGTCCAGAGAGAGACAGAGAGAGAGAGAGAGAGAGAGAGAGAGGGTGGCCGTGGGGGTCTCTCTTCTCGGCAAGGATGCTGCTTGAAGCCCCGCAGCAGTCTGAGGGGCATGCGAGACCCTGGAACGTCGGGTAGGACCCCTCCCCACCGACTGTTTCCAGTGACATGGAGTTCCCTAGGCCCACCGGAGTGTCCGGCCAGAGCAGAGAGAGCACGGTGAAATGGCAGCTTTGTTACGACATGGCGGCCAAGACCTGGTGGATGGTGAGTAAGTGGCGTTCGGTAGGGCCGTCGGATCGTGGCCCGGGATAAGTCTATGGTGTGGCCTCATTTGGAATCGTGCGTGCAGCCCTAGTCCCTGCACCTTAGAAAAGATATGAAATCCCCAGACGATTACGAGCATTTTGCCAATGTGATACTATGACTACTACTGTGACAGTATATTGGAAGAGCAACCACTGACGAAGATAAAACAGAAAGCGGGTCACTTAACCTGGGATCCCGTTTTGGTTGACTCTTTATGTTTGAGCATTTAGACTTTATGTTATAACCTTTTCACCTATAAACATAGAGAAGACTACTGCATCATTGTGCCTTGTGAATTCCTTTTTTCTTCTGAGTCCACATTGAGGAATCCACGGTTCTATACTTGATTGGTGACTTCCTCAGAAAAGATAGCCTAGCACTGGGAAAGGGGCAGAAAAGGGGGACTGAAACGATGAAGAGGATGGAAGACCCTTCTTAGGAAGAAAGGTTAACGCAGTGAGGGCCGTTGAGCTTGGAGAAACTATGACTGAGCGAGGCTTACAAAGTTAAGCATGGAACAGAGAAGATAGAGAAAGAACTCCCCCCCCACACACACACACACTTTCTCACAATACAATGAAATGAATGGGCAGTAGGATTAGAACAGAGCAAAGGAAAGGACCAATAACATCCGGAAGAATTTCCTGACATTTAGAGCAGTTTCTCAGTGGAACAGGCTCCCTTGGGAGGTGGTGGGTTCTCCATCTTTGGAGATTTTTAAACAGAGGCTGGACAACCATTTGACAGGGAGGCTGATTCTATGAAGGCTTAAAGGGGTGGCAGGTGACAGTAGATGAGCGATAGGGATGTGAGTGTCCTGCATAGTGCAGGGGGTTGGACTAGATGACCCATGAGGTCCCTTCCAGCTGTATGATTCTATGATTCTATTCTATGATTCTATGTGGGATTCACCACTGCAGGACGTGGTGAAGGCTTCTAGCATGGCCAGCTTCAAGAGGGGAGGGGATAAACATGTGGGGCTGAGGACCATGCGTGGCTTTTAGCCACGTAATATAGGTAGACCGCTCTGTTTGGAGCGGTGATTCTCCGTATTCTTGGTGCTGGGAAAGGGTCTGGTCCTCCCTGGTGGACCTCCTGATGGCACCTGGGTTTGGTCCACTGTGTGACACAGGGGGTTGGACTAGATGGGCAATTGGCCTAATTCCACATGGCTTCTCTAATGTCTCGGGGGGGGGGGGGGACACATGAGTTGTTCTGGCAGAGCGGGAACCTTTCGGCACAAATTCAAAATCCATCAGTACCTTTTTAACTTTAATTTTTAATTAACAATTTCTGTACACATAAAAGAAACAAAAGGAAGGTAATAGAAAGAACAGTATGACAGAGGGGAAAGAAAAGTCTAAAAGTACAAAGAGCAGACATAATCAGATTCACGACAGTTCGTTTTGATCCCGGTCTTCCATAGCATAAAACATCGCTTGCTAAGTCAGGTTTGCCTTATATAGCTAAATGACTTTTATACTTCTTACAGTACTCTCTGAAATCACAAAGCCATCCAATCGCTTTTCTTTCTGAGTTGCAAGAAATCCACAATTGGCGGATTTAGTTTCCGAGTAGCAAGAAAGAAAGTTGTTCTCCGTTCGATGTAAGTTTAGTCATTTCTGCAAGTTCTCTCAAGCTCATCTACCAGCCTTCTACGTAGGAAAAAAATCCATCAGTATTTTCTCACGTCTAAAATGCCGGTCTTCAAGAACATAATTTTGTAGATCACTTTGGGGGTGGGGGAGCCTTTTGGTTTCTAAAACTTGCAATTGAATGAATGGCCCCAATCCTGTGACACATTTGTTTCCCTTCCCATCGTTATGACTGGGAGCGGGGGTGTTCAGAAGTGCTTCACCATTGCCTGTCCTCCAAGTCATGCTCCGAGTGCTCCTTGATCGTTTCCCATCCAAATACTAGCCAAGGTCAGGCCTGCTTAACTTCCGAGAGCTAATGAGGTCAGGCTACTTAGGTTACCTCTAAACCAAGCCTCATAGTTTTCGGTAGATCTTGAAAACTGCTAACCGTTTTTCATGTTTCTCTTCAATAAACTGCCAAATCTGATAGGATATGAATTTTAGCGGGGGTGGGGGGGGGGTGAAGAAACAATGTTCAAAGTAAGAGAATATACCTTCAAAGCTTTTTTGCATGCAAAGAGAATTTGCTTGAGAATCCCATCCGTATTACTGTCAGATTTAGATTTAAAGAAAACTCCTGTTGTTGTTTTTTTACAAGTGGTTGTTCATAGGGGTGGTGGTGGGGAAACAAACTAATTTCTGGGGGTTGTTTCAAAATCCTTGCAGTTTCAGCAGCTCAGGATCCAGGAGCTGTGTTTCTTGGAGAAACAGGCCAGCAAATGTATGCAAAAAATTGTTAAGAAAATTCTGGAGATTTTAAATAGAGAACAAGGAAATGGGTAACATTCTGGGTATTCAGATAGGGCAGAAAGAATGGCAGATTCTGCCCCAGAGAAGGGGAGCCAGAGATTCTGGAAACCTGGAGTCCAGACCTCGTTCTGCACACATAGGATAATGCACTTTCAATGTGCTTTGGCAGCTGGGTTTCCCTGTACAGAACAGGAAAATCTACTTCTAAAGTGCATTGGAAGTGCATTATCTATTGTGTGCAGATGGTGAAGATAACAGGGACATTATTGATACCGGTACCTGGGAAATCCCCATTTTGATGCCTTTTTTTTTTTTTTTTGCCTTTGTGCAAACTGAAGACCGACAGCCAGCCAGATGAAGAGAGAAATCTGGCCCCAGACTTCAGGAACAAGCGGCAAAAACGACTAATCGCTTTTAAAAATAAAAATTGGGCAGCCCTTTGAAAGCGACGCTTTCCTCATTTGTCAGGCGGCACAGAGGTCTTTGTTCTCTTTCTCTCTCCTCTGAATGAGCAGGTCTTTTTAAAAACGATATCAAAAACCTGCCAAATCTGCTTCAGCAGACATGAAAACAGGATGAGTCGGGGACCGAGGGCCCTCTGTCAAATGGCCTCTGGTCCTCTGGAGAGAGCAGGCGTCTTTCCCTGCTTCCACCCTGACTTGAGAACGGAAAAATACATCAGTAGAAGTGAGGCACGAGGGGCAAGCATTTATTGATGAATCTATTGAGTCCGTATCTTGCCTCACCCTTCCTTCCATCTCTCAAAAAGGAAAGAAGGAAAAAAAAGACACCTTTGCTGAAATATCAGTAATATGCAAGTTGTTTTAAAAAATGGGTTGGTAAAAAAGGATGAACGAACTCGAAATTTCTCTGACTACGGCTAGCCGTAAGGAGAGTTCAGTGGGGTTCAATACCATAATGTCCACCTAAGCAACCACTTTCTCCAGGGGAACTGACCTCTGTCCCTTGGAGAGCAGTGCAAATCCCAGGAGGCCTCCAGGAGATCTCACAAAGGTTATTGATAAAGCAAAGGGAAATACAATGGGCAAAATACACCAAGCGAAAGCAATAAACCCAATGTATGGGCATAAAGGATACCGTAAACTTCTGTGACGTGCACCACCAGTTTTTATAAACTTATGACATAATGCAATGCAAGTAAAGTATCTGTGCAGTGCAACATTAACACAAAAACGTGTTAGCTTTTTTTCCCAGAAGGATAAGTCCTTCTAAACAGAGCCCAGAGCCATAAAGATAATGCAGTCCTGCTGTAGAGCAGGGGTAGTCAACCTGTGGTCCTCCAGATGTTCATGGACTACAATTCCAATGAGCCCCTGCCAGCATTTGCATGGAATTGTAGTCCATGAACATCTGGAGGACCACAGGTTGACTACCCCTGCTGTAACGGTTCCCAGGGGCTAGCTCCGTCTTGTTCTGATTGCATTTCTTCCTGCTAAGAAATCATAGAATCATAGAGTTGGAAGGGGCCATCCAGGCCATCTAGTCCAACCCCCTGCTCAACGCAGGATCAGCCCAAAGCATCCTAAAGCATCCAAGAAAAGTGTGTATCCAACCTTTGCTTGAAGACTGCCAGTGAGGGGGAGCTCACCACCTTCTTAGGCAGCCTATTCACCACCTCCTTAGGCAGCCTAAGTGAACCCATGAGTCTTGGGTTTACTTCTTAGCAGGAAGAAATGCGGTCAGAACAAGAGGGGCTAGCCCCTGGGAACCTCTACAGCAGGACTGCATTGTCTTTATGGCTCTGGGGGATGGGATAGACTCATGGATTTCTGGGGATTAAAATGACAGGAATGAGAGCTTTCCTTGTAAGTCATCAGAATGACTGAATAATCTAATTGCACTCGCTGTGGGAGAATGGCCAGCTCTTCCCCAGCACTGTCGGGTTAGAAGGACACACGACTATAGCATGACTCATACAGAGATGCATCAGGCAGCCTCCTCTCCCAGCGACAACTTCACGCTCACTGGAAGCGTTACTTTTAAGAATGTTTCTCATTCTTACGATGCACAGGCTGTTTCTCTCATAACGTATGGTTTGGCAATCTCCCCACCTTGATCGAACAGAGGAGCATTCACAAAATTTGTTAGAAAGATAGAGAAATCGTTTTTGAGACAGGCCCAGCACAACTGTGAGAGACTTAGAGGAAATGGGAGGGGAGGGAGGAAACAAAATCCTGTGACAGCAGCAGCAAGTGTGTGTGTGGGGGGGCAATAGCCATTTTTGTCCCTTTTCGGATTGTCCATATGATATTTCAGGCTCTTTTAGGGACTTCGACAGTCACGCATGAGCCTCGTGCACCATCGAGGCAAAAACCATATTCCAAATATGTCGTACTGGGCAGCTTTGGATGGTTGTGAGCAAGAACGGGCAGTGGAGCTCTTTTGCATTGAGCCAGATCTCCCAGCTCAGTTGAGCCCTCAATCTGCCTCTGCAAAGATTCACCCTCAGTCCTGGGCACCCACCCCCTGGCTGAGGATCTCAGCTCATTCCTTCATCCATCTTGAGACCCTGGAGAGCTAAAGCCAGGCAGAGTGGACCATGCTGAGTCACATGGGCTAAGGGCTGAGAACCTCCAGCCAAAAAGACTCCAGGTGCCGGGAAAGACTCTTCTCTGCCTGAGACCAAGGGGAGAGCAGCAGCTCTGAATCATAGCACTGGAAGGGGCGATAGAGCCCATCTCAATGCAGGATCAGCCTCAAGTATCCAGGGCCTAGTCTGCACACAATAGATAATGCACTTTCAACGCACTTTAGAAGTAGATTTTCCTGTTCCGCACAGGAAGATCAAGCCGCGAAAGCACATTGAAAGTGCATTATCTATTGTATGCAGACTAGGCCCAGGATAGCTGCCTGCCCATCCGCTGCTTGAAGACCGCTAATAAGGGGGAGCTCACCACCTCCTTAGATGGCCTATTCCACTGCTGATCTACTCTGTGAGAATGTTCCCCTGATATCTAGCAGGTACCGTTCTACACGTAGTTTAAAGCCATTCCTGTGGGTTCTCTCCTCTGCTGCCAACAGGAAGCTTTCTCTGCCCTCCTCCAACGGACAACCTTTCCAATACTTAAAGAGAGCAATCACATCCCCTCTCAACCTCCTCTTCTCCAGGCTGAACATTCCCAAGTCTCCCCTGACAGAGTTTGGTCCTCAGGCCCCGGATCCTCCTGGTTGCTCTCCTCTGCACCCTCTGCATTTTGTCCACGTCCTTTTTGCAGTGAGGCCTCTAGAACTGCACAGAGGACTCCAGGTGGGGTCTGACCAATGCGTCATCCAGTGGGGCTAAAACATCTTGAGGGTTTCACGCTACCTGGCCTTGTCTTCCTGCATTCATGGGTGCTTGCTAAAGTGCTTCCACTTTGAAGACTGCAAAAGAACATGGATCTAGCAGAAACGTGGGGCAAAAGCTTTCCCTGGGAGCTAAGAAGTGCCAGCCGACCGTTCTGCCACAGAAGCAAACAACCGGCTTGGAGAAAGCAAGTCCTTCTGATAATTGCCCGTCTATCAGAGTACAGTCTGTTTAGATCTGTGTGCATGGGAAAGATCTCGATGGGTGGGCCGCGTTCCCGGCTGCCTGGCGCGGTTATGCCAAACCAAAGCCCAGGCCAAAAACACAGCAGCCTGGGCTAGTGATGCAATTCCCTCCCCACCCCCAAGTAGTTTTGAGTCCCTCGGGTATCAATTAAAGCACCAGAAGCGTCTGGCTGGACTGGGTCTTCGGTGGTGAGGATGCAGGCCAGGCTTCACCTTGTGAAAACTTTGACAGCCGTCCAAAAATGTAGGCACTTTATCAATAAAGGACGATGGATATTTGAGCTGCTGTCAAAATGATTTGGAGATGGACACACAGTCACTCTCTCCGATGAACCTTAACCCCCAAATTTCTCAGAAGGATCTTTGTCAGAAAGTCTTCGTGGGCTTCCCCGGGAGCACAATTACACTCCAGGAAGCTTCTGCACAAAACCTACATCTCATTTGGAGAGCCAGCTTGGGGTAGTGGTTAGGAGTGTGGACTTCTAATCTGGAGAGCTGGGTTTGATTCCCTGATCCTCCTCCACATTCAGCCAGTTGGGTGACCTTGGGCTCGCCACAGCACTGATAAAGCTGTTCTGACCAAGCAGTAATATCAGGGCTCTCTCAGCCTCACCCACCTCACAGGGTGTCTGTTGTGGGGAGAGGAAGGGAAGGCAATTGTAAGCCACTCTGAGACTCCTTCAGGCAGAGAAAAGCGGCATATAAGAACCAACTCTTCTTCTTCAGTAATCTCAGGGCTCTCTCAGCCTCACCCTCACAGGGTGTCTGTTGTGGGGAGAGGAAAGGGAAGGCAAATGTAAGCCGCTTTGAGACTCCTTCAGGTAGAGAAAAGAGGCATGTAAGAACTCTTCTTCTTCTTCTTCTTCTTCTTCTTCTTCTAATCTATAGTAAATTTGCAGTTTTGATTTCAATTGGGACAGTTCTCAGAGCTGCCTTGTGTCTAGTTCTGGCTAATAGTCATTCAAAAAAGACCACTGCTCTGAAAGTGTCAAATCGGCACAGATCTGCACTGTTGTAAACAATTTTATAGCATCTCCTTTGAGGAAGGAGGGATAGTTGTATGCAGTTACCCCCAAGCATCCCTCTGCCCCACCCCCCAAAGCTCACTTTGGTTTGTAATTTTTTTTGTAAACATCAAGCATGCAAATGAGGTGTACCTGTTTATGTTACTGGATGATGGCAAGCAGGGCATTTGCCCAGGTGCCTGTGGATGGGGGGCACAGGTGATGTGGGGGTGGCCAGGAGCAAGTTACAATCTGAACTTAGGCAGCTGGTGAGTGGGTGGGCAGAAGGGACTGTGTGCTTGGCTCCTGAGGCCCTTTCTTGCCTGCCCAAGGAAAAGCCCATCACCACTTTGGGATTGGAAGGCGAATTTCTTCCAGGCCAGACTGGCCAGGGATTCTGGTTGGGGGAGCATCATCTGAGCATGGAATTGGAGTCACTGTGGGTGGGGAGGGAGTTGTGAATTTCCTGCATTCTGCAGGGGGTTGGACTAGATGACCTTGGAGGAACTTTGGAGACCCACAAACTTCTGATTGGTTGCCTCCAGTGATTGACAGGCTGAGGGGCGGTGAGTAAAGGGCTCATTGCTCAGTCTTGTGCCTTTTCCCATGCTATTGAGGAGGGGAAAATGCACCATGCGGCAACTGAAAACAGCCAGACGGCTTAGCAATATGGAGGGGTGAAGAGACGCGATTTGCTATCCTGCAACTGCAGGCAGGAGACAGCTCGTGATTTTGCCTTCTGTGTGGAAATGGCCATAGTTGGAAATTTACTTATCATAATCCAGCCAGGAAAACAATTAATTTGTAAATTTTATTCATTTATGGTTACATTTATACCCCACCCTTCTTGGTCCTGCCATCCCAGGGTGTGTTACAGCATAAAATGTGGTCTGAAGTGAAATTGAATGGTTTTCAACATTTGGAATTCTGATCCTATTCACTTTCTAGTCCCTCATTGTCTGGTTTCAACTTTCCCAGCAGCAGGAACAGAGTCAGGTAAGATGGCAAGTGATATCGGGAGATATGTACCTGAGAGGGACATTATCCAGCCAACACAGTTTACTGCTGTTCTCACTGAACAGGACAGTTGGTGACATGTACACAACACTCCTACTTTCCACTAACCACTGCACTATCTGTGCCCTCACATGATTGTTTTTTTTTGGGGGGGGGGCTTCTGAATCTATATAAACATGTGCTTCCACTATCCTTGGTTCTCTGGGGCTGTAACTGCTAAGCAGGGGTAACACTTTGTTTTTACTCTTTGGTAGACGGGCAGGGCTGTGCAGATTAGGGGCTATTCTAGCCTGAAGACAATGTTTTGTGATAAGCAGCCCATCTTCAGGACATGTGAAAGAGAAATGCATTGCATGTACTATCAAGTGTGTGTACGAAACAAGAGAGAAGAGACAGAGGCTCAGATTATCCCCTGGTAACAATGAGTTAGTCTAGGAGCTGGGAAACCCAGGTTCAAATCCCAACATTGCCATGGAAGCTTGCTGGCTGATCTTAGGCCAGTCATACTTTCTCAGCCTAACCTACCTTATAGGGTTGTTGTGAGAATAAAACAGAGTAGAGGAGAACAATGTAAGCAGCTTTCGGTTTTCACTCCCATTGGGGAGAAAGGTAGGATACAAATAAATAAAATAAATAGGAACAAAAGAAATGGCTGTGAAAGGATCAGGTTCTCTTTGCGTGAGAGAAAATATGACTTGGGGTCTGAGCTCTTTCAGTTGTCTTTATAACATTTATGTCAGGACATTTGGACTTGGTTTAGTCCTTAGTCCCTCCAGAGAAATAGAACTGCAGAGTAACAGAGTATTTGAAAGTATGCAGTTATTACTTATCTTTGTGGATGAGGTACAGATCCAGAGTCACACCACTTTGAGATTTAAAAGAGAGTAATATTTACTGGAAAGATTATTTACACATATATATATTTACATATATATATATATATATGATATTCATCTGCTTCAGTCTCCTAACTGAAGCAGAGTACAAAAACTTAAAGAGTAGATACAAAAGTAGCATATTGCAATACTCTATGGTTAGGCTGCAAGCAGACTACATGCCCACACATCAGCAGATGGAGAGAGCTGAGCCCAGTGATGGCTGCCCCTTACTCGAACAAAGGTACATGGAGCTTCTTTTCCTGAAAAAAGAGGAGTGGGTAGGAGCCCATCTTAAACAAAGGAATCCCCAGAGCATGCACTCAGTTTTTCCCCACTGCAACCACACCAGTGACCACTTGATGCCACTAATAAGCACACAGGTATAGCTTAGCTGCTTTAACAGCTTAACAACATCCCTTCAAGGTTGACTTCACCAAATTACTTCCTGAATGCGATTTCAATAGTATTTAAGCAGTCACGAGTGGGACCTGATATATTCAAGTTTGCCAATTCACATATATAACAGAGAGGAGAAGGCCTGCTTGAAAATGAAAATAAAACCAGAGCATGTGGGAGTTCTTGATAAAGGGCCCCCTCCGGGAGATAATCAACCTATCTCTCACAACAGGAGAATTCCCAGAGGGTTTGAAAGAGGCTGTGGTACGTCCACTGTTGAAAAAAACATCTCTAAATCCACAAGAGCCTAACAACTACAGGCCCGTTTCACACTTAGCGTTTCTGGGCAAGATGATAGAAAGGGCAGTCGCAAACCAACTGATGGAATACCAGGAAGAAGCTTCCGTCCTAGACCCATCCCAGTCAGGCTTCCGGCCTGGCCATGGGGTAGAGACAGCGCTAGTCGCCCTGATGGACGACCTCCGTCGCCAGTTGGATCGAGGTGGGTCGGCACTGCTGATATTATTAGACCTCTCAGCAGCGTTCGACACAGTCGATCACGAGCTTCTAGCTCGCCACCTCATCGATGCTGGAATACGAGGGACAGCCCTTCAATGGCTGATCTCCTTCCTCCAGGATCGTGGACAGAGGGTTGCAATAGGAGAGAAAACATCAGACCATCAGCAACTTACTTGTGGAGTCCCACAAGGAGCGGTCCTCTCTCCTATCCTATTTAACATCTTCATGCGCCCTCTCGCACAACTGGTACGGAAGTTTGGGCTGGGTTGTCATCAATATGCAGATGACACCCAGCTCTTCCTCCTGATGGATGGCCGCCCTGACTCTCCCCCAGAAGCATTAGCCAGCTGCCTAGAAGCAGTGACGAGAGTACTCAAGCAGAGTCGTCTGAAGCTCAATCCTTCAAAGACGGAGGTCCTGTGGCTGGGCAGGAAGGGCCCAAGTGAGGAAGCGTGCTTGCCTACCCTGGATGGTGTGCAGCTCTCTACGGCTCACTCCGCCAGGAACCTAGGTGTGATTCTGGACGCCTCCCTCACAATGGAGATCACAAAGGTAGTGCGGCTGGCATTCTACCATCTCCGCCAAGCCAAACTACTAGCTCCCTACCTGGCCCCGGAACACCTAGCCACAGTGATCCATGCGACGGTCACCTCTAGACTGGACTTTTGTAACTTGCTCTACGCAGGCCTGCCCTTAGCCCTGACCCAGATACTACAAGTAGTTCAAAATGCAGCAGTCAGGATCCTTACAGCAACACCGTGGAGGTCTCATATCCAGCCTATTCTCCACCAACTGCAGTGGCTACCAGTTGAATTCCGGATCAGACTAAAGGTTCTGGTAATTACCTTCAAGGCCATACGCGGTCAGGGCCCAGTGTACCCGAGGGACTGCCTCCCCGCCTATGCCCCCAAAAGATCTCTGTGCTCTACTGCCACCAATTAGCTAAGGATCCCTGGCCCTAAAGAAGTCCGCCTGGTCTCGACCAGGGCTAGAGCATTCTCTGTTCTGGCCCCTACCTGGTGGAATGAGCTCCCAGAGGAGATCAGGGCCCTGACGGAGCTTAAACAGTTCCACAGGGCCTGCAAAAAGGAGCTCCTCCACCAAGCATTTGGCTGAGACCAGACGTAATCAACAGTGACCAAGGGCCCCGGCTCCCCCCCACCCCCTCCTCAGAATCCCATCAATAAGCCCTGGACCTGTTTGTATTACTATATTGTTTACTGTTATACTGTGTTGTTATTTGGTTACAGTTATTAGTTATCAGTTATACATGTTTTACAGACTGTTTTATGTATTGTTCTCTGTTATAATGTAAACCGCCCTGAGCCTCCAGGGAGGGCAGTATAGAAGTATGATAAATAAATAAATAAATAAATAAATAAATAAATAGTGACATCTTATTGTGCTCCATTACATGCATCAAAGCATCTTCTGCCAGGTTCTGGTACAGGATCTGGCATAACACTGCTAAATCAACAAAAATAAAGTCCAATAGTGCCTTTATGACCAACAAACATAAATAAATAAATAAAATTCAAGGCATGAGCCTTGAGTGCATGTACTCTTCCTCAGACTCAAAAGCTCACGCCTTGAATAAATCTTATAGGTGCTCTTGGACTCTATTTTTGTTGTGCTTCTTCAGACCAACGCAGCTACCCACTTGAATCACTGCTAAACCAGTCAAGGATGGGCTGTTTTCTATTTTGGGGGCGGGGGGGTTAGCTCTGGCCACCTTTCAGCTTTGTATAAAGAAGGGGTCCCTAACACGGACCTTTCAGCTGTTCACTGGCATCTTTCCTGGTGCCCACCAAGTAATTTTAGAAAGTAGGTCTGGCCATGTTGGGTTCTTCCCCAACAAGGCTTCTGATCAGCCATTGGAGATTGGATGGATGATACAGATATTAAAAAAACAATCACATTTCCTTCATCAGCAGCTGCCCCGCCCCCCCAGCACAGGGCCTTTCTCTGTGTGACTGAACATAAGCTATGGCAGCCAGTTTGTGGCTTGTTCTGCCTTACACAGCAGCCATTTTGTGAACCGTTTTGTGGCAGCCATTTTGTGGCTGGGCTCACTATATTATCCACGTTCCAAAAGTGGCTGCAAGCTGGAAATACTAAGGACCCCAGTATAAAGAATCAGAGGACACCAGAAACAGAAGAAGAATTCATACCTGCTGGGCCATAGTCCTTGTAAATTTTGCATTTGCTGTGAGCAAAGGGTGAAATCCGCAAGAATATTAATCCCAGGATATGTAGATGCCCTAGAGAAGGTGTTTCCCATTATGACTTTCAGATTCATTCTCTGACATTTTAATTCCTTTCCTAAAGAACTATTGAAAATGAGGACAGGAAGGGGCTGAGAAAACCCTTGTTTGTTGCCATTGCCAACCCCTGGCACTGGTCTACCTTACAGGAATGTTGTCACAAAACCAAACCGCTCATGAGACCTTTTAACTTGTGAGCCTGACCACAGAGAGAATGGCTAGCAGAAGAAAAAGAAGAAGAAGAAGAAGAAGAAGAAGAAGAAGAGTTGGTTCTTATATGCCGCTTTTTCCCTACCCGAAGGAGGCTCAAAGTGGCTTACAGTCGCCTTCCCATTCCTCTCCCCACAACAGACACCCTGTGGGGTGGGTGAGGCTGAGAGAGCCCTGATATCACTGCTCGGTCAGAACAGTTTTATCAGTGCCGTGGCGAGCCCAAGGTCACCCAGTTGGCTGCATGTGGGGGAGCGCAGAATCGAACCCGGCATGCCAGATTAGAAGTCCGCACTCCTAACCACTACACCAAACTGGCTCTAAAGTTCACTGGCTCTCAAGTTCACTCTCAAGCAAGTTCACAGACTTTAGTATTCGAGAGAATGTTTAAATGTCCGCTTTCCAATCCCTCCCTCAACAGGAATACACACAAATCGCCAGCTCCAGCTGCCACTGGAAAATAAAATAAGCGCTTAGATTCTTGCAACCTCAATTGCTCTACCCACTGGAGGACAAAGCTGAATTGCTAACAGCTGGCCTTAGGAAAGGGGGGAGGAATCAATGTCAGCCAACTCCATTGAGGAGGAAGGATGGGAACCTGGGAATGATCATGTAAGGCCTGCCAAAAACCCACATAGAGGCGTTTGAGGCCATGGTCCTCCAGTCTCTTAGAAAGTCTGAGTCTTCAATCTCGGGTAGGGGCTCTGTTGAAAAGCACTCTAGACCTGCTCAGAAATCTCTCTCTTTAGTAGCTGCTGAACTACAGAGAGACATTTGGAAGAGTGGTACTGGGATGGAGCCCCTGATTGTATTGGGCGGCCTTATGAGGAGGGCTTCCTGAGATCATAAGAAGACATTTTAAAAATCATAGAATTATAGAATTGGAAGGGACCTTCAGGGTCATCTAGTCCAACCCCCTGCAGAATGCAGGAAATTCACAACTATCTGCCTACCCACAGTGACCTCCGTTCCATGCCCAGATGATCCCTCCCCCCCCCCCCGCAAAAAAAGAAACAGAATTCCTGAAGAGTCTGGCCTGTATGCTACAATAGCAAAATGGAGACTAGAAGAATCTATCTCTAGATCAGTATGGCCAAACTGTGGCTCTCTAGATGCTCCTGAGCTACAGTTACCATGAGTCACTGCCAGCACACAATGGTAATTGTAGTTCAAGGACATCTTCACCTAATAGTGCGTGTGTTCATCCACAAACACCGGAAAAGGAGAGGCAGGTGCCGGGTGCCACTGATTTAGAGGAGGGGCACGTATAAGCAGGCTGAAATGGGAAACAGCATGCATGTTCTTATACAACCCCAAGAGGGCAGGGGCTGGGTTCCCTCCTCTGAGACCACCTTGAATGGTGACATTCCAGTACTTGCATGCAAAACATTGTTGTAGGCGAACCCATCAAAAGGGAGCAACTCAATCCAGTCATCCTTCTGGGAAGAGATGCAGCAGCGTAAATACCGCTCTAGCACTTGGTTCACTCACTCAGCTTGGTTAGTCCCTGCTCTGACCCGAGGAGCTTTAATAATTCCCACCAGAAGTTGGCAATGAACTGAGTGCTCTGATCAAATGCAACTTTACTAGAGGCACTGTAGAAACAAAAGATATGCTGGATGAATAGGGTGGTAAGACACTGGCCATGGAGGGGGGTGGGAGCACAGGGGATGAAATGTGCCTTCTTTGAGAAAAGGTCCACCACCACCCGAATGGCAGTCTTTTGGTGCAGTGGTTAGGAGTGCGGACTTCTAATCTGGCGAGCTGGCTTCGATTCTATGCTTCTCCACGTGCAGCCAGCTGGGTGACCTTGGGCTAGTCACAGCACAGATAAAGCTGTTCTGACTGAGCAGTGATATCAGGACTCTCTCAGCCTCCCCTCCCTCACAGGGTGTCTGTTGTGGGGAGAGGAAAGGGAAGGCAACTGTAAGCCACTCTGAGACTCTTTCAGATAGTGAAAAGCGGCATAGACGAACCAGCTCTTCTTCTTCTTCTTCTTCTTCTTCTTCTTCTTCTTCTTTTAATAGCTGGGTAGCAAGTAGGTGATGAAGTCAATGGAGATTACTGACCAGGGAGCAGAGGGGGTCTTTAGCAGCTGCAACAAACCCCAGGGTTTTCGTACAGCCCACTTGGTTGTAATACATGGAGAGTCGCCCTACACATAAGCCTCAATGTTCTTTCTCATGGTTGGCCACCAGTACTGCCGGCCACCAGTACTGTAGAGTGGCCCACTATGCAGCTGTCATGGTACAGCTGTAGCACTTGTTGCCTACTGACCATCGGTACATACATCTGCCCCCCTTATTAAAAATCCTCTCCCTTTATGTCAAGTTAGCATGCAGCTGTGGGGACTCTGTATCTGTCTCCAGTTCTCATTGGGATCAATCAGGAGTATTGGTGGGCTTGCCCACATGCCAGGCTGGGCTGCATATCCCAGCTGGCTGGGAGAGAATGCTGTATCTGCTATTGGATCAGCCTGGCTGTCATGTTGTGGGAGGTCGGACAGGGAATCAGCCAGGAGGATTTATCAGGCAGATGTTTTAATGTTAAAGTACAGCAGGAAAAGAACTCTGTCCACTGAATTTGTTTGGTGGTCAATTTATATGGCTGCTTGAAAGCTTGGAGGTTTTTATGGTTAGTCCACACCTCAAACAGGACAGCATCCCCCCCCATCCTGCCAATGCTGCCAATTTTATAGCTGCTGCTTTCTTCTCCTAAATTGCCCAGTTCCTCTCAGTGTCATTAAATGCTTTTGACAGATAAGTGCACAGATGAAGACTCCTCAAGGTCGAGGGGTGTGGCTAAAGATGTCGTCCTGAGAGGGTGGCAGGGCATCTGCTCTGCTATCTCTGAAGCCTGACAGGGGTCAATTGTGCAAGCAATTGGCAGAAAAGAGGAGGGGTACGCAAACCCCACCTCACCTTTCTACCCAGGAAGTTCTTGGGGCCGTCTCCAATCCTTTAGGGAGTATATCTCCCTGGATTATAGGCTGTCAGCGTTCCAGGTCCAGAGGACGACTGCCATTTTCTACCTCGGACTTTCTTTTCTTTCTTCAATCTTAAAGTATCTGCTTCAACCCTACATGATGATTTACCACAAATGAACGCTTTGAACTGAGGGGAGGACATCGGCTGAGTTCCAAAACATCATTTACTGCAAGTATCTCTCGTTTTTTTTTTCTTCGTCTTTCTTCCTGCATCAAAGCCCTTTGTTTCCCCCCTCCTCTTACTCTGCTCTGCCTGAAGCCACCTCGTTAAGAGGCAGGCTAATTCTCCTAACTAAGCAGAAGAAGGACTCAAATCAACTCGAATTAATTGGCAAAAGCTCTTATTGTAATTGTTTTGGTTTTCGAAGATAAGAAGATAAGAGCTGTGAATGGGAAAATCTCACGAGAACTCTGTGCCTTAACTGACTTTAATACGTCACATGCCTGTGCCGGAACATCAGAGGATAAAACAGAGGACCTCTACTGGCCACTTGTAAAACTGTTTGAGGCCGTTTTTTTTTTAAGTCAAAATCATGTCTATGTTAAAAAGATTGGCTCATCTAATAGAGATACAAACCCAAGATTACAAAGTATTCTTAGATGGATTGATCAAAAATATCTCCAAGGAGATCCAAGATGGCAAGGAAGAAGTCTTCAATAGGAATGATGGATTAATAACAGTGACTGATGACAGCTTTAAACAAGGTGGAAAACCAACAGCAGAAGAGAAATCTGAAATTCATATCTTCAAGGAGATCCAAGATGCCAAGGAAGACGTCTTTAACAGGAATAATGGATCAATAACAGTGGCTGATGACAGCTCTAAACAAGGTGGAAAACCAACAGTAGAAGAGAAATCTGAAATTCTGGAGACGGAAAATGGGATGCCGGAGTTCTGCAGCCCAGATAAGGACACCCTTTTTAAAAAGACATACAGCCATCTCAAAGCAACAGTGTACAAAAATCAATCAAAAGAAATATGGATCTGCAGTGAAAGTAACCGATTTAAAGGATCTCTCTGGGGAAAAAATTGTATTGATACTGGAGTCCAGGAGGTGCAACGGCCTCAAGATTTATCGATGCATACTCTGCGGGAAATACAACTGCACTTTCTACGCCAAAGGCCAATGGGACAGAATATAATTTTACGGGAACGACAAGATGTAGCAAGCCTCGAGATGAGACCCCCTTAAGAAGACCGAAAGCTCATATTGTTTTATGTTTAATGTTATACTGTATTCTATATTTCCATTTTTATGAAAAAGGGGAAGCAGTGTCTCTTTCTCTCTTGTTTTTTTTTTTTGTCTCTTTTCTTTTGTAGGCATATAGGTAATATAATCATTAGTGCTGAAAATGTAAAATGGGGTTCTCCCCCCTTATTTTTTCTTTCTTCTATTAGTGTATTGTCCTAGGACTAAAGCCTACACTGACTTGTAGAAAATGTTTAATGTTAAGCTTTCAACTTAAATCTGAAAATATATCTGTTAGGATGGTTCTTAGAATGGGCCAAGCATAAATTGTTTTGTAGATGTATCAGAACCAAGGATAAGGAGAAGCTATAGAAGACTGAAAGCTTATATTGTTTTATGTTTAATGTTAAGCATTTAATCTAAACCTGGAAATCTTATTATTCTCTGTATTAACAACATATACTGTATTCTACATTGCTATTTTTATGAAAAAGGGGAAGCAGTGCCTTTTTTCTCTCTTGTTTCTTTTTCTTAGTAGGCATATAGGTAATATAATCGTTAGCGTTGGAAATATAAAATGGGGCTTTCCCCCCTTATTATTTTTTTTTATTGGTGTATTGTTATAGGGCCAAAGCCCATATTGATCTGTAGAAAATGCAAAGCTCTCAACTTATACCTGTCAGGATGGCTCTTAGAATGGGTCAAGTATAAATGGTTTGTAGATGTATCTGTATTAAGGATAAGGAGAAATTATGAAATCCTTTTGTAATTTTTTTTCTTTGTACATCTTTAAGGCAAAGCCCTACTTTCCTCTCCCTTCATCAGGGTATTGATACAGGGCCAAAACTCATACTGTGCTATAAGAAATGTTTAATGTTAAGCATCTAACTCAAACCTAGAAATATCTGCTAGGATAGCTCTTAGATTGTATCAAGCAGTTAATGTGAGGTCTACGATCTCTCAAGTAAGTTGACTAATAATAACTTTTCTTTTGTACGGCTCTTAGACTCAGGGCTCTTACAGTTTTGGGCAAAAGTTTATATCACTGTGGAGTCAATGTGGGGTCGTATATTCTCAAATGATTATTATATTTCTATCTTTATGAAAATAAAAAAAATCATTATATTAAAAAAAAGACTCCTCAAGGTCTTTTTGCAACAACACTGCCCCCATATCCCTGTCATTTGAATCAACCTGGACCACAAATCGCTCAGCTGGTTTGGCATGTCTGAGAATGGGTTCAGACATAAAACATCTCTTCGGTTCATCAGACGCTCATTGTCACTCTGTAGTCCTTTGCAGCCTGGCCCTGGCATCCGTGCCATTCCCTCTGCCTTTATTTTTCAACAATTCAGATTATTATTATTATTATTATTATTATTATTATTATTATTATTATTATTATTATTATTACCCGCCGATACCAAGCAGGTTCGTGGCGGGTTACAGATGTCCAACTAAAACCTCCATTAAAACTCTATTAAAATGGACAAAATACAGATAGGGGGAGTGCCTCTTGAGCAAAATTG
Organism: Paroedura picta; assembly: GCF_049243985.1. Lineage (NCBI taxonomy): Eukaryota > Metazoa > Chordata > Lepidosauria > Squamata > Gekkonidae > Paroedura > Paroedura picta. Next base: position 26,477,665 of record NC_135372.1, read on the forward strand.
GTTAGGACATCTCTGTAAAAGTTTGAGAACCCAAGGAAACTTTGCAACTGTCTCCACATTTTGGGAGGGGTATACGACCCATGCTTTGGCTGGGTCCATCTCCAGCCCCTAGAGGAAATGTGGTAGCCTAGGAAGTCCAACTGACCCCCATAGAACTCGCATTTAGAAAGCTTGGCAAAAAAGTGGTTCTCCCACAGGCACTTCCAGACCTCCTGCACCAACTTCACATGATTTCCCAATGGCTCAGCATAAATCAGAACATCGTCTACAAAAATCAACACCGCCTTGAAGAGCAGGTCATGTAAGACCTCTTTAATCAAGTTCATGAACATCCCTAGGTTGCCACTGAACCCGAATGGCATAATCCAATGCTCAAATTGGCCAAGGGTTGTTAAAGGCACTTCCATTAATCTCATTAATCTCCCTGTTTTATGAGGATGCTGTAATAGACTTCCCTTAGATCCAGTCTCGTAAAAACCCACCCTGCTGCCAGGTGCCCTAACAAATACTTGATAAAGGGGCAGGGTATGCATTGTTGGTGGAAATGGCGTTCAACCCTCAGTAATCCATAAACAATTAGAGAGTTCCATATTTCTTTTTTGCAAACAGGACAGGAGCTGCCATGCTGGAAGTAGCTGGGTGTATGACACCTCTAGACAGATTTTTGTTTTTGAACCTTCAGATCTCAGCCATCTCTGGGAGCTCATGGAGTACAAACACACCTTTGGCAAGGGTTTCCTGCTTCAAGATGATGGTGAAATCCTTCTGGTGGTGGTGGCGTAAACAGTCACACTCCTTTATCCTCAAACACATCATGCAAGGGCCAGTACTCTTTGGGAAGAGCATCTAGTTCCTCCCTGGCCAGATAAGCTTGGGGACAACCCAGTGGGATCATTGTGGACAGTGGGTCCAATGGGTCCTGTCTCACTTCCTTGCCACGCCAATGATCCTGGCACATCCCCCCTGGGATGCTGATTGTCTGGGTGTGCCAGTATACAATGGGGTTGTGTTCCCATAACCAGTCCAGCCCTATGATAAGCTCCAATGCTCTCCCACCCCAATGTCCAAAGCCTCTGTCCTGTGGGTGACAGCCCCACCGTCAGCCATCCATCCCTCCATTTGGGCAAAAGTGAATGGCCTCTCCAGCTGTTAAAAGTTTCAGCTCCTAGCCCTGGACTACCACTGGGTTTATTAAAGTTTGCAAGCAGCCAGAGTCCAATATTCTGTGCAGCTTTAGGTGGAGCTCCCAGTGGGAGTTCCCAAATGTCACTGGGATTAATAAGGATAGGTGCACTCAAAGCTGTTCTGCCTGTGCCCCACTTTGGGACCTGCTGTTGGGCACTTCTTACAGCAGGTCACACTCATTTCCCAGATGCATAGCCTCTGTTGGGTCCTCATCTGGTAACTCTTCTGGGGAAGAAGTGGTCTCCAACTCAGCTGGGGCCAACTCACACTGGTGACCCAACCCTGGCTTGTGGCGTACTTTTCCTCCTGGGTCCCTCCCATCTCATCTGGTTGGAGAGAGAGATGCCTCCTTGGCCATTTTTCAGGGGGTTGGACTGTCCAGGATTTTTTTCGGGCAATCCACAAGGAAATGCCCGGTTGCCCCAAAACCCATACAGAAGTTGTTGGCACAGGACTGCGCTCACTCTGGCATTTCTCCTGAGGTTTATCTTCACCCATCTGATTTGCAAGATGACCCCCAATCCAGGGATCATCATACTGCAATGCCTGGTCGAGGATCTCTGGAAGAACTGAGCCTTTGTGGCATTAGTCCAGGTGTCCTTCAACCAGGTCCCTTGTTTGAATAAGCCCAGGTCACCTGTAGCGGATCATCAAGGTGTTCTCAGATGTTCTCAGAAAGCTTGCATAAACAGGTAGGATCAGAACCAATGGGATGAAATTAATTAAAAAAAACCTTCGGCTCAACATCTGGAAGACGTTCTTGACAATTAGAAGAGTTCCTCAGTGAAACAGGCTTCCTCAGGAGGTGGTGGGTTCTCCTTTGGAAATTTTTAAGCAGAGGCTGGATAGCCATCTGACAGAAATGTTGATTCTGTGAACTTAGGCAGCTTGTGAGTGGGTAGGCAGAAGGGTTTGTGTTGGTGCTTGGCTCTTATGGTCTTTACTTGAATGCCCAGGGAAATGCTGATCGTCATTTTGGGGTCCAGAGGCGAATTTCCTCCAAGCCAGACTGGTTCTTGGGGGGAGGGGAGGCAACATCTTGGCATGGAAGTGGGGTCACTGTGGTGAGCAGATAGTTGTAAGTTTCCTGCATTTTTCAGGGGGTTGGACTAGATGACCATGGATGTACCTTCCAACTCTATGATTCTATGAAGTTAAGCAGCTCCGGGGCCTCCATGTCATAGAGGTCTACCAGCCACTCAAAGTCATTGCCCTCCAAGAAGACACCCACATAGTACACTCAAGTCTGAGTTGAAGGTCTCTCTGCCTCACCCATGAAGGAAGCCACTTGTATGATGAAATAGGGGAGTTTGTCAGTGGAGCTGTTGTAGTGGGCCCCCAGTTTCCATGCTATGTACAGAGGCCCTAGTGGGGGAGCCACCAGGGGTGGCAGTGGTGGTTGGGCTGGGACTTGTGGAGGCAGCGGGTGCTGGCCTGAGGACTACTCTAGCATGCGCTGGACCAGGGTCCTGTCTAGATTCTTCAGATCTTCCAGTTCCCTGTGGAGCAATAACGTCTCTTGTTTGGGGTCACTCCAAGTTCAACGCATTGATTTGTCCCATTCCATGCACTCATCTTGCGCTGGGTAAACTGGATTGTCATAGTTCTTGTGCCACAGAGTCACACCTGGGTTTACCTTGGGCCATCACCAGGCCGTAGCTCCCCCCTTCCAGGATGAGGTGTTCATTGTGAACCTGGTGCAAATATATGGTCCCTGTGGCCCCACCGTTCTCCTCAGGCTTAGCCGGCACACCTTTGCCCTGGTCCTTTGAGTCGCTTCTTGAGAGGGGGGGGTGTTGTCATCAATTTTTGGGTTCAAAAATTGACATGGTGATCGAACACTGATGATGGGGTCCAGATAAAGGGAGTCATAGCAATCTGCAAGAATCTCTAATTACTACCAATAATCAGGCTTCGTTGGGAGAAAGAAATCTCTTTATTGAATAAATAATGCTCAGATCATCATAGGGTCCTTGCTACAACTGGTGATCCAAAACTAATGCGTCCTTATCTACCCAATGTACGCAGCTCCACCCAGTGCCAAACAGTTTGGGCAGGAACAGTCGTTGCTGACAAAACAGACAGTCTTTGGTGCTCAAGGCCTTTGAGATAGTGTTTCACAGACAATACCCAGTTTGGGGGGGGGGATGAGACAGGAAGGACGGCTTTTACTTCTAAGATCTAAGGCAGGATGTCTAGCTAAATGGTAGCAGGGAATACAGGCACAATTGACTGACATGTATATGCAAGTGATGAAAGCCAGGATGCATGGCAAAACATCAATCATGATTTTGACACTGCCCAATAGGGGATATCATTCTGGGGGCCCTTCAAGAAACCACAGGGTTTCACAAAACCCCTGCTGAGAAAGCCTGTCCCAAACAATGCCCTCCAAAATCTTTATGTAAATCTGGTGCACCCGCATGGCATGCTCCTTGCCACTAGATGGCAGTGCAGGAACATGTGAAAGGTGGGTGGGAGAACTTTTGCTTGGCTGTGCTATTAATGCCCTGTGCAGTAGGCAGAAATTCAACAGGTGATGCTTCTTATGGATTTCCAAATCAAACCCCTCCTCCCGGGGTGAATTGATGCAAGGGAGAAAAAATGTACAAGATGGGCTGGGCAGAAAGAAAGGTTATTAGGAAATGAGTTGAGGATAAAACAGCCAGTATCGTAAAGTCCCCATATACATCCGTGGTGCAGCCTCATTTGGAATATAGCATACAGTGCTGGTCACTGTATCTCAAAAGGACATTGCAGAGCTGTTAAGCGTGCTGAAGAGGGCAAGCAGAAGATTAGGGGGTTGGAGGACCTCTTTTACGAGGAACAGCTGAAGAGTCGGGGACTTTTCCGTTTAGAAAAGAGATGATTGGGAGCAGGGGACGTGAAAGAGGTTTGTAAAATTATGCATGGGGTGGGGAGAGTGGACAAAGAGAACTTTTTCTCTCCCAAAATACTAGAACTCGAGGACATCCAATGAACCTGAGGGGCAGTAGGTATAGAAGGAATACTGCTTTACACAGAGAGTAATTAAAATGTGGAATTGCTGCCAGAGGATGTACACAGATTTAAAAGGGATGAGATAGATTCATGGAGGATATCTGTCAATGGCTACTAACCAGAACATCCACATTTAGAGACACTAATTCTCTGAATCCCATTCTGCACAGATTCATTATGGCAGGAGTGTGGCAAATTGTAATCGCTACTAAAATGCAGTTATGCACAATGTCGTACACAATCTGCCACACTCCTGAAACCGATCTGCAAAAAGCGCTTCGTTGTAGCGCTTCCAGGGAAATCCCAAAAAGTGGATGCACCCTCTGGAAAGCACTACACTCTTGCAACCAATCTGCAACAGTAGCGAAAAAAACCTGTGTGTTAACATTGTTGCGGTTTCAACAAAGTCCCTCCCCGTGGCTCTCTCCTCTGATCTTCCGGTGAAGCAATCGCCATTTTTTTTCTCGGAGCGAGCGGAGAGCAACGAACCGGCGAGCCTTCATTCACCCAGCGAGGCTTCCCCGGCTGCAGTCCCTCCACAGAGCTGTTTTAAGTCACCAAGCACCACAAAGCCCCGTTTGCTGGTTCCCTTTATTTTCAGCCGAAAATCGCGCCCGTGCACGGAGGGGGGGGGATTATTTTTTCACTTGGGGAAGCATGGCAACGATGAAACGGCAGCTCACACACCACCTGCCAGCTAGATGGGTCTCTCCGTTGCAACGAACCAACGCAGATTCGTTGCAACGTGTTTTTTTTTTTCAAGGGAAAGGGGCTTTTGGGGAGCATGATAACGGCCGCCCATTGGCTGCTCGTTTGATTGATGGCCAGGGGCGGGACAAAGCTTGGCAAATATCGCTTCCTTCCTAGTGATTTTTGCCGAGACCGGAAACCTGTGGGAAACGATAGAAACGTAACTGGATTCCACTACAAAGGCAGGTTAACTAACTAATTAAAATAACTTAAAGGTAAAGGTATCCCCTGTGCAAGCACCGAGTCATGTCTGACCCTTGGGGTGACACCCTCCAGCGTTTTCATGGCAGACTCAATACGGGGTGGTTTGCCAGTGCCTTCCCCAGTCATTACTGTTTACCCCCCAGCAGCAAGCTGGGTACTCATTTTACCGACCTCGGAAGGATGGAAGGCTGAGTCAACCTTGAGCCGGCTGCTGGGATTGAACTCCCAGCCTCATGGGCAAAGCTTTCAGACAGCTGCCTTACCACTCTGCGCCACAAGAGGCTCTTTAAAATAACTTACAATACCTAATATTAGATCCATACTTCATCCCCCGTTGGGAGGAATTCTCCCTCTGGAGATCACTTGGCAAGAGGGTACTGAGTGGGGGAGGCTGTGGCCTTCGGGCCCAGACGTCTTCCCTTGGGTTGCCAGCCTCCAGTTGGAAGTGGAGGGACCTGGGGAGGGACCTTAGTGGGGGGTCGAGGGCCACGAAGTCTGCAGTTCAAAGGGGCCACGTCCTCTCTCCAACTGGGAGGTCAATTGTAGTGCTGGGGGACCTGCAGGCTTCCCGGAGGCCTCTTCCTGGATGTTAGCAGCGGTTGGCCTGAACCAGGAATGCATGGGCAGTTTCAGCCATTTGGCATGCATGTGCTCTCAATATGTTCCCCTTGCAACTGGATTTCAGAGTGTTAAGGGGCAAAACCTGCTTGCTCAAGTGGATTGAAAGTAAATCACTTTGGCCTTGCGTCGGTTGAGCTGGGGACAGGGAGGGAGCAGGCCTAGGAGGCCTGCCCATAGAGGTCAGCCTGGAGCTGGAAAAGAGCTGTCGTGGAAGGAAGGAGGGAGTTGGACCTTGGCCAGATGCAGGCGGGGCGATTCCAAATGCCAGCGGGTCCATGGCACAGGGCCTCAATTGGGACCCAAAAGAGCTGACCTTTTGCCATTTAGTGGGAACTGAGTAATCAAGAGCCGGGAGGGGCCAGAGAAGAAGCACCCACTTCTGCGGGTACCTATCAGGAGGCAGAGAGTACAGACAGTACTGATTAAGTAATTCTTGATCTTCATCAGATGTGGGTGGAATGTCAACCCACGCAGGGGCCAGCAGAAACAAGTTACAAACCCAGAGGAGGTTGCCTGTTGTGTCTCTGCATTATGCATTACTCTTGACTGCTACTGAAGATGCTTCCAAGAAGATGCTACTGGAATGGGGAGAGGGGGAGAGAGCAATGGATTACCTCATTCACTTGCTCCTCATGCAGAGATGCAACAGAATGCCTAATGCAGAGGTGCAACACAGAGATACCTCAGGCAGTATCTCTGGTCCGAGGCAGCCTATAGTATCTCTGCACGTGTCACCGTCCTGGTCTCATTTCCATCTTAACAGTCTCTACCGCTAACATGTAATTTGGTTGCTTTTCCTCAATGGGTGTTGTAAAAACCATCCATTCTCTCCCAAGGGCAGACATGGGGTGACTTTTTGCCTGTCTGTAGAGGAGAGCCTGCCTGTAGCTTCTCTTAATGAATCACCAATCGCCACCTTCAACCTGAACCCAGATCAGGGACTCACACAGGAATGTGGATGATGCTCTGGCCCTGATGTCTGGCTGCCTGTGGAGGAACGGCAAATCAAACACCAGATTCGAGGCCGCCCCTCTTATAACTGTAGCTGGCTTAACCTAAAAAAGCGACTCACTGGGTGGACAAAAGCCTATGAACAATGGAAGGATGCAGAAAAAGAATAGTTTAAAAAACCCGAAACCAGCGAGAACTCATTAAGAAGTTTCACGAAGGCTGACCAAAGTAAACCCTCCTCCTTTAAAGCAGTCTGGATGGCTCCTACGGCCAGTACCCTCCCCTCTCTCCCATCTCCCGGCACGTCCCACCCCAGAGTTGGCAACCGGAGTCCCAGAGGCGAAAAAACCCGGGGAAATGGCGGGAATACACGCCCCCCCCTCTCCCGCCACTGAGCACCGATGCTTTCCACGGGCCCCCGTCCAAGTTCCCGGTGGGAACGCCCCGACGGCTCCGAGCCCCCCAGGCCAAAGTCTACAGCGACTGAGCCCCCCCCCCTCCCCCCCCAGGTTGCTTGTGCTAAATCTAAAGTCTCTGGCCCGGGCTCCCCCCTCCAGAGCGCCCGCGAGAGAGAGAGAGAGAGAGAGAGAGAGAGAGAGAGAGATGGAAAAACTAGACGGGGAGGGGGGGAGAGGAGCCCGGGCGGCCTGTTTAATGACCGTCGGTCCGGTGCCAAGGCTTTAATCCGTGCGCCGTTTCAGAACAGGCTGTACCCGCGATTATATAAACCGGCTCTCCCTCTGTTTGTTTAATTTGCTTCTTGCAAAAAAAAAAAAGGGGGGGGGGAATGATTTCCTTCCCTGGCCAGCCAATGGCGCAAGGGGGAGTGGCGGTGGCAGAGGGGGGGGGGGAGTGTAGAGGCTCGTCGACTGACCCTGACTCCCTTCCCTCCCCCCAGCCCGCTTGTGAACTCCGACGGCACGCACGAAGGAGGCTTTTCCTTGCAAACCGCCAGCCCTTCCACCCGACGACTTTGGATGGGGCGGGGGGGGGGGGAGGGACACAGACGACGACGCCTGGCCGCTCGGCTTGCGACATTTCCTGCAGCTGGGGAGGCAGCCAGAGGCGGGGGAAACGCCCACGGAGGCCAGGCCGAGAGAAGCTGCCCGTGCAGAAATGGCCAACTTTCCCTCGGTTCTGCTGCACCAGTGCCTGGACCAGGAAGTTTGGATGAGCCGCTTTTGATGCATTTTTGGCAGCCGGACAAGGGTTCGTGCGCTTTCCATGCCCTTTAGAAAGAGATTTTCTTGTTCTGCGCACGAAACGCCGGCTGCAAAAGCACATCGAAAGTGCGCTATCCTACGTGCGCAAAAAAACAGGAAAAACTACTTCTGTAGTGCATTGAAAGTGCATTATCCGAGGTGTGCAGAATGAGGGAATTAAGGCTGGGATTCCTGACCCCCCTGGCGGCATAAAATACCCAGACGGGCTGCCATCCAGTGTGAATGCGTAGGAGCCGGACCCTAGAAGAACGGTTGGCAACTGTGTCTCTTAGTTCTGATCGGTGGCGCTTGGCTTCCACCCAGATGGGGGACTGACATTTGAGCCCTGTGGTGCATTACGTGTGGTCAGGAAAACTGATGGTTTTTATAAAGATTCAGTGCTGGATCCTTTCCTGGGAGCAAGCCTCACTGGATAGACCTGAGCAGAGTGCAGAGGAGACCCCAGGATTTTTACTATTGTTACTGCTATTACATCATCAATAATAACAATAATAGAATGGATTCAGAGGGGTAGCCTTGGTGAGCACAAGGATAAAGTTCAAATCCAGTGGCACCAATGAAGCTTTATTCAAGATATAGGCTTGTGTGTGCATACACACACACACACACACACACACACACAGAAGTTTATACCTTGCATAAATCATATAACAATAATTCAATCTAAGATCTACTCCAGCCTTTTTCAAACTTTGGACCATGGAGGGACCCTTGAAATGTTTTTCAGCCTTCGAGGAACCCTGGAAGGGTGGCATGCCCCTTCAGAAAAGTGGGCGCAGCAGTAAGATGTGGGAGCCAGCCAGCCAGCCAAGCAAGTATTTGCCATTTCCACTGCTGAGAAAGAGACTAGGCCTGTAGAGGAAAAGGGAGAAGGTTTCCACCAATGTTGCTAGTCATCTCAGTGCCTGAATTTCTGCAAAAGGCCATGTAGCCCGTGGGGAGCTCTCACAGAACCTCTGAACTCTGGTTGGGAATCCCTGGTCTACTCAGAATCCACATGAATGTTAGTTTTTTCCAGTGTTTGAGTATCTTTGCAGACCTCCCAGTTCATTTTCTTAAAATTGTGACAACAAACTGATAAGGTTGACCAGCTGCCATATAGCTTAGAGCAGGGGTGGTCAAACTGCGGCCCTCCAGAGGTCCATGGACTACAATTCCCATGAGCCCCTGCCAGCATTGGCAGGGGGCTCATGGGAATTGTAGTCCATGGACCTCTGGAGGGCTGCAGTTTGACTACCCCTGGCTCAGAGAGACCAGCTGGTCAAGGAGTTGGAGCACTTTTCTGTGTGAAAAAAAGGAGAGGGGGTGACGGAGGGTCGTGGTTACAGTTTCTGCCATTATACTTGGCATGGAAAAAGTAGATAAAGAAAAAAATACTTCTCTCTGTCCTGAGATATTAGAACTTTGGGTGCTCACCCAATGAAGGCGATAGTGAGAAGATTCAAGATGGACAAAAGGAAGTCCTTTGAGGTAGGATTCATTAGCAGGTGGAACTCACTGGCATAGGTATGCAGCAATTTAATGACTTTTAATTAAGTCAATAAATAGGCTGATGAAACAGGTAGTGAGCTCCCCCTCACGGGTGGTCTTCAAGCAATGGCTGGACAGATCCTTAACCTGGATGCTAGAGGATGATCCTGCACTGAGCAGGGGGTTGATCTTCTAGATCAGGGGTAGTCAACCTGTGGTCCTCCAGATGTTCATGGACTACAATTCCCATGAGCCCCTGCCAGCAAATGCTGGCAGGGGCTCATGGGAATTGTAGTCCATGAACATCTGGAGGACCACAGGTTGACTACCCCTGTTCTAGATGGCCTGTCTGGCCCCTTACAACTCTATGATATTATCAAATTCATGGCAGAGGAGAGGGATGTAATGATGGCCAAAGAGATCCTCCATGTTCAGGGGCAGTGGAGCTCTTGTAGGAGGCAGATGTTTCTGTAGAATGCCTTCTCAATAGATCAGCCTGCCTTCATCAGCTGCATTTATAATTTTGGGGGGTTTGAAAGCTTAATCCTCCACCCCAAACTTTCAGTCCATTGCTGCTTATGGAGCTTTTGTCAGTGAAAATTAAAGCAAAAGAAATACAATAGCAGGCCATATAGGTTCCCAAGAGTTCAGAAGTTTTATTGATGACAGACACAGGAACTAATGCAAACGTACATCAATACAGAACCAGAAAACTAGAAGGGAAGAGCACAAAATAAACATGTGGATAATACCATCAAATCAAAGTTGTAATAAGAATATCATCATCCTCTGTGCCCTGTTGTTGGTTGTCCAAATGAATTGGCTGGACATTGTGTGAGACGGGATGCTGGACTAGGTGGACCCTCACTGGTCTGACCCAGCAGGGCTCTGCTGAGGTTCTTATGAAGGCCTCAGCCTCTCTGCCCTATTGCTGGCCCTCCAGGGGAATTGACTGGCCTCTGTGTGAGATGGGATACTGGACTAGATGGACCACTGGCCTGATCCAGCAGGGCTCTTCTGAGGTTCTTATGAAGGTCTCAGCCTCTCTGCCCTGTTGGCCCTCCAGAGGAACTGGTTGGCTCCTGTGTGAGACAGGATGCTGGACTACATGGACCACTGGTCTGATCCAGCAAGGCTCCTCTGTTGTTCTTATCAGGGACAGCCTCAGCCTCTTTGGCCTGTTGTTTGCCCTCCAGAGGAACGGGTTGGCCCCTGTATAAGAGAACGGATGCTGGACTAGGTGGACCACCGGTCTGATCCAGCAGGGCTCCTCTGTTGTTCTTATCAGGGACAGCCTCAGCCTCTTTGGCCTGTTGTTGGCCCTCCAGGGAAACTGGCTGGCCCCTGTGTGAGACAGGATGCTGGACTAGGTGGACCACCGGTCTGATCCAGCAGGGCTCCTCTGTTGTTCTTATCAGGGACAGCCTCAGCCTCTTTGGCCTGTTGTTGGCCCTCCAGGGAAATTGGCTGGCCACTGTGTGTGACAGGATGCTGGACTAGGTGGACCACCGGTCTGATCCAGCAGGGCTCCTCTGTTGTTCTTATCAGGGACAGCCTCAGCCTCTTTGGCCTGTTGTTGGCCCTCCAGGGAAATTGGCTGGCCCCTGTGTGAGACAGGATGCTGGACTAGGTGGACCACCGGTCTGATCCAGCAGGGCTCTTCTGATGTTCTGGTCAGGGGAAGATCTAGTCCTCTGTGCCCTATTGCTGGCTATTCAGAAGTAATGGTTTGCCACTGTCTGAAACAGGATGCCAGACTAGATGGGCTACTAGTCTCATCCAGTAGGGCTCTTCTTATGTTCTTACATTCGTATGACGGGCCTGCCCCCTCTCTCAAAATAAATTGTAATCAATTGAAAACCTGGGGGGGAGGGGAATTCTGCCACTGAGCAGCCATGGCACAAAAGGCTCTGCTTCTTGTACATGGCCCCTCTTCTGCCAAGGGTGAGAGGAAATATTTGTGGTGGTCTTAGAGTGTTCCCAGCCCAGGGGTCCCCAATCATTTTGAGTCTTCATGCCCCTTTGGAGTTTTGCTACGATCTGCTGGAGGGTGCTGCTTCAAAATAGCTTCCACAAAATGGATCCTGCAGGAGGTCACTGGCAGTCTTCAAGCAAAGGTTGGATACACACTTTTCTTGGATGCTTTAGGATGGTTAGGGCTGATCCTGCGTTGAGCAGGGGGTTGGACTAGATGGCCTGTATGGCCCCTTCCAACTCTATGATTCTATGATTCTATGATTCAGCTGTGGAATGGACTAACTAAGGAGGTGGGGAGCTCCCCCTCACTGGTGGTCTTCAAGCAAAGGTTGGATACACACTTTTCTCGGATGATTTAGGATGCTTAGGGCTGGTCCTGCGTTGAGCAGGGGGTTGGACTAGATGGCCTGAATGGCCCCTTCCAACTCTATGATTCTGTGATTCTATGATTCTAGGTCGAGCCAGCTACAAAGGACTACTGCCACCACTTCCTTCAGGCGCACAGTTTGGGTCCCTGTGCCATGGTGGCAGCTGCTGCCAAAGCAACATGTTTCAGAATCCGCCCTGCCAATCAAATCTTTAATGTCCAATCAGCACACAGTCTTGCTGGGCAACCCCCGCCCCCACGCACACACTTTTGAAAAACACCTGGTGGTTACCAGGAAAGGTATTGGCAGGTGCCATGGTTGGGATGCCACGTTAGAGACCCCTGTCCATAGAAAACGTGGATCCCGTTCTGTACATAGACTCTGGTGATGCCATTCACCATTCACTTACTGCAAAATGTATACTCTGTCTAGCCAGAGAGCAGTTCAAGGCAGTTACCTAGTGGGAAAGTTGGCACAAAAAGCATTTAGAAATTTATTTAGTAAAGAAGAGTCCTTCTGGAGAGAGACATCAAAGCATGTGCAGAGTGCAAACCTAGGCAGCAGCGTATCTATGTTATGACGACCAGGGTGCATGTCCTGGGTGCCACTTGATGAAACGGCGCCATGCAGCCCTCAAGCGAGCCTCCACCCACCCACAGCTTTCCAGCTGATCCTGGGCACGGCTGCAGAGGGACCCTCACTGCCCATGCCCCCTGTGGCATCCTGCTCCTGTTGTGCGTGAACTCCTCCTCACCGGCCCAGCCACGCCCAGCAGCGGTCCCAACCAGCTGGGGACATCAAAGGTAGAGGAGCCCTACACGTCACCGCCACTGCCCTCACCTCCCTAATGAATAAGGGAGGCCCCAACTAGCTGGTGACATCAACAGCGGAGGAGCCCTCCCGTCTGCCTGCCAGGTGCACCACCAGTACCTCTGCCTCCTGCCTGCCCCATTAACAAATGGGAGGTGCTGCGGACAGACCAGCAGTGGGCTGAGCTTTGGTACGGAGGAACCATGTGTCTCCGTACATACAGGTAGATTGGCCAGCCACCAGCAAGAGTTGGAGAAGTTGCCACTTTCAGGTTCGAGGCTCCCCAGGAGGTTGGCATCCCTGCCCACCCCCGTGTAACCAAGCCCTGCCAACCCACCCACTCACTCACACTGGGCGACAAACAGGCTCCGAACCCCGGGCCTTCTCCCACCCAGATGTGGGATCATTGAGATGTGAAGGCATTCATGGTTGAACCGGTCACTTCTGGTCAGCTGCTGTTGAGTCGCTTTCAGCTTGGACTTTGACTTGACTTCCACCCCACCCGCAGTGTGACCGTCATCCCCTGAATCTTCAAATCCCCCTTCCTTCTGGCAGCAAGCCTTAAACCCCCACCCTTTAAAATCCACCATTATAGGAAATCAAAACTGGGAGGGGGGGAGGCGAGCTCACCATCCTGGAATTAATTAATGACTTCCTGCAGTTACAGATTTACCTAGGCCCTGTCCTGGGATGCCACAGACTGTGAAGGGTGGGGGAAGGGAAAGAAGGACATTTCCTTTTCTTTCTGACAGTTGCCAGATAACATAAAGGCCAGGAGTGGCCGTGGCTCAATGGCACAGCATCTGCTTGCCGTGCAGAAGGTCCCAGGTTCAATCCCTGGTATCTCCCTCTTGAAGGACCAGGGAGGAGATGGTGTGAAAGACCTCAGCCTGGGACCCTTCAGAACAGCTGCCCCATCTGAGCAGGCGATACTAATTTTGATGGACCGGTGGGATGATTCTCTCTAAGGCTCCTGTGCTCACAGGTGCGTGCTTGCTGCTATTTGCTTGCGATTTAAGGAAATGCATGTTTTAAAAAATATTTCTGCTCAAGACCTGACGGGAGGAGCAGGTTCCTGCAGAGGAGATAACCCATGCCTCTCTGAATTGTGCACAAGAATGAGGTACAGGCGGGAACAAACCTAACTCAGACACGGCACTCACATCTCAAGCACAATCCATGGTTTTGTTTGCAAAACTCTTATTTCCTTGCCGAGAGCCCACCCATCAAGGCTTGGTTCGCACACACACACATCAGATTCTGTCCAATGGACCGCTGGACCATGCAGAACTAGCCACTGTTATGCTTGAACCAGCTCACCTGAACATGGAATTTCTGCTGGTGACGTTAGGCCCACCATAGTCCCTGGAAAAGACACTTGCAGAAGAGCGTAGGAAGAGCCCAGCTGTATCCGGCTAATGCTCAAGCATTCTGTCAGCAATAATGGCTAACCAGATAATCCCAGAAATTCTTAATAACCAGGGTACACGGGAAACACCTCTCCCCCCAATCAACTTGCATTCAGGGGGATATTGCTCTTGATCGCCTTTCAAAGCCATCTAAATTAGCTGCCATCCGTGCAACTGTGCCAGGGAGTTCCATGATTTGTGTGCTGTGAAAAGAGTTCAGCCTTTAGCCATCCTGTCCATCTTTACGTGTCCCTGAGTTCTAGCATTATGAGGGAAGGAGAGAAAAGATTCTCCCCTTTATCCAGCCTTTATGCAATTGTGCATCATGCCATCTCCCCAATAAATCTTCTCTCTAAGCAAAAAACACACATGCTCACATACAAAATTCTTTATGAGCGCCTTTTTACGCCCTCCGTGGAATGCTGTAAACCCACACAGATGTTAAGTGGCTCCCAGTTAGGGATCCTTCCCTGATTTCAGCACATTCAAACTTATGTCCAAGGTGTAATCTTGGGAATCCTCTATTGTGTTATTATTTGTGGCAGGGCTTTGAGCAGTGCATGGTGTGCATGTCCCACTCACCATAGCATCCACTCTCATCCTCTTCTTCCTCTGCACTGCAGATGCGTAGGGGTGAATTGGTTAATGCACTGCCCCTCTGTAAATTGTGTCAAGATTTTTGAATGTGGCGTTAACAAAGCCTGGCACAAGAACTAGTAACCACAATGCAATTGTATGTGCGATTAAGACTTGGCTTTGGTTTTCTGACCCAGGGTGTCATACCGGAACTAGGGCATTGCAATTAATTCAAAAGAAATTTCAGCTAAACATCCGGAAGAAGTTCCTGACAGCTAGAGCGGTTCCTCAGTGGAACAGGCTTCCTCGGGAGAAGGTGGGTTCTCCCTCTTTGGAAGTTTTTAAGCAGAGGCTAGATAGTCATTGAGGCTAGACAGTTTATTGAGGTAGAGGTACACAGCTCATGACTATTCTTGTTGAAACTGATTTGATAGGCAAAACACTGGTCAATATAATCCCAGAAACCCCATCCACAATTGACTACAGGCAGCATGAAGTCGAAAGAATTTTTGGCTAAGCTTCCGGAAGATGTTCCTGACAGTTTGAGCGGTTCCTCAGTGGAACAGGCTTCCTCGGGAGGTGGTAGGTTCTCCTTCTTTGGAAGTCTTTAAGGCTAGATAGTCATCTGACAGAAATGCTGTTTCTGTGAACATAGGCAGCCTGTGAGTGGGTGGGCAGAAGGTATTGTGTCCATGCTTGTCTCTTGTAGCCCTTTCTTGCATGCCCATGGAAATGCCCAATCGCAACTTTGGGATCAGGAGGCAAATTTCTTTCAGGCCAGACTAGCCAGGGATTGTGTGTGTGTGGGGGGGGCATCATCTGGGCATGGAATCAAGTTCACTGTGGTGGGCAGGTAGTTTTAAATTACCTGCATTATGCAGGGGTGGACTAGATGATCCTGGAGGTCCCTTCCAACTTTATGAATGCATGAATATATGATTCTATGGATTAATTTCAACCCATTGGCTCTGGTCCCACCTGCTGGAGCAACGCCACTCCATCCATCCTCTATGTCTAAATAACTCCACTCCATTCTCTATGTCAGGGGAAGTCAACCTGTGGTCCTCCAGATGTCCATGGACTACAATTCCCATGAGCCCCTGCCAGTGTTTGCTGGCAGGGCCTCATGGGAATTGTAGTTCATGGACATCTGGAGGACCACAGGTTGACTACCCTATGTGATGGCCCTTCAAGTACTTGAAGATGGCTAGTTGTGCTGTCCAAGGAACTCCGGGGCAGGGGTCCTCCCAGCGATAACTGGAACTTCAGAAGAAAAGGACACCTTCACTTTGCTGAAAACATTTCTCGAACCTCTGCAGGATGCACAAGCAGAATGCCCCAGTATCTAAGGGGACCTTCGCACTTTTGCGACTTATGGCCTGCATACGCACACACTCCAAAACTACAGAAGTCTGAAGACCTCCCCCTAACAAGCACAGTGTGAAGGCCTCTTAACTGCACAGAACCACCCAGCCTTAGGATTGTGGGGCCCGTAGCTTGGACTGTATATGCTACTAGGATAAACCGCTTCTGGGGTTCGGTAGTCTCAGTCCCTAAAGAGCTCTGGATTCAAGCTTGGACTGATGGTCAGAGAGGAAGAAGCATAGAGGACTTTGAGTTCATAGCACCCATTTGGAGTCAACTCATCACATCAGGTAGAATCCATTGATTCGAGCTAAGCTCGAACAGAACAGGACACTAAAAACTGCACTAAAAGCTCTTTGACATACCCAACGAAGTCTTCTCCTCGACTGCTCCAGAATATGCCTTTGTAAGGTTTCCCAATCAACTTAAAACAAATAGTCGAAGAGTAGGAGGAGGAGGAGGAGGAGGAGGAGGAGGAGGAGGAGGAGGTGGTGGTGGTGGTGGTGGTAGTAGTAGTAGTAGTAGTAGAAGAAGAAGAATTGGTTCTTATATGCTGTTTTTCTCTACCCAGAGGAGTCTCAAAGTGGCTTCCAATCACCTTACCTTTCCTCACCCCGAAACAGATACCCTGTGAGGAAGCTGAGGGTAAAGAGCTCTGATATTACTGAAGAAGAAGGGTTGGTTCTTATATGCCACTTTTCTCTACCCAAAGGAGTCTCAAAGCGGCTTACATTCGCCTTCCCTTTCCTCTCCCCACAACAAACACCCTGTGAGGGAGGGGAGGCTGAGAGAGCCCTGATATCACTGCTCAGTCAGAACAGCTTTATCAGTGCCGTGGCGAGCCCAAGGTCACCCAGCTGGTTGCATGTGGGGGAGTGGGGAATCAAACCTGGCTCACCAGATTAGAAGTCAGCGCTCCTAACCGCTACACCCAGCTGGCTCTTAAAAATCATAATATTTGACCTGCCCCCGGGGGGACAGAAATAAAAAAATAGGTGTGATTCTTGGCTTTTAAACGAAGTGGGGTGAAATAAGGTGACTGATCAGGAGTAGTGACTGGCACTATGTCAAACCTCCTGCATTCTTATCAGGCAGTAAGCCACAGTTCCCGTAAAAATGTGTTTTCAAAGCGAGGTGTCTCCAGTCTTTAGGACATTAAGCTCCTGCTCTTCAAACAGTGTAGCAGAAGTTCTACAGAGAAACTCCCCAAATACTGATGTGGTCACTGAGTACCGAGAAGTATTTTTTGACATCTACAAAGTCCAAGAATGAAAATGTGACTTTTTCAATAAATGACCTAGCTTATCCTTATAAATATACCATAATCAATATTTCATTAGAAAAGAGCATCACTAAAAGTTTACAAAAATGAGAAAAGTACCAAAAAGTATAAAAGTATTATTTATAGTAGACTTTCTCAACTAGGGTTTCCTGAAACCCTGGAGGTTTCTTGACAGCCTTGGAAGGGTTTCCCGAATGGATGGGAGTTAATTTTTATATATACTTTAAAAATTTGTTCAACATTTATCGGGTGATATGACTACGTATGGTCATGTCGACCTGCCCCCCCAATGTTGGGCCTGGAGGGGGTGGAAAGGGGAGGGGACCTGGGTGGGCGTGTCCACAGCTCTGCTTCCCAGCCATATTCTTCATGATTGCACCACATCTGGGGTTTCTCAAAGCCTGAAGAATGTTTCAGAGGAGTTCTCAATGAAAGGCTGCTTTATAGAAATGCCTAAATGTCTAAAGCTTATATAATTCCAGATAGTCACTCCTTCAGAAGGAAGAAGGGGATTTGGGGTTCAATGGCGGAACCTCTGCTTTGCATGCTGAAGGTCCCCAATTAAGTCCCTGAGATCTCCAGGTGAAAGGACCAGGCAGGACGTGATGGGAAAGACTTCCCCCTGAAGCCTGGAGAGCTATGAAGAGGGACCACAGTCCAGTGGTCGAGCATCTGCTTTGCATGCTGAAGGTCCCCAATTAAGTCCCTGAGATCTCCAGGTGAAAGGACCAGGCAAGAAGTGATGGGAAAGACCTCTCCCTGAAACCCTGGAAAGCCAACAAAAGTCCGAGGAGACAGGTCTCGATAGATCAAGGCTTTCTGCTTCAGTAGAAGGCAGCTTCAAGTGTGTGTGCTCAAGAGGAGAGGGTTGTGATGTCTCATTTTGTTTCTCCAAGCTTGAGATGCTTAGAATGGGCATGGGAGATTTGGGGGGGAGGGGAACCCTGAGGTTTGATTTAGCGTGTTCTGCTTGGCATGTTCCTCTGAGATGTTAGGATGTCTTAGTGGGACCCATTCTGCACACAAAATGTATGTGATTCTCCAGGAAATCAGCTCAAGACCCGGTATCTACCTATGCTACCATGGAGCAGTGATGAAGTGCAGTGGCTTTAATCTGGCAAGCTGGGTTTCATTCCCCTCTCCTCCACATGCAGCCACCTGGGTGACCTTGGGCCAGTCACGGCACTGTTAGAGTTATTTTTGCAGAAGAGTCCTGTCAGAGCTCTCTCAGCCCCACTGACCTCACAGGGTGTCTGTTGTGGGGAGAGGAAGGGAAGGCGATTGTAAGCCACTCTGAGACTCCTCCAGGCAGTGAAAAGCGGTGTATAAAAACCAACTCTTCTTCATCTACATGCTCTTGCCATGACTTATTGTGACTTCATGTTGTATGTCTTTTGTCTTAGTAGTGAGCTGGGACAGAAGGTGGGGAGTGCAGGGTTGTTATCTGCCACCTCTGCCATTCTGTCAGGAGAGGCAGGAGAAATTCTGTTGGTGGGTCCTTGGAGTCCAGGCAGGGATGCTGTGTCTGGCAAATAGTTTTGTTTTGAGGAGGCAGGAGAAGAGGGGAGGCTTTTGAAGGCCCAGCCAGGACTTACCTAACCCACGCAAACCAGCAAGCTGTAGTCGTGTGCCCACAGAGACTATCTTGCCTTTGTTGGCAACCGCGCAAAGGCAAACAATTGGAATGGCTGCGTTTAGCTGACCGACAAAACACACATGTGACCTTAGGAGGCACTCAATTCCAAAGGCTGTTTTCATGCCTGAATTTGGAATCAGGGGGGAGGGCGTGCGCTTGGAGACACAGGGGTGCTTGAGGAGGAAAGCTTTAGTCTTAGCAAGGAATTGGAATGGTTTCCCTTGTTCCTGAATAAAAAGGTTTCTATCACCCAAAGTCTGCTCATCGGGAATGCCAATGGGAAACTGAGTTGGGAGCAGGCTGATCTGTCCTCTGCCAAGGCCCGCCAGCTCTCTCCCCGCTTGGGGTTCGAATGCCCACTCACTTCCCCATCGCCAAGGGGCAGAGAGAAGGGTCAGATCGTTCCCGCCAGTGCTGATTAGGTGTAGCTGGAATCAGTTGGGCTTGGGTGCATTGCCAAAGTTCTCTTCCTTGCCAACGGCATCTCTCCTTTCTGATCATGCCAGGGCGTCTGGGTGCTTGCTTTTGGAAATATTTGCACGTGGCTCTGTGGGCGAACCTCCGTCAGACTGCCCTCCTTGGCACAATCGGTTCCCAGAGGCTCATGGCTTCATCAGAGCCCGATGATCCAAGAAAGGTGTTCTAGATATTTGGCAAGATCCGAACTTGTGCTGAATGGCTGCCATCTGCATTGCCCAACAGGCTGGCCCAGAGCCTGGGATCGGATCTGGTTTTCAAAACAGGAGGTTGGAGCCCTCCTAGCTCTTTGGATGTTCAAGATTTTACTTTGGGGTGACTTGTGATAGATAGGTGGTTGTGAGCGTTCGGCGGGAAGGGAAAGGCACTCTGTGCATGATCGGGCGTGTTGTGTGTCGTTAGAGATTATAAGATTTGGGGCCAATAGGAGGCTCAGAAAATGAACTTGCTGGTAATGCTACTCTCTTCTGGAATTGAGCACCTCCGGAGATTTGTTGGTGATGTGCAGGTAAGTTCACCCTAGCAGTTCGAGTCCTTGTGCAGTTGGCAAGAATGGCCATGGCCAGTTAGTCTCTGCTGGCTCGTGCTTCCAGTTTGCTGGTTTGGTCGGGTTAGATACGTCCTGGCCACGCCTTGAAAAAAACAGCCCTCTTTTGTGCATATGTTCAGATTGAGCATCTGTGCAATTGCCAATGCTCGACACATCAGCTCATGCTTAGAACTCACTGGAGTGAGCATTGGTTTCCCTGGCACCAGCACGAGAACACGGGAGCGCTACTGGGAGGGAGACATCTATGGAAAAGCAATTTGAGAATAAACCAGTTGGGGAAAAAAAACATTTGAAATATTGTTGTTGTTAGTTGTGAAGTCGTGTCCGACCCATGGCGACCCCATGGACAATTATCCTCCAGGCCTTCCTGTCCTCTACCATTCCCCAGAGTCCATTTAAGTTTGCACCGACTGCTTCAGTGGCTCCATCCAGCCACCTCATTCTCTGTCGTCCCCTTCTTCTTTTGCCCTCGATCGCTCCCAGCATTAGGCTCTTCTCCAGGGAGTCCTTCCTTCTCATGAGGTGGCCAAAGTATTTGAGTTTCATCTTCAGGATCTGGCCTTCTAAGGAGCAGTCAGGGCTGATCTCCTCTAGGACTGACCGGCTTGTTTGCCTTGCAGTCCAAGGGACTCGCAAGAGTCTTCTCCAGCACCAGAGTTCAAAAGCCTCAATTCTTTGACACTCGGCCTTCCTTATGGTCCAACTTTCACAGCCATACATTGCAACTGGGAATACCATAGCCTTGACTAGATGCACTTTTGTTGGCAGGGTGATGTCTCTGCTTTTTAGGCTGCTGTCTAGATTTGCCATAGCTTTCCTCCCCAGGAGCAAGGGTCTTTTAATTTCTTTGCTGCAGTCCCCATCTGCAGTGATCTTGGAGCCCAGGAAAATAAAATCTGTCACTACCTCAATTTCTTCCCCATCTATTCGCCAGGAATCGAGAGGAACGGATGCCATGGATCTTAGTTGTTTCAAATGCTTGAGTATCACCAGCATTTTGTTTTTATCCTTGATGTTTTTGTATCCTGGTCTACGACCATACGACTAAAATACTGTACATGATATTTCTTATGGGCGCCAACCATTGTCCACGCTGCCTCCCAAAATGCAAGAGTTCCATTCCCAGATCAGCTCCCCAGTTCTATCCCCTTCTCCACACTCCTTCCTGGTTTTGTGCCGATGGCCGTGGGATTTTTAAGAAGGCTGGCACCAAAATGCCAGATACTCCGGGCTCATTTCGGCTGTTCCCCCACAAACCAGCCTCAGGGGAGGGAAAACACCCTACCCATTGCACCAAAGCCATCCCTGCGAGCCGTAGAAGCAAGGCATGGAGTCCTCCCCAAAGGACCAGCCCAGGGAAACAAAGAAGGAAGGTAGAGGAAACTGTCACGACGAGCCCGGGCAGATTCCTTGTGCGGAATTTGGGAAGCAGATCTGCTGACTCAGAGTGGCTTCTGTTGAGTCATCCAGCCCCCTTCCCCCAAGGAAGGGAGGGGTGCTTTTGGAAAGCAGATGTGCCTGTTGGGGGGTGATGGATTGAGGCCCCGGGGAAAGGAGGGGTCAGGAGCAAGGCCCTCCCTTCCTCTGGCATGCCCTTCCATGGGGCGAGCACCAACCTGGTGCACAGGTATCAAGAGAAGGAAGGGACGGCCCACCCCCTACTAGCTTGCAGTCAGGAAAATATTTGGCAGCCTCCCCTTTTGCCACACTCCCCTGTGCTCACATGCCTGTGGAGGAGGGAAGGGGAGGATCCTGATTTGTCCATGCTCTATTCTGCCCTGCCTGCATGGCTTCTCTTCTGGTGGCCCACCACAAAAGGCCCCTGGGGAGCAAGAGGGCAGGCATGCCATAGTGTCCAATCTTGTCCTTGCATGGCAGCAGGGAAAGGAGTCCCCAGCCCTCCTAGCCTCCTTGGCAACCAACTGGTGTCAGAAGGGCTGTGGGATTTTTCCTGAGTTTCTAGGGCAGGGGTAGTCAAACTGCGACCCTCCAAATGTCCATGGACTACAATTCCCATGGGAATTGTAGTCCATGGACATCTGGAGGGTCGCAGTTTGACTACCCCTGTTCTAGGGTAAGGGGTGTCGTTTTGAGGTAGAAAGACAATTTGAAACTGTGGAGACATCTTCCAGGACGTTTGCAAATGGCAAGTGCCTTATCTATGGCGCACGGGTAGACGTGGTCCTACAGGGTTCTGTCAGTCTACCGAAGAAGCAAGAACCTGGTGAAAACGGGACCTTCCCGGATGTCCGTGTGAAAAGCAGCGCGACGTCTGAAATAAGAAGCTGGTTGCACTTTTGTGAACGGGAGACGTCTTCATTCTGAGAAACTGGATATAACATTTGTGTTTAAAAAAAAAAGAAATTCTCATTTTGATTTCGGGTTAACCATGCAGAGATCTTCCAGCCCAGTGCTCTCTGGTCTCTCCCATCCAGTAGGCCCATGTCAAATTTTTGTGACCCAGATGTAGAACTTTGCCCTTGTTCAGTTGCATCTTGTTCTCATTGGCCCACATTTCCAGCGTGCTCAGAACTCCTTGAGCTCTATCCTCTGGGCTGTTTTCGACTCCTCCCAATTTGATGTCATCTGCAGATTTAATGAAGAGTCCCTCCTTATCCCTTCGTGGCTCTGGAGGGAACAACTCAACACAAAGGTCATACGTTTCCTAAAAGGGTGCGAGGTCGGTCCCTAGATGGTGGTTTCCAAGTGGAAGCAAGGCAATCTGTAACCGGGGCCCAGAGGTCTCCTAGAATCACAATGGATCTCCAGACCACAGAGATCAGATCCCCTGGAGCAGGGGTAGTCAACCTGTAGTCCTCCATATGCTCATGGTCTACAATTCCCATGAGCCCCTGCCAGCAAATGCTGGCAGGGGTTCATGGGAATTGTAGCCCATGCACATCTGGAGGACCACAGGTTGACTACCCCTGCCCTGGAGCTTATGGCGGTTTTGGATACTAAGTGGTCTTCGACGCCGCTGAGGTTCCTTCGCTCCCTCCACTGCCATCCCTGCCCCCCACTCAGTGGCAGCCTTGCAGATACTTCAAGAGAGCAATCATGTCCCACCACCTCAATCTCCCTTTCCCCAGACTGAACCTACCCAAGTCCCTCAGACGTTCCTCAGAGGGCTTGGCCTTTCCTAATAGCCCTGATCCCTTATTTATCTTCTTTGGAGCATATTTGGAAATCCTTGGACGGTCCAGTGTGGTGGGGGTACTTAGAAGGTTGGGTTAGGGTTTGGGACCCCAGGTTTGAATGCTGGGAGGCCTTGGGCCATTCACAGTTTCTCAAAGCTGTTTGGAGAACTGAGGGCGACCAACCTGAGCATCTGAAGGCAGGAATCGGCCCCCTGCGGTTACGTGAGAGCTCCCCAGGAGCTACGCAGCCTTTCCCAGAAGTGTGGATGGCCACTGATGTCACTAGGCCTCACTGGAGCCCCCTTCCCCTGTTGCTCTGCAGCCCTCGTCTCTTTCTCCACAATGGAAACAGTAAATCAGGGGTAGTCAACCTGTGGTCCTCCAGATGTCCATGGACTACAATTCCCATGAGCCCCTGCCAGCAAACGCTGGCAGAGGCTCGTGGGAATTGTAGTGCATGGACATCTGGAGGACCACAGGTTGACTACCCCTGCAGTAAATGATGGATCGATCGATTGGCTGGCTCCCGCATCTTAATCCCATGCCCATTTCTCTGAAGGGACATGTCATCACTTCTGGGATTTTTTGAAGCCTGAAAACTATTTCAGGGGCAACTCTGTGGTCAAGTTTGGAAGAGGCTGCTTTAAGGGAAGGGCAGGATCACTAGGGGTGCTAGATAGATTTAAGCTGCTGACCTGCATGTCCATCAGGCTGGACTTGCCCTGCAATGCCCGAATCCCCTTCCTCCTTCAGTTCTTTTTGTTTTAATATATCGTTGTCAAGGAGGGTTTCCCCCCCCCCCATTTTATCCTTTTTTTGGGTGCTGGAACTCCATTCATTTCTTTGGTGTCCCTTTAATGCCACGGTATGCAAAAAGTATTGTTCATATGCCAAAATGGATTGGGTTGAATGTAAAGAAATCCAACCATTTGCCTTGGAAGCATAGAAGCTTTACACAGTATCTCCGATCTTTCATATTTTCCAGTTAAAGGGTAAATGTAGTTCAAAACAAATTACAAAGATGCCCTGACACCAATGGTAACAAGAGAAAGAAATTTTACTTACAGAAATAGGAGCACATTTTACATGACATATTCAGGTAGGGACATTTAACTTATTGTGAACCAATTAAATTCAGAAAGGTTAACCGCAGCTCCAAGCTCCAGTGAGTGAGAGAAGAACAGTTTTTTGTACCTCACCTTCTACTACCTGAAGGATCTTCAAAGTGGCTTACAATTGCTTTCCCTTCTTCTTGCCACAACAGACATCTTTTGAGGTAGGTGGGGCTGAGAGAGCTCTAGGAGCTCTAGGAGAACTGATATATGAGGACAGCTCTAAGAGGACTGTGACTTGCCCAAGGTCACCCAGCTGGCTGCATGTGGAGACTGTGGAACTGACCCCAGTTCTCCAGATTAGAGGTTGCCACTCCTAACTACACCAAACAGGCTGTATACTAGAGGCAGCCGCGAGAGAATTCTGTTAATGCTTTTGCTCCCAGATACTCTTGCGTGTAAAGTTACACTCTCCGACAAAATGATCTTTGAAATTTACATATTCTGCAGGAAAGATTTGATGTGACTCTGGGATCCATTCTGCACAAAATCAAAGCAGGGATTTCTGACCCTGAAGTGTGTGAAAGTTTCCCCAGTGGTTCTGGGACAGAGTAGTCTGGACCCAGAATCATCATCATTGGCCCATGAGGTCACCAAACAGGGTTGTGGAAGAGTCATGTGTGAATTCCCTCCCCCCAGAAGAAAAACAGGTTTGGAGGTCTGTGACCTTAAGCCAGGGATGAGCAAATTGTGGCCCTCCAGATGTCCATGGACTACAATTCCCAGGAGCCCCTGCCAGCATTTGATGGTAGGGGCTCATGGGAATTGTAGTTCATGGGCATCTGGAGGGCCACAGTTTGCCCACCCCTGCCTTAAGCCATTCTGGTCTCTATTTGACCCCGGGTTGCCCCACCATTCATTCCCATCTTAAGATAAACTCATTGGATAACGAGATCAACAGGATAATCTGGCAGCCACTGACTGTCTTGCTGGAACCAGTTCAATCGCCTTGACGGATGGGAGCGGAATATCTCTCCCCGTCGCTTCAATGGTCTCCAGTTATCCACTGAGCGTATTTCAGAATTTCAGTAGTACAAGCTACAAAAATGATGCTCACGATGTGGCACCCTCAATTCCTTTTTTTTTTTGCTTTTGTAGCTCATTGCTTCTGCTTGCTTTTTGTCGCCGCATTTGATTGTTTCCTTGACCCTCTTTTCATGGCACACACAATTCTTTGACACAATTGGTACCAAAATGGTTGCCAATTTCACCACAATAGTCCTACGTATGGGTTGGGGAATTCACGCCAAGCAGGGACAACTCACTTCTGAAAAGAAGATTTTCAACTCAGAACAACGTGGCCATGAAATTCGGTTTAAAACCTTCAACCCCTGTCTGGACACATGCTCCACAGGAAATATAATTCGGTTTCCAGACCAGACCTAAATACAAGGATTGTCCTATATTCCGTAATCCCACCCTAGTGTAAAACGTTCTGAGTTTTAGGATTCATGTAGGTCAGCCCTAGCACAGTCTTAGATGTAAGCTTGTACTTTACTTGCTAATGTGTCTTGAGGACTGGTATCTTAAATGGGTACAGAAAATAAAAAGAAATAATATCCAGAGTTTATAGATAACCAACCCATTTAACAGACCAGGGCTATAGTTTGGGACTGTTATAATTTCCTTGGGTTTCCTGAATGGGTGGGAATTAATTAATGGTTTGTATGTATGCCAGCAATACACTCAATATGCCAGCAAATTTGGAAAACTCAACAATGGCCACGAGATTGGAAAAGGTCAATTTACATTCCAATCCCAAAGAAGGGCAATGCCAAAGAATGTTCAAACTACTGCACCATTGCACTCATTTCTCATGCTAGCAAAGTTATGCTCAAAATCCTACAAGCTAGGCTCCAGCAATATGTGGACCGAGAACTTCCAGGAGTACAGGCAGGATTTCGAAGAGGCAGAAGAACTAGAGATAAAATTGCCAACATACGCTGGATCATGGAGAAAGCTAGGGAGTACCAGAAGAACATCTACTTCTGCTTCATTGACTATGCTAAAGCCTTTGATTGTGTGGAGCACAACAAATTGGGGCAAGTTCTTAAAGAGATGGGAATACCAGAGCATCTTATATGTCTCTTGAGAAACCTATATGCAAGTCCAGAAGCAACAGTGAGAACTAAACATGGAATCACTGATTGGTTCAAAATTGAGAAAGGAGTTTGGCAAGGCTGTATACTGTCACCTTGCCTATTTAACTTGTATGCGGAGCACATCATGAGAAAGGCGGGGTTAGATGAGTCACAAATTGGGATCAAGATTGCAGGGAGAAATATCAACAACCTCAGATATGCAGATGATACCTCTCTAATGGCAGGAAGCGAAGAGGAACTAAAGAGCCTGTTGATGCGGGTGAAGGAGGAGAGTGCAAAAGTTGGCTTGAAACTCAACATCAAGAAAACAAAGATCATGGCATCCAACCCTCTCAATTCCGGCAAATAGATGGGGAAGAAATGGAGGTAGTGACAGATTTTATTTTCCTGGGCTCCAAGATCACTACAGATGGGGACTGCAGCAAAGAAATTAAAAGACGCTTGCTCCTGGGGAGGAAAGCTATGGCAAATCTAGACAGCATCCTAAAAAGGAGAGACATCACCCTGCCAACGAAAGTGCATCTAGTTAAGGCTATGGTATTCCCAGTTGCAATGTATGGCTGTGAAATTTGGACCATAAGGAAGGCCGAGCGTCAAAGAATTGAGGCTTTTGAACTCTGGTGCTGGAGAAGACTCTTATGAGTCCCTTGGACTGCAAGGCGAACAAACCGGTCAGTCCTAGAGGAGATCAGCCCTGACTGCTCCTTAGAAGGCCAGATCCTGAAGATGAAACTCAAATACTTTGGCCACCTCATGAGAAGGAAGGACTCCCTGGAGAAGAGCCTAATGCTGGGAGCGATTGAGGGCAAAAGAAGAAGGGGACAACAGAGAATGAGGTGGCTGGATGGAGTCACTGAAGCAGTAGGTGCAAACTTATAGGGACTCTGGGGAATGGTAGAGGACAGGAAGGCCGAGAGGATCATTTTCCATGGGGTCGCAATGGGTTGGACACGACTTTGCACCTAACATCAACCTAACAAATGTATTTTTTTTATTGTCAAACATTTATCGGGTCATATGACCATATATGGTCATGTTGATAGGCCCTCCTCTCCCAAAAATGGCCAGTGATGGGCCTGGATGGTCCCTGGGTGGCTGTGGACACAGCTCAGCTTCCCAAGCATATTCTGGACAATTTCACCACTTCTGGAGTTTCTTGAAAGCTGAGGAACATTTCAGGTGTTTCTCAATGGTCAAAATGTTGAGAAAGGCTGGTCTAGAGTAATATCTCTCCAGCATCCTATCTTGGGCAGTGATCAATCAGAGTCCACAAGCAAGGCGTAGAGGCCAAGGCCTTCCCACAGCTCATACATCTTGGCAGACCTTGCCTAGTTGAGTTTCTCTAATCCCTTAAGGTAAGATATCTCAACCATTGGCCAATATCACATCCTGTTCCACTGAGTTTCGAAAATGAGCCACACATGAAGTGAAGAAGGGTTCCCTTTCTTTTGCCCAATGTTGGGTGTGTCCAGGTTAGGCTGATCTCATTAGATCTCAGAAGCTAAGAATCAGCCCTGATTAGTACTTAGATGGGAGTCTTACAAAGGCAGTCCCAGATCACTGTCTCTTGCCTAGACCAGGATGGCCCAAGCTAAACTGATCTCATCAGATCTCGGAAGCTAAGCAAGGTGAGCCCTGGCTGGTACTTGGACGGGGAACCAGCAAAGAAGTCCAGGGCTGCAATGTAATGGCGGGCAACGACAAGCCCCCTCTAAATGCCTCTTGCCTTTAAAATTCTAATTGCCTGAGACTGATTGAGTGATATAATAATTAGCTCCCACGTAATCCACAAAACCCTTCTAGGGCCGTCACAAAACTCCAGGGTCACCAACAAGTCAGCTGTAATTTGATCCAATTTCCATGACCATTAAGTTCCTGAGTTCCGGGAGAGGGGGACTTTCTCTCTCCCCCTTTTCTCTATGTCGTCCATAACTTCATAAAGCTCTAGCCTGCCCCAGACATTTTCAGAGAAATGGGAAAGACCTCTTGCAAGGAAG
The DNA here is from genome assembly GCF_049243985.1 of Paroedura picta. Classification (NCBI taxonomy): domain Eukaryota; kingdom Metazoa; phylum Chordata; class Lepidosauria; order Squamata; family Gekkonidae; genus Paroedura; species Paroedura picta. Next base: position 26,505,867 of record NC_135372.1, read on the forward strand.
AGGATCCAGCCCCTGAATCAGTCTAATTCTGGCTTTTCCAACCAGGGTTTCAAGAAACCCTGAGGCTTCTTGGCGGCCCCGGAAGTGTTTCCCAATTTTTTAAAATTTGTTAAACATTTATTGGGCGCTATGACCAAGTATGGTCATGTCGACCTGCTCTCCCCTCCCAAAATGGCCAGTGATAGGCCTGGAGGGGGTGGGAAGGGGAGGGACCCCAGGTGGGCGTGCCCACAACACTGCTTCCCAACCATGTTCTGCGCGATCAGACCACTTCTGGGGTTTCTCGAAGCCTGAAGAAGGTTCCAGGGGGTTCTCAACGGTCCAAAGATTGGTCTAAGACATTGTCATAAGCCTTGAACACACATGAAGCTGCCTTGTACTGAGCTGGATCCTTAATTCATCAAGATCAGGATTGTCGGCTCAGACTGGCAGTAGTTCTCCAGGGACTCAGGATGAAGTCTGTGGCATCACTTGTTATCTGAACTTTTAAACTGGAGATGTCAAGGATTGAACCTGGCACCTCCTGCATGCTGAGCAGATGCATTACCACCAAGCCACGCCTTCTCCCCAAGACATTGATGTGGAGGGGGGGGGGAATGGTCTTTGACTGAGGGAGTCTGGCAGGACTGGGGCCACTGGGCAAGCTCACAGCACTCATGAGATTCCAGCCTGGGATATCCAAATATTCTTAGGTGTTGTACTCTCTGTAAATGACCTTATTCCAAATTGCTTTTTGAAGTATGCCATTTTTAAAACCTTGCAAGGTTTCTCCATCAGCACCTTGCCTTTCCCCCCAAATCAGCCTACAGTGCTCTCCGTACCTCCATTTTATCCTCTTAACAATCCTGTGAGGTGGGTGCAGCTAAGAGCATACAACTGGCCCAAGGTCACCCAGGCAGCTCTCATGCAGAGTGGAGATTCAAACCCAAGTCTCCCAGATGCCAGTTTTGAATATTCTGACTTTCAGTTTACCACAAAGAACAACAGCTGTAGAAGAGAATATCCAAAGCAAGTGTCTGGGCCCAAAATTCCAGGAAAAGCTGCAAATATTGTTCCCCCATATCTTAAATATCATGATTGTGTGAGATTTTTGACTCAACTGAACCTCAAAAGCTTTAGGCCCTTGCAGGCCTGTAGCCCCCCCCCCCAGGGTTTGCCAGTGAGGGAGAGATTCTCATTTCCTCCTTTCACTTCCTTCTCAGAATTTGCCAATGTGGGGTAGATTTTCCTTCCTCCCAGGTTTTGCCAGTGAAGGAAAAATTTTCCTTCCCTCCACCAGCTTCATCCCCTTGTTTGCCAATTATTTTCCTTCCCTCTTCCTCCCTCCCAGCCTTTGCCAATGTGGGAGAGATTCTCCATCCCTCCTCCTTCCAAGGGTTTGCCAGTGGGGAACAGATATTTCCCTTCCCTTCCCACCCTAGAGTGTTTGCCAATGAGGGAGAGATTCTCATTTCCTCCTTTCACCTCCTTCTCAGAATCTGCCAATGTGGGGGAGATTTTCCTTTGTCCCAGGTTTTGCCAATGAAGGAAAGATTCTCCTTCCCTCCACCTGCTTCATTCCATTGCTTTGCCAATTATTTTCCTTCCCTCTCCCTCCCTCCCCCCTCCCTCCCCCCTCCCAGGCTTTGCCAATGAAGAACAGAGTCTCGTTCCTGCTGCCCTCCCAGGCTTTCCCTTTGCACTTTGCTTCCTGCACAAAGTAACTGATCCAGCTGTGACAGTTCTTTTTCTTGTGTTAGCTTGCTAGCTCATGCCAGGCATGGATCGCTCTGATATACAGTACTGTAGCGAATTAAAGCAGAAGCTTTTTTGAGGCCTCTATTGAGAGCCAGCTTGGTGTAGTGGTGAGGAGTGTGGACTTCTAATCTGGCGAACTGGCTTTGATTCCCCGCTCCCCCACATGCAGCCGTCTGGGTGACCTTGGGCTCACCGCAGCACTGATAAAACTGTTCTGACCGAGCAGTGATATCAGGGCTCTCTCAGCCTCACCCACCCCACAGGGTGTCTGTTGTGGGGAGAGGAAAGGGAAGGCGACTGTAAGCCGCTTTGAGCCTCCTTCGGGTAGGGAAAAGCGGCATATAAGAACCAACTCTTCTTCTTCTTCTATTTTAGCCCAGGTGGGTAGTGTTCAAAGATGGTTAGAATCAGTGTGTGTTTGTGGCAACAGGCTGCCTTTCACAAGCAAACTTGTGACCATTGTACAGTGTGTTCTGGTGCCCATGCAGCTGTTTTGGCTCTTGAAAACACTTGTGGCCCTTCAAAAAACTACAACCCCACAACCCCTCATTAAATGGGAGCATCACGGTATAGTCGTTCCAGTTTTAGTATATGGGCTGACAAAGTGAGCACATCACAGTACTGTAAAATCTCTATAAAGTGGTGTTAATAAACTGATGCTGGCAATAATTTTGCCTTCTCGTTTAACTAGGGAAGGAGTCAATCTCTGTATCTGTAGAAGAGTATGTTCCGAGTTTCTCTTTCCATCAGTGTGAAGCAAAACACCCACCTTTCCCCTGCATGCCAGGCCAGCTGTAGCTGTGAAGGAAAAGTGTGTGTGCACATCCTCCCTAGGTTTACCAATATGGTTAGGTCACTTCAGCAGAAACCAGTTCTGGATCCCTTTGACCCAGCCAAGTACCACCCAGTCTCAGATTTGCCATTTCTGGGTAACATGGTTGAGAATGCAGTCAATGCCCAGCTACAAGCCTTCTGGATGAAACGTCAGCCCTTGTTCCATTCCAATCCAGCTTCTACCCGGCCATGGGGTGGGAACTAGGGATAAGCACCACCACGACAAAATTCGCACTGTATCAGATTCAGCTGGAAACAATTCTGGCCACCTTAATCTATGGTGTTAGATGATATTCGAGGATTTCCTATCCCAAAGGACTGATGTCCTGTGGGAAAAATGGAGACCATAGCCCATATCACATTAGACTGCCCACTGTCAGCTGAAGCTAGAAAGAAGTTTCTTGTGCATCAGTTTTCTCTAATTCTGGAGTCTGGTATGACAACTGGATCTAAGATGACTTCTTGCATATTCGGATTGCAATGTTACTTTCTGAGTTGAAAAGGTTTTTGCATCCCTATGTTGGTTGTATAATTGTTCTGTTGGAGCCCATGTGGCTTTTAACGGTATAATTAAAGACTCATGACTGGGTCACAAATTCCTAGATGCGCATGCACAGAATACCCCCAGAAAAACCTGTCCACCTGATATCAAATGCTAACAATAGTTCTCAGCTATATTAGGGATTAAGATTGACGGAAGAAATATCAACAACCTCAGATATGCAGATGATACCACTCTAATGGCAGAAAGCGAAGAGGAACCAGAGAGCCTCCTGATGCAGGTGAAGGAGGAGAGTCCAAAAGCTGGCTTGAAACTCAACATCAGGAAAACTAAGATCATGGCATCCAGCCCTCTCAATTCCTGGCAAATAGATGGGGAAGAAATGGAGATAGTGGCAGATTTTATTTTCCTGGGCTCCAAGATCTCTGCAGATGGGAACTGCAGCAAAGAAATTATAAGATGCTTGCTTCTGGGAAGTAAAGCCATGGCAAATCTAGACAGCATCCTAAAAAGGATAGACATCACCCTGCCAACGAAAGTGCATCTAGTCAAGGCTATGGTCTTCCCTGTTGCAATGTATGGCTGTGAAAGTTGGACCATAAGGAAGGCCGAGCGTCAAAGAATTGAGGCTTTTGAACTCTGGTGCTGGAGAAGACTCTTGCGAGTCCCTTGGACTGCAAGGCGAACAAACCGGTCAGTCCTAGAGGAGATCAGCCTGGACTGCTCTTTAGAAGGCCAGATCCTGAAGATGAAACTCAAATACTTTGGCCACCTCATGAGAAGGAAGGACTCCCTGGAGAAGAGCCTAATGCTGGGAGCGATCGAGGGCAAATGAAGAAGGGGACGACAGAGAATGAGGTGGCTGGATGGAGTCACTGAAGCAGTCGGTGCAAACTTAAATGGACTCCGAGGAATGGTAGAGGGCAAGAAGTCCTGGAGGATCACTGTCCATGGGGTTGCGATGGGTTGGACACGACTTCGCAACTAACAACAACAACAGTAACAACAACAACAACAACATGGATATATTAAAATGAAGCTAAAATATATTGTTATTAAAAATTAACAGGGAGAAAAAAATCAAAAGTTTAAAAGCTTGAAAGTTCAGAATTGTCATTCTATATATTTCTTGTTCTTCTGGTACGTTTGAATCAGAAACACACAGAATTGAACCATCTGCAGAGAGACCTGAGGCTTTTCATGGGGAAAAATTCTCTAATCTGCTCTTCATTGGCTTGATGTCGCATCACGTCAAGCTATTTACAGCAGGGGTAGTCCACCTGTGGTCCTCCAGATGTTCATGGACTACAATTCCCATGAGCCTCTGCCAGCGTTTGCTGGCAGGGGCTCATGGGAATTGTAGTCCATGAACATCTGGAGGACTACAGGTGGACTACCCCTGATTTACAGTATAATACATGTTTATTTGGTGATGGATTCAGGTGGGTAGCCATGTTGATCTGAAGCACTAAAACAAAATTTGAGACCAGCGGTGTCCTTAAGACCAACAAAGTGTATTGTCAGGTCCCCGTCGACTTTCACAGTGAACATACTCGTGATTAGCAGCAAAAGCAGTTTATTGAGGTAGAGGTTCGCAGCTCATGGCTATTCTTGCTAAAACTGATTTGATAGGCAAAACACTGATCAATATAACCCCAGAAACCCCACTGCCAACTGACAACAGGCAGCTTGAATTTGAAAGATTTTTTGGCTAAACTTCCATAAGAAGTTCCTGACCGTTAGAGCAGTTCCTCAGTGGAACAGGATTCCTCGGGAGGGGGTGGGTACTTTGGAAGTCTTTAAGCAGAGGCTGGACGCTGTCTGACGGAGAGGCTGATTCTGTGAACTTAGACAGACTGTGAGTGGGTGGGCAGAAGGGACTGTGTCAGAGCTTGGCTCTTGTGGCCTTTTCTTGCAGGCCCAGGGAAATGCCAATCGCCACTTTGGGATCAGGAGGCAAATTTCCTCCAAGCCAGACTGGCCTGGGATTCTGGTCACCTGGGCATGGAATTGGGGTCACTGTGGGTGGGCAGGTAGTTGTGAATTTCCTGTATTCTGCAGGGGAATGGACCAGATAAGCCTGGAGGTCCCTTTGAACTCTATGATTCTATGATTCCTTCTGTTCCCAAGAGCAGCGTGAACTCGTCTTGCTCCCAGGGTCACATGACATCATTTGTGCCTGACTCAAGGCCAGCCTCACCGATAACGTCCAAGTTTCCCTCTCCCACAGGTCCATCCTCCCTTAGAGAAAATTGGCAATTAGGCCACACAAACGAGCGAGCAACACAAAGCAGTTACAACAGTTGCAGTTATTTAACCCACTCCCCACTGGCAGGCAACAATATTTATATTTATATTTATATTTATATTTATATTTATATTTATATTTATATTTATATTTATATTTATATTTATATTTATATTTATATTTATATTTATATTTATATTTATATTTATATTTATATTTATATTTATATTTATATTTATATTTATATTTATATTTATATTTATATTTAAGACTTATTGCCTGCCGCTCCCAGGACTGGCTCTTGGTGGGGTGCAATTCGTCCATATAAAAAAAACCCAATTAAAAACCCATTAAACCACTCTGGATATAAAAAACACAATAGAGACAAAAATCCAAAAAGATCAAGAAGACATGGTGGTATCCAGCCTCCTAGCCCCTCCCCTCAATATAATCTAACAGAGGGGTGGGAAAAGAGAGGACAGATGACAGAATGCTAATCGTTTACACCTCTTAGCAAGGGGGGGGGTCAGCAGATCTTCTCGCTACACCGGCCTCAACGATAAACCTGGGGGAAGAGCTCTGTTTTGCAGGCCCTGCAGAATCCCTAAACTCCCTGCAGGATCCGCAGCTCTTCTGGGAGCTCATTCCACCAGTTGGGGGCCAGGTCTGAAAAGGCCCTGGTTGACGGTGGGTGGTTGCTGGCAAATGACAGACACCGACGGATCATGGCAGGAGGCTGGCAACCAGGCAGATCCTGACAGGGATAAGAATCATAGAATCAGAGTTGGAAGGGGCCGCACAGGCCATTTTATGTGCACAAATGCCTATAGCCAGAATCAAACTTTGTTGGTCCTAAATGTGCCCCTGGACACGAACTTTGTATTGTTTGGTAGGGGGAAGTGCTGCCAAGTCACAGTCAACGAATGGCGATCCCATACATTTTCCAAGGCGAGAGATGTTTGGTGGTGATTTGCCATTGCCTGCCTCTAGCTCAGCAATCCTGGGCTTCCTTGGGGGCCTCCCATCCAACTACTAACCCTGGAGGACCCTGCTTAGCTTCCAAAATCTGACAAGATTGGTTAGTCTGGGCCTTCCAGAGCAAGGGACATGCTTATTTACTGGTACATAAATAAGGCTTTACAAAAATCCATACACGGATGGGGGGAAATTAACTGCGAGGAACTGCAAGAGCCAGCTTGGTGTAGTGGTTAGGAGTGCAGACTTCTGATCTGGTGAGCTGGCTTTGATTCCCCGCTCCCCCACTTGCAGCCAACTGGGTGACCTTGGGCTCCCCACAGCGCTGATAAAGCTGTTCTGACTGAACAGTGATATCAGGGCTCTCTCAGCTTCACCCACCTGTGTCTGTTGTGGGGAGAGGAAAGGGAAGGCAAATGTAAGCCGCTTTGAGACTCCTTCGGGTAGATAAAAGCAGCATATAAGAACCAACTCTTCTTCTTCTTCAGTAATATCAGGGCTCTCTCAGCTTCCCCTCCCTCACAGGGTGCCTGTTGTGGGGAGAGGAAAGGGAAGGCAAATGTAAGCCACTTTGAGACTCCTTCGGGTAGATAAAAGCAGCATATAAGAACCAACTCTTCTTCTTCTTCAGTAATATCAGGGCTCTCTCAGCCTCCCCTCCTTCACAGGGTGCCTGTTGTGGGGAATGGAAAGGGAAGGCAAATGTAAGCCGCTTTGAGACTCCTTTGGGTAGATAAAAGCAGCATATAAGAACCAACTCTTCTTCTTCTTCAGTAATATCAGGGCTCTCTCAGCTTCCCCTCCCTCACAGGGTGCCTGTTGTGGGGAGAGGAATGGGAAGGCAAATGTAAGCCACTTGGAGACTCCTTCGGGTAGAGAAAAGCGGCATATAAGAACCAACTCTTCTTCTTCTTCTTCAGTAATATCAGGGCTCTCTCAGCTTCACCCACCTGTGTCTGTTGTGGGGAGAGGAAAGGGAAGGCGAATGTAAGCCACTTTGAGAATCCTTCGGGTAGAGAAAAGCAGTATAGAAGAACCAACTCTTCCTCTTGTTCTTGTAAAAAATGGTGGAAACAACAAGATCTATGGGTTACATTGGCATAAGGAGACAAAGAGCAGAAACGATCCAGGGATTGAGATGGCGGGGAAGAAAAGGTTGAGCAGGGCTGCCCAAACTGTGCCTCGAGATGTCCATGGACTACAACTACCACAAGCCCCTGCCAGCATTGAAGTGGTTCTCCATAGAATCCATTTACGAATACGGTACTGGACCAGAATTCACATCACAATAGAAATACGCTAGATATACAACAATTAAAACAGGGAAAGATTCCAAACCATGGAAGTAATGACATTTCCAATTAAAATATAATTACACCTAGTAACGCTATCTTTGCTCCAGACTCCCCTAGGCCTTCCTCATTTAAGTCACCCTCCATGCAACGGGGCCAGGGTGCATTCAATAGTTTGATTTTAAACATCTCAGAGTTGTCTTAATTTGTGGGAAAGATGAAGTAAGTTCTCTTCCAATTTGATCGTACAGTTGGCCATTCGAGTAACATGGCACTGATAAAGCTGTTCTGACCGAACAGGAATCTCAGGGCTCTCTCAGCCTCACCTCCCTCTTAGGGTGTCTGCTGTGGAGAGAGGAAAGGGAAAGTAAACATAAACTGCTTTGAGACTCCTTCGGGTAGAGAAAAGCTGCATATAAGAACCAACTCTTCTTCTTCTTCTTCTTCTTCTTCTTCTTCTTCTTCTTCTTCTTCTTCTTCTTCAGTAATCTCAGATCTCTCTCAACCTCACCCACCCCACAGGGAAGGCGACTGTAAGGAAAGGGAAGGCGACTGTAAGACACCTTGAGGCTCCTTCAGGTAGAGAAAAGCAGCATATAAGAACCAGTCACTGTTCTCTCAGAGCTCTCTCAGCCTCCTCAACCTCACAGGATGTCTGTTGTGGGGAGAGGAAGAGTAATTGTAATCCATGTTGAGAACCAACTCTTCTTCTTCTTCTTCTTCTTCTTCTTCTTCTTCTTCTTCTTCTTCTTCTTCTTCTTCTTCTTCTTCTTCTTCTTCATTATCTCCTTTACGCAAGTATAGCCAGGAGACAATATTAGCTGTTCCAATAAGTCGCATGAGCATAGTTTCTTCTCCAGAGTAATTCTCCATAAATCCTCTCTCCTTCTACCACAAAAGCAGATCTGAGGCATCTCTGGAAATGGTGTCTACACTGCCAAACCTTTTGGAACAGGATAATGACCCCGATTGAACAGGGAACAGGAATAACGGTACTGCGAGACCCTCCGGTTATTCTCCTCCCTTAATTCAAAAACCTGGGTGGAAAGCAAAAGGTTTTAAAAGTACGTAGCATCCCTGGTTTGGATTAGGGTTGTGCACTTTGGTGCAGTTTGCCCGCCTTGGCAATCATCAAATCCCCAAGTGTGCAGGTGCAGAGGTCTGCGTCTGTGTGCAGCAGCCAGCTGGTGTGCCACCCGCCACCCCTGAGCCGCACCAAAGGGCACAACCCTAGTTTGGACAGCCCAGGCTTCCCGATCTCGTCAAATCACAGAAACTAAGCAGGGTCGGCCGTGGTTAGTACTTGGATAAACACAGACAATGGCAAACCTGCTCTGGATGTCTCTTGCCCTGGAAACCGCACGAGAGACCACCTATGAGTTGGCTACAATTTGACAGCCCAAAAGGTGAATTGATCTTAATCATGAAGATGTCATTTGTTCTTTTTTTTTTATTACTGAGCATTGTTAATGTTCAAATAATTCTCCTCCTGTCTGACTCCTCTCCGTGGCTCTGGGCATCGCCAACGTTGCTGCCCATTAAACTGGCAGGTGGGGGGAGGGCAATAACGTTTTCTCTTTCATCCAGCCAAGCTTTACGACTTAAGAATTAAATCAGCTTGTGTCATGCCAGCTGCTAAGGGCTCAAATCCCGACCCGCCACCCAGTTTAAAAATAGTTACAGGGCTCAACAGAGTGTGCCAGACACGCCAAGGTTGGTGACACTGGTGACAAGGTCTTGTGGAAGCCAGGGAGGGACTCCCCAAAGTCTCCGTTTAGTGAGGATGCTTCTTGTATTTTGTCTGACCATGCACACAGGCATCTGGTTTGCAATAAATAGGTATCCAGAGATCAAATCAGTTTATCAAAAGTGATCTTTCTTTATAGAGCTGCCCAAAAGCATTTCCCAAAGGCTGATTTGTAGGGTGAGAAGCAGATGGTGAACTGCTTAGGGAGCAGGACAGACGTTCAGAAAAGGAGACCTTCAGGACCAAGGACAGCTCTAAAGCAAGGGAGACGTTGCTCCCACAAGCCAACCTGGAGGTCCTGTGCTTTTAAAAAGATTTCATGGCTGACCCCCTGCTCCTCAGTGGAGTATATGGAACAGACTTCAACGGGTTGATTTGGAGCATCCTTCCATTATTGACAAACGAAGGAGCTGGAAGAATGTCTTTCTTGCTGAATCCAGATTTGGAACATGTGCATTAAACGAAGTTGACATTTGGCCATGATGCAGGCGGGGTTGCTAAGGCGCTCCACACCTGTTGCTTACGGCTCCCCCTCCCCCTCCCAAAGAATGTTCAGTTCCTTTGTTCCCCTGTGCTCCGGGGGCTCAGCTGGGATCACGCCCCATGATCTCTGTCCTTCCCTTGGGGGCTGCCAAACAGAACATGCAGGTGCTTACAAAGGAGGCCCCAGGAGGCCGGCCCGTTGCTTACCTACCCAGCCACGGAAATTAGCAGAATGATATGCGGCATCAGCAGCCAGGCAGGGCTTGACAGAACTGGTGCCAACAGGGACAGAAGAATTTGAAGTGGATGTCTGGGCCAGAAATAGGGAAGAACAAATAAAAGTGGCATAAAAGGAGAAAGGAACAAGCAAAAGGCCTTGTGACGACAACACATGCAAGCAAAAAAAAAAAGAAAGAAAAGATGGAGAAAGGATGCATTTGTAGACCCTCAAATTATCTCGAGATGGTTCTTAATAATAACCCTGTAAGGCGGGCCAGTTATTATCACCCCCAAATTGCAGACGGTGGTGGGCCAATGAGACTTTGTTGTAGGCTGTACAGCACAATCCTACGCACACCAGTCGAATCCTATTGAAATCTATGGGTTCAGACTGGAGAATGCTTCGTCAGACCAGAGGCTTATCAAAGGGAGGCGCAGGCAGATGTTGCAGGCCCCATCGTGAGGCCTCGAGCGGCAAGGATCCTCTGTAGAAGGCAGGGCAGATCTGAGCTGATAACACAGTGACGGGTGGAGCTGGTATCTGGTCACACCTTGGTCCTTGTGGGAAGCAAAAAGGTGCTTTAGGTTTTCGACACACAGGCTGGCAAAGCGTCGGAAAGTGCTTGAAGCCTTGCATGTAATTTGGTGTTCCTTTGCCTGATCCTAATCAAAGGGTCAGGTTGTTGACTCCAGGTTGGCCTACTCCTTGGAGCAGGGGTAGTCAAACTGTGGCCCTCCAGGTGTCCATGGACTACAGTTCCCACGAGCCCCTGCCGGCATTCACTGGGGTTTGGAGGGGAAGGACCTCGGTGGGGAATCAGAGACATCAAGTCCACCCTGCCATTTTCCTTTTTTTGCAGGGGGGTGGGGACTGATCTCTGTCCCCCGGAGACTTAAGGGACGGTGACCCAATGGCAGAATAGCTGCCTGGCATTTAGAAGGTCCCCAGTTCAGTCAACCGGAATCTCCAGTTGAGAACATAAGAGAAGCCCTGTTGGATCATCCAGTCCTGTGTCCCTCAGTGGCCCAAACCCAGGTGCTACCAGGAAGTCTACCAGCAGGGCCAGAACTCCAGAAGCCCTCTTACTGTTGCCCCCCCCCAAGCACCAAGAACACAGAGCATTACTGCCCCAAACATAAGAGAAGCCATGTTGGATCAAGCCAGTGGCCCATCCAGTCCAACACTCTGTGTCACAACAGTGGCCAAAGCTCAGGGGCCACCAGGAGGCCCACCAGCGGGGCCGTGTAAAGCAGGGGTAGTCAACCTGTGGTCCTCCAGATGTTCATGGACTTCAATTCCCATGAGCCCCTGCTGGCAGGAGCTCATGGGAACTGTAGTCCACTAACATCTGGAGAACCACAGCGTGACTACCCCCGGTGTAAAGGACCTCAAAACAGGTGACGTGAAGGGCCTCTGCCAGCTATGACCCTGTAGAGCAGCCACCTGTCTGCGTGGACACTATGGATTTTGATGGATTGATGATCTAGTTGAACATGAGGCAGTTTCACAAATAAATGTACAAGTCAGTGTGGTGGAGACAGCCTGGGATTTTCCTGCAGTGTGGCAGGCAGGCAGCCTTGTCCCATCGTGTTGTGAGGGGTTGTGAGGGGTCGTGTGCTCGCATCCCCCCCCCCACCCAGAGCAAACAGGCGCGGGTGAGAAGATGCATTCAAATTAGCGAGTAAAAATCTAATGTGATTGTGTTAAGATTTCTGCCTCCCATGCGGCAGGAGCCGGTGACGCTTTGAAGGATATCCGTGCGCATTTTTGCTGAGGTTGGCAATCTGGAAAGTTCACGCTAAGTGGTTTGTGTCACCATAAATAAAGCTGGAACTCTCTCCTCTCTGTCTCTCTCTCTCTCTCTGCATGGCAATTTTTTAAATGAAGGGTGTTTTTTTTTTTTATGCGCACAGACTAGGCCTCCAGCTCAGAGGGCTGTGTCAGGTTGCAAACTGTTGCAAGGATAAATGATGCCCCCCTGACACACTGCAAGTTTTCTTGCACTTTGCGTTCAGGTTTGTGGGGTGTGCATTTCTTTGCTCTCACTTTGCTTCCTGCTAATGCTGCTGCTGCCCTGACCTGACTTCCCCAGCTAGGCTGATCTTGACAGCTTTTGGAAGCTAAGCAGGGTTGGCCCTGGTGGCTACTTGGACGGGTGACCACCAGGGAAGTGTGCTGGGCAACAGGAAACCACTTTGCATCTGTTGCCCTGAAAACCGTGGGAAGTCATGAGCGATCAGCTGCAACTGGACGGCACTTTCCAGAATAACTGATAGTACCAGAAGGATAGATTCAGATGGGCAGCCGTGTGGGTCTGAAGTCGCACAATAAAATCAGAGTCCAGTCGCACCTTTAAGCCCAACAAAGATTGATTCAAGGTGTGAGCTTTCGAGTGCTTGCACTCGAAAGCTCACGCCTTGAATCAATCTTTGTTGGTCTTAAAGGTGTGACTGGACTCTGATAATACCGGAGCGTTTTAAATAGCTACTCCCCTGGGGTTTTGTGGATGCTTGGAAAGATAGATTCTTGTTCTGATCCAGTAAGGCTATAGTTCTGTCTGGGGCTAGCAGCTAAGCCAATGGAGTCCCTCCTTCCTGCTCAAGTTTTTAACGGTTAGAACAGATCAAAGGAAATACTTCTTCACCCAAAGAGTCATTAACGTGTGGAATTCACCGCTGCAAGAAGTGGCGGCAGATGCAAGCACAGAGGTAGCTTTAAGACGGAACTGGATACACATACAGAGCAGAGGCCCAACAGTGGACACTAGGCACAAGACGGATTCGATAGCCATGTTGAGTCCATTTTTGAGTCCAGTGGTACCTTTAAGACCAACACAGTTTGATTCAAGGTATGTCCATTGGGTTTTCTTCCTTCCATGAGAAGGAAGGACTCCCTGGAGAAGAGCCTAATGCTGGGAGCGATCGAGGGCAAAAGAAGAAGGGGACGACAGAGAATGGGGTGGCTGGATGGAGTCACTGAAGCAGTCGGTGCAAACTTAAATGGACTCTGGGGAATGGTAGAGGACAGGAAGGCCTGGAGGATCATTGTCCATGGGGTCGCGATGGGTCGGACACGACTTTGCACCTAACAACAACAACAATGAGCTTTTGTGTGCATGCACACTTCCTCACAAGGTATAGATGGAACATTCTGTCTGGAGCAGAGATGCTCTGTCTTCTTTGTGCTGGGGGGGGGGGGGCGGTAACAGTGGGAATGCTTCTGGCGTTCTGGCCCTGCCTGTGGTCCTCTGGATAGCCTCTAGGTTTGGGCCACTGTGTGACACAGAGTGGTGGACTGGATGGGCCATGGACCTGATCCGACACGGCTTCTCTTATGTTCTCTTATGTTGATTTAACTTTTTGTATTTATTTAATTTAGATACTGCCCTCCCCGTAGGCTCAGGGCGGTTCACATGAAACAGGAATGAGACGGGTAACTCAGTTTGTAGTGTGGTGAGAACAGTAACAACAATGTAGTGAAAACAGTAAACAGTAAGTAGCACGTGGAACAGTAGAATTGCCCCCAGTGCAAACCTCCTTGGTCATCTCTGGTGAGCAGATACTAAGGACAGGTTACGATGTCATTTGCCAACATTGGAAAAAATATAGCTCTACCCAAATCTACAGAGTTCTTAGAAAGACAGGAAAAAACGAGAGAGACAGATAAGTTTCCCAAGATTATTATCTTTTAAACGTTTATTGTTAGAGCCCGTTTGTATTGATGCCTTTATAAGTGTATAACGTCTGTTGTTGGACATCCATGCTTTGTACATTTCCATGATTGCTGCCCCCTTCAAGATGCCTTAAAGATGCCACCTTCAAGATGTTGTATTCAGTTGCCCTTGCCTCCCATTTAACCTCACAATGGCCCTGCAAGGTAGGTTAGGCTGAGAGAGACGGACAGGGCCCAGGTCACTCAACAAGCTGCAAAGCTGACTAGGGATCCAGCATCCTGTCTCACACAGTGGCCAGCCAGTTCCTCTGGATGGCCAGCAACAGGGCAGAGAGGCTAAGGCCTTCATTAGAACATAAGAAAAGCCCTGCTGCACCAGACCAGTGAGGGTCCATCTAGCCCAGCATCTTGCCTTCACTGCATGTCCAAGCATAGAGGCTGAGGCCTTCCCCGGGTGTTGACTCTTGGCTGTGGGATTCAGAAATTCAGTGCCTCTGAATGTGGAGGTTCCCCTCTGTCAATTTGATCCTAGAGATGGTTGCTTACAGGGAGAATTCTGGATGGGTGGCAAACCTGGCTCCAGGAGGAAGCAGAGCTAAGCCCTCTTCCAGGCCAACAATTGATACTGGCTTGCCTGCTGGTTGGCAGGAGAAATGGGTCCATGATGCCTTTTTGCATGCCACTGGCTGGATCTCCCCTCCCTACAGGTTGGTTTGTTAGCCCAGCTTACTTCTGGCCCTGTGTAACTTCCTACTCTGCCTAACGTTATGTCCTTGCTGTTTCTATCTGCCAGTCTTCTTTCAAGTCACACAGTTGGTTAAAAACCTTTCCCCCTTCCTCCCTCCCTCCCCAAGGCAGCTTAATTCTCCGGTTTATCCTTGCAATCACCCTGTGAGGTAGGGCAGGCAGGCAGCGCATGGCTGGGCCGAGGTCACCCTACACACTTGCACAGGCAGTGTGAAGATTCGAAATAGGCTCCCGGAGATCCTGGTCCATCTCGCCAGTCGCTGGCTCTCTCATCGCAATCTTTACTACAACCCTGCCAAGTAGTCTGCTGTTGTCAGCCCCACCCTGCCATGGGGAGACAGAGTGGGGAATGAGTGAGCCGGGGGCAGGGGTGTGCTTTGAAGCCATACTTGCCAGTTCACTACTTTGCTCTAGGGCAGGAGGCGGCCAAACGGTGGCTCTCCAGGTGTCCATGGACTACAGTTACCATGCGCCCCTGCTAGCAGCATGAGACTGTAAGCCGCTTTGAGCCTCCTTCGGGTAGGGAAAAGCGGCATATAAGAACCAACTCTTCTTCTTCTAGTCCATGGATATCTTCTGGCCACCCCTGCTCTACGGGCTATAGGTGGGCTTCTGGGAATCTCTCATCACCCTTTGGTGGGTAGAATCCAACCCTGCAGGGAGACAGTCTACCTGCTGCACAGCATGGGGCAAAGAAAGAGCTCCAAGCAGTGCCTTGTTTCTCGGGGGACTGACTGGCAGTTGTGGCTGGAAGGGGGTGGCGGAGTGCCAGGGCTTCTTGTGAGGAGAGGGAGAAGGGATCCTCTCTTGCCCCCCCCCCCACCTGCAACGCTTGCTCTGCTCCCGGATCCTCAGTCAGGTCAGTCACTGAGAAGCGCTACAATACAGGAAACAGGGCTGTGGGCGCTCTGCCCATGCTCAGAGCCCTTCCTACTGCCTTCATCCGTGGATGCCGTCCGGCGCCTCTGCCAAACGGTCTGCCCCAAAAGCCAGTCCGGATCCTTTCCAAGGAAACCCCCTGATGGAAATCCAACGGCAACGCCATTTATACAGCCCAAAGCAGTCAAATTTGGCCATGTCCTCTCCCCCTCCCTCCCTCCCTGCGCAACCTGCCAGCAAAGCCCCCCCCCTCTTTATTCCCCTTCCCCGCTCGGGACCACCGTGGTGGATCCCCCACCTTCCCTGTGTCCCCATCGCGTCCCCTCCCCCCCCAGATCGCCCTTCCACTCCTGGCTCTGCCAGACTCTTCCTCGCCCCCCCCCCGAGGAAAGGGCGGAGCTAGGGGCGGGGCCGGCGGCTCGGGACGGGCGGGGGAGGCAGCGAGCGAGGGAGGTCGGTCATGGGTGCTGCTGGCGAGCCGAGCTGCCGGGAGCCGCGCTAGCCCGGGCGGAGGGGGGGGGGAGGGGGGATCTGGCTGTGCTTCCCTATCTCCAGCTGCAGAAGACGCGAGGATCGGGCGGCGGCGGGTCGGTGTCGCCTGAGCCCACGTCTCCCCCCCCCTCCCTCAGCCCTCCCGGCTGTGCAAATCATCCCTTTTGCCTTTGATAAGCCACCTTCGGACAACGGGGAGCATAAAAACAGAAGAAAGGGTCCCTCTCCCCCCACCCGCGCATCCCGCTCCTTCCTCCCCCGCCCCCAAAACGACTTTTTGGAGGGGGCGGGCGTCCCAAGAAAAGTGAGGCATCTCTTCCCCCCACCTCTCACCCCGATCCTCCCCTCCCCTCCTCTGCCCCATTTCACCAGCCCCCTCCCCCTCCTTCTCCTCCAGAGTTCAAAGCATCCACTTCACAACCCGGTTGGAGGGGAGGGGGGGGGGGTCCGAGCTAGGGACGCAAATGACTCGTGAGGCGTGAGAGGGAAAGCTGGAGGGGGGGGGGGCGCCAAGGAGAGCAAGAAGTCCATCAGCCTCCCCCCCCCTCCCAGCAACACACACACATACACACACACACACTTTAAATCTTCCGTCGAATTTTGGGCCGCCTCCAGTGCGGGCTGTTTCTGACTCGGACCCAAACAGAAGCCTCTCGCAGCCCCCCCCCCCCAAAAGATGCTGCTAACCCCCAGCAAGAAGGTACCTGGGAGATGATCAGACGCTGCAAAGGAGAGAAGCTCGCACGGGTTTGACCCCCCTCCGCCCCCCCCCCCGCTTCGGTCGACCCCCGTCCTCCGCCCGCACGTATCTATCTATGCCTTTGAACTTGGTGGGACCCAGCAGGTTTGCCCCCTCCCGCCTGCCATAAGCACCCCTCTTCCCTCCCAACGTTGGCTTCCGCCGGCTTCGACGCGCTCCTTCGCCCTGGTCAATTTCCTCCGCGCGATGGTAAGTTTCATGTCAGTTTCCACCTCCTTCTCGCTTGGCTCTTCGTCGGGGTGTGGCGGGGCAGAACTTTATGGTTTCTTCGCAAAGCGAGGGAGGGGGGAGAGCGGGGGAGGGGGGGGGAGCCGTAGGCTGGCGGCCCAGAATTAGGGGAAAAGAAAGGGGGGGGGGTCTGTCCTGTCAAAAGCAAAGCAGGCACTAAAAGCTGTTATGGAGGGGGGGTAATCTATGTCACCATCCTGGCAGGTGATCCCCTGCCAATAATCCGGGGGAAGATCTCTCCCCCCTCCCGCGCCGCCCTCCCCTCTCTGTGAGAAGTGATGGTGATGGGGGGGGGGGGGTTGAGATCCGACCAGGGCTCTTTTAAGTCTGTGGAGTATCTGGCCACATTCTGTTGTCCGCGGTGCGCTTTTACGCATGGAATTGGGGAGGGGGAAATGCGTAAGATCTGCGCCGGGGGGCGGGTGGGGAGAAGAGAGGGAAGCATGGATGGCAATCCCTCTCTCTCTCTCTCTCCCTCGCTCGCCTTCTCTCTTGGCAGCCAGCTCAGCAGAGCCCGAGATGTAGCGGAAAATGGCCGCTCTGGCGAGGGGGGCGGGGAAGGAGGGAGGGCCAGCCGAGTTGAACTTGGAAATGACGCCCGCCAGCCGGAGCGCCCGCGAGAGACAGAGAGACAGAGAGAGAGGCCGAGCTGGCCGCGGGGGCGCCCGCCGACCCTCCCTCCCCCCGAAACTGGCCAGGGTCCCGCAGATCTCCCCCCCCCCCCCCATCCTCGCCAGACCTCCCCCCTCTTCCCTCCCACCCGGAGGAAGCCACCAGGACACGCGCCGGGGAAAGTCAACGGGGCCCTGCGGCAAGCAGGCCGCCTCGCCAGGGCGCTGCGGAGCACACGAGGGGACGGCGGGAGCGCCACCAGCGCCGCCGCAGCAGCAGCAGCTTGCAGCATCGCCCCCCCTCCCTTAAATAAAACACCCCGCCAGCCCCTTCGCTCTCCATCTCTCCTCCGGCCTGCAGCCCCTTTCCTGCTTCCCCCGCCCCCCCCCCCCAAAAAAAATAGTGGGCTTTTCAATGAGCAAATAAGCCGGGCTCCGGGTTCTCCAGCCGCAGTCCTTCCTTCCTTCCCTCCCACCGTGCCTGAAGAGGAAGTCCCAGCGAGTTCAAGGGGGCTGGCTCGCGAGTAAACACAGTCGGGGCGCGTTGCTGCTGCCGCTGCCTCTGGCCCGGATCTTCTGCTTCGATAAGAATAACAATAAAAAATCTCCATGGCAGGCGGGAGCCCCATCGGTCTGTGTTCCTATTCGAGAATCTTGGGCCTGAATTCTTTCTTTCTTTCTTTCTTTCTTTCTTTCTTTCTTTCTTTCTTTCTTTCTTTCTTTCTTTCTTTCTTTCTTTCTTTCTTTCTTTCTTTCTCGCTCCCTTCCCTATCGCCTTGGCCATCAACGCCGCAAAGGAGTGAGACAACCCTTCTCATTAAACTTGTCAGGGTGCGGATCGGGCCCCGTGAGCCCGCCAGGCGCTTAACTTCTAGCAAGCGGTTCCTCGAAATTAAATAAGAAATAAACTGAATACAGGGCGGCGGCGGGGGGGGGGGCGGAGAGAAAGAAGTTAGAAGACTTTTTTTCCCCAGGCGATCTACCGCAGTGCTTGGGTCTTGTTTGGCCCTTCCAAAGCCCCCCACCCCTCCAATTCCTTTCAGGTCACCTCCCCGCACCCATCCCCCAAAATCTTCCAGTCTTAGAGGCTTCCCCGGCTTCTGTAAATGATATACAAAACAGAAGTTTCAGAAGTAACACACACACACACACACTAGCCCCATAACTTCACTTCGAAATCTGCCTTGATGCTCCATGCAGCGCCCTGGGATAGGGACACCTTGCGTGTAAACCCAAAACTGATCCTACCCGGAGTGGATATCGGGGAAGAGAAGGGGAACTGGGGGCGGAGGGGGAGCTACTAGGGTTAGGAAGGGTAAGTGTATGTTGGTTTAATAACTGACCTTTCCGGAGAAGCGTTTTAATTCCCCTCTTCTGCATAGAAGCTCCAACTTGGGCAATGATGCTTTGGGGAGCCCAAGTTCCTAAAGGCGATGCCGAAGTGGCCTTGAAGAACAAATCGCTCTTTTAGACACCCCCCTCATCGTATCTCCCCCCTCTCCCACGCAGGCAGAGTCCAGGCATCAAATTCCAGACACTGAGGCCTAGTTCAGGTTTAAATAGGGGGGGGGAGAGAAGGGGGCGTCCTCGTGGGTTTAGGCTGCAATTGAAAAATGAATGTCCCTTCACTTAGAAAGCTAGTTCCAAGGGAGTCACTAGTCCCTAGGATGCATATTATGGCATTAAGAAAAACCTGACCTGTGACTGCCAGAGGCATTATTATGTCAGATAAAAGCAATAACATGGAGAAGGGCTACCCCAGATACCCTAGCTTTCTGCCTGTGGGGAGGACTTTTCTCTTGCAGGTTGCAGGGCCCAGTAATCCAGCTGCTTGCTCGATTGGGGCTCTGAAGGACGACTTCCTAAAAGTTTACCATCTTTCCTCCCGCTCTTTAATTTTCCTTTTGGCCTTTCCAACACAGTCCCTGGAGGTAAACTTGCCCGGAGAATCAACTTCACACAAAGCCTTAACAAACCGCGTCCACTGCTAATTAGATGTATTTTTAATTAGGCAGCCCTCCCCTCTCGTCACTGTCCCGGGGGCTTGGAAACGCAAAGCGCGTCTCCCTGGTGTTCAATCAATAAAGTCTCGCTTTTACGGATCGGTCTAATTTTCTCTTTTGGTTTAGATCGGCTTTCCACCCGTGTCCCCCGCAAGGCGCCTTACAAAAAAAGATCGGCTCTTCTTTTTAAACCTGAGAAGGACTTTTATTCGTGGCTGTTGTTTCTAATAATAATACTGAGGGACGGCCAAGTAGGGATTCCTAAGGTCGACTCTTCTCGGTCCTAACAAACCCGCCAGTCCTTGGATGGCTTCTTCGGAGGTCGCAGTTTAAAGATTTTTATTTCCCCAGGAGAACCTGTGAGTGGCATTCAAACTTCTCACGGCAACTGTGGAAGAAATGCCTTTTGGGGGGGGGGGCTTTCCAGAACTGGCGAGGCCCAGTGGAAATCCCTGTATTCGGAAACTTCTGGGAATAGCCTCCCCATTTCCAGGGAAGAGAGAAAGCTTCGGGGCTACTCGTAATGAGGAGGTGATCTGACGTCTTCTGCAATCGGTCTGAACATGTCGCAGGACAGGAGCTGAGAGGTTTTAATTTTTTTTTTGGCGGGGGCCAACCTGCCCTCCCTTAACAAGAAGGCGTTATTTTTAAAAAAATCCTATCTGGATTGAAAGGTAGTGAAATTGACCAACCTCCTGGAGTGATCTAGGAGGTGAAATTGACCAACTTCCTCGAGTTCTCTCGGAGGTGAAATTGACGCAGGTCGGTCAGTTTCAAGTCGCGCAAACTTCGGCGTTCTAGTCCATTTGGGCGCGTTAAATTTCCTGGAAAAGGAGATTACCCCCACCCTACCCCTTCCCCTGTGGATCTAGGCAATTATTAATCCGAGAAAGGCGACATTTCAGCGGGAAATGTTAGGCAAGGAGAGTGGGTCGGACGTTAGAGATAAGGAGGGAAGGTGGGGGACACCTGTCCAAAATAAATGCGCTCCCCCCCCACCGCACAGTTAAAAGGCACATTTACCGTGGGGTCACCAGATTAGGAGGGGGGGGGGGGACTTCACGGGAGTAGATCTGTCCAATGCTGAAGTTTGGAGAAAGAAAGGAAAGGGTCTGGGGCGGGGGGCGGAGGATATATGGCACCTACGGAGCTTCTTGGGTCTCTGCCCCCCCCCGTCCCATAACCCCGAACGATGGCCTGCAATAAAGACCCCCCACATTTTAAAAAACCCTCCCCTCTCCAGGTGCCAAGCTCCCGGTTGATTATTTTGAGAAGTAGACAGCTACTGTGGGCTTTTCGCCGGGGTTTTGCGGGGGAGGAAGACGAGAGAGTCGTACAAAAGTTTGGTCGGTGAGAATTCCGTGGAGTTGGGGGGGGGGGAGGCACGAGAGAAAGGTTCTTTGGCCGCAAAAGTGCCCCCCCCTCCTTTTCTCACCTTCTTGTCGCTGGAGGGGTGGCTGGGGGAGGGGTTCTAATTTCTAAAGTGGCTTTAAAAAATGAGGAGATGAAATTCTGCGGATGAAGGTTTTCCTATGGGTGTGTGTGTGTGTGGGGGGGGGGGGTTGATCGCCAGGAGGGACTCCATGGGAAAGGGCACTTTTGCAGAGAGATTTTTCCGGGAGTCTGCTGCGGCGGAAAGACTTTTCCCAGGTCTTTTACCTCCCCCCCCCATCCTATTTCCTGATGAAGTTACCGACCCCCCCCCAGCAGAAGGCGGAGGCGGCGTGTGTGCCCGAGGGGGGGGTATTAATATAATATTTTCGAGATCGACCTCACGTACTCTATTCCTCCCTCTCCCTCCTCCCTCCCCCTCCTTTCATTTTCCTCTTTCTTTTTGGCTTACCTTCCTCTGGATCTGAGTCTCCTAGAAAGACATTATTGTTATTACTATTATTATTATTATTATTATTATTACTATTATTATAAGACCAGCTTCCATAGACCACCCCCCACCCACCCCCGACTCTCGACCAGGAGGAAATACGCCTTATTTTATTTCCCTCCATCTTTTGCAAAGTTTTCGAAATGGCAGAATCGGCGGTTGGGGATACCTCTTTCTCTCTTCCAACCCCTCCCTTTCTGGTGATTTTTTTTCCCCTCGAGAAAACACACACACACACGCATCCCCCCCCAAAAAAAGCTTGAATGCCAGATTGTCATGTTGTCCTCTTCGGGCCCCGGATTCTCTTGCCTGTGTCCGCCTGTCTGTGGCAACGTAGATTTTTGAGAAAGAAAAGGGGGAGAGAAGGGGAAAAAACTTCATTAAAAATTGACAGCTTGATAGGATCTCTCCCCCACCCCCACCCCACCTCCAAAGTTTGGTCCTTTCTTTCAGATTTTTTTTTGGGGGGGGAGGATTTCCCCTGGTCCCACCCCCTCCTCTTTCCCTCCCTCCCCTCCCCTCCCGTCTCCTCCCCTCCCCCGCGCTATCCATCGCCAGGAAAGAGAGAGTGTGCGAGAGAGGGAGGGAGGGAGAGAGAGAGAGAGAGAGAGAGAGAGAGAGAAAGGGGAAGAGTGAAAAGAAAAGTCCGCCGCCCGCCAACATGACTCAGTAACTTTTCAGCTGGGAATCTGCTTTTTCCACCTCCTTTCTCCCCCACCCCCCCTCCCCAAAAAACATCGAGACCGTTGGTTCCCCCGGCAGCCTGGAGATGTATTCGTCGCCTCTCTGCCTCGCCCAGGTAAAAAGAAAAAAGAGAAAAAAGCCTCCCCCTTTGCATTCCCCTTTGTAACCCCCCCCCCGCCGCCGCTGCCGCCGCCGCCGCGCGTTTTGCATTGCTAATTTTTCAGAACTCTGTTTCCTGTTCGTAGTTGGATTTTCATTTTCGCTTCTTAAAAACCCTTCCCGAAGCCCTGCTGTTGAAAAGAAAGGCAAAGCCCCCCTCCCATTTGCGGGAAAAATGGGGGCCGGGGGGGAGGAGAGAAGAGGGCCAGAGGAGTTTTAGGAAGAGCCCCCCCCCCACGCGCCCCGCGCCGTTCCGCTTTCTACGACGCTTTTCCAGCAGACTGGAAGAGGGCGAATTGGAACCGCTTCATTGGAAGTGCCCGGCCTCAGCTCTACTCCCCCCCCCCCGTGCCAAAACAGTTATTTTGCTTTTGGGAGTTTTTCATACAGGGCGGGGCTGATAGAGTTTGATCCTGAAAATGGAGGGGGCAGTAGTTACCGCCTGTGTGTGTGTGTGTGGGGGGGGGGGACTCTAGATTTGCACGACTGGGGGGGGGCTACCTCCCTTTCCTCAATGTGGTGGGCTTGAAGATAGTTTGGAATGAAAGGAGGTTTTCTTTTCTGGGGGTCCAAGGGAATCCCCTTCCTGATTGGGGGAGGGGCACATAGATGAGGCTAGTAAAAACCGTCCCCCCCAGCCCCCCCCCCCAGCCTGATGACAGGTAAGTTAGAGCTGTGGGAAACTGAGGTAGGTGGTCACATTGACCTAGGACAGGAGGTGTTTGCATGACATAGGCTGTGGCCCTGATAATAGGATTGCATGTATAAATCGTCGTATGTATATAATACAATAAAGTGTGTGTGTCATGTTAGGCACGGGTCCTGTGACAGGATATGCAAAAAAAAAAGTGGCCGTGCTGCAGCGTGTGAAAGGTGGCTTGTGCATGCATGCGTTGCTGCCCAGCAATGTGCAGGAATGCATCTCCGGTGTGCTCTCGCACGACGGCTTTGCAACCCTGGACTTTTGCCCTTGCGAGGCTGTGTCACAGTGCGAGGGCCCTGGGCACACGTGTGTGTCACCAAGCATGTGTACTTGTGCAAGAGGCTCTGGGTCTCCTGCACCGCGTGTGCGGGATGTGCGCTTTCGGTGTTTTGTAGGATGTGGAACTGTGCAAGCGTTCCTTCTCTTATTTCTGCAGTGGTTCCACATGTCCGTGAAGTCTCTGGAAGACCACTTGCGCATGGAGAAAGCGGGCAAAGCGTGCGGCTGACCCCTTGGCCTGCCATCGATCAATTCACGACGCTTGTGTCGCACTAGAGCACCGAGTATTCGCACACTGTACTGTATAGTTTATGGCAAAGTCCTCTGCAGGAATCTGTGTACCGTGCATCTAGTGTAGGCTGTGAAAAATCCGGGGCTGGGCATTTCTACGGTTCCCTCTGTTTGATGGGCCTCTTGACTGAGACTTCAGCCCTCTGGTGTGGGGAGGCCTCCCCTTTGCAGTTTCCAGATCATCGGCGAAAAGCCCACCGCCATGGTGCTGCATTTGAGATATATATCTGCTATCCTGTTGGCTTCTCTCCAAAGTCTGCCTTTTAGAAGGCGAAAGGCACTGCCCGTGTTTGTCGGTTGCGTGGCGGCTGTGTCGGTGCGCACCTCACATTGTGATGTAGTGCTAGGGCTGGTTTTTTTTTGGGGAGGGGGGGTTCTGTTTCAATGTACTGTGTATATGTTTCACGCGCCATTTTAGAGGACGTGATATTTCTCTGTCCTGGCGTAGTGTTGTGCTCTTCTCTAGAGTTCTGTGAGCATTAGGAGAGGTCAACTTTGTATCGGGTATGTGAGTGGGTTACATTGTGTGGCAAACGGTTGAGCGGACCTTTTCAGACTCTGGTCGGATAAGGAAAGGGCATTCCGAGTTTTAGTGCCTCCCCCAGACCTTGGCAGATGTTCTCTCTCTCTCTCTCTCTCTCTCTCTCTCTCTTCCTGATATTTATTTAATTATTGAACAAGTCTCTCCCGGATCGCATGTAAAGTCTCCCTCCTCTGCTAACTAAATGAAAACTCTGTTAGTCGAAGAGGTTTTCCGAAGTACATTTCTGCTGGCGATCAGCTCCCTTGCAAGTTGGGCCAGAATGGTGCCCGAATACCACAACAGGGAGTGGGGGGTGCGCACGCCAAGGCATGTGCTTGGTCCCTAGATGTGATCTTGGCGTTATTCGAAAGGGGGTGCTTCCAAGTGAGGCTTCCCTCTGCTTTGGGGAACAGGACATCCAAAATGATGAGTGAGTTTTTGAAACCTGGCCATATGGAATCTTGGCCCAGAATTTGGGGCAAGTGCAGCAAGGCACTGGGCCGAATTTTGAAAATTCGGCGCGTTGAATTTCCAGCCGAAAAATGTGCATGCATGCGAACACTTAGATCCAGAATTAAACTTTGTGGGTCTTAAAGGTGGCTCTGGGCCCAGACTTTCTTTCAACTTTTCTTAAGTTTGTAAAAGTGATCCGGAGGCCTGCTTTTTCCCCAGAAGGTTGCTCTAAAAGCTCTGTTTTTATATTCCACGTATTTTGCCTATTCAGGAAACAGTGTCTCAGGCAGTTTGCACAGATCCATTTTATGTGAGCTGCAGTGAGACCATTTGGAGAGGGGCGGCCTATAAGCCTAAAACTTAATAAACAAAATAAATAAATAACTCCTGCCCCCACCCCGGTCTTTCAATCCTGAGATTTTTAGAACAGATCTTGGGCTGGCAATTTTGATGAGAACTGTAACCGTTGGTAAATTTCAGGGCAATTGAAACAGCGGCTGAAGCGGTCTGGTTTCTGTCCGGTCCCTATTCTCTGCTCCCTTCTTTCCAATTCAAAAACCATTCTCGGTTCAGTGACTGAAGCAGAGGCAAACAGAGGGCAATATCTGCAGTTCCAGATTGGAAACCTTTTTTTTGTGGCTTTTGAGCGGACAGTGCATCTGATTTTAATTCAACTGACAGGCCTTTATTCTTATAAATCTAGGCACTGTGGAGGGATGGTAAACTTTCCCAAGCCGAATGCAAGCAGAGAGCTTGTCTCGGAATCTCCTGCACCTGCAGAAGTAAATTCTGTGTCAGGAAAAATGACGGCAGCGCATGAGACTGATAAACCTTTCTGCGCCCTTTCAATCTTGAGAAAGAGGGTGGGTTTGCAAATGATTTGCCTCCATCGTGGCAGCCTGACAAGGTAGGCCATTAGCAGGGTCATAGCTTGTCTTGAGAGCGTGTGGTTTGCATGTAGGAGGCCTCCCATTCACATATCAAATTTGCACTGTCCCCATTTTGCAGGCCAGGGAACTGAGGCTGAGAACATGTGAGTGGGTGAGGGTAGTATGACTGCAAAGCCAGTCTCTCGCTTCTCTCTCCCTCTCTTTTCTCTACTTGTGCTCATGCGTTTCTCTGTCACTAGGTCCCAATACTTGCCAAAACATGCCACCTTCCGTGACACTGCTTCCGGCCTGGCTAATTTCCCCTGGAAGTTCCTAAGAGCTCAGGTGGGGTTTAATGGGCTTGGGACAGTTTAACGCACAACCTTTTCATCAATATAACAATGCAACACTGAAGGGGCATTCTCTCTGAGCATGTGTGGCATGCAAGGGAAATCACAGTACACATTTGAGGGGCAAGAAGGAAGGCCTACAGACTTTTCCTCTCTTCCACAGTGTGAAGGGCAGTTTGGTTGGAGATCTGAACTCGGCGTTAATACAGAGTTCAGATGTGCTGCCGGCCTGCTGGTCGTTCTTTTTGAACCTCAGAAGGCTGCCGTTGTGAGATTCAGACGAAAGAGATTCAGATATGCCATGACTATATGCCCTCTGGAGCTGAACAGTGATAACAGCCATGATGTGGCAGGCGATCTTAGTTTATTTAAGCGGACTCAGAACTTTTTCATTGGCTCAAGCAAGGTTGGCTCTCATTCCCTCGTTATGTTTCAATACAAGCATCTATTAAAGCTGCCGGTGCTAAGCTCCAGGGCAGAAAAGGCGTTTTCCTCCTGGGGAGAGGGTCGGCAGGTGAATGACCCCACCCCTTCCCCGGTTTAGACAATGCCTTGTTTCCAAAATGAAGAAGCGTGGTCCATTTAGGATTAAGTTTTGTGGGCATTTCCTCCCCACCCACAAATGCATGCAGCTTAATCGGTTACCCGATACATCGACAGCATATTTTGTAATCTGCAAAGCATTCGTTTTTTCAAGCCCCACGACCAGGACCTCGAGGAGAACAAGCGCTGTACAATGCAGCAGGGGTTTGTTTCCCCTTTCTGTAAGCCAAGCTTCTAGCCCTTCGAAGATGTGTTGGCGTTTATACCCCGCTTTTCGCTACTCGAAGGAGTCTCAAAGCGGCTTGCAAACGCCTTTCCCTTCTGCTCCTCACAACAGACACCCTGGGAGGGAGGTGGGGTTGAAAGAGCTCTGAGAGGCCTGCTCTGTGAGAACAGCTCTAAGAGAACTGTGAATGAACCACAGTCCCCCAGCTGGCTGCATGTGGGGAAGTAGAGAATCAATGCTGGCTCTTCCATGTTAGAAGTTGCTGCTCTTAACCACGATTGGTCAGGCTTTCCACAGGGGACTTGAGTGATTGAGACTTTTCTGGATGGTGAATTGGGGTGTCTTGGAAGTGGGCTGGGGTTGAATTTCCCCCCCCCCCAGGCCATGAACATTCATTGCTCCCTCCCACTTTTGATCCTATTGCTGGGATGTGAAAAATCTGAACCCCCCCCCCCCCCTCCATTTGAATTTGTATGCTTTTGGCTCAGTGGGCCTCTCCAGAGAATTCGGTTAGAGAAAGTCCAGCCAGTGTGGAATTGCAGTTCTTATCAAGGTTCTTGTGGCCTTATGTTTAATCAATAAGTAAAGGATTCCCCCCACACTAAAAAGCGAGGGAGAAGACTTAGCTTGAGACCCCCCTTCCATTTTTTCCCAGCTCTTCTCTGAGCATGGGTAGAGCAATCATCAAGGGATGTCAATTGTTGCTCGCTCTTCCGGGAACTTGGAGATCAGGCCTGCTTGTCGTGCGGCCCAGTTTTCATTCACGCTACAGCCTTGACTAGAGTCGTACGGAGAGAGAATCCGCCCTGGCAGAGTGCTGTTGTGCGCGCAAGAGTTAAGTCCTAACTTGGGAACATCCTTTTTCTTGGCCAGGCACCGACGACGTCTGCCGCTCCCCATGCAGTGCTGCATCAGGAGTTCCCTCCCCTCCTCCCTCTCGCCCGGCACGATCCAGCAGGCCCAAAAATAGCCCTGGCAAAGCCTGTGCCAGGCCTAGCCAGGACTTCACGGTGACCCGCTGGATTTTTATCCCCGGCCCTTGACAGCTCTGCTCCGAGTCTCTCTCTCTCCCTCCACCAAGGATCTCCCTCCCATCTGGCCTCCTGCAAAGACAGCCTTCAAACTGGGATTTGTTTTGAAGACATCTGGATCCAGGGTCTGAGCCCAGAGTTCGCCGTGGTAGCCAAGGAGTGCCTTTCCCCCTCCGAAACTTAAAATTTGGAAGTTGGCCTCTGTCTTTGCCTCCAAAGCCTCCGTCCTGGGAAGCACGTTTTGGGTGTGCGTTTGGTATAATCTGTGGTCCGGTTTGGGGGTGGGGAGGGCTTCCTGGTGGATAGGCCGCAGTGGCGGCTACAGAGACGACAGGCAGCCTCTCGCATGAATGGGTGTGCGGGATTTTCTCGCTCAAGATGCGTTTTATCCTGAGGTTCTCAAATGTGTTTCACATTACAATGCCCATCTGGCACAGGTTGCCAAATACTGCCTTTTACTTTCCAGATAATGTGCTGTTCCAAGACTGACTCCTTTCCCAGCAGAGTTGGTTTCAGGGGTTGGCATTGTTGGCCACCTCCCAAAGCCCGGGGCTCGGGCGTTGTGGGCACAGGAATACCGTGTACCCTGCTGCTGCCTCCAGCCTTGCCTGCTATCGCAACATGGCCACTCTCACGAGGTTGCTGCCGCGTCTCACAAAATGGCAGATCACCCCCAAGATGGCGTGCCATGTTGTGGGAAAGGAGAGGCTGTCCCATACGCCCCCTGCGAGGCTCCTTAACCTGGGAGGTCACCCCAGACACCACGGCAATGTAGTCGGGCCTGCAGGAAATGAATTATCGGGAGGAAAATTCGAGGGAATTAGAGGGAACAGCAACGCTGTGGAATGAGGTGTTCTTTTAGATTAGCTGGCACTGTTTGAGTGGAAAGTAGTGTGAGAGAGTCCCTCCAGCAAAGGAACAATGGGAGAGGGGCAAATGCTACCATGATAGAGGAGCCTGTGGGCATCTCATGTTGGTGGATCACTGAACATTTGATAGCTGGCCCTGATTCATTTCCTGTGTGCCCTGGAAATCATTTAACATGACTACTGCTATGGACTGCTCCTGGGGCTGCCCTTGGAGACAGCCCAGAATGGGGCCATCAGACCAACTGGTGGTAGCCTGAAATGTGGCATCTGCCTCACAAGCTCTGCTTTGGTTATCAGTCAGTTTTCAGACCTGGGCCCATAAAGCAATCTTAGTTTGCAATCCCCCTTTCAACGAATACAAGTTATTACAAACTTCAAACAATGGAATCCCCAGGACTCAACAAGGATATTGGTTTTCTTACCTCACTACGTATGCTAATCTCATTCAACTCTTATATCAACATTCCTTACAATCCTTTCTTCTTTTAATTTTATTTGGGATAATGAGACTGTTATGTGATGTAAGTAAGCATCTAATGCTATTTCGAATCTAACTCTTTGTTCTCAGGACAGGATAACAAACTCAGTATGGCTTGTCACTTTTGGGGATGCCTCCATGCTTAGATGGAGATGGATGGGAC
The DNA here is from genome assembly GCF_049243985.1 of Paroedura picta. Classification (NCBI taxonomy): domain Eukaryota; kingdom Metazoa; phylum Chordata; class Lepidosauria; order Squamata; family Gekkonidae; genus Paroedura; species Paroedura picta. The sequence continues at coordinate 26,534,800 of NC_135372.1, forward strand.
TAGCAATAACTTTCTTTTAATTACTTCTTTTCACAACTGGGAAAGTGTCTGCCATTAATCATCAACCTTAACATTTTTATTGCCCCAACATTTTTGTGAAGGACAACTGAACCCAAAGGACTGGTTTGCTTTGCTAGCAAAGAATTATACTGCATAATTTGGACATCATGATGGTGTTTACTAATTTGCTACTAATTTACTTTCTCTTTCTACCTGTACTCTTATGATCCCTGTTCTGTTGTGTGAGGAAGTGTGCGTGCGCATGAAAGCTTACGCCTTGATAAAACGTTGTTGGACTTAAAGTTGCCATTGGACTCCAATTTTGTTGTGCTTATTCAGATGTCGTCCATCTAGAACAGGGGCTCCCCAAGTTCGTTGAGACCAGACACAATTTTGGCATTTAAAAAAGGGCAACAGGTGCCGCCACAAAATGGCTGCCCTGAAGGGATCACAAAATGTTAGGAGGTTCCAAACCAGCATCCTTCTATGTTGAGGAGAGCTCTATTCTAACATGGGCTCCCGATAGGTACAAGAATACTATTTCCCATGCACTCCTGAGGGTTTTTCTGCTCCAATGGAGGACAGTCCAAAACGCATAATCATAATAACCACAACAGTCTTCTTCTTATATCCTGCCCTTCCAGGTAGCTCAGGGAGGGAAACGACATCGATTAAAACAATCAAACCAGTGAGTCATTGAAATATTATATGTATCATTTCAGCCCCCTTCAGTAAACTCAGGGAGGGGGATGTTCTAGATCTTCCTGGAGAGATAGTCTTCTACTTTGGCAATGAAGCCAGCACTTTTGGTGTTCTCGCTGGCCTCAACCACAGGCCTGGTGCAATAGCTCTATCTTGCAGGCCCTGTGGAACTGGTTAAGTTCCTGAGGGGCTTTGATCTCTTTCAGCAGAGCCTTCCACCAGGGTGGGGCCAAGGCCAAAAATGTCCTGCCCATGGTCAAGTTCAATCTCCCCTCTTTTGGGCTGGAGATCCTGAGTAGATTTTGGTCTGACATCCTCAATGCTCTTTGTGGGGGGTGGGGGGATGGGTGGGTAATGGAAGAGGCAGTGCCACTGATCTGCCAGTTCAGCATCCAAAAGACAGCAGCAAATGGCCAGCAGGGAACTCAGTAGTCAGTTCCCATGTTGGGGATTGCTGGGCCAGGCCGTCATTGCTTCCTTTGCCAGGCAGTGAGTCTCCAAGGTCTCAGTCCAAGCATTTGATGCCTGGAATTCTTTTAATGGAAGATAGATGGGAGGTCTCCTGACATATGCATGCATGCAGATGTTGATACCCAGAATCAATCTTTGTTGGCCTTCAAGGTTCCATTGGACTCTAACTTCCTTCTGCTGCTTCAGACCAACATGGCGACCCACTGGAATGTATTGGAAGACATGTGCAGGGTCGCCAAAGCTTATGCCTGATATAAAACTGGGTCTTATAGGTGCCACGGGATTCTAACGTCTTGCCAGTCTCTGAGATAGATTCTTGTTTTCTCCACATAGCCCTAATCAGCCCAACTCTAATATGCTAGTGCATTTTTGTGGTTGGCTGGGCTGCTTTTGTTGGAGTGAGCCCGATCACAGGGAGCTAAGGACAGAGATGAATAGGGAGAAGGGCTCAAGGAAGAGTTTGGTCCTAAAGGGAGGGGGAGAGTTTAGAGAGGCGGACTGAGAAAGGAAAGGAAAAGGAAAGGAAAAGGAAAGGATTTATTACCTAGAATCCTAGAATCCTAGAGTGGGAAGGGGCCACACAGGCCATCTAGTCCTGCCCCCTGTTCAGTGCAGGATCAGCCTCAAGCATCCAGGATAAGGATCTGTCCAGCCACTGCTTGAAGACCATCAGTGAGGGGGAGCTCACACCCTCCCATTCCACTGCTGAACTAGACTCATAGAATCCTAGAGTGGGAAGGGGCCATACAGGCCATCTAGTCCCACCCTATGCTCAATGCAGGATCAGCCTCAATTGTCCAGGATAAGTCTCTGTCCAGCAGCTCCTTGAAGATGGCCAGTGAGGGGGAGCTCCCCATCCCCTTTGGCAGTCGATGTATTTTATTTATTTCATTGGTTTTTGTTTTATTTATTTATTTATTTATTCATTTATTCATTTATTTATTTATTTGTTTGTTTATTTATTTATTTATTTGTGAATTTCCTGCATTCTGCAGGGGGTTGGACTAGATGACCTTGGAGGTACCTTCCAACTCTGTGATTCTAAGATTCGGTTTGGTTTTTAACTTCCCCTCTCAGGCAACCATCTCAGGCCTGTTTACAACAATTCCAGATAACGGTAACATTAAAAACTAATAACATTTAACATTAAATATTTAAAATATTTAAAATACTTAAAATCTCTTATTCAATAACGCTGCTGGTCTCTGCTGTTAAAAATAACTCTTCTCCTTTCGCATCTCCAGGAGGGGAATTTCTACGGGCATGGCAAAGATGTAAGGAAACACAATAGCCAGTGATTTTTTAAAAAAAGAGGCTGAAGTTTGTCATCCATTTAGATTGGAACATTTAGACTTTCTAGACCCAAGTCTCCCTTTCACCCCTGGGACTCAATAAGCTGTAAGCATATGGCAGGAAGTGACAGGACTTGACAGTCAGGAGCAGGGGTAGGCAAACTGTGGCCCTCCAGATATCCATGGATTACAATTCCCATAAGCCCCATCAGGGGCTCATGGGAATTGTAGTTCATGGAAATCTGAAGGGCCACAGTTTGCCTACCCCTGGTCAGGAGAGAGGAAGAGCGCAAAGAAAATGCAAAACTGTCAGGATTCATGGCACAGACGATATTTCAATATTCACCCAGCTCAAAGTTGTAGCATAAACTCTATACATAGAACACGGGGCTTCAGCTCACAGGCATGGGAGAGCTTTGGATGAATATTGAAACATTGGAAACTTGCTAGGATAAGTTTCACAATCATAGGAGGAAACAACCACCGATGAAAATTCAGCCTTGAAAACGGCACAAATCTAGAGTCCGTTTTGGTTGCTTCGTGAATCATTAAAATAGAGACAAGACACATTTTGATGTTGGATTCAATATCTTATTAAGGAGTATTGTATCAATATTATATTGTATACAGATTTTGATAGCCTGGGACAGGTTCTCTCTTTTTTCTGTTAGTACATTTATTCAGAACCACCTGTTTTTTCGTGTTGTGATGTCACATAGGGCAGGTGAAAGTGGGTTTTTTTTTTTAGAGTTGTGGTTGTCCGAGTGTGTGTGATAGGCAGCAGCAAGCTAGGGGAGAAGGAGGAGAACAGCAATATAGGAGAGGTCCAGAGTATGATATAGTTTGTGGTTGCCAGCTCTGGGTTGGGGGATTCCTGGAGATTTGGGGGTGTAGCCTGGAAAGATGGTATTTGGGATGGGGGGACCTCAGTGGAGTATAATGCTATAGAGTCCACCCTCCAAAGGAACCATTTTCTCCAAGGGAACTGATCTTTGTAGTCTGGAGATGGCAAAACCACCAAAGTTCAGTAGGGCCTGTAAAATGGCACTTTCCCACCAGGTAAATGGTTGAGGTGAGGGCAAACAACTAAAACCATTGCCCCTACCCCTCCAGAATACACGCCCTCCAGCAGCTCATGGGAGTTGTAGTTCATGAACCTCTGGAGAGCCAGTTTGCCCCCCCACACCAAGCTATATTAAAATAGATGTTGGTGTGATGGCTAAAATTTATAGGAATAAGAACAAAGTGATACAATTGGGGCAGTCACATTGATAGTTTGATGGTTTTTACTGTTTTTTAATCATTTTATATTTATGGAGAATTTTAAAATGTTGTCCACTCTCCCAAGCCTATTAGGGAAGGGTGGTTTATTAGCCTAATAAATAAGAAAATTAAAATTAAAATTAAAATTAAAATTAAAATTAAAATTAAAATTAAAATTAAAATTAAAATTAAAATTAAAATTAAAATTAAAATTAAAATTAAAATTAAAATTAAAATTAAAATTAAAATTAAAATTAAAATTAAAATTAAAATTAAAATTAAAATTAAAATTAAAATTTGTATTGCTTGCAATTACCGGCAAAGTTGTATTTCCAGCAAATCTCCTTGCTCCACTGGGACATTGGTAACCCTGTTTTAGCTCAGATGCTTGGGCCAGTGTTTTGATAGGAGACCCATGTTGAATCCAAGGCAATACCGAAATAAATACAAGAGGAGACAGGAGTCCCTGAAGGACAAAGGAAAAAATGGGCAATGGGGTGGCTAAGAAAAGAGGATAAGAAGAAAAAACATTGCAGAAAAATATAAGTGAGAGAAGGCCAAAGAGAAGCATCTAAGAGACCGTTTATGCACTGGAGGTTCCATGCCGGGCTGCAGGCTGGAGTTTTAGCCGTGGCAGGTTGCCCCACCTCTTCCTGCACTCACACGGGGGAGCTTTTGCCCCAGTGTGCCTCATCTGCCCCCGATTTGTGCTTCTGCACGGGAGCTGGGGCAGTGAAGTTCCCAGTGCATAAACGGTCAGAGGCAGGACAGGCAGAGAAGCTTGGGAAGCCACGGAAGTCACACACGGATTTGAGGACCCAGACAAAGTTTTGGTGGCAAAGTCTCCAGTTTCTGTTTCAAGGAGTGGAATTTCCTCCCTAACCTGCCCAGGGAACTCTTGCCAGTACTACCGGATGCATTGAAGCTGCACACTGTTTCCCCAACGTGCTGGCTCTGCCGTTTCATGGGACAGCACACACACACACACAAAGACAGACGCAAGCAAAACCGAAATCTCTTTAACGTTTAACGCTCGCTGAACAGAAGGTCATGAGTGCCAATATTAAAATATTTACTCTGGTTTCCTTAATGGCGGTAGGGTTAACTTTACTTTTCGGAAACGCTGCTGATTACGCCAGTGGGAAGGGCACCCGCTTGGAAGCCGGGGAAACAAGAAAGCAAGTCTTCTGACATGAAAGAGAAAGAATGAGGAAGGCGACGGGGAAAGAAAGGGCCCAGTGTTTTCTCCAAACAATTTGCCAAACCAGAGGGCAGAATCGAAAACTGTGTCGCAATCTTATCTTTCTCTCCCTTCTTCTCCTTCCCCTACCTGGACCAACTCCGAAATGTTCCTTTTGGCATTCCCTGTTCCCCAAACAACTGGGGCTGATGAGGGGTACTCTGTGTGTGTGTGTGTGTGTGTGTGTGTGTGTGTGTGTGTGTGTGTGTGTGCATGTGTGCACAGAGAAACCCTGCGTCCCTGACTTGATGTGTCTTTGCAATAGAACAAAAAAGGGAGAGAAAAGGAGGGGAGCTATATCTGTGTAACTGGGCACATATAAAATTGTTCAAACTGGTAATTTTAATTCTGTGGTTGGAGAAAAAAATTCTCCCATCTGGTAGACACTAGGGGTGGGTGGGTTGCAAAGCAGTGGGGTAGGATTGCCAACTCCAGGTTGGGAAATCCCTGGATATTTGAGGGGTAGCATATGGGGTCTAAAGGTAAAGGTATCCCCTGTGCAAGCACCGGGTCATGTCTGACCCTTGGGGTGACACCCTCCAGCGTTTTCATGGCAGACTCAATACGGGGTGGTTTGCCAGTGCCTTCCCCAGTCATGACCGTTTACCCCCCAGCAAGCAAGCTGGGTACTCTTTTTACCGACCTCGGAAGGATGGAAGGCTGAGTCAACCCTGAGCCAGCTGCTGGGATCGAACTCCCAGCCTCATGGGCAGAGCTTTCAGACTGCATGACTGCTGCCTTACCACTCTGCGCCCCAAGAGGCTCTACCCAGTACCCAGCTTGCTGGGGGGTAAATGGTAATGACTGGGGAAGGCACTGGCAAACCAGTGCGTCTGCCATGAGTCTGCCATGAAAATGCTAGAGGGAGTCACCCCAAGGGTCAGACATGATTCAGTGCTTGCATGGGTCTAGATCAGGGGTAGTCAAACTGCGGCCCTCCAGATGTCCATGGACTACAGTTCCCATGAGCCCCTGCCAGCATTCACTGGCAGGGGCTCATGGGAACTGTAGTCCATGGACATCTGGAGGGCTGCAGTTTGACTACCCCTGGTCTAGATGGACCATTGGTGTGATCCAGAAGGGCTCTTCTGATGTTCTTATCAGGGAAGGCCTTGGCCTCTCTGCCCTGTTGTTGGCCCTCCAGAGGAATTGATTGCCCACTGTGTGAGTTAGGATGCTGGACTAGATGGACCACTGGTCTGATCCAGCAGGGCTCATCTGATGTTCTTATCAGGAAGGCCTCAGCCTCTCTGCCCTGTTGTTGGCCCTGTGTGAGGCAGGATGCTGGACAAGATCAGGCTTTTTCAACCAGGGTTTCGTGAAACCCTGGGGTTTCTTGAATGGCCCTGGAAAGGTTCCCCAAATGCATAGGAGTTAATTAATATCTTATATATATTTTAAATTTGTTAAACATTTAGCAGGTGGTATGACCATATATGTTCATGTCAACCTGTGCCCCCTCCCCAAATGGCCAGTGCTGGGCCTGGGAAGAGGAAGGGCCCCAAGTAGGTGTGTGCATATTATGCATAATTGCACCACTTCTGGGATTTCTTGAAGCCTGAAGAATGTAAAAAAGTTGGGGTAAAAAAGTTGGAAAAGGCTGGAATAGATCCAGCAGGGCTCTTCTGATGTTCTTACCAGGGAAGACTTGGACTTTTGTACTCTGCTGCTGGCCCTCCAGAAGACCTGGTTGGCCATTGAGTGAGACAGGGTGTTGGACCACTGCACTTATCCGGCAAGGCTCTTCTGATGTTCTTATAAAGGTCTTGGTCTCTGCCCTGTTCCTGGCCCGCCAGAGGACACGTTTGGTCACTGTATGAGGCAGGATGCTGGATTAGATGGACTACTGTTCTGGTCCAACAGGGCTCTTCTTATTTTTGTATGTTCTTATGCTCTGCGAATGACTCCCCGTGCTCCAAGAGTGATATGGGACCTTGGAATACCCTAGTTCTCCCCTTCCTGTAAGCCCTAGAAGCCTCATAATCCAGCAAGCTGATTGAAGCCAAATTGGTCTGCATCTGGCCAATGCTTGGACAGGAATCCTGAGTGGAACAAGCTCATAAGTGGGCCAAACCATAGTAAATGCAGCATATCCAGTGTTTTTTATTTTGTTTTTAAAGATAGATTCCCAGGAATGGAGGGATTTGGTTCATTCATGGGCTGATAAGGTTGCCAATTCTGGGTTGGGAAATTCCTACCGATTTGGGTGGCGTTTGTGGATGAGGGGGTCTAATGGCATAGAGCCCCCCCCCCCAGGCCATCATTTTCTCCAGGGGGGAACTTATCTTTATTGTTCAGAGGTCAGTTGCAATTTTGAGAGATTTTTTTCTGTCCTATCCTGGGGCTGGCAAACCCGGATGAATTACAAATATATGTCCCTTCTGCGTATTACATAAATGGGTTTTTCACGCTGACATTTGTGAAGCCCTGGGGTTTGTTGACAGCCCTGGAGGGGTTTCCTGAATGGGTGGCAGTTAATTTTTAATATATTTTTAATTTGTAAAATATCTATTGTGATACGACCATATATGGTCATGTCGACCCCCCAATGGCCAATGCTGTGGCTGGAGGGGGGTGGGAAGGGGAGGGGCCTCGGGTGGGCGTGTCCACAGCTCTGCTTCCCAACCATATTCTGCATGATTGTGCCACTTCTAGGATTTCTCAAAGCCTGAAAAATGTTTCAGGGGTTTTTCAGGGGTTAAAAAGTTAAGAAAGGCTGCTCTGGGTGGTGGCTGAAGACGTCCTGAGATTACAACTTATCTCCAGGTGACGGGGATCACTTCCCCTGGAGAAAATATCCTCTTTGGAATGTGGCTTCTATGGAATGGTCCATCCCGTCCCCAAACCCCACCCTTCTCTAGCTCCGCCCCATAATCTCTCGGTATTTCTCAACAGGGAGCTGACGGCACCCCTATAAAAATATTTGTAATCCCCAAGAGAGCTATAACAGAGAGCTGGAAGGTTTCCCCCCTCATTTACGGTTCCTGTTTGTCTGTCTATTTAGGCATCTTTTGGGGCTGCTACTTCAAACTGGGCAAGCCGGAGCAAGGCCTGACTGGAGAATCCTCTGGAGTGGGATCCGTCCCAAATTTCTGCTTGGCAGCGGGTTGAGGGTTTTGAACCTTGGCCTCTCCCATTTCTTAATAATTAATTCACATTAAGGAGCTTGTCTGTTATGTGTTCCACTTAATATTTCTGGTAAGGGCTTGGAGGAGGAGCATGGTCTCATGGCTTAAGTGCCACTCAGCGCTTAACACCCACTCAGGGCGGCTGTCCCGCCCCTGAGTGCATCCTCCCCTAGCTTGTGGTCAAGTCCATTTAGGCAGGAGGGGAAAGGCCGCGGACCCACGCGGGATCTCCCACGGACCCCCATGGGTCCGTGTACCCCCTTGGTTGAGAATTACTGGGTCACCATGAATCAGCTGTGACTTGGTGAGCAAATAGGGTTGAAATTCCTGATGTCCTGGGACAATGCTTGTTATGGGATGGGCACCTGGGGAAAGATTTCACGTAGAATCCACGACATAACCATACAATCTGCCCTCTGCCACTTTTTCAAACTTATCTCTGTAGTTTGGAGTTGCAGTCCTGGGAGAACTCCAACTTCCACACAAAGATTGGCAAATTTAATAACAATAGAAGTTGTTGATTTAATGGATGGACCAAAGAATGCAGGCGCTCCTGTGCTGAGTTTACCAGCTGGCTTTCGAGAGGCATGTGTTGCTACCTCCGAAAACCAAACTTGTGGTTAGCCATAATACAGGCTTGCAAAGAGCAATTTGCTTCGCTCATCCCAAGGCCATTCTTATTGGCAAGGCTGAAAGCGGATTCTTTCCTCGCTGTTGGGCGAGACAATCCCAGTCTCAGTTTGTGTGGGCAGGTGGGAAGGGAAATGGTTTCGTGGGCTTCTTGGCCTCAGGCTTCTTCTCCAGGCCCTGGTAAGGACAAGAAGATGACGTCTTTCATGTAGACCACGTCCCGGTGCCAGAAAAACAAAGACAGATTTTTCAAAGGCATATGGTTTTAGTCTGTGAAGAGAAAACACCCCTTGTGTTCAGCCCCCCGTTACTTGTACAAGCATCCCACTACTGAACTCAAAAATGCTCGACTGGTGTTTGTAAGCATTCAAGGGGGGAGTGTGCAAATGTATTTGTTATGTGCGCACACAGATAGGTTACCCTCCACCGGTTCTCTCCTCTTCCAAAGCTTCAAATGTTAACTTATGATGGTGTGTGTGTGGGCATAGGGGTGCCAACCTCTGGGTATGGTCTTTATATCTCTCAGTTACTTCTCATCACCAGTTCTCTTGCAGGAAACGGAGGCTTCAGAGGGTGGACTCTATGGCATTGCATCCCTGCTGATGTCCAGACCTTGGCCACCCTGGGCTCATCTCCCAAATATCAGGAATTTCCCAAGTTGGAGATGGCAACTTTAGCTGGGGGGGGGCATTCCTGCAGGAGATGGCTCTTAAATGTTGCTTGAAAATTACTAACCTTTCCCTTAGAAAATGTGGGAAATTTTATGAAATAAATGCATCATTTCATCATATGTGGCGGACCTGCCAGTGGGAAAGGAAATATTGGATTATAATCCATGATGAAATGCAAAAGATATTGAAAATCATATTTACAATGCACCCAAAACGTGTGTTATTAAATATGACAACAAACAATATTAAAATGTACAGTGAACTTGTTAAATATATGGTAAGAGCTGCCAGGATTTTATATGCATCAAAATGGGGAAAAAAGAAAGAAAAAGAATCTTCACCTGACCTCGCAGAAGGGACAAATAAAATGATAGAATATGTGTCAGTGGCAAAATCAGATTTGATCTGATCACTATCAGATTTGAATAGAAGAGCAGGATGGAAAGAATTAATTGATATTCCTAACTGATGGAAATATGAGCTCGAGGGAGGAAAATTATAATTTTTGAAAAACCTATAAGATATATTGCGACATATCATCTTAATCATTTTCATAGTAACTTTCTCCTTCCCTGCCATGTCTTCTTATTTTCTTTTTTTTCCATGAAGGTGATTTTTAATAAATGGATTAATGCATCATTTTACAGCAAGCCTTTCCCACCCCGACCTAAAGAATAGGATTTTTTTAATGTTCTGATCTAATCTCTTAGTGTTGTCTCCTTATATATGCCAAATATATGCCAATATATGTCAAAGCATTATTTTCTTGTTTTCTGAAGAAATAAAATCGATTTTAAAAAATGAAAAAAAAGAAAAGAAAATTCAAGAATCCATTAAGGATGCCCTTAAAAAGACTAAACGTGTGGAACGTTCATGAGTCACCCCTCAAGTTTTAAGAACTTGTGACTCTTGAATCATGCCCATCCACAAATGGCTAGTCTAAGGTGCTCCTGGGCTGAATCTGCACAGAGCTTTTATTCCAATCCCAGGTCGATTCAGTCCCTGACGTCTACACTGAATGCAATTTCCATTTTGATTTTGGGCTATTTAAATTTTCTCTCTGCAACAAGCATGCTTGATCTGGAGTGACCCCACCTTTCCCCCGTGATATCCTGGAGTGGATACAACCCTCGATATTTGAAAAATCAGCATGAGTAAAGGTGCAGTTCTCTGCTTGTCCCGAATTAACTTGCTGCCTCAAGCCTCCAACGCTGAGGAAAAGCCCTGATTGGCCAGGGCATCAGTTCATAGGCCTTCCTTGTTCCCAGTTTGCAAGGCTTCCCTTAAAGGGGAAGCTCTAACTTCTCTCAGCAGGGGCTCCAGAGGCCATAACTTCTCTCTGCAGAGATTTTCCTCTCGGGTTTGTTCCCCCTCCTCTGCTGTCTCTAATCCTCTCCCCCCACCCTCTTCAAGAAAAGAAAGAAAGGGATTCCTGCTGCAGTTGGCTCTCCCCCCCCCCATTCTGAGCTTCCCGAATCACGTACAGAACACTTTTCTGTTTCAATGAGAGAGGGGATAGAGGGAGACCCGAGTTCAAATCGATCTGAATTCAGCAGGATCCACAAGAGAATAAACAAAGTAAGTGCAGAATCAGCCCTGGACTTTTGCTCTTTTCTGAAGAAATGAGAAGTGACTCAAGAAATCTGCTCCCTTACCACAAATTTTGTTAGCCTTTAAGGCACTGCAAGATTCTTCCTCTTTTCCACTGCTGCAGATGAACATGGCTACCCACTTGATCTGCCCTCTCCTTGGCACTTTTAGAGAGTCAGGGAAGTGTCTGTGTGCTCGCCTCAAAACAAAATGGAAGGAGGAAGGAGGTTGAATTTTCAAACACATTTATTTGTGCACACTGCGAAATTTCACCCAACAAACGACTGCGGAGGCCCCTCATGGACTTTTAGACAGCATCTTGGTTGATGTGGACTGGTTCAAAGTCTTTCCACCTCAACAGGGAACCGAAAGCTTGTTGTTTATGTTATGAGCAATGGTGTAGGGATGCCAGCTTCCAGGTGGGACTTGGGGATCCTCCGGAGTAAGAGCTCAGCTCCAGACTAAAGTGATTGGATCCCCTGGAGAAAGGGGCTGCTTTGGAGGGTTGACTCTGGGGTATTGTGCCCCATTGAGGTCCCTGTCCTCCTCAGGTTCCATCCCCAAATATCTAGGAGTATCATAACCAGCCTATTCTGCACACAATAGATAATGCACTTTCAGTGCACTTTAGAAGTAGATTTTCCTGTTCTGCACAGGAAAATCCAGCTGCCAAAGCACATTGAAAGTGCATTATCCTATGTGTGTGGAATGGGCTCTGGTTTGGGCAACCCTGCCTCCGTCCCCTCCCAGATGCAGGGTTTTACCCTGTCTTTTTTGTTCCTGGTATTTCGGAACAGGCTGTGTGTATGTGTGTGTGTGTGTGTGTGTGTGTAGGGGAGGTTAGTTTGTTATTCCTGGCTGGTAGCTGTGGAACCTCATGTACGACTTCCTTATCTAAGCTACATGCTGCTAATTATTGAAGCAAAAAAGCTTCCAGGTTCAGTGGCAATATACCTCTGCATTCTAGATCCCTGTGATTCGTAATAAGTACAACGTAGGCTCTAACTAGCCCAGAATTCTGTTTCCAAAAGTAGCAAACCAGCATCTTCCTCCGTTATTCAACCCACCCAGAAATGTGTACCTGGGTTCAGTGTAGCAATCAGCCTATTGCTGTTGAAGAAGAAGAGTTAGTTTTTATACCCCGCTTTTCACTACCTAAAGGAGTCTCACAGCAGCTTACAATCGCCTTCCCATCCTCTCCCCACAACACGGCCCATTCCGCACATGTGGAATGCACTTTCAGTGTGCTTTTGCTGCTGGATTTTCCTGTGCAGAACAGGAAAATCTACTTCGAAAGTGCATTGAAAGCACATTATCTAGCATGTGCAGAATGGGCCCAGTGAGTCTGAGAGAGCTCTAACAGGACTACTCTGAGAAAACAGCTCTAACAGGACTAGGACTAGGACTATTCCAAGCACACCCAGCGCACTGCATGTGAAGGAGTGGGGAATCAAATCTGGTTTGCCAAATTAGAAGCCACTGCTCTTAAGCACTACACTAAGCCTCATGAATATACCTAGTCCTGTCCCCCCCCCCCAAAGTGCTGTCTGTTGATCTGTCTGGTTGCAGGGAGTCCCGTAAGTAAATTGCATGTTCCTGTCAACCTCCTGGATTTAGGAGGCCAACGATTTTGCTGGGAGGGCCAATAATGTGCCCACTGGTCTCTCTGCGAGCTCTACGTGCCACATAAAGGAGCGCCTTTTAGTTGCAAAGGGCTCTTAGGCATCCATGCCAGCTGAGATGTGTTTTTGTGCCACAAATAGATTTATTGGTCAAGTGTCCAATGCTTTGAAGAGCGCATAAATATTGGATTAGCCTTCGTCACCTGCCCGCGTCCCATCCCCCCTCTTCTGAACACAATCAGCCGCTAAGACCCAAACAGCTTAGGGCAGGGGTAGTCAAACTGCGGCCCTCCAGATGTCCATGGACTGCAATTCCCAGGAGCCCCTGCCAGCAAATGCTGGCAGGGACTCCTGGGAATTGTAGTCCATGGACATCTGGAGGGCCGCAGTTTGACTACCCCTGGCTTAGGGTGTATCTCTGTCTTTTTGTCCGCGTGCAGGGGTAGTTTCAGGGAGAAGCAGCAGGAGAGCTAATATCTACTTGGGGGGCTTCTTAGACGTCCTCTCTTCCAAACCCCTTCCCATGCCCAAGTGCTCATGCGCACATTCATAAGACACAAATGAAGTCATAGCTACAAAGGCATTAAGGTTGCTTTTGGGGGGAGGGGCAATGTTTAAATAATGCACTTGTGTGTATCAGGAATCAGGCTGGGGGAAAGATGCAAACGAATTAACGAGATTTATCAAAATTGCAGCAATGAAATCTAGGATTTATCTCCACCAGAATCCATGTATTAGAGAATGGGACTTCGGAGTTAGAAAGTGCAGATTTAGTTCCAGGAGTCGATTAGAGAGTTGGGTTGCCAGCTCTGCACTGGGAAATACCTGGAGGTTTGGAGGGTAAAATGTGGGGAGAGGGAGGTTTGGGGAGGGGAAGGAAGGACCCCATCAGGCTATAATGCCATAAACTCAACTCTCAAAAGGAGCCATTTGCTCTGGCCGACTTGATTTTGGCTGTCTGAAAGATCAACCGAAATATCAGGAGAGATCCAGGTGCCACCTGGAGGTTGGCAACCCTAGGTAAGAGGTGTGTGCAAACTGATGGGACCAGCCAAAGACAACGAAGACGAACATTCTGGGAGCAGTTATTAGATACAACAACCTATACAGGTGTCCCTCTGTATAACCCGAAGCATTTAAATGAACAACAGGCTTTGTTAGTTGCTGTAAGGAAGAAAAAGGTTATTGGACCAGTGGTTCTCATTGGGGGAAGGAGAGAATTTTAAGGAGTGTCAAAGGTGGGGTCGCTAAATGGAACCTCCGGGTCCAGGAGCAGTATGTCTTAATGTCAATGACTGCAGGAAAAAGGAAGTTGGCGGGCTTCCTGTAAGCATTGCCATGCCTTAGTCCAGTAACATTTTGGTCTGTTTCAGTGGAGCTTAGAGGCTGTGATCACACCGGTAGAAGGAAAGGAAGGTATAAGCAAGGGAAGGGAAGTACCAGACATACGGAGAGGCCCTTGCCGGCTGTGCGACCAATCCCGGATCCTGCCGGTTACAAGGATCTCAAGGATTTCTCTTTGGTTGGTTGCGCGTGATTTTTCTCTCTCTGCCAGGCCTCGGCCCTTAGCGGGGAAGGAAGTACAACGTGTGGCGTGCCCTTCGCTTAGCTCATCGCGGCTATAGATAGCCGGCATTCAACAGGGGCCTGCAAAACACCAGTGCCCGTGGAATGCTTCGGGCACGGAGTCAGCCGGCTTGGACCACGTGGCGATGGGAGGCACCAGGGAGGCCAGGCAGCGGCAGGGAAGGGAAGACCTAGAAAAACAAAACACCCGAAAGTGATCTGAACGGGGCTTTTGTCCGACCCTCGAAGCCAAGAGTCATGGAACGTGCTGTGCTAAATGCTCCTTTGGTGAAGCTGTTGACACGTGGGCTTGGGGTTTGGTGGAACAGGGCCAGATCCAGGGACTCCCCTTTCCTGCTCCAGTCACCACCAAGATCCCTTAGCTTAGCTCATGCCTTCCTTCCAGCCCACGGGCCACCTCCCCCCTGCTCCCCCCTGTCTGTGTCATCCCTGTATTGGGAGGCGTGCCTGAGGAACTCGAAAGGTTTGTGGCTGATCTCCCGATGACAGAGATAATTCCCATGGAGGAAATGGAATAGAGCCCAAGCCCTCTCCGCCCACCCCCAAACACACAGGATTTTCTCAATGTAGAAGGGGTGGCCCTGATCCCCGGCCCTTTGGTGAGCTTTCCCACCGACCCTGTGGCTTCCTCGGTGATGCTACGCGGCACGCGCAGATAAATTGGCATTGAATTGGATTGAACAGCACTTATGCGCTTTTTCAGAAAGGCAGCCGCTACGCCTTGTCGGCAGGTCCTTTCCCTAAGTCCCTCCATTTCTGTTTTGCAGGGCTGCAGGGATAAAAAGGAAGAGAGGGGGATAATTGAATCAGGTCGGACTGCACGAAATTTCCTGCCATAAAATGCATAATTCACTTAGGGGATTAACCGCCACAAAATGGCGGCTTAGATTGCTTTAAAAGGGGATTGAGGCAAATGAATGGAGGTCTGGGCCGGTCTGTCGTCGTTTAATTGCCACGAGCGCAAAATGGAGCCTCCACATTCAGGGGCAGTCTGTCCTTGAAAGCCCATTGCCACAACAGGGGCAGGCTTCCTCCTCTGTTCCCCTCCTCTGTTTTCGAGGGGCATCTCATTCCAGCACAGGATGAGAAGGATCTTTGTCCTGAACCACATCCTTGTGTTGATGTGAAATTATTTCAAAAAATAATTCACAACAAGGCTTCCCCTGGGCTTGTGCAGAGTAGCAGCAGGCCTGCCTTTGTTTGGCTCAGATCAGAAGGAAGGGCCCAGGCTGTAACATCAGGCTGAACCTCTATTTTAAAGTCCTGGCTTTTCCCGGGGCCTGATTTCCAATCTTTTTGGCTTCCGTCTTCTCCTTTGGGTTCCCTTGCTGCTGGCCTGCAGTATTCTTGAGGCTTGTCTCTCTATGCCTTTCCTGGGAGGGAGTTCCCTAGCTTGTGGCCTGCTGCCTCCCTTGCTTCCTCTCCGGTGCTGCCATGTAATTTCCCCCCCACACACACACACATACCTTGCCCCACACCGGTAATAGAGTTCCTGGCGGGCTCGTAATAGAGTTCCTTGGCAAGCTGTTTTGTGAATACGTTACACAAATGGATTTGGCAGGGCACACTGACCCTGGATCGCAACAAGGGAAGTTTCCTTCATCTGCTTGAAACGTAGACGTGCTGCAGCCGGAATCCAATGACGCTTTTGCATAAGCTTAAATGGCATCATCACCTTGAGATGCTGAGTTTGTGTGAAATAACACCTTAAGCACACCATGCTATCTTTTGGGGAAATGTTCCTTGTCATTTGGGGGCGGCTCATGCCTGCTCACCTGGTGAAGATGTCAGCCTCCGGGTGCAACCTGGGGATCCCCTGGAATTGCGGTTCCTCTCCAGACTACAGAGATCAGTTCCCCTGGAGAAAAGGGATGCTGTGGAGGACAGGGCCTATGGCATTGGTTGTACCTAGGGATGCCAGCCTCCATGGTCGAATCTGCACCTTGCTTTTTATCCTTTCCCAGCTTGAATAAATCCCTCCCCTCTGCACTGAATTTGATTTCCATTTTGATTTGGGGCGCTTTAAATTTTCCCTCTGCAACATCCCTCATTGATCCGCGGTGACCCTGCCTTTTCCCCCCGTGATATCCAGGAGTGGATATAAATCGCTATATTTGAAGACCCAACTTTTAAAGCCCCCAGTACAGTGTAGATGTGCTGCGTTTTGCAGATTAACTTCCTGCCCCATGCCTGCAATGCTGATGTAGCAAAGCAGTCTTCCCTGATTGGCCAGGGATTCAGTTCAAAGACTTCCTGGTTCCTGGCTGCAAGGCTTCCCTCCCAAGACTTATTTTTGCCCTCATTTTGGGATCTCCAGGAGTCCACACTTCTCTAAGAAGAGATTTGCCTCTTGGATTTATTTCCCCCTGTGAGTTTGCTGTCTCCAACCCTCTCCCCCCCCCCTCTTTCAGGAAAAGAAAGAAAGAAAGAGCCTCCTACTGTGCTTGGCTCCCCTCTCTGCTCTGAGCTTCCCCAATCAAGTGCAGAACACTTTCTGTTTCAATTCGGGGGGGGGGATAGGAAGGAGGAAGACCCGGGTTCAA
This sequence comes from Paroedura picta, assembly GCF_049243985.1. Classification (NCBI taxonomy): domain Eukaryota; kingdom Metazoa; phylum Chordata; class Lepidosauria; order Squamata; family Gekkonidae; genus Paroedura; species Paroedura picta. The sequence continues at coordinate 26,551,539 of NC_135372.1, forward strand.
ATCGATCTGAATTCAGCAAGATCAACAACGGAAAAAAACAAAGTAAGTGCAGAATCAGCTCAGTGAAGCCCCTGGAATTTCAGCTCATCTCTAGACTACAGAGATAATTTTCCCTGGAGAAAACGGATGCTTCAGACTGGTGGGCTCCATGGCATTGTATCCCACTGAGGTCCCTGTCCTCCCCAGACTCCATCCCATATCTCCAGGAGTTTCCCATCCTGTATTGGTCACCCCTATGCCCATCCAGTCCCCTGTCGGTGGCCATGGGGGATCTGGCAACCCTATGATGCTTCGAGGTATGTATGAATAGGCTTAGTTACAGTGGAACAGAGTTACTCCCCCAGCAGAAAACAACAGCGGGGTGAAAGCACTGGCAAAAAATATAAAAGAATATTAAAAGAACATTCATTCCTCCTCCCAGAAGAGGAAAAAAATTCAGCCTCAGCAGCCATTGGCTGGGCTGCTGTGATGTCAGGAGGCAGCCAGCCCAATGGGACAACACGAGGGGGGAGGAAGAAGGAACGTGCAGTCCTTTTGGTCCATTCACACAGTCGATCCCCCAGGGAATATAAGTGCGAAAGGAGCATTAATATTTCAGGGGTATAATATAGAGACGGAATGATAGACATCTAAAAAGGTTGCGAGAATCGGATTGTGATTTAAGATGTATTCAAAAACAACAAATGTATTTTTTTCGTTTGACGTATCTTCCGTATTTTTTTTCTTTTTTTAATTTTCAGGGTTTTTTTTTAAAATGTCAAATCATTTTAATGTCAAAGATCTCGGCAAGATGGAACGGTAGATTTTTAAAGTTTTGAAATCGTCTGAAAAATAACTGCGCCTGCGTGCGGGTGCCGGCTGGCATGCTTGCACCAGTGCCAGCCCTCCCCTCCGCAGCATTGGCCAACTCAGGCGTCTGCGATCACCGAAGCGGCCGAGGCATGCTGAAGGGCCCGACCCTAATTGTGATGCTTGCTGCCGGCGGCCATACTGTACAGAGCAGGGGTAGTCAAACTGCGGCCCTCCAGATGTCCATGAACTACAATTCCCAGAAGCCCCTGCCAGCATTCGCTGGCAGGGGCTTCTGGGAATCGTAGTCCATGGACATCTGGAGGTCCGCAGTTTGACTACCCCTGGTACAGAGTATGGCTCATTACTGAAGTGTAGCACCTTGTAGCCGACCTCGTGGATGTTCACAGCTTGGGCCTCCATGTCCTTTGAATGGTTGCCAGTCGATGATTACTTCCGTAATGGATTTCCGTTGCATTTTTAGTTGCACGTCTTAAAGATTTCCCCTACGGTGCCTCATAAGATGTTTTCACATCAGCAACCCTCTCCCCCCCCCCCCCGGCAGGAGAGCTCTAGTGTCTTGCTGGGGCTGACCCCTCTCCTTTGACCGACTCCCAGCTGCATACCCAGAACAGAGATCTTCCTTGCTTGTCTTCCTCCAGACTCTTTTTTTTTTTTCTTTCCTTCCCACTCTTATGAACTTTTCACCCTCTGATCCCCGGACGGGAGACCCATGATCTTGCGCCAGCCAATCCCCTGTGTCGCGGCCAGCTCCCTCCCCGCACAGAAGTCCCAGGCTATTTTTAAACTGCCAGTTAGTTTGCGACGTGGTTTGCTGGCCTGGTTTCCCACCGCCCCCTCCCGTTCTTTGCTGGAGAGGAGCAAGGGGGCAACAGACGGTCATGCAGAGGGTGAGTGGGGCAGCAAAGAGGGGGGGAGAGTTGAAATGGTAGGAAATTGGGGACTTCCTTTGGCCAAAGCCTAGGAAAGTTTGTCAACTTGGTGTTTTGCTGCTGGAAACCAGAACTTGGCTTCCGGCAGCCCGAGGAGTCACCATTTGAATCTGGCCTCAGGTTTAAGCCGGGACTGGTTTTCAGTGCTGGGAGTCCTGCGGAGATAGGTCTCTTGAGCCTGTGCAGAGGGCCGTTCCTTTTCTTTCCCACAAATAGGGAGAGGCAAATCTATGCTTCTGGGAATCTGGGTACATTTCCCCCAACCACCCCCAGTATCTTGGAGTCTGAGCATAAAGAAGAAACTGTCTTCAGGTGTGATGGATTCAGGTGGGTCGCTGTGTTAGTCTGAAGGAACAGAACAAAGTTGGAGTCCAGTGGCACCTTTAAGACCAACAGAGTTTTATTCAAGGTCTATGTTTTTGTGTGTGTGCACGTGTACATGCAAGCTTATCTATACCTCTATAATCTGTATCTGTACCTCTATAAATAAAACAGTAAGAGGGTGCTGGGAGGAGCCTGGGACTCACCGCCTAACCACCAATCAGGTTGGCTGTCCCATTCCTGATTGGCTGTCCATCCAATGAACTAACAATCAGGAAGGATGTCCCCTATGCATCCCCCTTCAACTTCTTCCATTTGGAAGGAGTTCCAGACCAGGCGGAGGGCCTTGGACTGTGGGCTGTTAGGGAGAGGAGGGAGGGAGCCCCTGCCAATGCTCTCGCTGCCCCGAGCAGCTCCAGCTGCAGCCATGCCAGGCCTTGGTAGGGCTGCCGGGGTGGCGGGAGGAGGAGCAGACTGCTCATCAGTGCCTCCTCATCTCCCTGGAAAGGCCCTTTTGGGGATCGCGGGGGTAGGAGCGGAGTCACCCCTAGCATTTCCCCCCCTGCTCTGAAAAGGCCCCAGCAGGCGGATTATTCCTAATTACCAATCTATAACTACGTTGGCCACCCCAAGTAACAGAGGGGAAAGACCTTCAGGAGGACTGGGCATCTTAGTTTCCACCGGCCTACAGGCACGAATCACGAAGATAGCTCCTCATACTAACTGGTTCTTATATGCCTCTTTTCACTACCCGAAGGAGGCTCAAAGTGGCTTGATGTTACTGCTGATATTACTGCTTGGTCAGAACAGTTTTATCAGTGCCGTGGCGAGCCCAAGGTCACCCAGCTGGCTGCATGTGGGGGAGTGCAGAATGGAACCCAGCTTGCCAGATTAGAAGTCTGCACTCCTAACCACTACACCAAACTGGCTCTCTTTTTTATGGATATTATGGATAATATATATATTTTTTATTTTTCTTTTATTTTTTACATTTACCCTCATTACGAACTCATTCTCAGAACCCCTTCGGAAGGGAGCGGAGTCTTTTATATTCTCTCTCGTAAATAAATATCCTTCTGCTCTATTCCTTATAGGAGGTGACTTAGATGCCAGGCTAGGGCATAATGGGGAATGTTTGGCTAAGGAATTTCAACGTGGCCTTCCGATTTCAGAAGGTGAACAGCAATAAGGTTCTTCTTTCGAGGAAGAGTCTAATTTTGCTGGAGTGTGCTTGTGGCGTGTCGATTGTAGCCCGTGGACATCTGGAGAGCCACAGTTTGGATCGCCCCTGTTCTGGAGTCTCTCCATAAATTCTAGAGTCCATAGAGTCTAGGGATTCTCTTGATGGTAACCCTCCCACATTTCCATCTTTCCATTTCTCTCTCTTATCCATAGGTAATTGCAGCCAAAGTGGTGGGGGATTCTAGAGCAGTAGTCCCCAACCCCCAGTCTGGGGACCGGTACTGGTCCGTAGATCAGTCGGTACCATGCCGCGGCACCTCCTCATCCTCCCCGGCTGCTGCCTCGGGGGCTGCCCTGCCAGTCTGCTGCCGGCTCACCTTTGGTGCTTTTCAGTGGCTGCCATGGCTGGGGCTCCCCCTTGGCACGGCACTACGCAGCTGCTGCTAGCAGTGCTCCCCAGCTGGTGGCAGGAAGTCAGGGGCGCCGTCAGGAAAGCAAGTGGAGCAGGGGCTCAGGCAGCGACATCCCTCGGCAAAAGAGTACCCCCCCCGGACCTCAGTAAAATTATCAAGCATTGACCGGTCCCTGGTGATAAAAAGGTTGGGGACCATTGATCTAGAATAGAGGGAGGAAAATGGACTTGGCAGCAGTGAGGTGCTAGTTGGTTGCATCCTTGCTTAACAATGCCTTCTGGGAAACTGTTGCAGGCAGTCATTTTGCCAACTCTGGGTTGTGAAATCCCTGGAGATTTTGGGGGTGGAGCCAGGAGCAGGTGGGATTTGGGGTGGGGTGAGACCGGGATGGAATATAATGCTATGGAGTCTGCCTTCCAAAGCAACCATTTTCTTTAGGGGAACTAGTCTCTGTCACCTGGAGATGAGCTGCAAAACTGGGGGATCCCCAGGTCTCACCTGGGGATTGGCATCCCTTGTGGCTGATCTTGGTTTGTTGAGGAGAAGGAGGAAGAGAAGCCAGGGTAAAGTATCTTGGTCTTGCCCTCTAATATAATTTGCTTGGGGGCGTGGTTCTGGTTGTGAATAGCACAATCACCGCTTTGCATGCTGAAGGACCCAGGTTCAGTCACCAGGACACATTCCGCACTGGTGGTGGTGTATCGGGCTACCCCCGGGTGTTTGGGTTGGGGCAGGTTGTCTCGCCTCTTCCTGGGTCCAGATGGGGGAACATTTTCCCCGCTACACCTGGTCCGCCCTGGATTCGTGCCTCTGGACAAGGCAGCCAGGTCAGCAAGGTTCCGCTGTGCTGTGGGGCAGTGGGGGCCCATTTTTGATATTTATAAACGGTTGGTTGGCTTATTTGCCTCCTCGCGCCATCCTTAGGAGTTGCAATCACTATCTGATGTGTGATTTACAATCATAGTTCTGGGGGATTACGCGAGAGCTCCCCAGGGGTTCTTCAGCCTTTCCCAGAAGTTCAGGTGTCTGCTGACATCAAGTGATGTCACTGGAGCCCCCTTCCCCGGTGGCTGTCCAGGCTCTTTCTCCACAATAGAAGTGGTAAATGATCGATCGATTGATCGGCTGGCTCCTGCATCTTCCTTCTGCGCCCACTTCTCTGAAGGGGCACATCACCACACTTTCGGGGTTTTTCGAAGCCTGAAAAATATTTCATGGGTTCCTCTGTGGTTAAAGGGTAGAAAAGGGCTGTTACAATAAGGCAGGGGTAAGCAAACTTTTTTTGCTGGCAGGGGCTCATGGGAATTGTAGTCCATGGACATCTGGAGGGCTGCAGTTTGTCTACCCCTGCAATAAGGCCTGTGATAATGCCTTCTTCTGATAATTCTGGTCCCACCTTTGGGCACTCTGGTGCAGTGATTAAAGTTTTCCACAAAGATCTGGGAGGCTTGAGTTCAAATCTGTGCCTTGGAACCTTTCTGGCTTCCCCTTAGGCCACTCCCACACTCTTTCAACCTAGCCTACCTGGGAGGGTTGTTGTGAGGATAAAATTGAGGCGCAGAGAGCCATGTAAGCTGCTCTGACCTCCTTGGGGCAAAAAATTACAATTGATTGGCTGGAAAAGGAAAGTGTAAAATCCTGGCCAGGTTATAACCCCTGTTGGGTAGTTTGCAGGGTTGAAACCAGATCACAAAACCGCTAATTTGGTTTGAGAGCCTCTGATACAATTTTGCACCATTCAAACCTGTGAGTCTTTTCTGCCTCTTGACTCATCTCTTCAGCTCCTTGTTTTTATAGCATCATTCCTGTGCTATTTTGGCAGACCAATGGCATATAGTGTATGAGTGACCTTACAAAGTGGTGTGACAAGGAACAGAGAAAGTGGCGGATGAGACGCAAAGGGTCATAGTGGAGGGTCAAACTGAATTCTGCAAGTTTCCTTATTTCAGCTAGAACTCCCCCCAGTTGGGTTTTCATTCTTGCTTGCAAAAAAAAAAAGCAGGCTCCCTTCTCCTGTAAAAAGAAATGCATTTTTCAGTGTTGTTTCAGTGCCAGTGGCATATTATCATATTGGCAGATCAAAGTAGCAGATCGAAGCTGATGAGAACAGTCATTCAACATGAATCACAGAATCATAGAATCATAGAGTTGGAAGGGGCCATACAGGCCATCTAGTCCAACCTCCTGCTCAACGCAGGATCAGCCCTAAGCATCCTAAAGCATCCAAGAAAAGTGTGTATCCAACCTTTGCTTGAAGACTGCCAGGGAGGGGGAGCTCACCACTTCCTTAGGCAGCCTACTCCACTGCTGAACTACTCTGACTGTGAAAATTTTTTTCCTGATATCTAGCCTATATCGTTGTACTTGCAGTTTAAACCCATTACTGCGTGTCCTCTCCTCTGCAGCCAATGGGAACAGCATCCTGCCCTCCTCCAAGTGACAACCTTTCAAATACTTAGAGGGCTATCATGTCCCCTCTCAACCTCCTTTGCTCCAGGCTGAACATTCCCAAGTCCCTCAACCTATCTTCATAGGGCTTGGTCCCTTGGCCCCAGATCATTCTCATTGCTCTCCTCTGTACCCTTTCAATTTTATCTACATCCTTCTTGAAGTGAGGCCTCCAGAACTGCACACAGTACTCCAGGTGTGGTCTGACCAGTGCCGTATACAATGTCCCTTTTTTGAGAGGCAGTCTTAAGTAAAACGTTCTCTCACCTTCAGCCTTGATTCCCTGTATCCCTAAAATGGAAAGTCTAGTACTGGTCAACCTTGCAGGGCTATTCTAGGGATTGAGGATTAAAATACAACTTGCAACCTCTTTCAAAACCCAACAGTAATGCTTAATATTACCGCTAGACATCATTGGTACTTTTCATTTTAAAAATTTGCGCGTCTGGAATGCCCTTAGCTACGAATAGCAATTTTTTGAAACTATCTTGCTCTGTTAAGAGATTGCTTCTCTATACCGAAGTTGTTTTTCAAAATATGAAAATTCAAAAGTCCCTTGATAAAGCCAAAGAGCGAAACGCGTTGGGATTTATATAAAAGAATAAAGAAGAATGAAAGTTTGAAGACTCCATAAAAGTCATTTTTGTCTTATTCGATTGGCCATATTGGTATCCTAATATTACCGCGAGACATCATTGGTATTTTTCATTTTAAAGATTTGCTTTGTGTTTGCAATTGATTCTGATCGTAATAAGTTTTGGGCGAGTCTGTGGTGAGAGCATATCTGTATCGGGCTACCTGCCACAGAAATGCATTTTCCTGACCACCAATGTGCCACGGCGAGTCTCCAAATAAATGTCCTTCCATGGTGGATTGGCAACTGGTCCTGCCATCTCTGCAACTGGAGGGACGGATCATTTTATTGCTATTTTTTGCTGAGATATTTGCTGGGTGGGAAGCTCACTGCGTTCACCAGGGTTTTTGTGTGTGTTTTTTGTTTGTGAGGGAATTCAGCATGATGTTCATGACCAAATGTCTTGCAATAATTGCAACTGTACTGCAAGAAAAACAAATTGAGTAATGTTTGAGCCTTCGGGACCCACCCCACAGAGGAAATTCTTTGCAGTGTCTCTGCATGAGTCCCCGTTTTATTTTTCTCCTCCAGACCAACCTCTCCCACATTCTTGCCAAACCTCTGCCTTGACTAGGAGTGAAACGCTCAGTTCTTTTCAATTTAGGCGCACAGCAAAATGATTCACCGTTATGAGGAGTCAGCTGCCCATTGCGTCTCTGCATGAGTCACCATTCTGGGCTTGGTGCCATCCAGTCAGGATGCGCTCTTGCCAAAGGACAGGGCTCAGGCTTGTCTGGGGTGGCCTTCTGCTCTTCAGAAGTAAGAATGAAGCATTGATGCACTCCCCATTTTTGTGGTGAAATTTTTTGCTTCGGTTAGGAAAGGCCAGAAATTCCCTCCTCCTTGGCATGGCATTCTACCCTTCCTTTCCCTCTGTTTCCCTGAACGTCTGAATGGCCGGTCCTTGGTCGAGGGAATTGTCTTTTTGTCCACAGTTCCTTTCCAAGCAGCCTCTACACATCAATTATCCTGCATCGGTTTAATTAACCAGCTCCTTGTTCAGCGCAGCCCTATCAACTCTCTCTCTCTCTCTGTAGAAATTATTGCAAGATGTCAAATATTGAGGCTTCATTGTCTATTTAACCCCTCAAGCTGCTTCTCCACACCCCCCCCCCCCCAAGCTCTGGCCTTTTGTTTTCGATCTTCTAGCACTGGCCCTGTTTTAATAGGTCCCCCTAGACCTGGCTTTCTCATCCAGGGTTTTCTGAAACCCCGGGGTTTCTTGACAGCCTGGGTTTCCCAAATAGGTGGGAGTTAACTAATTTTTAATATATTTTTTTAATTTGTTAAACATTTATTGGTGGGTATGACCAGATAATGAGCCTCTTGTGGCGCAGAGTGGTAAGTGGCAGAAATGCTGTCTGAAGCTGTCTGCCCATGAGGCTGGGAGTTCAATCCCAGCAGCTGGCTCAAGGTTGACTCAGCCTTCCATCCTTCTGAGGTTGGTAAAATGAGCACCCAGCTTGCTGCTGGGGGGTAAAACGGTAATGACTGGGGAAGGCACTGGCAAACCACCCCGTATTGAGTCTGCCATGAAAACGGTAGAGGGCGTCACCCCAAGGGTCAGACATGATCTGGTGCTTGCACGGGGGATACCTTTACCTTTACCTATGACCAGATAGGGTCATGTCAAGTCGCCCTCTCCTCCCAAAATGGCCACTGAGGGGGTGGGGAGGGGAGGGGCCCCAGGTGGACGTGGATGCAGCTCTGTTTCCCAATCATGTTCTGCACAATCGTGCCACTTCTGGGAATTCTTGAAGCCAGAAGAATGTCTTAAGGGGGTTCTCCATGGTTAAAAAGTTGGGAAAGGCTGCCCTCGATTGAACATCGAAAGGGCTGCCAGCTCTGGGTTGGGGAATACTGGGGGATTTGGGGGGCGGAGCCTGAAGAGGGCAGGGTTTGCGGAGGGGAGGGACATCATCATGGAGCACCCTCTGAAGCAGCCCTTCATCCTGGGCATCTGGAGATAAATTGCGATAGCAGGAACTTTTCAGCCACCATCTGGAGGCTGGCAACCTTAAAAACACTGGTCTTCATAGCTCAGCATCTTTGGCAATTCGAAGTCGGTTAATGAAAAGTGGGGTATAAAAAAAAAACAACTCTTCTTCTTTGTATCCTCCTTCTCCTTTGTATCAAATTTAAATTGTAAGCTCCTTAGCACAGGGACTTATCTCCTCATACAGTCAGAAGGGCACGCAGACAACATTCTAGAACTGATCTGTCTATAACAAACAATTCTTTCCTCCCAGTCTTTCCCCCCTGTTCTCTTTCATATGTTGCCCCACCTACCTCAAGGATCTGTTGTGGGGAAAGGCAGGGAAGGGGATTGTAAACCACTTTGACACTCCTTCTGGTAGTGAAAAGCAGGGTGTATGAAACAATTCTTGGTGCTGGTGCTAATCTAAAAGTTGCCTAGGTATGTGATCAGATTGCCCCCTCATCCCCATTTTGCAGCTCAGTCTACCTCCCAGCCTAATCCCAGGGGCATCTTGAGATGGTGATCCTGTAAGTTTTCATTAGCTGGTGGCAGGACATCTCCTGGCATTAATAGTGATCTAATGTGTTATACCCCAGTGGGCCTTCTCTTTGCCATGGCCTGCCCTCCTCAAACTACATCTACAAGGTAGCCAATGTTTCCCAACCAAGAGCTGGCAAGCTGAGTCAAGAAGAAGAAGAAGAAGAAGAAGAAGAAGAAGAAGAAGAAGAAGAAGAAGAGTTGGTTCTTATATGCCACTTTTCTCTATCTGAAGGAGTCTCAAAGCAGCTTACAGTCACCTTCCCTTTCCTCTCCCCACAACAGACACCCTGTGAGGGAGGTGAGGCTGAGAGAGCCCTGAGATTACTGAAGAAGAAGAGTTGGGTCTTATATGCCGCTTTTCTCTTCCCGAAGGAGGCTCAAAGCGGCTTACAGTTGCCTTCCCTTTCCTCTCCCCACAACAGACACCCTGTGAGGGAGGTGAGGTTGAGAGAGCCCTGATATTACTGAAGAAGATGAAAAGTTGGTTCTTATATGCTGCTTTTCTCTACCCAAAGGAGTCTGAAAGCGGTTTACAGGCGCCTTCCCTTTCCTCTCCCCACCACAGACACCCTGTGAGGTGGGTGAGGCTGAGAGAGCCCTGAGATTACCGCTCAGTCAGAACAGTTTTATCAGTGCCGTGGAGAGCCCAAGGTCACCCAGCTGGCTGCATGTGGGGGAGCGCAGAATTGAACCCGGCTTGCCAGATTAGAAGTCCGCACTCCTAACCACTACACCAAACTGGCTCTCTACCGGAGAAACCTTGGCCAAACCCCTCACCCCCCTTCCAAAACTTAAACCTGTAGACATGCAGCTAATTTGAGTGAATATCCTTCCCTCATTACCCTCTTGAGAAATATTAATTTTTATTATCTGTCAATTATCTGTAATACTCGAGCAATTTAAAAATATGATTTACAGCATTGTCATTCATATTTAAGGCCCTGGATAGGACTGTCACTTTAGCCAGGATTTTTATTTGGCTTTTAGGGAAGATTAGGACAGCCCTGGGGAGAAAAACCTAATTTTTCGGTGATTGATAAAGCATCTAAGTACAAAATCGACTTGGGCTATATCTGAGAACTGGATGCTGTGAGGTGAAAGGGTGTAGTAGTTAAGAATGCAGGACTAGTATCTAGGTGACCTGAGTCAAATCCCCATAGCACTGTAGGTACTCGCTGAGGGACCTGAGGCCAGCGTAACCTACCTCACAGGGTTGTTGTGAGGAGAAGCACATTGGGAAGAATGGTGGGGTACAAATGGAAACTTGTGGAAATGTCCTAACTTGAATTAATTGTTCTGGGAAAAGGGGAAAAAAGCTTTATTGTAGAGTGGGCCAGTATTAAATCTCTTGGGGGAAAGGTTGCAATTTCTGGGTTACAGCTGGTCATTTTTCCCATTTAACCTGGAATTTTCTACATGTACTCTGTCATAATACGTACTCTATGTCTATTTTTCCCCCATTGAAGAAAATGAGCTGTTTTGCCAACACAGTCCAGTCAAATATTTAGTGAAGGGGAAACAAAATTTACCTTGTAAGTACAAGAGACCTGTGGGAGACATGTAGCATACAAGCTTCATTGTAAACCCAAGTCACCCATTCTCATGAGGAAGGGCATCAGAAGGGCCCTGCTGGATCAGACCAGTGGTCCATCTAGTCCAGCATCCTGCCTTACACAGACCTTTTCTGCACAGGTGGAAAAGGCCGGGCTGATGCTCATAGGGCAGCGGGCCTAATCCCCGCTTCAACACGACGTTGGCACCGTCCCTTCCCTTCCCTTCCCTGTCCTGGACCTGGAGGGCCTTCCGTTGCCCCGCGGCAAGAGAACATGGATATTTCCGCAGTCCTCGGTCTGCCGCGGGGGCCAACAGGGCCTATCCGGGTGCTGTGCGGACAAGGCCCAGCTCCTCCACCTCCAATGGCATCTCAGAGGGGACAGAAAATGCCCCACTTGGCTCCGCAGTGCTGACCGAGGCACTGAAAATTTTTTCACCATTGTGAAAATCAAAAAAAACTATACACACACCCACCATTAGGCACATTGGATCCTTCCTGCCCCAGCTGCCTCCATGGGGAGGCAGAAATTCAGGGCTGACCGGGTCTGTGGTGGAAAATCTTCCCCCGTGAGGACCTGGGAAGCAGCGGGGCTAATTGCCCCAATGCACAGGACTGGTGTCAGCCCAGTGCAGCTGCCACGGTGCAGAAAAGGTCACAGTGGCCAACCAGTACCTCTGGACAGCCAACAACAGAGCATAGAAGCCGAGGCCTTGTCTTGATGTTGCCTCCTGGTTCTGGGATTAGGAGGATTAGTGCCTCCTGGAGTATCTCCTGACTCACAATGGTTAGTAGCCCTTGACAGATTATCCTCCATTAATCTACCTAATCCTCCCTTTAAAGCTTTTTATCCCTGTGGCCATCACTACATCCTCTGGCAGCAAATTCCACATTTTAATAACTCTCTGCGTAAAGTAGTATTTCCTTTTGTTTGTCCTGAACCTACTGCACATCAGCTTCATTGGATGCCCTCCAGAACTGTTACTTTTGGGAGAGAGAAAACTGCTGGGGCAATATTTGGTGTTGTAATATATATATATATATATTCCTCCCACTAATTTGCATTCCTCCCACTAATTTGCATTTGCCTAAGGGTATATGCCGTCCTCAGAATTGGGATACTGGTAATGTACCTGTAAAATACTTTGATGGCACATGTGTGTGTGTGTGTAGGAAGGCCAGCGTCTTTGGTGTTTTATGGGCCTCAACCATAGGCGTGGCTTGTGTTTCATGCCCCGTGGAACTGTTTTAAGGCCCACAGGGTCCTGATCTCACTCAGGAGCTTGTACCACCAGACTACGGCCAACGTACCCTTGGCTGGGGCCAACTGAAAGCCACATTGCCAGAATCCCTTGTGATAGTGTAAAATGGGCGTTTAAAAGAAATATTCCAAAGGTAGTTGAACAGGAAAGAGGGGGGGGGAGTTTCTGGAAAAAAAACTAAGGTGGCACGATATGTGGTACAGAGGAAGTGGAGAGAGAACTTTTCTCCCTAAACACTAGCATTTGAAGTAACCAAAAGATGCCCATGGACTACAATTCCCACGAGTAACCAAAAGAGAACATTTAGGGCAAATAAAAGGAAGTGGCTCTTGCCAAAAATGCACAAATTAACTTGTGGAACTACTGGCCACAAGATGTAATAGTATCCACTGACTTAGGCGATTTAGCAAAATTCATCCATCAATCGTTGTTAGTCATGGGGTCTACGGAGCCCCCCTGCATCACAACTGACCTCCAAATCACAGAGATCAGTTTCCCTGGAGAAAAATGGCTTCCTTGGCTGGTGGACTTTTCTATGGCCACTGAGGTCCTTTCCCTCTGGAAACCCTGCCCCCCCCAGTTTCACTTCCCCCAACCCCCCCTCCAAAAAAAAAGTCTCCAGGGATTTTCCACCCCTAAATTGGCAAGTCTGGCTTTGGAGGGGAGGCCATTCTGCCCCAGCGACACTGGGAAACACCCTATCTGTTTCTCAGGCCGTCTTTTCAGAAGAGGTTGGAGGAGGTGGAGAGACTGGGAGGCAGACCTAAGAGACTGGGAAGAAGAAGAAGAGTTGGTTCTTATATGCCGCTTTTCCCTACCCGAAGGAGGCTCAAAGCGGCTTACAGTCGCCTTCCCTTTCCTCTCCCCACAACAGACACCCTGTGGGGTGGGTGAGGCTGAGAGAGCCCTGATATCACTGCTCGATCAGAACAACTTTATCAGTGCCGTGGCGAGCCCAAAGTCACCCAGCTGGTTGCATGTGGGGGAGTGCAGAATCGAACCCGGCATGCCAGATTAGAAGTCCGCACTCCTAACCACTACACCAAACTGGCAGACCTAAGAGACTGGGAGGCAGACCTCCTGGGCCTTAAGTAGTAGCTTGCCTGCTCAGGAGCAACCAAGTTGCAGGGTGGAGAGTTCTTGGACTGAGGCTGGAGATGCCCTTGGGGTTCTTTGCTGCCAGAGTGCCAAATCCAAGCAGGGTAAGGTCATCTTCTTTTGTGAAGGCTTCTTGGGGCTTCTTGGAAGAAAAGAGAAAGTCTTAAGGAGGTGTGTGTGTGTTATGGAAAAGCTATGAGAAGCGAGGAAGCTCTGTTTGGAAGCTGGGGTAATAGGAATTGTGTTTATTTAGCTGATTCATAGAAGGATCAGTGGGGAATTCTGCCCAAGGCTTCCCTAGGTGGCTCAGTCAAAAGTGTAATTTTCACCTCTGGTCTCAGTTGAGGACCGTTTCCTCCTGAAGCAGAGCAATTGCATATTGTGCAGTGGAGATTTTCTTCTTCTTTATTTTGGTTTGCAGGCTCCTGTGCAGAAACTGATATTTTAAAATTGCTATAGACAAAATCATGTTAGTAAATACTAAGGACTAGGGATGGGAAGGAAGGGTGGCTTCTTAACAAAATAAGCAAGCAGGAAGTATTGTAGGGTTGCCAACTTTGGACTGTAGAATTCCTGGAAATTTAGGGGAGGCGATGGGGAATTTAGGGGAGGCGATGGGGGCTTGGTAACTTCAGCAGAATATAATTCTGTAGAGTTTACCATCCAAAGCAGCCATTTCTCGCAGAAAAACTGGTCTCCCTTGCTTGGTGATTCTGAACAATCTTCAGGCCATACCTGGAGTTTGGCAGCCTAAAATATCCTAAGATTCTGTCTGGGAAGGAAATTCTCCTCAAACTGTGGAAAAATTTAGGCTCGGCTACCCAAGAAGGCCTCAGAGAAAATTGTGTATTTGCTCAAAAGGAAGTAAGATGATCTCCTTAAAATGTTATGTATGTGTACAAAATTGTTATTGGGCATAACTGTAGTTTTATGCAAATGTTAGGCGACACACACACACACCCCTTTTCTTTTTGATGCCATGTCTTTGGAAACACTCAGTCTTGTATATACTGTAACAACATGATCCTGAAGATGGATTAAAACGACTCAATGTGATCTGCTCCTAACCCTCTCTGATTAACCCTTGGCCCAACTGCACAGAATTATCTCTTTGAAACCAATATGACCTAGTTCAAGGGTGGCCAAACTGTGGCTCTCCAGATGTCCATGGACTACAATTCCCATGAGCCTAGACTCATGGGAATTGTAGTCCATGGACATCTGGAGAGCCACAGTTTCGCCACCCCTGACCCTGGTCCGCTGCATGTAGAAGAAGAAGAAGAGTTGGCTCTTATATGCCGCTTTTTCCCTACCCGAAGGAGGCTCAAAGCAGCTTCCAGTCACCTTCCCTTTCCTCTCCCCACAACAGACACCCTGTGGGGTGGGTGAGGCTGAGAGAGCCCTGATATCACTGCCCAGTCAGAACAGTTTTTATCAGTGCTGTGGCGAGCCCAAGGTCACCCAGCCGGCTGCATGTGGGGGAGCATAGAATCGAACCTGGCATGCAAGATTAGAAGTCCGCACTCCTAACCACTACACCAAACTGGCTCTCAGTTTGGTACCTTTCTGTCTTGCGGGCCAACTTTTCTGATTCCAAATTCATATTTTCTAATGCCTCATTTGAGTTTTTCACTTTGGTGTAAATTGCTGCCAAACTTTGGGGGTAGATTTGACCTGTGAGATGGAAGAGAAAGCCCCATGGTGATTTGTTTCTAAAAAGTAAGCCATGTTCTGTACCTGGAAAAGTTGAACTTTGCACTCTCGGGCCAGCCATGAAAACCGCTTTCTTTGTTTTCTCTTGGTTCATGTCGTTCTGTAAATTATTATTTCATATGCAATTTAGTCTGGGTACGCTGGCTGTGGGGAATACGACACAGAAGTTCCAGCTCCCAATGACCACTGTTCTTCTTTCCACCGGCCCTGGGATTCTGTAGGTGTTTCTGCAGGCTTATCTGAAGGCCATGAGGGCTAGGAACGTGGTAGTTTTAGACAGAAACGACAACAGCATTTTACCAAGCTGAATTGTGCATCTGAGGGCTTTTTGTGGAGCGCAAGCCTCTTTGGTCCCCATTCGGACACCAGCGTGGAATTTATGGCTGCCAGGAATTGTGTAGCTGGGGAAAGGCCAGGAAGGGGACAGCTCAGGGTGGGTGTGTGCCCTCTCGGAAGTCTGAAATCCAATCGGGGATTATCCGAGACTGAACACAGATGTACTGGCTGGCTAATGAATTACTCCCCATGCAGACCTCACCTGGCCTGACCTCAACGTCCCCTCCGCCGTTGCAAGGAGCAGCGTCCTCACTTGACCTCGGTTCAGGATTTGCTAATTTTCCTGTTTTCTAGTCCCGCTTTCCTTCCGCTCTCCCAGAGCTCTGGTTAGTTTAAGTGCATTTCAGCAAGGGAAGGAAGTGCACAGAGGCGGGAAATCTGGCCTGGTTGGTGGCACGGAGTTTCAAGTTTTGCAGAAAGGGAGGTCAAAGCAGCCCCCTGATTCTTCTCTTTGAGGAATCTGAAATTTGAGCTTTCTTTTCTCCCCAGTTTCCCTTTTCTCTGTTAGCTGAATCATGTTCTGCGTTTCCTATCAGGTCTTCTTTCGCCTTCTCCCTAGCAATATTCAAGTCCACAGCTAAACTAGTCCCATGTCAAGAATTTGCCACTGGGAGGGAATCGCCTGTGTTGGGGGGATTGATCTGAACTCTTGTACTTTTTCCCAAGTGAACTAAGGTTGAGCTACTTCAGCTCTTCAGACCCAGGAAAGTGCTAGAATATAGGAAACATTCCTCCCCACCGTCCCAACTCTCAGGCATCAAGCTGGGATCAAGTAGCTCCACACTGGGTAGGGCGGGCTTTCTCAACCAGGGTTTTGTGAACCCTTTGGCTTCTTGATGGCCCTGGAAGGGTTTCCCAAATGGGTAGAAGTTAATTCATGTTTTATATATTTTTAAAATTTGTTAAATATTTATTGGGTGATATGACCTTTTATGGTCATGTTGACCCCCCTCCCCAAATGACCAATGATGGACCTGGGGGGTGGGGAGCAGAGGGGCCCCTGTTGGGTGTGTACACAGCCATGCTTCCTAATCATAGTCTGCACTTCAGGGTTTTCTTGAAGCCCCTTTGGTGTAGTGGTGAGGAGGGCAGAGTTCTAATCTGGAGAGCCGGATTCGATTCTGCACTCCCCCACCTGCAGCCAGCTGGAAGGCGGAGACATGTGGAGGTGTGTGATAGCGGAGGTGGTGGCCGGTGGCCAGTGGAGGTGAGCTGCCTCCACACCGCCTCAATTGGAGAGCGACGAAGATCTGGGGCCAAGGGACCAAGCCCTATGAAGATAGGTTGAGGGACTTGGGAATGTTTAGCCTGGAGAAAAGGAGGTTGAGAGGGGACATGATAGCCCTCTTTAAGTATTTGAAAGGTTGTCACTTGGAGGAGGGCAGGATGCTGTTCCCATTGGCTGCAGAGGAAAGGACACACAGTACTGGGTTTCAACTACAACGATATAGGCTAGATATCAGGAAAAAATTTTCACAGTCAGAGTAGTTCAGCAGTGGAGTAGGCTGCCTGAGGAGGTGGTGAGCTCCCCCTCACTGGCAGTCTTCAAGCGAAGGTTAGATACACACTTTTCTTGGATGCTTTAGGATGCTTAGGGCTGATCCTGCATTGAGCAGGGGGTTGGACTAGATGGCCTGTATGGCCCCTTCCAACTCCATGATTCTATGATTCTAATTGTGCACATGAGTGTGTATGCTGCCACCGCCAAGGTTAGGGTCAACGCAAAGAAAACTTTGAGAACCACTGTCTTAAAGGATCCTGAGCACAGGTGTTTGGGTGGGGGAGGGACTCCCTCCTCATGCAGAGACCTTGGAGAGCTGCCACCTGTCAGCGTAGATAACATGGGCTGATGGAAACTCATACAGTCTTGTTGCCCAGATTTCCAATGTTGGTTTAAATTTGCCCCTGAAACTCACGGGGGACAAAATTACCAAGGAAAGGGGATTCTTTTTTATCTTTGTTTTAGCCGGGGGGGGGGGGGAGTATGTACATCCCCTTTTCTAATGTTGTTCCCTCTCTCAGCTGCTTTTCAGTAATGGACAATGAAGGCCACACCAAGGCAAAACAATGTCCAAGAAACAAATGGGTGCAGAAGAAGGCAGAATCTAATAATTCTACAGCCCCTGCGCATTTTGCTTGCAGCTTCGCCAGGGGAAATCCAGGGAAATGACAGAACATATCTGATACATTATTTTAAAAACTGACAAAACTGGTCTTTTTCGCAGAGCATGTACAAAGTGTAATTCACAATAAGTTGTTGAACCAAAGCGGCGTTCACATATAGTACATATTTAAAAAGAATTCACAAATTAGATAGTTTGCTTATTTGGATATTTTTAAAAATCCTACTGACCTTCAAGATTATTTTTAGTTAGCTGGGGGAGAGGGTTAAATCTGTAATCCCCTTTTCTAAATGTTGTTTCTGCTCATGGCTCTTTTTCGTCAATGGAGACATGCTGGACTTTTGATTGGTGCTCTTGCTGGGGAAGTGGCATGTCTGGTTTTTGGGAATGCGGGACAGAGAGTGTTCTGGGGATGTGAGAACAAGGGGGGTTACCAAATAATGTGGTGGGGAAGGGTGTGACTTTAGCAGAGTTGTCTTCATACAAGGAAGGGGAATGGCTCAGGACAAAATTCAGGGGTAGCCAAAGTAGGCAATCATAAATTTGATGTGCTCTTTGTTGAGACAGAGAGAAGGAGGAAGTGTAAGCTGGGGGCAGATGTTCTCTGTTGGCCTTGTCTACCTTGCAGGGGTGTTGTGACAGAAATGTAGGGAGAGGGCCGGTTTGGAGAAAGGGTGACCTATAATGTCAGGAAAAGGATTTTTAGCCCAGAGTAGCCTGGTCTCATCAGATCTTGGAAGCTAAGCAGCATCAGCTCTGGCTAGCACTTGGAAGAGGGACCACCAGGGAAGCCCAGAATCGCTAAACAGAGACAGGCAAAGGCATCATTGGCCTTCAAAACCCTACAGCAGGGGTGGCCAAAACTGTGGTTCTCCAGATTTCCATGGACTACAATTCCCATGAACCCCTGCCAGCACCGGAGAGCCACAGTTCAGCCACCCTTGCCCTAGAGCAGGGGTAGTCAAACTGCGGCCCTCCAGATGTCCATGGACTACAATTCCCATAAGCAAACGCTGGCAGGGGCTCATGGGAATTGTAGTCCATGGACATCTGAAGGGCCGCAGTTTGACTACCCCTGACCTAGAGGATCATTCCTAGTCAGCTGCGACTGGATAGCAGTTGGTCCATACAGCAAGTCCTGTGATTTGGGTTCATCGCGTGGTTGGGTTGGCGTTGCTTCCCGTTGTCCTCCCTCCGTAGCCATGCTCTGCTGAAGCCTCGGCAGCCTGAGTCCTGACCGTCCCCCTCTCTTGCCTTTCTGTCCTCCAGGATGAGTTCCATCCCTTCATCGAAGCTCTCCTCCCTCACGTCCGGGCCTTCGCCTACACCTGGTTCAACCTGCAGGCCCGGAAGCGCAAGTACTTCAAGAAGCACGAGAAGCGGATGACCAAGGATGAGGAGCGGGCCGTGAAGGACGAGCTGCTGAACGAGAAGCCCGAGGTGAAGCAGAAGTGGGCCTCCCGCTTGCTGGCCAAGCTGCGGAAGGACATCCGGCCCGAGTTCCGCGAAGACTTTGTCCTCTCTATTACGGGCAAGAAGCCCTCGTGCTGCGTCCTCTCCAACCCCGACCAGAAGGGGAAGATGCGCCGGATCGACTGCCTGCGCCAGGCCGACAAAGTGTGGCGCCTGGACCTCGTCATGGTCATCCTCTTCAAGGGCATCCCCCTGGAGAGCACGGACGGGGAGCGCCTCGTCAAGGCTGGGCAGTGCACCAACCCCATCCTCTGCGTCCAGCCTCACCACATCAGCGTCTCGGTCAAAGAGCTTGATCTATACCTGGCGTATTTCGTTCGCGAGAGAGGTAGGCTGCTCTCTTGGTTGTTGTTGGTGGTGGTGATGGTGGTGGTGGTGGTGGGCGCTCCGGCACTTCTCATCCTGCATGTGTAGGATAATGCACTTTCAGTGTGCTTTTGTAGCTGGATTTTCCTGTGCGGAACAGGAAAAATCTGCTTCTAAAGTGCATTGAAAACACATTGGCTCATGTGTGTGGAATTCATGTTGTATCTTCCCCTGCCCACATTGTGGGGCTTCTCTTGGCAGTTTTCAGATGGTGTGGCAGAGGAGGCCCGGGACCTCCATGACATGTTTATTTAATTTTAAAATTTATTTTCAGATTTTTATGCCACCCTTCCCGAGGGCTCAGGGGGGCTTAAATAATAAACAGGACAAAATCAAATTTGCATTAAAATCTCTCCTAACAGCAAGGCCTGTGATTTGTGTTCATAAGCCGGTTGGGTTGGGACGGTGTTTGCGGGGAACTAGAAGGAAACTTTGTCCAATGGCTCTCAGCAGATCCTGTGTCAGTGAAGCTACAGAACTTACATTAGGTTGCTAGTTGGCCATCACTTCCTGTTGTCCTCCCTCTGTGACCGTTTATTAATATCTTATTGACATTTTGAAAATTCCCGTTTTTCCAAGGTGTGAATGAACCCTCTGTACTTATAATTTTCCAACACCGTATACATCCCAGTGACTAATTTTCTCTCGTGTTGATGTAGTTGTGAGATTGTCATTGGGAGGGAAAGCTGCATGGTACAGCCAGATTTTGTCCTATTTCAGAAGCTAAGCAGGGTCAGACCTTGGAAGGGAGAGCTGCAAGGAAGACTCTGCAGAAGAAGGCTTTGACAAACCACCTCTGCTTCTCCCTTGCCTTGAAAGGCCCCTTGCTAGGTTGCTTTAAGTCAGTGGCGACCTGATGACACTTTAAACACATGGACTATCGTCTTTCCATTGGATGTATAAAAGGGGCTTCAGGGGGCTCAAAAAGGGCAAATGTGGTATAAAAAGTCAAGCCATCCGGCCTTAACAAGGGCAGGGCCCTTTTGGTCCTGGCCCCTACTTGGGGGAATGAGCTTCTGGAAAACTTGAGGGCCCTGACAGAACTGAACCAGTTCTTCAGGGCCTGCAAGATGGAGCTCATCCCCCAAGTGTTTGGTTGGGGCCAAGGAACATCATGAAAATACTGGATTAACATCAACGGGGGGATATGTGATTATCCCCCCCCCCCCCCCCCGCAACCCAAACTCAGCAGTGTAGATGCTGTTCTGGCTTAGCAACTGGTGTGACTCATTTTAATATTTTCTTGTTTTAATATTTTAATTTGAGTGTGTTGAACTATTATGATCAATTCTGTATTATTGTTATGTATTACGTGGACGGATTTTACAGTGTTGGAGATCGCCCTGGGCCATCTTGCTGGGAAGGGTGGTGTGTGACACTCAAATGAAATTCAGTAAGGGGTGGGAAAAGAAAGCAAGGGAACTGGGAATGGAAATGGGTCGAACGGAAAAGAATCCCAGTAATGATGTATGAAAGGGAACTGGGGGGAAAGACTGGAGGGAAAGAAGTGTTTTATATATCCGCATCGCTTCTAGAATGCTGTCTGTATACACTTTTGAGGAGATAGGTCCCTGCTCCAAGGAGCTTACAATCTAAGGTTTGATACAAGGGGGACTAGGAAGGGTGGGGAAAAGGTTTGCTAGTAAGATCCTGTCACTCTGCCGTTGAGAAATGGAGATTGGGGCTAGTGGTTGGATCTTAATAAATAACCCCACTGTTCTCTACAGAAACATCAATGGGAGAGGCAGGGATAATGCCAGGGGGAAGGACCTGCCTTTGTTTCTTTGGTCCACATTCATATTTTTTGGCTTATTGGGGGTTCTCCGTGACCACAACGGAAGACAAACTTCCTTGAATGACAGCTGTCCCATTTGCGACTTTGCAACATGGCGTGTTTTGCAAATCGCTGTGGGATGTCAAATATTCTGAATGGCTAACCCTACCAAGTTCATTCCAAGATGTCCTGCACAGAGAGCCAGTTTGGTGTAGTGGTTAGGAGTGCGGACTTGTAATCTGGAATGCCAGGTTCGATTCTGCGCTCCCCCACAGGCAACCAGCTGGGTGATCTTGGGCTCGCCATGACTCTGATAAAACTGTTCTGACCGGGCAGTGATATCAGGGCTCTCTCAGCCTCACCCACCCCACAGGGTGTCTGTTGTGGGGAGAGGAAAGGGAAGGCGACTGTAAGCCGCTTTGAGCCTCCTTCAGGTAGAGAAAAGAGGCATATAAGAACCAACTCTTCTTCTTCTTCTAGTTCACTGCAGGCTTCTGCAACTCATACTCCGCAGGGTCTTCTCTTGAGACAGCTCTGGAAACGCCAGCTTTTTCAAAATGCAGCGGCACGAGTCCTTAGGGCACACCTGATACCAGTGCTCTCCCAGCTGCATTGGCTTCAGACCGGAGACAGGATCAGATTCAAGGTTTTGGTGCTGACCTTCAAGGCCTAAAACGGTCTGGGACCGGCATTTCTACGGACCCACCTTTTCCCTTATATCTCCCCCCCCCCAAAGAGGGTTAAGATCAGGGGTAGTCAACCCTTGGCAGGGACTGGCAAGGGCTCATGGGAATTGTAGTCCGTGGACATCTGGAGGGCCGCAGTTTGACTACCCCAGATCATCAGAACAACATCTGCTCAAGATCCCCAGCCCCAAAGGAAGGGAGATTGGCCTCGATCGGGACCAGGGCTTTTCCGGCCCTGACCTCAGCCTGGTGGAACGCTCTCCTGAAAGAGATTAGGGCGCTGTGGAACCTTAACCAGTTCTGCAGGGTCCACAAGACAGAACTGTAGACCAAGCCTGTAGTCAGGCCTCCCCGCTGGAGGTGAAAAACAATCTGCTCTGTAAACTCTTGAACCCCCCCAATAATGTAATTAATAGTTGGGGGAAATTAGAGAATGTCTATGTTTTTAACCCAATTATTGTTTTAATGATGTTGTCACCCGGCCTGCAAGGGTGGACTAGAATAAACATCCATCCATCCATCCATCCATCCATCCATCCATCCATCCTTCCTTCCTTCCTTCCTTCCTTCCTTCCTTCCACCCACCCACCCACCCACCCACCCTTCCTTCCTTCCACCCACCCACCCACCCACCCACCCATCCATCCATCCATCCTTCCTTCCTTCCTTCCTTCCTTCCTTCCTTCCACCCACCCACCCACCCACCCACCCACCCATCCATCCATCCACCCACCCACCCACCCATCCATCCACCCATCCACCCACCCACCCACCCACCCACCCATCCACCCATCCATCCATCCACCCACCCACCCACCCACCCACCCATCCATCCACCCACCCACCCACCCATCCATCCACCCATCCACCCACCCACCCACCCACCCACCCACCCACCCATCCATCCATCCACCCACCCACCCATCCACCCATCCACCCACCCACCCACCCACCCATCCATCCATCCACCCACCCACCCATCCATCCACCCACCCACCCACCCATCCACCCACCCACCCACCCACCCATCCATCCATCCTTCCTTCCTTCCTTCCTTCCTTCCACCCACCCACCCACCCACCCACCCACCCATCCATCCATCCACCCACCCACCCATCCATCCACCCACCCACCCACCCACCCATCCATCCACCCACCCACCCACCCATCCATCCACCCATCCATCCACCCACCCACCCACCCACCCATCCATCCATCCACCCACCCACCCACCCACCCACCCACCCACCCACCCACCCATCCATCCACCCACCCACCCACCCACCCATCCACCCACCCACCCACCCACCCACCCACCCATCCATCCATCCACCCACCCACCCATCCATCCATCCACCCACCCACCCACCCACCCATCCATCCATCCACCCACCCACCCATCCATCCACCCACCCACCCACCCATCCATCCATCCATCCACCCACCCACCCACCCACCCACCCACCCATCCATCCATCCATCCATCCACCCACCCACCCACCCACCCATCCACCCATCCACCCACCCACCCACCCACCCACCCACCCACCCATCCATCCACCCACCCACCCATCCACCCACCCACCCACCCATCCATCCATCCATCCATCCATCCAGTTCTCTGATCGAATTTTGCAAGCCATCTTCAGTTCCTTAACCAGTAAGCTAAGCAGTAGATGTTCAGGCTGAAATTGATAGACTCACGGGACAAACTGGAGATTCAGAGAGAGGAACAGTTTGGATCCTTTGCTGCAAAGACCTCTGCTTCCAAGGTTCTTGAAACCCTCGGGGGCATCAGTAGACCAGCTTCCCTATGCCCCCTACTCCCCTCTGCCCCGAGTCCCAGCTTCACTCTCTCTTCCATGCCTCCTAAAAATTGCTCAGCCCTCATCAGTGCTTTGGGGTGTTTTTTTTAAATGGTTATTTCACGAAATTGTAATTTTCTGCGACCCCAAGGAGTCCCCTGCATATGGAAAGACCCCTTGCCTTTTTCATGAATGGTCTGGTTGTGCTTCTTTTGGGATTGGCACCAGGGTCAACCACTTTAGGTAAAAACTAACAGGGGAGAGGGGGTTTGTGTTTGCAGCCTGTGCTGTGCAAAGAGGCGAAGACGAAAATCTGGCTGATTTTGGGCGGTTGGGGTTCTTTTTTTAAGCTCGCCATACCTGCTTCTAACAAGCTGCTGGATATGATTATAGGTTTATCGGGGATTTCATATCCCTGTCTCTGTAAAATGCTCTCAGCTTTTGATCCGTGCACAGCCTCTCTGAACAGGTACATTCAGTTTTATAAGAACTTAAGAAGGTTTTGTAGGATCGTCTAGCCCAGCCTTTTTCAACCTTTTGGCCACGGAGGAGCCACTGACATAACTTTTCAGCCTTCCAGGAGCCCTGGAAGTGACGTCAGCTGGCCACGCCCCCTGACAGGCCCCTGGAAGTGACATGTTGGTGGAAGTGACATCACCGTCTGTGTTAACAGGCAGGCTCAAGGAGAACTGAGCGGGGCAGAGACAGGAGGCGGTTTAAGGTGGGAGTAGGTGTGCAGGTTCCACTCCCGTGGAACCTACACGCCTACTCCCACCTTAAACCGCCTCCTGTCTCTGCCCCTTTTAATTCTCCTTGAGCCTGTCTATTAACTTACTCATGCTTGGGAGGGAGAGCAATGAAAGTGGCCAGTTCTCTAGCTTATGGCCAATTCCCCTAAGGCTGCAGTCTCCCTCCAGAGCTCTCACGGACCCCCAGGGATCTGTGGACCCCCGGTTGGGAATCCCTGGTATAGTCCCAAGCCCTGTTTTCCACCTTGGGTGTCATTGCAGGCCTTGCAAACAGGAGGACAGAAATCAGGGCCTCCCTTGTTTTTGCCCCCTCACCTTGCAACTTGTATTCATACATATACTGCCTCTGAATATGGAGGTTCCATTTAGCTGTCACAGCTAGTAGCCGCTGATTTGCTGGTCCTCCTCCCATGAATTTTATTTAATTATTCGTTTGTTTGCTTGTAATTACATTCAGATGCCACCGCTCAGGAACCTGCTGTCTCACAGCGGCTAACATCAATAAAAACACAAAGTAAAACAAAACAGATCCTCCAACCTGTTCCACCTGACCTCAGCCTCCCCCCCCTCCCCGCCCCACACATCCTTCCTCTAATCTGCCAAGTCCCTGGGGCAATGCCATCATGGGGAAACTTCTGAGGAGGGGCTAGATCTTTTGTTTGCCCAACCTCAACCAAAAACCTGGCGGAAGAGCTCCATCTTACAGGCCCTGCGGAACTGACCCAGTTCTGGCAGGGCTCTCAGCTCTTCCAGGAGCTCATTCCAGCAGGCAGGGGCCAGGACCAAAAAAAGCCCTGGCCTAGTCGAGGCCAGGCAGACCTCCTGGGGGCCAGGGATCACCAATTCATCCAGGCCCACACAGCAAAGCGTTTGTGTGTCTGGGGGGGGGGGCATATGGAGAAAGGCGTACACTGGGCCCAGAGCACGTATGACCTTATAGGTCAAAACCAAAACCTTGAAACTGATCCGGTACACAACGGGCAACCAATTTGTCTGATTCCCACTTAAAGCTACCTAGGCTAGTGGTCATCGGAACCGTGTGAGGAAATCTGTCCCAAATCGGTGGTCCGTCCCCCACCTTGGATGCCTGTGAATTCTCCTATAAATGGGACAGGGAGGAAAAGTTCTCCTTCTCTTTCTTCTCAGCCTTTCGGCTAAGACCAAGCACCGCATTTTGGACCTGCGTGGGGGGTTGTCTCTGCATGACTTCTTCCAAACTTCCGCAGGAACGGAAGGATCCTTGCCCGGAAAGACGACATTTGCTCAGGCCATGAATGGAAGGGTGTTGCAACTTGTTTCCTTGTAGTTTTTTCCAAACCTCGGGTCGGTCTGGTCTCTCTGTCTTTTTCTCTCTCTCTTTCCCCCCCCCTTTCCTTCCTCTGGCTTTCTTCCTTGCTCCTGCAGCCTTCCAAACTTGACCCCAGACAGTCTGGGTCTCCCAGGCGGCCTTGGAATCACCTGATCCGCCTAATTGGTAACAACCCTAGGCAGTAAATACACAGCTGATAAGGCCTCCTTCAGCCTGTCACTTTCCCTCAGCCGAAAGGTGGGCCTTTTTAAGGTAGCTCCAAGCTACAGCTTAAGGAAGAATGGAGAATCTGGTCCTGGGGTCTCAGCTCCAGCTGCTCGGAGGAAAATCAGGGCCGAGCCCGAATGGTCACACAAGCTTACTGGTTGGAATATCCCCCTGTTTTAGTTCCCTCTCCTAAAATCAGGCCCCGCGGCTCTTTATTTTCTCACCTGCTTCCTCGCGCCCAGTTCTTCCTGTAAGAAAAATGGACATATTTTCCCCCCCCCAGGTTAGCTTTGCATGCCAGCGGCATCCAAGAAGCACACGGGGCAGCCGAGCTGAAAACGAGGCAGATTAAAACCTTGCAGAATCGAGAGGAAACGAAAACAGCACAACAGCCGTGTTGGCGCCGTTGGAATGCTTTGCCTGCGATGCCATGTGCGGCATTGTTCTCACGGACGGTGGGAATTGTGCGGGTGCCAAAAGGGTGTGGGTGCAGCCCTAGTGCAAGGGGCCCTGTGCATCGCAGGAAGGTCTGCGTGGGCTGCGTGCTTCCTTTTTGAGCGCTTCTGGGATCACGCAGGGATGCGGTCACCTGTATTGGGGGTGGCATGTCAATGGAAGCATTAGGCATGGAGCAACATAGGCCTGGGTTTGAATCCATGTATGGACTGGGAACTGGGCTTGCTGACATCCAGTCCCTCTCATTCAAAATCTGTCTTGTAGCATCAAATGTTGGTGTGATCAAACATGAGCTCCTTAAGAGGCGAAATCAGAGTTCAACGCGCTGAATTGAATGCATACATTGAGAATGCAGGATGGAGGTGGGTTGGGGGGGTCTCTGCATAAGGGCCACATCATTTAACCCGGGCAGAATCTTGCTGCTGCTAAACACTCTCAAACTACCCATAAGTCAATTGTAGAATCATGTATAGCCCCCCCCCCCCCATTAATGCTCCTTGGGCCTCAAAATTCTCCCCCCTCTGCAGCATTTGTCTTTGGTTAATAGCTCATCTGGGTGTATTCCAGTATAACCTCGCAAGTGTATCGATTGAATTTCACTTTTCTATGCCACCTCTTCAGAGAGCTTCTTGAGGCGGCCCGCAAAAATAACAAAAGTTAAAAATCAAACAATTGTTAAAATTATCACGCTGATTTTAAAAAAAAACCAGCCTTAAAAAATGAACCGCGAAACGTTTTGAAACCCGAGTGCTCCTCTGGCTAGGAGCAGGTTGTAAAAAACACTTTAAAAGATCATCGCCCTTGTTAAAAGGCTGAGTAAAAAGAAAGGATTTGATCTGGTGCCTGGTGCCTGGAGTAGATGCCAGCTGAGCCCCAAGGAGGAGGGCATTCTACTGGCCAAGTGGCACCACCGGAAGAGCACCGTCTCCTGTCATCCACCACCTCACCCTGACAGCAGGGGCAGAGATCATGGCTTGAGAAGAAGACCTTAGCAGGCAGCCTAACGTGAGGAGTTGGTCCTCCAGGCACTATATTTCAAAACTATTTAGGGCCATAAAGATAAGAACCAGCACCTTGGTTAATGCCTAGATGCAGAAGAGCAGGCGGTGCAGATGTGCCAGCACAGGGCCGATACAATCATAAGAAGAGCCCTGCTGGGCCAGACCAATAATCCCAGGTGACATCAGGTGGTCCACAAGAGGGCCAAAAAGCAGGAAGCTCTGCCACCGTTGCCCCTCAAACACCAAGAACACAGAGCATCTCTGTCCCAGACAGAATGGTCCATCTATACATGGTGGCTAAGAGCCACTGATGGACTCCTGCTCCGGGGGTTTATCCAGAAAGGGCTTGTTTGATTATTTTTTATTTATTTAATTTATTTTTCGCTTTATTCCCTGCCCCTCTCGACAGATATTGTTTCGAGGCGGCTTACAGAATTAAATGATAAAACAGAGTAACCCTTAAAATCCCATTAAAAGAACATGACCCACAACATCAGAAGAGTTATGAAGGTGGTGGTCTAAACTCAACAAATATTCCCCAAACCAGCTCAGTTGATCCCAACCTATGGAAAAATACCTTGATCCTAACGATGTAAACTCTTCCGCGTTCAGCATGGAAACGCTTAGGAACCCCCAGTTCTTAACTCCGGTCATCCCCCCCTCCCCCTGGCCTGAACCAAACACCTGTTGGAAGAGCTCTGTCTTGAAGGACATGTGGAACCTAGATAGCTCAATCAGGCCCCTTAGCTGTTCCAGGAGCTCATTCCACCAAGCTGGGGCCAGGGCCAAAAAGGCCTTGGCCCTGATTGAGGTCAGGCGAATGTCCCCGGGGCTGGGACAACTAGTAGATTCATACCTGCAGAGTGAAGAGCCCTGCAGGGGACGTAAGCAGATAAGCGGTCCCTCAGATAGGTAGGACCCAAGCCACGTATAGCCTTAAAGGTCAAAATCAAACCCTGGAACTTGATCCACTAGTAACCAGTGTAGTTCTCACAGCACCGGCTGAATATGGGCCCTCCAAGATGTCCTCGTGAGGATTCCGGCAGCTGCATTCTGTACCAGCTGGAGTTTCCGGGTCAAAGACAAGGGTAGGCCCACGTAGAGCAAGTTACAGAAGTCTAGTTTGGAAGTGACTGTTGCACGGATCACTGTGAGCAAATGATCCGAGGACAGGTAGGGTGCTAGTAGCCATGTAGCTTGGCGCAGGTGGAAAAACGCCGTACGGGCTACCTTCGTGATCTGAGCCTCCATGGAAAAGGAGGCATCAAAGTTCACACCCAAATTCCTAGCGGTTGGTGCTGGTGTCAGTTGCACCCGGTCCAGGCAGGGGAGGCGGGCTGCCTGTTCCTGCCCCCTTCTACCCAGCCACAGATCCTCCGTCTCGGAGGTTCCTACCTTAGTGGCCAGGTGGCTCAAATGGGTGGGACTGATGTGGTGTTTGCAGCACTGTGGGGATGGGCCAGGCCGGTCCTCGTTAAGATGCCGCTGCCGTCGTCCTTGACATTATCAGTCTCAAGCAGTCGCAGGCTCCCCCCCCCCCCATCCTTGAGATAATGCTCTTTTTTTTTTTTTCTTCCTCCTGTGTCAGCAAAAAATTCCCTCTGCCAGTTTCTCTGCAATGGGCGACCCCGGAGCAGGCTACGTGCCAATCGGAAAGCTCGAAGGCGGCTCGCCTCCCTCCCTCCCTCTCCCCCTCCCCAGAGGCACTGCTGCTTCTCTGACTGCTTAGGTGGGCACCTCAAGAGGCCATCTAGTCTGTCCTTTTCACTTTGGACTGTATTGCTTCGTCGTCTAGCCCTTTTGGACCGCCTCCCGGCGGCCCCGGACACCACAACGCCGTGGCCATTCTAAATCTATATTTGGAACCGGATCGATCGCGGCCCTCGCTTCCATTGCTTCCCCCACCCCACCCCTCCCTCCCCAGGCTGATATTCTGCTCAGGGCCTGGCAGGGTGACTGCAGTGGGGGGAGGGGGGAGGGGGGATGTTCCTCCTGCAGCCATTGGCTGAGACCAGGAGAAGAGGTCACAGCTGAAAGTCAAAAGCATCGCAGTGTAATGGTAATCAATCTCCCACATCGATCAAACCGCAGTGCTCCTCCGCTTAGCCGGTCTAGCTAGAAAATGGCTTCTGTGCCGTGGGGGGGAGGGGAGGGGAGGGGGGGGAACCCTGCATGGTCAGAAAGACCCTAATGAAATTCGTGCCCTGCTCCCCGCAGCACCAGGGGCAGATGGCAGGCTTGATGGTTTGCGACAGGGGTAGTCAAACTGCGGCCCTCCAGATGTCCATGGACTACAATTCCCATGAGCCCCTGGCAGGGGCTCATGGGAATTGTAGTCTATGGACATCTGGAGGGCCGCAGTTTGACTACCCCTGGTTTGCGGCAACAATCAAGGGTGTTTACTCGTGAGTAGACGCACCTCCTACGGAAGTTCTCCAGACTTCTGTTCGCTAAAGCAGTGTGTGTGTCTATGAATGTAGTGTAGGGGCTAGAGCAGTCTTTCTCAGCTTTTTTTTACCGTTGAGAAACCCCCGAAACATTCTTCGGGCTTTGAGAAACCCCAGAAGTGGTGCGATCATGCAGAATACGGTTAGGAAGTAGAGCTGTGGGCACGCCCACCTCGGGGCCCCTCCCCTTCTACCCCCTCCAGGTCTATCATTGGCCAGTTTGGGACGGGGTGGGTGGGTTTGTCGACAGGACCATATATGGGCATATCACCCCGTGAACGTTGAACAAACTTTAAAAATGCACACCAAATTAATTAACTCCCACCCGTTCAGGAAACCCTTCCGGGGCCATCAAGAAAGCCTGGTTGAGAAAGCCTGAGTTAGGGTGTCAGGCTAGAATCTGGGAGATCCAGGTTCGAATCCCCACTTGTCCCATTGAAAGTTGCTGGGTGTACTTGGGGCCAGTCACATGCTCTCAGGTTAACCTACCTCGCAGGATGGTTGTGCAGATAAAACGAAGGAAAGGAGGGATGATACGAGGTACTTTGGGTTTCTGTTGGGGAGAAAGGTTCAGTAGACATGAAACGGATAGAATAATCAGGCCGACTCTTTAGCGAGTATGTATCCCAGCTTCCTCATCTGAATGGCAGCCTAGGGCCCATCCTTAGGGCTACTCAGAAGTAAGGGGTTTCCCCTCCTGTGGCACTTTATTTCAATGTCATTGGGTAGAAGAAGCAAATCTGCTTGTGTGGAGGCAGCTCTGGATTCAGTTTCTCAGTGTGCTTGGTGGGATTTATTGAGTTTCCTCTTCTCAGAATTAGAAGATCTGGGAGGAGGTTGTTAAGCGGAGACAAATATGCGTAGGGACAGTTCGGGAACTTTCCAGATACTAATAGCTTAGTGTGAAAAAATAAAGGGGACTTAAGGATTGCCGTTGGATTACAAATCAATGCCTGTTTTGCACACAATGGTTAATGCACTTTCGGTGCATTTCAGAAGTAGGTTTTCCTGCTCTGCAGAGGAAAATCCAGCTCCAAAAACATACTGAAAGTGCATTTTTCTACATTTTCTGAAAGAAAGGAGGGTGGCAAAATAAAGAGGGGAAGGGGGAGAAAAAGAGAACGGGGAAGGACTCAGCAAAACTAAGAACATTGGGTCTCAGGGACCTTTTCTGCACCAGGAATTTGCCCTGACTCACCATTCGTACCATGGCGGGGCAGATTCCTGGTTCTGCATAACGCCAGCGCCATCCCAGGCCTGGCCCGAATGAGGCCCTCATTTGCCCTGCAGCAAGGGGCAAGGATATCCCTTTTTTGTCCTGGGTGGCAATGTGGCCGTCCGGAAGGGAAGAATAGAGCTCTCCTGTCCCAGCTCCTCCCTACCTTTGCCTGGGTACAGCATCCCAGAAGGGACAAAAAAATTTCCCAGGCAATTCTGCCATGCTGGGCTGCGCAGCAGAGCCAACTGGGGCATTTTTAAAAAGAAAACGGTATTGCGTTAGTACGCAATACCACGTTCTTAAACAAACAAAAAGGACCCCATCACCCGGCCACATGGAGGAACCTTGCTGCCCTAGCTGCATTGCAGGAGCACAAATCTGGGGCGGACGAGGTGTAATAGGCCAAATGGTCCCCCGTGCGGGAGCAGGAAGAAGCAGTTAGTGCTTTGCTGGTGAGGCGCAAACTTCTATACTGAGAACCTGGAGGAGCATCTGGGGGTACCTGGCAAATTGTACTTATGTCGAAATTAAAAAATATATATTAAAATACTATTTTTGCGTTCTATGTGTTCTGTGAAACTTTTTGTTGCTCTACATAGACCAAATTTTTTATCAAGAATCCCCCCAGTCAATGGTGTCTTGCTTTACCAATGTTGAAATCTGGTCACCTTAACCTGGAGGGCAGCACGCATCAGGGCTTCCGTAGTGACTGTGTTCAATTTTTTTTTCAAGTGCAAGTTCTGCGACATGCAAGCAGGTGCAAACAGCCCCCTAGAGCTACCCGCCCCTTCTCAGACCCACATGTTGTGAGAAAGGTCCGGGGAAGGAGCAGCCATTGTGTTGCTTCTTTCCCGCAGTTGGCCACCTCTGTTTAGCAGCCCAACCGCTGGAAGGACAAAAAAGCACACAGATGGCCACCAATCTGCCAGTCTGTGTCTGTCTGCCAGGTGTTGCTTCCTTGCCAACTCTTCTGTGCCACGCACATGGCCGAGATGTTTTCCCCATATGGGGTGAAAGACCCATTGGCAAGAAGAGAAGGGCCTTGGGTGTTGAGGCATCTTTTGGATTTTTTTTCTTTTTTAAAAAAGTGGGGATGGGGGTTAGTACGATCATACCAGATCTAGCTCCAACTCACCTACAAACCCTTTGTGTCCTATTCCACTGTTTCAGTGAATATTGTTTGGGGCCCCCAAAGCTAGTCCTGTAATCACCCTAGACCAGTGGTTCTCAACCTAGGGGGTGGGACCCCTTTGGGGGTCGAATGACCCTTTCACAGGGGTTGCAGAAGGTCAAGCAGCTTGGCCGGGGGCGCCATCTTCACAACAGCCTTGCGGGGTAGATCGAGATAGAGCGTTCGTCTGTCTGGAGCAGCGGAAAAGAGCGAGATCGGCATGGTGGGACCAGAGGCAGAACTGAACTGAGAAACCCCGGGGGAAAAACCCAATTTATCTACAATCATGAACAATGGATCTCCATGCCATTGGTCAGTTTCGGTTTAATACACTTGCATAATTTTGTGGTTTGGGGTCACCACAGCATGAGGAACGGTATTAAAGGGTCACGGCATTAGGAAGGTTGAGAACCACTGCCCTAGACTGAGGAATCCTTGAAACAGACAATCTGTAGACCAGCCTTTCTCAACTTTTTTACTGTTGAGAAACCCCATGCTTCAGGCAACGAGAAACCCCAGAAGTGGAGCAGTCATGCAGAATATGGTGGGAAGCAGAGCTGTGTACACGCCCACCTGGGGCCCCTCCCCTTCCCACCCCCCTCCAGGTTTATCGGCCATTTTGGGAGGAAGGGGCAAATTGATTTCCTTTGGAACTTGTGCGGTAAAAACCTGTCAGGTTACTTTGGGCTAGTCACAGTCCTGTTAGAGCATTTCTCTCAGGACTCTCTCAGCCCCACCTGTCTCGCAGGGTGTCTCTTGTGGGGAGGGGAAAGGGGAGGCGATTGTAAGCCGCTTGGAGGCTCCATCGGACAGTGCAAAGCGTAGTACAAAAAACCAACTCCTCTTCTTTTGATAAGCATGCAGTTGTACATGTGCAGACCTGACTCCAGAATTGAGTTCGCGCATGCAGTGATTAGGGACCCGTTTGAAACCAGAATTGATCACAGTGTCAACAGAGTCCTCTTTGGATGTATGTGGCAATTGGGAAGCATGACTGACTTGGCATGATATTAAACACAGTTTCTTTTGGGATTAGCATGAGCTGTACTTTACAGGAAATGTGGAGTCTGTTTCTCAGCTTTTCCTCTGTAATTTTTAATAGTTTATTTCAAAAGCCTAATGTTTCATATACAAAAGAATGCCCTTAATTTGCTTGGTCCAAATCCCGTCCCCCCTGGAGTGAAAGTTCTTAATCATCTGAGCAATGCTTAGAAACTCCTTTACAAAATTTGCTGTTTTCTTGAATCCCTTCGTTTTGACTAGTTATTTGCAGAGGGTTAGGTTTGAATGTTGCTCGTAGTTACAGTCGGTCAGGTTATTCCCTGGTTTGATCTCTCCTCTTCCAGAATTTCTCTCTGCACTATATTCCTCCCATCTTTAATTTAGCTTTGTCCTGAAAAAGTTTAAAAATTTATTCTGAAAGGTGGATGGCTGCAAATGTGGTGCTTAAATTTTTCTGCCTCTTCCCTTCTCCACGTCGCTAATGCTCAAATGCAAATTGATAAAACACTTTAAAATAGTCTTGAAGAAGTCACATAAATACGCCATACATGGGGCTGTTCACCCAGCAAGACTTCTGAATGGCCACTGGAGATCTGATTGGCTATGCCAATTAACAGTGTTTCAGGAGCAATTGCCCCCACAGTATTGGTTTTATTCTGCCTCCCTCTTCTTTCCCACGGTATGTTTAAGAGAGCCAGTTTGGTGTAGTGGTTAGGAGTGTGGACTTCTAATCTGGCATGCCAGGTTCAATTCTACGCTCCCCCACATGCATCCAGCTGGGTGACCTTGGGCTCGCCACGGCACTGATAAAACTGTTCTGACCGAGCAGCGATATCAGGGCTCTCTCAGCCTCACCCACCCCACAGGGTGTCTGTTGTGGGGAGAGGAAAGGGAAGACGAATGTAAGCCGCTTTGAGCCTCCTTTGGGTAGGGAAAAGTGGCATATAAGAACCAACTCTTCTTCTTCAGTGATATCAGGGCTCTCTCAGCCTCACCCACCTCACAGGGTGTCTGTTGTGGGGAGAGGAATGGGAAGGCGACTGTAAGCCGCTTTGAGCCTCCTTCGGGTAGGGAAAAGCAGCATATAAGAACCAACTCTTCTTCTTCTTCTTCTTCTTAAAATTGCCACACTTCTCCTCTGGACGGGCTTCTTCCGTGTGTGGTTCCACTGGCTGCGGTGGGCATTTTGGTTAGTGATGCCCACCCCAATATGTTACAATCCCAAAAGCTCAAAAAATCTGGATCACACTGGAAAAAACAACAACTGTACAAAATACATACTAGTCAGCTGGTTGATCCTTGCGTTTAGGCTGAGTATGTGATTGGCTCAAGGTCACACAGGGCGATGTGGGGATTGGAACCTGGATCCCCAAATCCTAACCTGGCGTTCAAACCACATTTTTAAAAAAATTACATTTATTTTAGGTTTTTATACCGCCCACCCATACGGCTCTGGGCAGTTTACATATAACATCATATAACAGATAACATGATTACCGTATTTGCCGGCGTATAAGACGACTCCCCAAAATTTCCACTCAAAATATAGAGTTTGTTACATTACATTACAGTACTATGGGCCACTATGGGCAGCTACGTCTATCGCAACTGAAGTGCACCCGGCGTATAGGACGACCCCCCCACTTGGAGGCATGTTTTTCAGGGGGGGAAAGTAGTCTTATACGCCAGCAAATACTGTACATAGAACATCGCAACAAATATAACAAATATATCTATCAATATTTAACAGGAACATTGACACAGCTTCGGGTTGGTCAGATTCTTCGGTCATGGGAGGGGATGTCTAGGGGGGGCAGTGGGTGTATTGGGGCTAGTCAGCCTCAAGCAAATGCCTGGAGGAGGAGCTCCCTTTTGCAGGCCCTGTGGAATTGTGGGAGTTTGGGCAGGGCCCTGGTCTCTTCGTGGAGCTCATTCCACCAGGCGGGGGCCAGGACTGAGAAGGCTCTGGCTCTTGTTGAGGTCTGACATGCTTCTCTGGTGCATCACGCCGTCTCTCTTCCAATAACATGCGGGAAAGATGTGCATGAAAGTAATTAATTGAGGCCCATGCATACTTTGTACAGAATTCAGAATGGAAAAATGGAACATTGGAGAATTCTTAAAATGTTGGTTCCAGTTTGGATACAAAAACTGGAAGTCTGAAAGATGAGAAGTAGATTGGTTGAGCAGAATTTCGGAAGGTATCCCAGTTATTTTGGTTCGACCAATGTGTGCGTGCGGGAAATATGCTTGGCATTTTGTGAATTTTTTTCCCCATGAGCAATATTCCTCAATATTCCTTGGGAATATGTGCAGTATTCCTCAATATCCACCCAATATTCCACAATATTCATGCAATAGTTTCAGCCCCAATGATGAGTCTTTTTTCTCAATCCATAAGAGATAATCAACTTAGGTAGTCTTTTAAGAAACATGCATATTGTCTTTCCTTGAAATTTCTCCCTTCTTCTGACCAAAGAATTCATTTCAGATTTCGCTCTAAGTGAAATATGAACATCCTGGGCTTATGCAGACCCCATCAGACGTTAATGAAATAAAATCATTTTGCCAACCCTTCAAAGTTCTTGAGCTGTCTCTCTGGTCCCATCACTCCCTTCACATTTTATTTTGTTCAAAGTCCTCCAATTTCATCTCCCAGAGTTTTGTGCAGAACATTTGGGGTTTTCCATAGAGTTCATAAGGGGTGACACATGAGTAGGAACATCTGAATGGGCTTCAGATTTCTCTATGGAGCCTCTAGAGCAGGAATTCCCATCCAGGGGTCCGCGGATCCTCACGGTTCTGCAGGAGCTCTGGACTGGAGGGAGTCCACGGCCTTTCCCCTCCTGCCTTAATGGACTCCGCCACGAGCTAGGGAACCAGCCTCTTCCCTTGCTCCTTCTCTCGAATGCGAGTGAGTTCTCTTGTCGATTCTCTGCCTGGGAGGGGGCGGAGTCTGCATGCCTACCCCCAGTCTCTATCCCCACTCAGTCCTTCTCAAGCTTCCCTGCTAATGTGGGTGGTGATGTCACTTCTGGGGGCGTGGCAGGAAGGCGTGTCCAGCTGACATCACTTCCTGGGCTTCTCAAAGCCTGAAAACTTATTTCAGGGGCTCCTCCATGGTCGAAAGTTTGGAAAAGGCTGCTCTAGAGTGCAGGAAGGCAGAAGGAAAGATGGCTTGGGCAGTGATGTTTTTCTATGTGATTTGAGAAGTTGGATTTATTTATGTTGGGTCAACCACTGTCCTTTACTGCTAATTGTAGCCAGATGTCCCCGTTCCCCCCCCCCCAGCTTCCCATGTCCACTTTGTGGATGCTCTACTGATGGCAGGAGATGATATATTTGCTCCCCTAAAATGAGTTGGTGGTGAGGGAAGTACTTGATTCTGCCTCAGTTTTAATTCTGTGGGGTCATGGGGGAGCTAGAAGGGAATGAAGGTCTTCTCCTTTTGTTCTTCATCCCCCATGTTGAGTATTCAGATGAAGACTACCCCTGAACGTGGAGGTTCCATTGAACTGTCATAGCTTGTAACCACCCAGAAACCTCTTTTCCACATTTACATTTAATCTTTTTTTAAAAAAATAAGCTACAATGGGGAGGCATCATTGTGCCAGTGAGTTTATTTATTTATTTAGATTTTTATTCCGCCCTTCCATACAGCCCAGAGCAGTTCCATAAGTGAATCAGAAATTATGTAAACTACTGCCCCCCCCCCCAACATATCTATTATTTGTTCCCTGGGCTCCTCTGGGTTGAGGGTGCCAGCCTCCAGGTGGGACTTGGGGATCCCCTGGAATTAAACTCATCTCCAGGATACAGAGATCAGTTCCCCTGGAGAAAAGGGCTGCCTTGGAGGGTGGACTCTCTGGCACGGTACCCCTGTCCTCCCAGGCTTTACCCCAAATCTCCGGGAATTCCCCAACCCTACCCCCATCCCACCCCCTCCCCCATCAGTGGCCAGGAGGAACCTGGGAATCCTTCTCTGGAGTCTAGTGTTGCAAGGAAAGGCTGGAAATGTTTCTCCTCCCTGCTTTAGGTCCCTGAATTTCCAAGTTTCTCCGCCTTTACTGTTTTTCGAAAGGCAGGGGAAGTCAGCTCGCTCTGTCCGAAAGTCCCCTTGATTCAGCCCCTTTGGGGAGGGTAGAGGGGGGCACCCTAACTTTGGGGTTCTCTCCCTTCCCCCCTGCTTCCGGCCCACACTGGATGGGAGCGCGCCCAACTGTGTGAGTCAGCAGGCCAAGAGACTGAGGACGGAGGGTCACCCTCTTGCAGGGAGACCCGTGGTGCCCACGGCCGTGTGGGATGGGAACATCTCTCCGCTGCTGCATGCCTGCGCTCCGTGCCCCATGAATTAAAGATGAGCTAGAAAGTGTCTGGCCTGCACCTGTTCCCCCCCCCTTTCCTCCAGCCTCCTCCTTTGGCAGCCTCCTTGCCCTCTAATGGGTTTGCAGTTACCCAGCTGGCATGAGGCCTGCCTTCATTCAATGCCACGATGGCGGCGGCAGCAGCAGCTGCCAGGGCTTCCCACCCCCGCCCCCCCCCCAGCCCCGCCGCTTGCTTTATTGTACAGACTTTCCCCTGCCAAGAAGTCCATTAAGGGTTCACTCCATCTCGTTTGGCAATGCCGCTGCAGACAGAGAGATGCCAGGTTTGAGGTTGTGGGTGGGTGGGAGGGGGAGCACGAGCAGCTCAAAGGGCGCATAGAAAATAATTCCCCCGGGGGATTGCTTTCCAAAGTTGACAACTGCGGATTTGGGGCGGGGAGGGAGCAAGGAAGGGATGTCCGTGTAATAAGGGCGTGCTGTGTACTGATGTGCCGTTGGAGGTAGGGCAGCCAGAGCAGAGGGATTTCCCAGCTTGGACAGAGGGATACTTTAGAATCCCCTTGCCCAAATAGTTTGGTGGCCATCCATGTTTTGTGCAGCCATGCTGGCATCCCCTTGAGTTTAGACTCATAGGATCCTAGAGTGGGAAGGGGCCAGACAGGCCCTATAGTCCCACCCCCTGCTCAATGCAGGGTCAGCCTCAAGCATCCAGGATAAGGATCTGTCCAGCCTCTGCTTGAAGACTGTCAGTGAGGGGGAGCTCACCACCTCCTGAGGCAGCCCCTTCCACTGCTGACCTAGACTCATAGAATCCTAGAGTGGGGAAGGGGCCATGAAGGCCATCTAGTCCCAGCTCCTGCTCAATGCAGGATCATCCTCAAGCATCCAGGATAAGGATCTGTCCAGCCTCTGCTTGAAGACTGTCAGTGAGGGGGAGCTCCCCACCTTAGGCAGCCCATGCCACTGCTGAACTAGACTCATAGAATCCTAGAGTGGGAAGGGGCCATGCAGGCCATCTAGTCCCACCCCCTGCTCAGTGCAGGATCAGCCTCAAGCATCCAGGGTCATTCTCTGTCCAGCTGCTGCTTGAAGACTGCCAGTGAGGGGGAGCTCCCCACCTCCTTAGGCAGCCCATTCCCCTGCTGAACTACTCTAGCTGTGAATCCCTCCCCCCCAGCCCCTGATACCTAGCTGATATCATTCTCCATGTAGTTTAAACCCATTACTGTGGGTCTTTTTGTCTGCTGCCAACAGGAACCTTTCCCTCCAAGTGACAGCCTTTCAGATACTTAAAAACAGCAAAAACAGCAATCAGTGTCTTCTCCAGGTCCCAACTCCCTCGGCCTTTCCTCAGAAGGCTTGGTCCCAGGCCCTGGATAGTCATCATCGCTGTCCTCTGAACCCTCTCCATTTTGCCCATGTTCTTTGAAAAGTTTGTTGGTACCCGTGTTTGCAGAAAGAGACTTTGCTGGCGAGCTCAGCAGGAGCTTAAAAATCACGCTGCCAAATCAGCCTAAAGCCCGTCTGGTCTAGTATTCTGTCTTCCAGCATTGTTCAGCCATGCTGGGATCCTGTCATGGTTCAAACAAGAGCATTGGCTGGAGCTTCTGTTCCTCTCTGTCTCTCGAAAATCTTTGAAGGCCTCTTCCCTTCAGGGTTTCAAGACTGTGGGGATTTGAACCTGAGCCCTCCACAGAATCAGGCCTTTGATCCATCAGAGTCAGGATTGACCCGCCGTCTGCTCCTTTTTCAACTGGAGATGCCAGGGATCGAACCTTGGACCTTCTTCATGCCAAGCAGATGAAGAAGGAGTCTCAAAGTGGCTTACAATCACCTTCCCTTCCTCTTCCCACAACAGATGCCGTGTGAGGAAGGTGAGCTGTGAGAGGACTGCTTGGTCAGAACAGCTTTATCAGGGCTGTGACGAGCCCGAGGTCACCCAGCTGGCTGCATGTGGAGGAGCGGGGAATCAAAGCTGTCTCGCCAGATTAGATGCTCTACCAGTGATCCACAGCACCCCCCCCCCCCTTTGAGTCCTTTTTTCACTGGTACGTCATACTGGCTTCAGGAATCTCACAAGCGGAGCGTTAAAAGAGCCTGCTGTATGGAGGCAGCATGCCTCTAAACATGGAGGTTCCATATTTTAAAAGAAAAAAAAGTAAAAACACATTTTTATCACACTTTGTCTCTCCTGTCCTGTGAGGCGCTCCGCTCTGAGCTCTGGGGTTCCCGCTTCCCCACAACAACCCTGTGAGGTAGGTTCGGCTGCAAGGAAGATTTTAAATCCTGGGCTCCTGGATTGTGCTTGGACAGTCTGACCACCCTCTCTAGCTAGTGAAGATGTTCTGTGAGTAGCTGCAAGTAAAGCACTAAACCAGACTCCAGTGCAGGACACGTTCACACATGCACCTCGATTGCTCGATGAAAGCCATAAGCCACTTCCACGCCATTTCTAAAATGTCCTACTAGGAAAGCTGCTTGCAACCTGGCCCCATAAGGAAGAAGCGAAGACAAAGGATGAATCTTTCACAGAGGGCTTTTAAATTCGTTAATTGCTTTCTGATTTTATGGCCTTGAGTTGAAACTGCTATTGCTAATGCTGGAATCTTCACGTGAGGACCTCTTCTGACACCACTGAAAACAAGACACCAAAGATCGGGGAGCGGGGAGGCATGGAGGGTCAAGGGGCATGCACTACAATTAAACTCACCCTAAAAGTATGGCCAGCAGTATCATAGTTCCGAACAGGAGCAGGGCCGGCATCAACATACCTGGTGTGGTGCAGTGGTTAAGAGCCAGCTTGGTGTAGTGGTGAGGAGTGAGAACTTCTAAACTGGCCAGCTGGGTTTGATTCCCGCTTCTCCCCCACATGCAGCCAGCTGGGTGACCTTGCGCTCGCCACAGCACTGATAAACCTGGTCTGTCGTGCAGTCTGTGAGCAAAAGCATACGTACCTCGTTGGCCGGTAGAGCATTCAAAACAAATTGGTGGTGGTGGTGGTGGTGGGAGAACTTTTGTGAGCACCTTAAAGACTAACAAAAATTTGTGGCAGGAGATGAGCTTTTGTGAGTTACAGTATTTGCTGGCGTATAAGACTACTTCCCCCCCCCCTGAAAAACATGCCTCCAAGTGGGGGGGGGGTCGTCCTATACGCCGGGTGCACTTCAGGTGGGATAGACATAGCTGCCCATAGTGGCCCATAGTACTGTAATGTAATGTAACAAACTCTATATTTTGAGTGGAAATGTTGGGGGGTCGTCTTATACGCCCAGTCGTCTTATACGCCGGCAAATACGGTACTTCTTACTTCTGAAGACGTGAGCAATGACTCACTAAAGCTCCTACCCTGCCACAAATGTTGTTAGCCTTTAAATTGCTACAAACGAAATTGCCAACAAACGAACACGGCTACCCACCTTGATCTATCATTGGCCAAAGAAATGTCCTCTGTGTGTTTTAGGCCTGGCTTACATAACCGCAGGAAAACATGGGGGCAGCGCTTGGAGCAGGTAGTCAATTCAGAGTGGGTTCTCATTTGACATTTAAAAACAAAACGCAGAACTCCCTGCGCATAGAAAAGTACTGGAGAGGAAGGTTCTCTCTCTCCCCCCCCTCCCCAGTCGCTTGTCATTGTGGCTTTCTCTTAGTGGGGGCTTTTTCAATGTTGGGGACACCCTCCTCCCCTGATTCTACAACAGTTTCTAGCTAGCGTGGCCGTTCATTCTGAATATGGGGCCAATTGAAACTGCCTTATACTGAACACTCTTTTTAACGGGAGATTCCGGAGTTGGAACCTTGGACTTTCGGCATGCAAAGCAGATGCTCTGAGTCATGGCCCCGCCCCATGTGATCAGGTTGTAGAGTTCTTGATCTCATTTCAGTCGGGGCGGGTATGTATTAAACCTTTGGCTGTTCTATGACAAAGCATCATGTTTCCCTCTGATGTGCCAGCTTGGGAACATGCTGTTGGTGGTGCATCTCTTGGGAGCATAATCATTATATACTAGTTTCCTATATTCAAGAAGATATGATTTGCTGAAGGTTCAATCCAGAATGTTGCGTAATGTTTGGGCAAAGTTAGACTTGGAAGATTAAATTCTTTTCGATGTGAAAACATCTCATCTAGCAGCCATGGGGAAAAGTCTTTTAAGGTGTGCAACAAAAAAATGCAACGGAAATCCATTACATAGAATCACAGAATAATAGAGTTGGAAAGGACCTCCTGGGTCATCTAGTCCAACCCCCTGCACTATGCAGGACACTCACAACCCTATCGCTCATCCACTGTAACCTGCCACCCCCTTGAACCTTCACAGAATCAGCCTCTCCGTCAGATGGCTATCCAGCCTCTGTTTAAAAATTTCCAAAGATGGAGAACCCACCACCTCCCAAGGAAGCCTGTTCCACTGAGGAACCGCTCTGACTGTCAGGAACTTCTTCCGGATGTTTAGACAGAATTTCTTTTGAATTAATTTCATCCCATTGGTTCTGGTCCATCCCTCCGGTTGGAAAGACGTGGAAACACAAGCAGAGAACATCCAGGGGGCCAAGCATGAGGTGTGCGTTTCACCAATGAGCTATACTCACATGGTACCACCACAGGCAGCAAGCATGACACTCCAGCGTCGCATCGTGATATCTCTGTTATTTTCTTGAGAATTTGAAGACTTTAAAAACCAACAGTTTTGTCTCCTTGAAATCTTTAATTTGTTTACCGCAAACGGGAAACTTAATGCAATAACATTTTGTGTTTAAAAAAAAAAACCTGTTTGATGTTTGCTCATACATCTTACGCCACAATCCGATTCTCAACACTTTTGGGGGGCGCATGCCGCTGTGAGCTCATCCCTGGAAACACTTGAGAAATAGCATCAGATGCCCCCCCCCAATCTATACCTAGAATTTCGCTTCTGCCAATCTTTGTACAGCTCCTAGGGCCTTTCAGTAGCTTGACTGAGCAGCAGAACGACGAAGTAGGCATTTAGATCAATAATTACGCTAATTCGAGCATGAATGTCTGAACTACGTTCCAAGCTGACTAGCCATCTGGCTCCCCCCCCCCTCCTATACTGAGATCCTGGCCCCATTTCCCCCTCCTCCCCTTTCTTGGCATGAGGGTAGCCCCCTGCCTCTGAGGAAGGGAGTCCGATGCCCATCACTGGCACCCTTCCATGCCACCTTCCTCAAAGAAGCAGACAGACGCCTGCCATTTGGAGCGTCATGGCCCTGGCATCTCCATTTGCCGGGGGAAGCCCAACAGCAGCTGTCACCCGGGCACTAGCGGGCACTTGGTTGATGAGGCCAAGCAGATGGCAGTGCCAGTTCTGGGCAGATGGCGGCAGGTGGGAAGGCGCCTGAGAGGGGAGCAGGGCTGGGGGTGGGAGGTGGGGAGGGAGGAGAGGGGCTCTTGTCTCTTTTTGGGGGGGGGGAAGTGGGGGCAGTGGGCACCAGATGGCTGCTTGAATCTGGCATCCCTGCCCTGTCTTAACTGGCAAAGTCTTTTTGCATGGTTGAATAACCACAGTGGTGGCGAGTGCTTTTTCTGTTCGGGGAGGGGGGAACGGAGAATCATGTGTGGAGCACGGAGCTGACATGCCTTGAAGCCGGGGGTGCCCCACCTCCTACAGGGGCCTCCGTTTCATTTTTCCGTTAGGAGAGTTCGTTTGGGGGAGCCGAATGAGATGGGGCCGCAATAAGAAATTTACTAAATTGTGCACAGATTCAGACCGTGTCGGTCTAAAGTGGCACAATAAAATCAGAGTCCAGTAGCACCTTTAAGACCAACAAAGATTGATTCAAGGCGTGAGATTTCGAGTGCAAGCACTCGAAAGCTCACGCCTTGAATAAATCTTTGTTGGTCTTAAAGGTGCTACTGGACTCTGATTTTGTTAAATTGTGCACAGTTCGGGCAGAAACGGAGAGAGTGTCATTCCCCCTCCCCCTTTCTTGTGAGTACTGGGTTTGGGTGCAATGATTATCGGATAAAATGGACGGGCAGCAGATTCAGGACAGATGAAAGAAATCTTTTCTTCTTGCAAGGTCTAATGTTCTTTGGGTAGCTGCCACAGCTTGGAGCAAGGGCTTTGAATGGGTTGGCCATTCAGGGCACCCGGCAGGTCTTTTTCGGATATCTGATGCTGGCCTAGGAGGCCGTGGGCCCGATCCCAGCGTTTGGCTTGTCTTCCGGGCCGCTCCCTGCCTCCACAATGTTTCGTCGTCTTGTTTTTTTAACTTTCCCATATAGCGCAGCCTGCAGAATCTCCGGAGCTGCCAAATGCTACACACCACATCATCTCTCAAATGCCACCAACTGCTAAAGAATGAATGACAGGATGACACGCTTTGCCCAGGACGGTGCTGAGGATGAGTCGCTCGGATTTTAGGAGCGTAGGCCGAGTCCCCGAAGTTCGTTCAGGCCTTCTGCATGGGGTTGTTGTGCAGAGAGAAAACAGGACCTGCCCTCACTCCACCCCAAGCTACTTTGAGCAAGGAAAGGATGCCTGTATGGGTAACCCTTCCCACCACTGGTTGTAACACGAAAAAAGGAAGGTTCACAATAGAATTCCAACAGAAGAACAAGGAACCTATCCAAGGCAATATTAGTTGTTCTAACAATATATATATTCGTTTTTAACACAATTTTTTAC
Source organism: Paroedura picta (assembly GCF_049243985.1). Classification (NCBI taxonomy): domain Eukaryota; kingdom Metazoa; phylum Chordata; class Lepidosauria; order Squamata; family Gekkonidae; genus Paroedura; species Paroedura picta. The sequence continues at coordinate 26,595,518 of NC_135372.1, forward strand.
ATACATGGAGAATCAACCATAACGGCTTCTAGATAATTTCCATTTTCAGTATCATCAATATGTTAGTCAAAGACCCTGATACCTTTGAGCCGATGGCCTATTGATATTATTAAAACACGGATATAAGGACATACTGTAGGATTTTTCCACACCGATCTTTCACCGTTGTTACAACAATCCTATATTGGAGGACTCAAAGGCTGAAGAAGATATTGAAAACAGAAATTATCTAGAAACCGTTATGGTTGAAGAAGAAGAAGAAGAAGAGTTGGTTCTTATATGCCGCTTTTCCCAACCCGAAGGAGGCTCAAAGCGGCTTACAGTCACCTTCCCATTCCTCTCCCCACAACAGACACCCTGTGAGGGAGGTGAGGCTGAGAGAGCCCTGATATTCCTGCTCAGTCAGAACAGTTTTATCAGTGCCGTGGCGAGCCTAAGGTCACCCAGCTGGCTGCATGTGGGGGAGAGCAGAATCGAACCCGGCATGCCAGATTAGAAGTCCGCACTCCTAACCACTACACCAAACTGGCTCTCTGATTCTTCATGCATATAAAAATTGTATCAAAATGGAATAACTACTAGTCGTGCGCAGCCCCAAATAACAAAATCGCGTGTCACTGAATGTCTAATAGAGATATTTGAGTTGTACCTGTCAATCTACAAATGGGGGTGGGGGTGAGGACCAGCAGCCCCTCTCTTTGCAAGAATCTTTGGCTGGTGAAAGAGCTGCTTCAGAACAGATCTGATGTTTCACGTGGCATTTCCTCCCTTTGTTCCCTCATGTTGGTGGCACCGTTCACATGTCATACGTAAAATTGCGCACGAGAGGGAAAACATGTCATTTTAGAGCCGTAATTCCCAGATGGTGTGTCGCAGGAGACCTTCTTTGGTGCGCCTCCATACCGTTAATTAAAGGATTACAGAGCCCATAGTTATCTTTCTCCAGAAGAGGCTGTTCACTGGATCTCTGCGTGAGTTCCTGCTCTGGCCCAACCCACTTCCACGCAGCCTGAGTTGTGGCGAGCACCTTTATTGCCTCTATGAACGAGGTGTGGTCAGTTTGGTCAATTGCGGCCAATGCAAGAGGGCAACAGAATTCTCTGATTCTGGAGGAGGCTGCCCACTTGCATCTGAGTGAGTCACTGTTCTGCGTGTGCCAGCCTAGAAACTAAATGAGTTCATCGGCCCCTCTTGAGGGAAGGCCGTTTCTACTTTCTATTCTTTTGAGGTCATCTTTGAATTACTCTTGTGAACATCTTGTGAGCCCCTTGTGGCATCTCTTCAGTCCTTTGCTGTGCTCATCTCTTTTTATTTATTTATTGTATTTAACACATTTTATACACTGCCATTCCAGGGTGTTTGAAGTGCTTTCTGCATGGGAAAGGCCAGACTATAATAAATGAGAACCAGCCTCTGAAAAAAACACTGAAGGCCAGAACTGACGCTGAAGGTAGCCAAAGGCCCTCTTCCGTTCTTTCTCCCTCCTTTATCGAGCCTCGGCTTTTGCTTTGTTTCGGGCCCCCTCTGTTATTTCCCCGCAGCCCGTCCTGATTTTAAATCCACCCCCCCCCCCTTTGGAATCCGGCTTGGCTTTTCTCTTTCCTCTCTCTTGCACCCGGGGACTCAGTTTTTCCATCTCCCTTTCCTGCCCGGCTCCCTCGCCCTGGCCAGGAATGTGGGTCAGACCCGCCCATGGAAGGACTGTGGTTGCCGCCATGCATGCGCCAGGGGTCATCCGAGGACGAGGCTCTGCAGACACTCCGCTTAAAGGCACAGCGGCGGCAGCCCCCCCCCCCCCCCCCGTGCACGGCATCTGCCTGGCTCTCCCTTTTCCTTCCCTCCTCAGCTTAGCCCTGTCTGACGCAGCTGAGCCAACAGGTCCTGCTTGCCGTCAGCGTTGGCCTGACGTGGCACTCCATCTGTTTCCCTGCACAGGGGCCTCCCACTGTGTGTGCAGGCCTTGGCCACGGCTGCACACGCTTCTGTGTGTGTGTGTGTGTGTGTGTGTGGAGGGGGCAGGGCGGGATCTATCCTGCTGCCTTTTCCTTCTCCGTGGAGCCAGATGAATAGCAGCAGCAGCAGCAGCAGAGACACTTTTTAAGGAGGAACCAAAGAATCTGGTGCTTTGAGGTTTAGAGCAGGGGCAATCAACTTGCGGCCCTCCAGATGTCCATGGACTACAATTCCCATGAGCCCCTGCCAGCATTTGCTGGCAGGGGCTCATGGGAATTGTAGTCCATGGACATCTGGAGGGCCGCAGTTTGACTACCCCTGGTTTAGAGGGAAGGAAGAGCTAAAAAACGGGGAGAGTGAAGGGCTGCCCCACTTGCCAGAATAAGTGCAGCTCAGACCCCAGATTAAACGGCTGCCTTAGGGCGTCTTTAGCATTCGTGTGGGTGTGCAGGCTTGCCAACCTCCAGCTGGGACCTGGAGATCTCAGTGTTGTTTTTTTTCGGATTGTGGTAAACTTTCCACACACACCCCCCCCGGAAATACATATACCACCTCATGAGGTGAGAATTGAAGAGTTAAAAATATCCTAGCAATGGGTTTGAAGTCCAAGGCCACCCCCCCAGTTCCTGAGACCCAGTTAATTGTACCCCCCCCCCCACACACACACACACATACCTTTGGTCTTTCACAAGTCGTCTGCAATGTATTACTTGCATATTTTGATATTTTCCCCAAAAGCTCAAGTTGCATCAATGTTAATCTTCTCAACAACCCTGTAAGGTAGGGTAGGTTGCGGCATAGATCACTGGGTATGATCTATGCTTTGTTGTGGAGTGGGGATTTGAACCAGAAGAAATGAAATCTTACAGAGTCAGTATAGCTTGCTATTTTAGACACAACGACCCAGAAGGCTCCCAGTCCTTTGACATGCAAAGCGTGTAATATATTCTAACAATCAGATCATTGGTTTCTTTTTTAAAGGTATAATTTAAACCGAAAGGGCAAAGGGCACAGCACGGTTTGGATGAAATGCAGTACCATTTAAAGCATGTTTGGTCTTGTCTGGACCGATTCATATCCAAAAGGACCCCACTGCAAAGGTTACTGTCGCAGAATCGTAAGAACATATGAGAATTTAAGAGAAGCTGTATTGGATCAGATCAATGGCCCATCCAGTCCAACACTCCGTGTCACACAGTGGCCAAAACCCAGTGGGCATCAGAAGGTCCACCAGCAAGGCCAGAATTTCAGAAGCCCTCCTACTGGAGCCCACCAACCAACAAGAATACTGCGCATCACTGCCCAAGACAGAGTGTGTCTTGTGGCTCATAATCACCGATGGTCCTCTGCTCCAGATGTTTATCCAATCCCATCTTTGCTTTTACAGTCTGCTTGTAGCTGCCACCACTTCCTGCAGCCGCCAATTCCACATGTTCATTCCTCTTCGGGTGCAGAAGTACTGTCTTTAACCTGTTCTGAACCGACTGCGCGCACCCACGTGTTCTTGTATTGTGACCAAGGGAGAAAGGTCCTTCTTTCTCTCCCTTCTCGATCCCGTGCATCATTTTGTAAATCTCTGTCATGTCACCCCTCGATGGCCGTTTCTCCGAGCTAAAAAGCCCCAACCGGGGAAGGCGTTCCATCCCCTTCATAGTTTTACTTGCCCTGTTTCTGCACCTTTTCCAATGCTATAGTGTTTGTTTTGATACATGATGACCAGAACTAAACAAAGGATTCCAAGTGAGGCTGTACCATAGATCTATACAGGGGCCTGATGAAACTGGCTGATTCAGTTTGGTGTAGTGGTTAGGAGTGCAGACTTCTAATCTGGCATGACGGGTTCGATTCTGCGCTCCCCCACATGCAGCCAGCTGGGTGGCCTTGGGCTCGCCACGGCACTGATAAAACTGTTCTGACCGGGCAGTGATATCAGGGCTCTCTCAGATAGAGAAATGTGGCATATAAGAACCAACTCTTCTTCTTCTTCAATGATATCAGGGCTCTCTCAGCCTCACCCACCCCACAGGGTGTCTGTTGTGGGGAGAGGAAAGGGAAGGCGACTGTAAGCCACTCTGAGCCTCCTTCGGGTAGGGAAATGCAGCATATAAGAACCAACTCTTCTTCATCAGCAGAGAAAGCCAATGAAGAAATTTCCAGTCACAGGGAAAGCTCCCTTGCAGTGTTCTTAGGCAGGGGTAGTCAAACTGCGGCCCTCCAGATGTCCATGGACTACAGTTCCCATGAGCCCTTGCCAGTGAACGCTGGCAGGGGCTCATGGGAATTGTAGTCCATGGACATCTGGAGGGCCGCAGTTTGACTACCCCTGTTCTTAGGTGTAGGGGATGTTTCCTGGGTTTCAGCTAAGAAATGTTGGTGGTCTGCCATGGAAGATGATAATGTGACGTGGAAAAGAGAGCGCCTTACCATCCAGTCCTAAGCAGAGATCACGCTCTCTCTGACATTGACGTCAGTGGCCTTAGGAGTGTGAGACTCTGCTTAGGTTGGCACTGTTAATGATTACCCACATCAGGTCTTTGGCCATTGTCAAGTGACTAGTCCTCACAGTGATGTACAGCTGGCTTGAAAAGTGGGATTCAATTGTTTAATGCGGAATAGATCTCTCCAGGGCTACTAGCCATCGTGACTATAGGGAGCCTCCATGTTCAGAGACAGTCGATCTCTGAATACCAGTATTAGGTAACAAGACTGAGGGAAGGTATCAGCTGGCTGGCCACTGTGTGAGAGAGGATGCTAGCCCAGATGGACCACCGGTCTCGTCCAGCAGGGTTCTTCTCACGTTTTTAGGAAGGCTTTGGCCTCTTGCCCTGTTGTTGCCCCTCCATAGGAACTGGTTGGGCCCTGTGTGAGAGAGGATGCTGGACTAGATGGACCCTCACTGGCCTGGTCCAGCAGGGCTGTTCTTACGTTGTTACTGGAAGTAATGCTCTTCACTCAGCCAAGGTATTTTCCCCATTCTGAGTGAAAATTGAAGGCAATCTCAGACATACATGATTAAGTATTGCCTCTGGCAGAGGAATCCACCCTTTGAGTATCTGCATGCCTTGCTGTTCTGAGTTTGCCCTTGGATTGGAAGGCTGTTGTCCTGAGCAGCAACTCATGCAGAGTTGCAGTAATCATCCTCACTTGTGAATAGCCGATCCTGCTTGCTTTCTGTGGCTGGAATGAATGATCCAATCATATCCATTGGAGAGACTGGCCAGAATAATCTGTTCCCCAGAAGAAGAGAGCCCGGACCAATGAATCACTCAGAGATGCATCCGGCAGCCTCTTCTCTTGGCCGGTACTTTTGGCTCACAGCTGCCTTCAGCAATTAATAATTGCGGCATGTCAGTGCACTGTTGGGTCTCAGGAGCAGAGGGGAAAAGTTGTCACCCAACTTCATCTGCCCTTCCTATACCCCAGCAAAGCCCCCCCCCCCCATTCCCAGTCTTCTCTGCTAGAAACTTAAGGCTTCATATAGCCAGCCCTCCTCCAACAAGTCCAGCCAGGATTTGCGAGGGGAACAAATTGTATCATTGACGTTCTTACATAAGAAGTGATTATACAAGCAGAAATGTTCTGGGTTTTATGTAAAGAGCTGCTGGGGCAAACAGCAAACAGAGCTGCTTAAAGTGTGATGGTCTTTCCAGTGCGTAATACTCCAATGGTCCCTGTTTACCAAGAACAGGCTTCATTTTTCGGCACTCCGATAGATCCTTTCTCAGTTTTGTCCCGGGCGATCTTCATGCTCCTTGCAGCCGTGCGGTCCTTGCCTGTCCCCTCCCTCTGGGATCCGAAAAGTCAAAGCTCTCTGCAGGGTAATAGATGCATGGAATTTGGAGGGACCTTGGCAGACGTGGGGGCAGGAGAGAAACAGTTCCCCTTGCAAGTGGGTAGACCTGCTTGGGCAAATGAACCGCCCTTGCTGTTAGGAGCAAAAGCTGCCCTTGTTTGTGGGCCTTCCCTTCTAGTTGCCAGCGGGGACTCCTGGAAGCTGGCTCAGATGAGGTGGAGGACGAGGAAGGGTGGCATACGGCAGCCCCTGCTTGGCTGAGGAGGGGCCGAGGAAGAAAAAGGTGGGATGCATGCCAAGGGAGAAAGGAGGCACAGGCCAAAATGCCAGGAGAGAGAGAGAGATAGAGAAGGCTGTGATAGCCACCAGGGTAGAACGGCAGATCTTCCCACATCCACAGGGTCTCAGGGTGTTTAGATTCTCGTGCACAGGCATGAAGAGGTGAGAATCTGTGTAGCATGCTGTTTTGAAGTGGCGACAGAGTATTCCCAGGAAATGTAATTGGTCCCACCCCCTCCGGGTATACCTTCAAACAGAAGAACAAATCCTTCTCTTGTTCCAAGGAGCCTAGTACATGCTGTTCTTGAGTAAATGAACGCTGCAGGCGGACACTGGGGCATCAGCGGTGTGTCAGTCGGGCAGCTTGAAGGCTGCGACTTTATCTGAAGTTTCAACTCTCTCCTCCCTGTCGTTTTGACCCCGCAAATCGCTGTTTCGAGGGCGGGTTTGTGGCCCTCGTCTCCTCGCTCTGAATTTTTTTTCCTGTAAGGTGCTGTAAGTTTTAGTGTGGTCGGAGCGTGGAAAAAAAACAACGGTGGTTTTTGGTCTCTTTAGATGTACAGTGTACAAATTGCGCGCAAAACCTGTGCAAAGTCCGTATGCAGTGCAGGCAAAACCTCCAATGCGGGAAGTAGAAATGAATCGCCCGAAAAACAAAGGTGCGCTTGTTCGAGACTCCCTCTGCAGGGGCTCATGGGAACTGTAGTCCATGGACATCTGGAGGGCCGCAGTTTGACTACCCCTGGCGTAGATGGTCCAAATACCCCAGAGTGATCCTGATTTGTGGCTGTAAAATGGACGACTTACAGTCAGATCAAAGGCACAGCTCCAGTTGTTGAGATGATTGGGCGGGGGGGGGGGGGAGGATGGAGCACAAAGAGAGACTGAGACCGGTTCTCCCATGGCTGGCAACATGGAATTCACCTCATGTGAAGCATAGTTCTGGACATGTTTACCCTTGGATCTCCAATTACCAAATTTAGAGCTGCAGACGAGGCGGGACAAACAGCTCCTGAGCGTTACCTTTATGATTCTAGGTGCCATCCATGGTGGCTCAGTGAAACCTCCATGTAACGAAGCAGTCCACCGCTGGCCTACTGAAAGAGGGCAGCTATGCTTCAGGGCAAGGGTGGCCAAGCTGTGGCTCTCCAGATGACTGTGGACTACACTTACCATGAGCCCCTGCCAGCTTGTCACTAGAGAGCCACAGTTTGGCCACCCCTGGCTTTAGGGGATGGAAACAAATGCTTTGCATTTGATGCTTTTTCCTAAAAGAGATGTAAAGTGCTTTTGGGGGGAGGGGGGAGGATAAGGTTCCAGCTCCTATCCCCGCCAATTTATTTTTTTTTTTTAAAGCATGGCAGGAAGCAAAGCAGGGAGAGGTGGCTTCTTTATGTGAAGCAGACCTGACCTGCAGGATGCAGCAAGGGCTGCAGTCTTAGACAAATTCACAGACGACAGGTCCCTCCACGCGTGTTTCACACTGGAAACTCCAACTTCAGAAGCGGCGTACCTCGGAACAGAAGAAGAGCTGGTTTTTATACTCTGTTTTTCATTACCTGAAGGAGTCTCAAAATGACTTATAATAACATTTCCTTTCCTCTCCCCACAACAGACACCCTGTGAGGTCAGTGGGGCTGAGGGAGTTCTGAGAGAACTGCTCTTTGAGAACAGCTCTAGCAGAACTGTGACTAGGCCAAGGTCACCCAAACTAGCGGCCGCTGCTCCTAATCACTCCCCCCCCCACGCCGGCTCTTGTTTGGACAAGAGGCTTTGGCCTCTGTGGGTCATCAGGGGCCATATGTTTTGGGCCGCTGTGGGAAACAAGGGAGGCTGGCCTGAATGGCTCTTTGGCCAGATCCAGCGTGGCTCCTATTCCAGCGGTCTGATTTGAAAAGGCTTCTCTTCCTGCGGATGACAAAATTCCAGTTGTGTGTGAAGGAGGCTGGAGGAAGCGAAGTTTGGAGTCAGCTGAAAAAGCCTGCTGCTTCCTCGCCTTCCTCCTCTCTCCCCCCCCCCCCTTGGCTCTCCATCTTGGGCCTCTCCCAGCTGCTATTGATGGTAACTTTGGTGCCCCTCTTACAGTAATTGCCTGGGCAGCCGGCCAAGCCCAAGGCTCTCCCTGGCCTCACGCGGATCTTTTGCGCCTTGCAGGAGCAAAGCTCCACCTCCTCTTTTTCCTTCTTCCAAAATGCAGGTAGAGAATATCCCCCCCCCCCCAATCGTCTTCAGTGGTCCCTGGCAATGAACAAGGAAGGAGTTAGGGTTACATATTCTGGGTGGAGGAATAGCTGGAGATTATTTTGGGGGGGGAGAGAGCCTAGGGAGGACTGGGCTTGTGGAGTGGATGGACCTCAATGGGGTATTCAGTAGGGCACCCTCTACAATTCCGCCCAATTCACTGGGCTGTCAGTATGCGTTAATTTAATGTTTTCCATATTTTTCTACTGTACTATGTAGCTTGTTGTTATCACTTTATTATTGTTAAACTAAGTTATCTGTATTGTTTCTGTTTTATGTGAACCATTCTGAGCCTTCAGGGAGGGTGGAATAATGAATGATTGATTGATTGATTGATTGATTGATTGAATGAATGAATGAATGAATGAATGAATGAATGAATGAATGAATGAATGATGCTATAAAGTCCACCTTCCAAAGCAGCCATTTTCTTCAGAGGAACTGCTCTCTGTGTCACCTGGAGTTCCACTGTTATAGTGGGAGAACTCCAGCCACCACCAGGAGGTTGGCAAGAGAGAGTGGAGGCAGATTTGTCACGTATCAGACGGACAAAATGAGGCCAGGGCCTCTGAGCATATGCAGAGTTTCCCCGTCATTGCTGAGTCAGCTTGCCATTGCAAAACTGAGATTATGAGGAAGGCTCATTTGTGGCTTTCTTCTTAAAACCACTGATTGTTAAGGTTGAGTTCTTGTTTCTATCCCCCCCCATTTCCCATTTAAAAACTAAATAAAATAATTGTACTTTTGCCTTTCACGTGTCAAACGCAGCTGCGCACGGATTCTTTGTTTTCTTTGCCACAATTCCCCCCCCTTAAAACATTGATTCTTTTCTTTTGCATGCCAATGAATCAATGTGATAGTTATATTCTGTGTTGAAATGGTCTACTCAAAATATGGAGTGTGAATCTCCGCCAGGACGAGTGAAATTATAGTAAATGGACGTGAATCTGCCCCTAGTTTTTGTGACCCAGTAGAACTGAATGACCAGGTCAGTAAAAGAGGAGATACCTCTTTCTGACACTCCAAGGGGAATATGAGGCTTCAAAGAAAAGAATGGGGAATTGGTGGTTTCCGCATAACCCATGGAAACTTTTGTGGCCAGACTCCCAAATGTCTTTATGTTCCAGCATTTATGGATTTTTTAGAGTTGCCAACTCTGGATTGGGAAATCCCTGGAGATTTGGGAGGGGAACTGGGGAGGGCAGAATTGGTAAAATATATATAATGCAAGAATGTCCATTTTCTAAAGCAGCCATTGTCTCCCAGGGAATTCTGGGCTGATTCTGCACTTCCTTTGTTTTTTCCGTCCTGGATCCTTCAGATCGATTTGAACTTGGGCCTTCCTCTACACCCCCGTCCCCCAATTGAAACAAAAAAGTGTTCTGCACTTGACTGGGGAAGCTCAGAGCGGGGAGGGGAGCCAAGCGCAGCAGGAATCTCTTTTCTTGAACGAGTGGGAGGGGAGAGGATTGGAGGCTGAACTCGCAGCCACAAGGATAATGTGGGGGCCCCTAGTTCATAAGGCTTTAGGAGATAATTAGGCAAATTCATGGAGGATGAGAGGTCCACTAAACATATTATCTTTGGAGCTTCCATATGCAGCAGCAGTCTGCTTTGGAGTGGTGATTATGGGTGGGGGGAATCAACAGGTGGACACCTTATCACGTTTGGGAATCTCACTGACCTTCATTGGACACAGGATGCCAAACTACAAGGATGATATGATCCAGCAGGGCTCTTTTGAGCTTTGAATGCAAATGGTTAGGTAGTCTGAGTCGATATCTGCTAAATACCATCTCTGGATGACAGATTCAGACCTTTATTATGGTCGTAGACCAATTCACAGTCGATTCGTTACAAAACAGAATACAGCTAAACACACAAATTTGCTAACAATATAAAATAGCTTAGATCATAAAACTGCTTAAGCGTAAATTAGATTATACATATAGGAAATACATCTAGGGAATTATTCTGATCACAGCTCTCTGAATCAGTTAGGTGTTAGTTATGTTCTGCCGAATTTTCGTGGCTGCAGCACAGAACCTGGCAACACTGTATGTTATAGCATAATTTGTGTCTGTGAGCAGTAAGGAGGTATAAAAAAGACCTGAATGTCTTGTCGGGAGTCCAAGAAAGCAGCCACACCTCAGATTCAGCAAACCTGAATTTGCAAATCTTAATTTATAGAAACTTTGGAGCTTCTTTTCACGGCTCAGGTGTTTGCACAGTTCGTGCTTGTGAAACAACTCTTTCAGTCTTAAGGTTTGGGCAATGTGTAGCGGAGACAAGGGAGCCTGTTGTGGGGAGAGGAAGGGAAGGCAATTATAAGCTGCTTTGAAATGCCTTAAAAGTATAGAAAAGTAGAGTAGATCTTCAAAAAAGGGAGGAAGGATGACCCGGAAAACTACAGACCAGTGAGTCTGACCTCTGTTGTGGGGAAGATAATGGAGCAGATATTAAAGGGAGCGATCTGCAAACATTTGGAGGACAATTTGGTGATCCAAGGAAGTCAGCATGGATTTGTCTCCAACAGGTCCTGCCAGACCAACGTGGTTTCCTTTTTTGACCAAGTAACAGGTTTGCTGGATCGGGGAAATTCGGTTGATGTCATTTACTTGGATTTTAGTAAAGCTTTTGACAAGGTTCCCCATGATGTTCTGATGGATAAATTGAAGGACTGCAATCTGGATTTTCAGATAGTCAGGTGGATAGGGAATTGGTTAGAGAACCGCACTCAAAGAGTTGTTGTCAATGGTGTTTCATCAGACTGGAGAGAGGTGAGTAGCGGGGTACCTCAGGGCTCGGTGCTCGGCCCGGTACTTTTTAACATATTTATTAATGATCTAGATGAGGGGGTGGAGGGACTACTCATCAAGTTTGCAGATGACACCAAATTGAGAGGACTGGCAAATACTCCGGAAGATAGAGACAGAGTTCAACGAGATCTGAACACAATGGAAAAATGGGCAAATGAGAACAAGATGCAATTTAATAAAGATAAGTGTAAAGTTCTGCATCTGGGTCAGAAAAATGAAAAGCATGCCTACTGGATGGGGGATACGCTTCTAGGTAGCACTGTGTGTGAACGAGACCTTGGGGTACTTGTGGATTGTAAACTAAACATGAGCAGGCAGTGTGATGCAGCGGTAAAAAAGGCAAATGCCATTTTGGGCTGTATCAACAGAGGCATCACATCAAAATCACAAGATGTCATAGTTCCATTTTATACGGCACTGGTCAGACCACACCTGGAGTACTGTGTGCAGTTCTGGAGGCCTCACTTCAAGAAGGACGTCGATAAAATTGAAAGGGTACAGAGGAGAGTGATGAAGATGATCTGGGGCCAAGGGACCAAGCCCTGTGAAGATAGGTTGAGGGACTTGGGAATGTTCAGCCTGGAGAAAAGGAGGTTGAGAGGGGACATGATAGCCCTCTTTAAGTATTTGAAAGGTTGTCACTTGAAGGAGGGCAGGATGCTGTTTCTGCTGGCTGCAGAGGAGAGGACACGCAGTAATGGGTTTAAACTTCAAGTACAACGATTTAGGCTAGATATCAGGAAAAAGTTTTTCACAGTCAGAGTAGTTCAGCAGTGGAATAGGCTGCCTAAGGAGGTGGTGAGCTCCCCCTCACTGGCAGTCTTCAAGCAAAGGTTGGATACACACTTTTCTTGGATGCTTTAGGATGCTTAGGGCTAATCCTGCGTTGAGCAGGGGGTTGGACTAGATGGCCTGTATGGCCCCTTCCAACTCTATGATTCTAGAGTAGAAAAATGTACTCTTTTTCTTCTGTCACCCATGGATGCCTATTAAATCCACATTTAAAGGTGCAAGACTTTCTGACTGTTTACGCACTGGGAAATTCACTGCCCCAGCTCTCGTGCAGGAGCACAAATCGGGGGCAGATGAGGTGCACCGGGCCAAAGGCTCCCCCGTGTGGGTGCAGGAAGAAGTGGGGCACCCTGCCACAACTAAAACTCCAGCCTGCAGCCCGGCATGAAACCTCTAGTGCGGGGGTCATCAACCCCCAGTCCGTGGCCCGGTACCGGGCCGCGAAGGCCACGGTACTGGGCCGCCGGCAGCTGCACCTGCCTCCCCCCCCCTGAGAGAAGCTCGCCAGGCCTGGAGGGGGCGTCATCTGGGCATGGCATCGGGGTCACTATGGTTGGTGAGGTAGTTGTGAATTTCCTTCATTCTGCAGGGGGTTGGACTAGATGACTCTGAAGATCCCTTCCTGCTCTATGATTCTGTGATTCTGCTCCCGTTCTCTCACTAAGGATCCTGAGTTTTGTTCTCTCTTTTCCTCCAGTGGGTACCTGTTTATGAAGGTGCTCTGCTGTCCTTGCTGGGGTTTCGCTAAAATAGCCCCTTCTCTACAGGCTTAAAAACCAAGAAGGCAGCAGTTCTTCTGATTAAAATGTAGTCGAAAAACGCAAATCATGTCTTATCATGTATCCCATCCACTGCAGCATGAGCAAAAGAAAAACACGGTTATGGTGTCAAAGAAACATAACATGTTGCAACAAAGTCAATAAACATATTCTATTTATTGGAAAGAAAGAAAGAAAGAAAGAAAGAAAGAAAGAAAGAAAGAAAGAAAGAAAGAAAGAAAGAAAGAAAGAAAGAAAGAAAGAGGCAGAAACATCTTGGGGGGGGGGATAGTTTGGGGGAAATCAGGCCAGCTCACAGTGGAGCCGGTGCAGAATGCTCAAAGTTAGTGATGGAACCTGAGAAAATCTAGACTATGAAGTGGACCCTGTTCTAAATTTTTTCTCAGTTTTTGTTAAACTACTTGTTGTGTAACCCATGTTACTTTCTTCCCTGCAAGAATCTCTCTACAGTTAATACAGAACAAGTCCTTGTTTTGTTGCTCTTGTTGACCATTTGTAATTCTAGAGCACTCTGGGCAAGAGGCTACTTTCCCCAGCCATTTCACACAATCTACACAGAAGCGAGCCCAGATTTGTTATGGGGCACCCCAGACTTTTCAATCCTGGCTCCACCCTTCTTCCTCCTTCCTGGTCTCACTGTCCACCTGTTTGAGACCTACTTTGGGGTCCTGATCCCATTCCCTGCTACTAGTTTGAGTGACTTGTTTTTCAGATCCTCGACTGAACGTGGTTTCACCAGCCAGGTGGCTGGTTAGAGAACCCAGTGCCCACCGGCTTGTTTTAATTTGCTTCCACGGCTAACGGCATTGCAAATCTCTTTGCTGAATTGCTGACGGTGCCATTCTGATACCTCCTGCTGTGGAATCTAAGACTTCATCCCCCTCCTCTTCCTCCGAGCTGGCCCATCTGATTTCAAATCAGGGCCCAAAGGGAGACTACAGGTATAAGCATCTTCAAAGAGGGATTAAGGGAAGATAAGTATCATGATGGCTGAAGGGAACCTCCATATTCAGAGTAACTAATCTTCTGAATCTCACAGCCAGGAGGCAACATTAAGACAAGTTTTTGGCCTCTATGCTGTGTTCTTGGCCCTCCAGAGGAATTGGCTGGCTGCTGTGTAAGAGACAGGATGCTGGGCTAGAGGGACCGCTGGTCTGGTCCAGCAGGGTTCTTCTGATGTTCTTACGCTGTAAAATCTCTGGCTTCTGCATGTTGTATTCTATTGGGAGGGGGGGGAGGGAAGGGCTAACAGGCATTGACACATGCTGCAGGAGGCAGCCTTGGACATCTGCCATGGCACGCAGAGGAAGGACCCTCTAATGCTTTCTAGTTTACTCCTCTAGGTTTCGGCCAAAAGTTAGGTTGCCAGTTTTTATTTGTTTTATAAGTGTGCTCCTCATGCAGAAAATGTTGTGGAAACTTTCTTTTGCTGGAGATCAAGCAGCCTGGGAACCCTTCACCTATAAAATATATGTGCCTCCATAGATTAGATGTCAGCCGCCCAGAAAACAGCTAACCAAAAGCCCTTATTGTGCAGTGTGGGCCCTGCATATCTTAAGGAATGCCTCTCCCAATATACCCCCAGATGAATCTACAAATGCAAATATGCCAGTGGTCCCTGGCCCTAAAGAAGTGTGACTGGCTGCAACCAGGGCCAGGGCCTTTTTGGTCCTGGCCCCTACCTGGTGGAATATGTTGCTGGCGGAGACATAGGCCCTAATGGAACTATCAATGTTCGTGCAAAATGGTACTATTCCACCAGGCATTCCACCACCCAGCCACCAGGCATACACGTGAGGCCAGTCCACGCAGACGAGACCAGCAAAGTTTTGAAGGCTTGATTAGAATCAGAATTGTAGAGCTGGAAGGGGCCATCCAGGCCATCCAGTCCAACAATCTGTTCAGTGCAACCATGTTCTGGCCAAATTGGGATGGGAGTTATGTAGGAACACCATTCAGAACAGTATGACGAACAAGATCTGAGTCCAGCAGCACCTCAAAGATGTCCAGCTTTTGAGAGTCAGAGCACCCTGCGTCAGATACAAATAGGAAAGTTACGAAAGCTTGTTCCATGGAAATCTTGTGGATGCTAGAGAAGACGTGATGGCTCTCTTTAAGTACTTGAAAGGTTGTCACCTGGAGGAGGGCAGGGAGCGGTTCCTGTGGGCAGCAGAGGTGAGAACGCGCAGTAATGGGTTTAAACTATCTTTAGAAAGGTACCGGCTGGATATCAGGGAATAAATCTTCATAGTCGGAGTAAGTCAGCAGTGGAATGGGCTGCCTCAGGAGGTGGGGAGATTCCCCTCACTGGCGGTCTTCAAGCAGTAGCTGGACAGATCCTTATCTTGGATGCTTGAGGCTGATCCTGCATTGAGCAGGGGGTGGGACTAGATGGCCTGTATGGTCTCTTCCAACTCTATGATTCTACAATTTAATTTATTGGCTTTTTAAACCGCCCCTTTCTATGTAGGCTCAGGGTGGTGTACAAATTCTCTATAAATTCTAATGAACCATAAAAAGTAAAACCATAAAACTATGACCCAGAGTGCCCCATTTTTCACCTACTGGGCTGGAATCTTTCTCTTTTACTGCAGACCAGTACAGCTACCTATCTGAATCTATTTCAAGCAGCAGCAATAATAATAATAATAATAATAATAATAATAATAATAATAATAATAATAATAATAACAACAACAACAACAACAACAACACCTTGATTTTATACCACATAATAATAATAATAATAATAATAATAATAATAATAATAATAATAATAATAATAATAATAATAATAATAATAATACTTTGATTTTATACCGCTCTCTCAGGTGGCTCAGGGTGGTGTACATCATATCATATAAAATACATCAATACCATTTAAAACCATTAAATTTATAAATTAACAGATTTAAAACTGTAACTAAATATCACCGAATGAATAAATTTGGTGTATCCTGCTGAAGATTCACTAGCTCTAACCAAAAGCCTGGAAGAAGAGCTCCATCTTGCAGCCCCTGAGGACCTGGGCTAGTTCTGTCAGGGCCCCGGATCTGTTGGGGAAACTCATTCCACCAGGTGGGGTCCAGGAATGCTCTGGCCCTGGTTGAAGTCGCTGCCATGGTGTTGGTGCTCACTAAAAATGAAAAGACCGACAGAGTGGCTGGGGACATGAAATAGATTCTTTACAAACCTTTCCTTCATTCTCAGACCCTTAAGCTGTAAGCTGGTGGGATTGTGGATAAAACGAAAACAGAGCAGATCCCTAAAGCAATAAATGGTAAGATCATTTCAAAAGATAGATAAGAAATCTAACCACCGCTCCCAGCCATCTCGCATCATTTGGAAACAGCCGTTTCAGCGTAATATAATTACTAGAGCCCTGAACGTCAGCCTTGACAAGAGATCAAGCCTAGCTTCGGTAAACAAAGGAACAGGGTGACAACGCATATGAGATGGTTTCTGTCAATCAGATGCACAAGAAAAAAAAATCTTTCAATCCAGGGAATACTTTCAAACCTCCCTGTTGGGAATAAGTTGGGTTAGTCAAACTGCGGCCCTCCAGATGCTGGCAGGGGCTCATGGGAATTGTAGTCCATGGACATCTGAAGGGCCACAGTTTGACTCCCCCTGAGTAACCAAATAATAAATGACTGTAAAGGAAGTTGTAGGGATATAGTGAAAACGCCAAATGGAACACTTCCTGTGTGGATCAGGAAGAACTGTTTTTTTTTTGTATCCCGCTTTCTACTGCTTAAAGGGCTCTCAAAGTGGCTTACAGTTGCCTGTGCTTCCTCCCGCCACAACAGACACCTGTGAGGTGGGTGGGGTGGGAAGGAAAGAGAGCTCTGAGAGAACTGTGTCTGGCCCTAGGTCGCCTCTCTTAACCACCACACTGTGCTGTCTCTCGAGGAAGTAACCCAGACCGGTCATGTGATAAAATTACTTCTGTTCTTGTTTCCAATAGGTGACGAGAAAAGTAATTAAATAGATCAGGGGTAGTCAAACTGCGGCCCTCCAGATGTCCATGGAGGAGAAGGTCCATTAGATTGCAAAAATGGTCTTGTAACTTGTAACAAAAATGGTCTTGTCAATGTGGGCTGTTCAGCTAGACTGGCTAATTCCCCGGGCAACTTGAAGACCAAGCTTTCGGGAATCTAGAGCAGGGGTGGCCAGACTGTAGCTCCCCAGAGGTCCATGGACTACAATTCCCATGAGCCCCTGCCACCATGCAGGGAATTGTAGCCCACGGACCTCTGGAGAGACACAGCTTTTCCACGCTTGTTGTAGAGAAAAGACCTTGTACTCTGACAGAGTGAACAAGAGTCTTCATCTCAGTAGTGCAACAGACAGCTGGAGGTTTCAGGAATTGTGAGGAATGCACGGCACATTGGTTGTGTGCATGTGGTTTTATCGGCCTGCCAAAGACAAGGGACTGGATTCAGACACGGCAGGTTGAACCTCATCTGATGGGAAGGTTGCCTGCAGGACAGAAATGGCTTCTGTTGTCCGTCCTCTTTCTGCGCTGTTTGGTCCCGCTGACTCATTACATTGCAAGAGGAAGTACAGGAGTTTCCATGAACGGTTAGCAAGCTGAAATCTGTCCACCCTTAATCCACCACGCCTGATGGCTCTCCCTTCCCACATTTCTAGCAGCGCACAAGCTTCGGGAGTTGAAAAACTTTCATGCACATGATCTACAGTTTGGTGTCGTGGTTAGGAGCCAATTTGGAGTAGTGGTTAGGAGTGCAGACTTCTAATCTGGCATGCCGGGTTTGATTCCCTGCTCCCCCACATGCAGCCAGCTGGGTGACCTTGGGCTTGCCACAGCACTGATAAAACTGTTCTGACCGAGCAGTGATATCAGCCTCACCTGCCCCACAGGGTGTCTGTTGTGGGGAGAGGAAAGGGAAGGTGACTGTAAGCCGCTTTGAGCCTCCTTCGGGTAGGGAAAAGTGGCACATAAGAACCAACTCTTCTTCTTCAGTGATATCAGGGCTCTCTCAGCCTCACCCACCCCACAGGGTGTCTGTTGTGAGGAGAGGAAAGGGAAGGCGACTGTAAGCCGCTTTGAGCCTCCTTCGGGTAGGGAAAAGTGGCACATAAGAACCAACTTCTTCTTCTTCTTCTTCTTCTTCTTCTTCTTCTTCTTCTTCTTCTTCTTCTTCTTCTACAGGGCAGTCCTAAGCAGTCATGCTCCTGGGTTTTGTATGTTTTTACAGGACGTGGTGTTCTTGTTCCTCTTTATCGTACGCCGAGTGATTGCGCTCCCTACTTGCCTAAAACAAGATATGGTAGAAACAACCCCCCCCTCCCCCTTTCTTTTGAAGCGAAATTTGATTAATTCAATTAATTCGGCAGCAGTGGTGTTGATTAATTCAATTTCTAGCAGCTTTCTTCTCAGAAGTTAGATTATCTGTCAGTATTCCGTGGCATCAAGCAGTCCAGCCTATGGAGGACACATGTGTGTGAGCTAGTATGTCATTACTGGGGTGGATGGGAAACCTACTGAGAAACCTACTGGTAGGGCTCAGCTCTAGAGGGCTGCTGGAGACCCGGAGCCAGGGCCTTGCTAGTGGTGGCGCCTCAGGAGGCAGTGGGCTGGCCCATCCACATGGCTGATGCTTGCGCTAGCTAGGTCAGAGCCAAGGGGCCCCTGCGGCTTTGCTACTCCAGCTCAACTGGCACTCTGCCATTGCTCTCGGATGGGGAAACTGTCACCAGTCTGACTCTGCACAGGAATCTATTTCAACTCTCTCTTATTTTGCATGCCGAATGCTGCTACTTCATTTCTCTAGCACTCGGGGTGTTCTAACTGCCCTGCCTCACTGTCCCTTCTTCATAGGCTGAGATTCCTGGATTCCCTTCTCACGTCCCTGTGCCAAGTGGGAGACGCCGCCCGTTCCCTGGGCGGCATGCTTTGGCGGTTCTCCACCGCTAATGATTTCCAGAAAGCGGCTGTGCATGTTTTTAACTTTTTGCAAGCCACACATGAGGGGGGGGGGAAGAGGGGGAGGGTGCCTCTGAGTGTGAGCAGAAGGGCATGTGTGCAGGGGTGCCTTCCCAGGTATCCCCTTCCTCGCACAATTTCTCCCTCCGTGTGCCCGCTGGCTCTCTTCCTTCCGATTTCTTCCCTGGCTCAAATTGCTCACACTCCAAGACTTCCCGTGGATTCTCTGTCACCTCTTGTTCTCCCTGCCAGGGAGTAGCGGCTTGTTACTAAGTTTAAAACTGGAAAGGAAAGGAGCAGCAGGCAACAAATGCCCCCCCTCACCCTCTCCGAGCACTGGCACCCTTTTCTTCCCTTGGCTGACACGTTGTTTGCGTTGTCCCCCGTCCCCCCCCCCGCCTCCCTTTCCTCTCGCCAGGATAGATGCAGGAATTCATGACAAAAATGGCTGCCAAGAAGAGAAAGGAAGGGGAGGGCAGGAAAAACTTTTTCGGAGTGCGCGGTTCACTCTGTTTGCTTCTGGTTTTCCTTTCAAAATGGCTGCCCGGGAGTCGCTGTGGTGTGTGTTTTTGCAAGGGGGGGAGAAGCTGGATAGAAGCTGGGGAGGGGAATGGGGTGGGGGTGGGCTGCAAATAAATCTGAAAAATAAAAAATCCCTCCGTTGTGCAAGGAGGATGAAAACCAAGAGCCAAAATTCCAGTTCCAAAGTAAACAACTCGTGAACTGTGTGTTCTCTTCCCCCTCCCCGGTCTTTTGCAAACCCTGATCCTACCTCCCTCCCCTTTTAAATTTTTATTTCCCTGTCCAGAGAGAGCAAGGGCATCGTGTAAGAGGATTCCATCGCTCCGTATGCTGGAAGTTGCTTTGCACATAATACGGGGCATTTCTTAAAAAAAAAACAAAAAAAACCATCGTGCTTTTAAATTAAGAACGGGTGCGTTTTTGGAAGGGGAGCTCAGTAAAATTGTACGTGGACCTCCATTTTGTGCGAGGGAAGAAAAGTTTGTCCGCGCAGCTAGAACAAACCCCTCCTTTTGGGGAGGGGGGACACTTGAGAGAAATTAAATTTGGGGATTGTTTCCTTAGGTCCTCAGGAGACGATTTTGTTGCAAAAGGAGCACAAAATGGCCGCACGGGGGGAGTAAACGTTTGGCAAGCGAAGAGGGGGGAAAACAAAATGGCTGCCTTAGTCCGTGACGTTCAGCCAGGAGGAGGTGCTCAGAAAGCCTTTCCCCGGGGGCCCTCTCTCCCCTTGGCTTTGAGTTCCCATCACCTACAAAGGGGTTAAGCAAAATTCTACAGCAAAAATTTGGGGGGGAGGGGGGAAGGGGGGGAAGCCAGCTCGTACCTAGACCATGTTTCCGTCCTTCCCGCCACCGAGGGAGTACGGCGTGCGTTTCGGAAACCCTCTTTTGGAATGGCGTTCAGAAGCACATGGTGGGGCAGAGAACACAGGGCCAGATTGCGTGGCAGACCTGGGGCTCTGTGCATTGATTGCGGTGGGTTTGGATCCTCTTGGATTTTCTCCCACAAATCCTCTCTCCCCCCCCCCCATCACCCCTATCAATCACGCAATTGATCCCCATGTTGGCCTCAGGCTGTGAAATGCCATAGGCTGTGCCGGCGGGCGAAAGAGGCGGAGGATGGAGAGAGAAAGAAAAAGAGAGTGTATGTGTGTGTGTGTGAGAGAGAGAGAGATGGAAGGAGATAGGAGAGAAATATTTTGGCAAGGCACTCTGGCTCCCGACCAGTTTCTGAGGCTGTGCGTAGGCTGGGGTGGAAGGAAACGGTGGGCCAGACTTTTAGGGAAGAGCAAGAACGGCCCTCACTGGCAGGCTGAGGAGCTGATTTTGGGCTCTTGAATCCAGCTGGGTTACTGTACCAAGACTCCCGTTCGGGAATCGAATTGGCCTTTATTAACCACACATATACACGCACACCAGGACGGCAGCTTGCAATTTGCACTCTGTATAAAAACTGTTTTCCTGCTAAATTTGGCGTCCTTTTCTCCTAGTGTTCCTCCAAGTTGCTCAGGGCAGCGTTCACCATTTTAGCCTTCGACTAACCCTGCGAGGTAGGGCTAGGGTCAAATGACACGTCCGGATTTTGAAAGATGGGATCCTGGTTGCCCAGACCCAACCTGGGATTCTTGCAGCTGCAGAACAGCTGCAGGGAATGGGGTTTTAAATGCCACCATGGGGGTAGGAATCATAGAATCATAGAGTTGGAAGAGACCTCCAGGGTCATCTAGTCCAACCCCCCTGCAGTATACAGGAAGGGATCCTTTCCCCCCCCCCCAACCATTTTCCCAAGCAAAACCCTCCCCCAAACAAAAAGCAACAATGTAGGATGCAGGGGAGTTATTTACTTGTTTTAGCTACTCCACATGGAGTATTGTCTCCCCAGAGCAGCAGAATAGGAAAATAACTCCCATCAGCACTGTTTCCACCCAAGAAAAGGGCATAGGATGGAAGGCAGAAGACCTTCTCCCAAGGGGCTGTTCTAGGACCATGTGATCTCTTCATTATTTTTTCAGATCCATTCTCTGCAGCTACTGTGAGGCTATGGAGAACTGCTATTTCTTAGAACCAGCTCCTTGAAACCCCAAAAATGTCATTTGGCCCCTAGACCAGGGGTGTCAAACATAAGGCCCAGGGGCTGGAATTGGCCTGTCCAGACCTCTTATCCAGCCTGCAAGAACTGGTGAGGGAGTGGGCGGGGGGGGGGGCTTAGGCGGAGGCTGGGGGGGGAGTGGGCGGAGTGGAGGCTTCTGCATGGCAGGACAATGCCTGCAGCAATCAAACAGAACCCCTTCGCATCAGTGGCGGCCTCACTGATAAGTTGGGAGCCAGCACAGTCGCATTAATACTGGCTCAGGTTTCTGAGTTCGCACACCTCTCTGCTCAGCCTGCAGGTCTGGGGATGCAGTCCCAGAGGGCTGTGGGGATTGGTGTTTACATGTTTGTGGAGCAGGCTTTCTCAACCAGAAGTTCGTGAAACGGTGGCTTTCTTGATTGGCCAGGGCGTCAGTTCAAAGACTTCCTGGTTCCTGGTTGCAAGGCTTGTCTTAAAGTGACTGTGCTCCAGAAGCCCTAACTTCTCTCAGCAGAGATTCGCCTCTTGTTATTCCCTCCTCCTCTGCTGTCTCCAATTCTCTGTCCCTCCCTCTCGTTCAAGAAAAGAAAGATTCCTGTTGCGCTT
This sequence comes from Paroedura picta, assembly GCF_049243985.1. Lineage (NCBI taxonomy): Eukaryota > Metazoa > Chordata > Lepidosauria > Squamata > Gekkonidae > Paroedura > Paroedura picta. The sequence goes on from NC_135372.1 coordinate 26,617,325, forward strand.
GGCTCCACTCCCCGCTCTAAGCTTCCCAATCAAGTGCAGAACTCTTTCTGTTTCATTTGGGGGGTCGGGTTCAGAAAGACCCGAGTTCAAATTGATCTGAATTCAGCAGGATCCACAACGGAATAAAGTGCAGAATCAGCCTACGTGTGAGCTTTCATGTGCATGCACACTTCCTCAGGCGATGAAATGGAAGTAATCAGCATGCAAACAAGTAAATTAGCAGTAAATTAGAAAACAGTATCATGAAGACATCACAGGAATATGCAGCATAATGAAGATGTTTGTCACAATAAAATAATTCTAGCAAGGCATTATTTGATTGTGATCAACATCTTCATTATGCTCCATCTTCGTTGGGTACCTTCATGATACTGTTTACTTACCGCTAATTTACTTTCTCCGAGGCAGTGTGAATGCACATGAAAACTCACACCTAGAATAAATCTCTGTAGGACTGCAAGGCGAACAAACCGGTCAGTCCTAGAGGAGATCAACCCTGACTGCTCTTTAGAAGGCCAGATCCTGAAGATGAAACTCAAATACTTTGGCCACCTCATGAGAAGGAAGGACTCCCTGGAGAAGAGCCTAATGCTGGGAGCGATCGAGGGCAAAAGAAGAAGGGGACGACAGAGAATGAGGTGGCTGGATGGAGTCACTGAAGCAGTCGGTGCAAACTTAAATGGACTCCGGGGAATGGTAGAGGACAGGAAGGCCTGGAGGATCATTGTCCATGGGGTCGCGATGGGTCGGACACGACTTCGCACATAACAACAACAAATAACAAGGTCTTAAAGTGCTACTGGACTCAACCTTTATTCTGCTGCTTCAGACCAACACGCCTACCCGCTTGAATTGATACCTGGGGATAGGATTAGCTAACTCCAACTTGGAAAATGCCTAGAGATTTGGGGGTAGAGCCTTGGGAAGCAGGGTTTCTGGAGGGGAAGGACATCAGCACAATACAATGTCACAGAGACCATTGGATTCAAATTTTGTTACTCAAACTAAACTCTATGTCTGAGTTTTAAAACATTAAAATACCAAATCAAATATTAAACTATTAAAATTCCCTATAATACTTTCTCTCATGGGCGTGGGAGCAGGGTCATATAGAAGGTTTCAGTAAAGATTTTAGTCTGGCGGAATTGTACAGAGAGGCCAGAGGTTCCTGATGTTACTTCTGGCCTCAACTAGGAGAGCAGCCAACAAGCCACATGCCAAGGAAATGTGAGGAACCGAAGTAGCACTTTCTCCACCTCCAGTGCCCGCCCTTGTACCCGCCTCCCTCTCCCTTCTCCTGGGGACATTATTTTAAAGCAAACTGCCTGGAGCAACGAATAGGCGTTAAATTGTGCATGCAAAGCAAAAAAGTAAAAAAATATAATAAAAATAAAAAATACCCCCCAGTTAAAACACAAAGCATGCCTCTCTAAAGCTCCCTCCCCCAAAAAATCAGGAACGAAATTAATTTTTAAAAGCTTTAAAGCTCATGTTTCCAAAAGGAGTGGCATTAAAAAAAAGCACTCTGCATGTATGATTAGATGCATAGGCATCTCAATGGAGAAATTTTACTAAAAAAAAAATTAGCTGGCATTGCGGGCCCTTTAAAATGTGGAGAAAGGTGATTGGCTGCCTGGCTTGATTGACAGGTGGAGGAGAGTCACGAGTAAAGCGTATTGCTCTCTTCCACCATTTCAAACAGACATGTGGAGTGCTAAGAAACGCAAGAAGGCAGCAGACAAAAGTGAGAGAGCCAGAAGGTGAGAAATGGCCGGAGGTGCGTTATTTTTTAGCGTTACATCATTGTGCTGGTGTAACGCTATTTTTTTCAATGTGCGGAACTGCCCCCAGGTCCCACCTGGAGGTTGGCATCCCTACTCTCCAAAGGCCAATTCAGCTTTGCATGCCCTGCGGAAACAAAACCATTATACCCTGCTGAAGACCCTCCCCTCCCCAGGCTTCACCCCCAAATCTTCAGTAACTTCCCAATCCAGAGTTGGCAGTCTTAACCAAACATGAAGCAAACATCCAGCCTGTTCGTTTCATGGCGAACAGCCGCAAATGGCCATTGGTTTGGAACAGGCTTTTGCAAAACTGTGCACTTGCAAAATCGTATTATCTGTTTATGTATTCAAAACATTTGTGAGCTGCCTTTCTACCCTGCGGAACTCAAGGTGGCTTGCAGTGCAAATAAAGCAACGTTTATAAAAATGGAATTCGAACTGTTTGGCAATCGTTAGCATCACTCAGGAATACCGTGATGAACAACGACAGCTAGTATTTTATTAAAGCATAGCATTTATCTCCGATTTATATGATTTATGACTGATCCAATTGTCAAGCTAACTATTGGTGGTATATGTTGGGAGGCTTTAACAGCTAACTAGGGGAGTAGTTTCAAGAGCCTCTTGTGGCGCAGGGTGGTAAGGCAACAGTCATGCTGTCTGAAGCTGTCTGCCCATGAGGCTGGGAGTTCGATCCCAGCAGCCGGCTCAAGGTTGACTCAGACTTCCATCCTTCCGAGGTCGGTAAAATGAGTACCCAGCTTGCTGGGGGGTAAACGGTAATGACTGGGGAAGGCACTGGCAAACCACCCCGTATTGAGTCTGCCATGAAAACGCTAGAGGGCGTCACCCCAAAGGTCAGACATGACCCGGTGCTTGCACAGGGGATACCTTTACCTTTTAGGGGAGTAGTTATGCAGCCTTCATGGGAGCTTTTGACCAGGATAACTGGTCGCTGCGAATACCTTGGTTAGGAAGGAATACAGTATAGCAACCTGCCGGACGGTCGCGAACTGGTTGACGAACTGTTGAGCTGATTATCAAATAGTCAGGTTCCAGATTGTGGGAAGCCAAGGACAGAAAACTCCCAGGAGCCTCCTTCCCACCCCAACATCCATAAATCTTGTTGGATGCACCAAATCCCTCCCCACCGATGTTCACACAAGCCTACCCACTGGTCTTGTCATAGTTATCACCTGCATTGCCCTAATGCCCCAGAGCAGTCGGTGCAGCTGGGATCACCAGCAGTGGAGCACAGACCAGTGAGCTGCCAGGGAAAGGGGGGGGGGGTTGGCGGGGTCAGCTGCATTGAGCCCTACTGGAAAATATGGGCCTTTGTAGCTGCCGCACTTAAGGGTACGCTGACACCGGCCTTGCATTTCTGTGCTTCCGTTCCACCTAAATAGGGTTCCCAAACTGGCATGTAATATTAAAAACCACTCCCTGTCCCGTCCTGATTTACCCCACCCCCGAGATTAACGGAAGGGGGGCTGAAACACGAATGCATCCGGGTTCCTAAGCGCTCATGCTTGTGCTTGCTACAAAAGGCATCCCCAAAGCCTCCATAAAATGCAAAACCGGGCCAACATTTCGGCTTGAGATGGGCATCAGGACAAAGGAGCGATCCTTGGCATAGAGGTCTCACCAGCTTGGATTGCCTCTCTGCCACGTCCTCTTGCTTGAAAAAAAAACCCCACAAAACGCTCCTGCTTCAAGGATATTCAGGGACGTGTGTGGGTTCCAGCCAAAGGTTTCTGCATCAGAATCTGAGCTCTCTCTCTCTCTCTCTCTCTGTTGAGTTGGGAGAGAGAAAGTGGAGCCTGAATTGAAGTTTGTGTGTGTGTGTGTGTGAGTGTGTGTGTGCGGAGGGAGGGGGGGAGGCTAATCCAGGATGCCAGTAGGAACCGATAATGCTGAGCTCAGCGTCTGCAGAGGCTGCCCAGGGAACTTGATTATTTTTAGATAAGATGGAAAGCAAAGCACGCCACGTTCTGGGCTGCAGCCCGCATGAGGCGTGAGTTGTGTTTCTGATGAGGAAGAGAAAGCAGGAGGTGGTGCGTGTGTGGGGCGGCGGGGGGGGGGGAGGGTTGCGGCAACATTCGTTTCTCTCTCTCTTTTTTTTTTGCGGTCCAAATGGCAAAGCCCGTTCCCTTCTTGAGGAAAGGGCTGAAGGGGAGGGGGGAGGCATGCAATATAGCACGGGGTTGCCAAGGAAGCCATGAGGTCTGTGCCCTTGCAAAGGTTACCCACTTTATGACGAAAACGAAAAAGTTCTCATCGCCTTGAGGGGACGTGTTGCGCCCCGGGTCCCCAGGTAGAGTTTAAAAAAAATTTAAATACAGAGAAAGTCCAAAGCGCAACACTCTCCCAGCTCCTAAAAGTGAAGCTGGTATTGGTTGGGGGGCTGTAACGCTGTCCTTTTCTACCCTTTGACCATGGAGGAGCCCCTGAAATAGTTTTTCAGGCTTTGAGGAGCCCTGGAAGTGATGTCAGCTGGTCACGCCTCCTGACCACACCCCCGGAAGTGACATCACCGTCCACGTTAACAGGCAGGCTCAAGGTACACCGAGTGGGGGAGAGACAGGAGGAGGCGGAGGAGGCATGCAGGCACATAGGCCAAGAGATAACTCACTCACGCTTGGAAGGGAGAGCAGTGGAAGGAGCCAGTGCCCTAGCTTGTGGCTGAATCCATTAAAGCAGAAGGGGAAAGGCCGTAGACCAAAGCATTCCTGGTGTACATCTACAATGGCTGCACGACTAAGAGGGCGTCTACCTTCCCAGCCTGTAGAGATCAGTTACCCTGGAGAAAAGGGTTGCTTTGGAGGGGAGGTCTCTATGACATTGTATTGTGCTGATGATGTCCTTCCCCTCCATAAACCCTGCTTCCCAGGGCTCTACCCCCAAATCTCTAGGCATTTTCCAAGTTGGCGTTAACTAATCCTATCCCCAGGTATCAATTCAGCAGGTAGCCGTGTTGGTCAGATACGGTCCCCGAGTGAGCTTCAAGGGAGACACGGCGGGATTTGAACAGGGATCTCCCCAAAAGTAGTCTGTGTTTAGACTATGGGTTGTTCACAGGTGAAGGAAAGGAGAGGAGGTCCCCCGTTAGAAGGAGTCTCTCTGCTATGAACTTGCGTGGTCACCTTTGACAAGCCACCACCTTGCTTCCTCTGCAGAGAGCAAAAGAGGATTCCCACGGGATTACGCTTTCCAGGATCCAAGGAATGGCAGAGATGACAACCTTTTGAAGTATGGCAGTGAGAATAAAGCTGGCCTACCTTATTGGGATGTTGTTAGCCTCACTGCTACAGCATCATTATTAACCCACTGATTTCCCCTTCTGATTGTAACCCCTTTGATATATATTTTGTTAAATCCACATCTTTATTTCATCTGCATGGTGGATAAAATTGCTTGGTGGGTGAGATATTGGTGGCTACCCCATTCAGCCCTAAGAGAATTTAGGGCTGGGGGCCGGATCTGGTGGCAGCCATGGAAATACTAAGGTTCTCGTAATTTGTTGCTGGTCCCACTCATCAGGCTGGCCATACCCTTGATTTGATCTTTGGCACGGGTGTAGAAATTGACCTGTTGGCGATTAGATCTCTTACCGCCCTCGAGGAAGGGCACCAAAATTTTAGGAAATTGGATTGGATCTTTAGTGAGCCATTTTGCGGACAAAGTCCTGTCACTCCACTGGGACCCACCTGCCACGGTTGATACATTTCGCAGACTGGAAGCTCCGTGACCGTCATGGGGGATAGTGTTTGATGGCTTCAGACGGCTCTCATTAACCGAACTGGACAAATTGCTGGGGTCAGGGTGGCCACTTGTCCCATAGATCCCTGTCCATCCTGGCTGTTCAAATCAGGCGACAGGAGGATAGGAGGCCCTTTAAGGGAGATTGTGAACCTCTTCCTTACAACGGGGGACTTCCCGGAAGGGTTTAAGGAGGAAGTGGTTGGTCCTCTACTGAAAAAAAACATTGCTGAACACGCAGGACCCCGCCAACTACCGCCCGGTTTCACATCTTCAGTTCCTGGGAAAGATAGTGCAGTGGGCTGCGGCGGACCAGCTCCTGGCATTTTGGGAGGAAACTTCGATCCTAGATCCATACCACTCAGGCTTCTGTCCTGGCCACGGGGTGTAGACTGTGCTGGTCACTCGAACAGATTATATCCAGTGTCAGCTGGACTGGGTGGTTCAGCCTTCCTTGTTCTTTTAGATCTGTTGGCTGCACTTGATGTGGTCGACCATGAGTTGCTGGCCCACCACCAAGCCATGACTGGGGTGAGGGGGGACTGCACTGGAATATCTGATCTCCTTCCTCCCGAATTGGACACAGAGGGTTGCTGAGGGGATGAGGTCCTGTGGGAAGGGACAGGAACAGGTAGCGTGGTTCCCATGCCTGGACGGGGTGCAATTAACACCTGCAGCCGCAGCTAGGAATTTGGGAGTGGTCTTTGATGCCTTCCTTTCTATGGAGGTTCGGATCACTAATGTAGCTTGGACACTTGGCCTCAGTGATCCATATAATGGTCACTTCCAGGTTAGACTTCTGTAACTCGCTCTGCATGGGCCTACCCTTGTCCTTGACCTGGAACTGGTACAGAATGCAACTGTGAGGGTCCTTGCTAGGACACCCTGGAGGGCTGACGATGCTGAGACCACTGCACTGGTGCTTCCAGATCAAGTTCAAGGTTTTGGTTTTGACTAAGGCTATACACGGCTTGGGTCCTGCCTATTTGAGGGGACCACTTATCTTCTTATGCTCCCTGCAGGGCTCTTTGCTCTGTGGGTATGAATCTGCTGGTTGGCGTGCCCCCCAGGACACTCGCCTCGCCTTGACCAGGGCCAGAGCCTTTTTGACCCTGGTCCCAACCTGGTGGAATGAGCTCCCGGAAGGACTGAGGGCCCTGACAGAGCTGTTAAGTTTCCACAGGGCTTGCAAGACAGAGCTCTTCCAGCAGGCATTTGGTTGAGGCTAAGAGGGGGATTGCCCAGAGTTATGAACCGGGGGTACCGGCCAACGCTAAATGTTATCTGCTAGCGAGGAAGATCTGAGGCCTTGAGTGATATCAGCAGGTGGATGCAGCTGTAGGTTGTAATAACTGGCTGGAATAGTGAGAAGGGTTGTTTTATTCTGCCATCTGCTGTCGTTTTGTGAGTTGTTTGGAAGACTGGGTTTTAATTTTGTAGGGGTTTTTATGGGTGCATTGTTTTATATTTTTATTCTGTAAGCCGCCTCGAGACGACTGTTGAGAAAGGTGGGAAATAAATAAATAAATAAATAAATAAATAAATAAATAAACAAACAAACAAACAAACAAACAAACAAACAAACAAACAAACAAGAAAGAAAGAAAGAAAGAAAGAAAGAAAGAAAGAAAGAAAGAAAGAAAGAAAGAAAGAAAGAAAGAAAGAAAGAAAGAAAGAAAGCTCATAAGAGAATCCATGTTGGATCAGGGCAAAGGTCCATTCAGTCCAAAACGCTGTGTCACACGTTGACCAAAACCCAGCTACCATCAGGATGTCCACCAGCAAGGCCAGATCTTCAGAAGCCCTCCCACCCTTGCCCACTCCCCAAGCACCAAGAACACAGAATGTTACTGCCCCAGATAGTGTTCCTTCTATACCTTGTGGCTAATAGCCACTGATGGACCTCCAGTTGTGTACTCAGGGTATGGCCACCAGAGCGCATCCTCTAGGTGCATGTTGAGGGAGGCACAGGAGGACTCTGGCAAGTTGGCCGAGGGCTCTTCCTTGTGGAAAATGATATTAGCTAGATATCAGAGGGCAGAAATTCATAGTCAAAGTAGTTCAGCAGTGGAATGGGCTGCCTCAGAAGGTGGGGACCTCCCCCTCACTGGTGGTCTTTAAGCAGCGGCTAGACAAATACTTCTCATGGATGCTGATCCTGCCTTAAGCAGAGGGTGGGACTAGATGGCCTGTATGGCCCTTCCCACTCAAGGATTCTATGACTTTTACTCCTTTATCCTGTGCTTAATTTGTAAACCTCAATCCTTGTCCCTCTGACCTAAAAAGCCCTAACCTAACCTTTCCTCCTAGGGAAGGTGTTCCACTCCCTTAATAATTCAGTGACCCTTTTCTATATCATTTCTAATCTGTACACCGCCCGTGGCGCCGCGGGCGCCACGGACTAAATAAAACAGTAAGGGGTTCTGGGGCGGGATGTGTCCGGGATGAGGAAGGGTCCGGATTGGACCCTTCCTCATGACAGACAACCGGAGGGACCAAACGGCAGGCGCGAAGCGCCTGCCGATTGGTCCCTCCGATTCCCAGCCCCAGCAACTGCGAGCCGCGCTCAGCGCGGCTCGCAGTTGCTCCCGGCCTGACGTGGTGAGAGGCGCGAAGCGTCTCTCACCGCGTCAGGCCGGCCCCAAGGAAGCCCCCGCCGCAAACACAACACAAGACTCCAGCCGCCGAGAAGCTGCAGAAAAAAAAAAAACACCCCCGGAGGAGCCTTTCGCCGCTAGCGCGACGAGAGGCAGCAGAAAAAAAAACCCCTGTAGGAGCTCCAAGCCGCCGCGCCGACGAGAGCTAGCAGAAAAAAAAAACCCTGCAGGAGCCTTTCACAGCTCCAAGCAGCAGAAAAAAAACCCCGGAAGGAGCCTTTCACAGCTCCAAGCAGCAGAAAAAAAAACCCTGTAGGAGCCTTTCGCAGATCCAAGCAGCAGAAAACAAAACCCTGAAGGAGCCTTTCCCAGCTCCAAGCAGCAGGAAAAAAAACCCCTGAAGGAGCTCCAAGCCGGCACGCCCACGAGAGCTAGCAGAAAAAAAAAACCCTGCAGGAGCCTTTCACAGATCCAAGCAGCAGAACAAAAAACCCTGTAGGAGCCTTTCGCAGATCCAAGCAGCAGAAAACAAAACCCTGAAGGAGCCTTTCCCAGCTCCAAGCAGCAGCTCCCTGTAGGAGCTCCAAGCCGGCACGCCCACGAGAGCTAGCAGAAAAAAAAAACCCTGCAGGAGCCTTTCACAGATCCAAGCAGCAGAAAAAAAACCCCGGAAGGAGCCTTTCGCAGATCCAAGCAGCAGAAAACAAAACCCTGTAGGAGCCTTTCCCAGCTCCAAGCAGCAGAAAACAAAAAAACCCTGTCGGAGCCTTTCACAGCTCCACGCAGCAGAAAAAAAAACACCTCCTGGTGTCCCCTGGGTCCTAGCGCCCATTGCATTCCTGGTTGCAATGGGCTTTCTTGCTAGTGCTATAATATCGTCTTTGAGGAGCAGTGACCAGAAGGGCACACAGTATTCCAAATTAGGCTGCAGCATGGCCGTCCCCGATCTCTCTGGTTTGGGGGGCAGGCGGGGGACGTGAGCCCCAAGCACTGTCTCCGCCAGGTTTGGTACTGAAGCAAAACCCCGCCGTTTCTCCTGGCCCAGGATCTGCAGTCGTGCCGCCCGTCCTGGTTTGGTGGCGCCATGGAGGTTCTGAGGTCAGTTCTCCATCTGGCAGCCAGCAAAGGGAGGAGGCGGGGGAAGCTCCAATCTGTGGCAGCAGCTTTTTAATCACCACGCCGGCAGCCAAAGAGAGTGCTGTCAGGGGAGCACCGGGCGTGGGGGGGAGCGGCGGTTGTCCATTACTGCTAAAATGATATTACAAAGAACAGCCATTAGCATCCAGAGTGAACGCAGACGGCGATCTTGTGGTCAGCCACTGCTTGATTCCAAACTGTGTGAGGATGTAGCACTGGGGGTTGCCGGTTTCTGGGCCGTTGTTCCTTTATGACAGCCATATTTTGTTAAAATGTTCAAATATTCATGAAAGAAGCCTTCTTCTGACCCGAGGGGTGGCAGAAGTTTATTTTTTGTTTAAATTGCACGCTTCCTGTAAGGAAGCCATTCTCCTCTGGGACCTTACGGCCCCCTGGGGGGTCCACAGGGGGTCCACAGACTGAACAATGTGGAAAAGGGAGGCCAAAGGGCTTATGGGGGGCCTGGTAACTGTACGACTGAAATACCCTTTTGGTCACATATGTCATGAATTGCTTGGAAGTTTGACCTTCATCGGGGAGGGGGGATTTTTGTTTGTTTGTTTGTTTGTTTGTTTGTTTCATTCCCTTGTGTGAGGTTAAATTTATGTATTCAAGAAAAAAAAATGAATGCACGTACTTCTCTTAGTTGAACGCTCTAGAAATCTGATTCACTTATATCTAAGACGGATATGTCGAGTCTAGTTAGTTCACTCTTAATTTAGGCCTTTCGTAGCCCAGTTCATTGCACAAGCGGGTAGCCTTCTGCAGGAGACCCTGTGACCTGAGAAGAGCTCCTAAAAGGGCCGTGGCCCCCAAAAAGATTGAGAATGGCTGCTCTAAGGAGCCCAGGAGAGCATACACGGACCACCCTCCCAGTTTATCCCTACCACAAAGCTGCAAAGGTTGAGAGAACACCTGGGCCAAAGTCATCCAATATGTTTTTTGGTTGAATTATTCCCAGTTCTCCCCAGTTTTAGTTTAGGACCACACAATGCAGACTTGATTTCCTGTAACTCGCAGTTGCACGCGTGAATACTCACACACATTGGAAAGTGTAATGTTTTTTTAATCCGTCTTCCCTCCAGGAAGATCAAGGCAGCATTAATCGACCCCCAACCCCAATTGGATCCTCACAACATTCCTGCAAGGTTGGCTAAGCTGCAAATGCAGGATACACAGAATGGGCCCAGTGTCCCTGAGGGACCACCGTTCTGTCTACGGCCCTCAAAAAGTGTTGTGCTCAGTTAATTCCAACGGGCTGGTGATCCCAGGCCCCAAGGAAGCCCATTAGGCCTCAACCAGGGCAAGGTTGTTCTCTGCCCTGGACCCCACTTGGTGGAATGAGATCCCAGAGGAGATTTGGGCCCTGACGGAGGTGGCACAGTTCCGCAGGGCCTGCAAAACAGAGATCTTCCGCCAAGCATTTGGTTAAAGCCGGTGAAACTGTCAACATTTACCGGGCCCTCCAGAACCCCCTTCCCGATCTGACTAAATCTAGCCCTAAACTGCAGAGTTATGGTCGGAAGGTTTGTAGTTAAACAGCGAAAAATTAAATATTCGAGTTATTGATGTTACTAGGTGCAAAGCCCGTTCCTAAGAACGGGCCGTGAAAGGGCCCCATCCCCTAGCCCCTGGCCAGGCAGCTTAAGGTGGCTTTGGGCTGCATCTCGCAGCCATATCAAGTGGGGGGCGGCGGGGGCTGGGCACCTCGTTAGCAGGCCAGGGACACAGCTCCTTAGCAGGCAGTCAGCAGGCTGGGAGGCCCTTGTCAGCAGGCCCAGCCTAGCAGGCCGGGAGGCACTCATTAGTGGGCCCTCCACCAGGACCCTTTGCCCAGGGCCTCTCCCCTTGCCTGCTGCTGGCTCCAGGCACTGAGGCGCATCTGAAGGCAAAGAGGCTACCGTCCAGGGACAGAAGGCGGGAGCTGCAGGGGCAGGGCCAATCAGGGCAAAGCTGGCTGCACCCTGATTGGCCCTATTCTAACTTGGACAGCTGGACATGTCCCACCCCTAGGCTGTTTCATAAATGTATAGAGGAACAATAATGGATAAGGATTGTAGTTGTTGATTGATGCAGTTATTAAATTAATGAATTAATTAATGACCGGTCTGAGGTCATCCAGTAGGCTTAGTGGCTGAGCAGAGATTTGATTCCCTGCAATTTTGAGCAGAATGATACGCTTCTAAATCCATTGAAGTCCATTCTGTTTGGGGTTTTGCTGTACAATCACTAAAGAATTCCAACAACTCTCCCCCCCCCCCCCCCCCGGTCTTCACACCATACAGGTTTTAAATTGAATGGCCGTCAAGTCAGGTTCTTAAATCCTGGCATAGGTAGGCAGAAAGAGTGATATTTCCATGGCATTCCTGGAATTCCACTGTTTTAGGAATGATTGGGCTGCCTCCTGGTCTTAGCCTGGCTCTAAATCTAGCCCTAAATCTCTCCATTTTGGATTGTCGAAAGGTGGCAAATAAGACTGCTAGAGGCACCGGACTCAAGCACAACTTGTGTTTTTTTAATTTTCAGATTCAGATCAAAGCAGCAGCCCGAGGACAGGAATCGGTTCAGACCAAGAGGACAGCAAGCCGATCATCACGTTGGGTGAGCGAGAATGGAAAGGGGGATGTGTACAGGAATCTGTTTCTATCAATCTCTTCTCAAAGTATTAAATGAAGGAAGTCTGCATTAGGGAGAACAGAGTACATGAAGCCCTGGATCAGCCCCGCAGCCAGAATTTATTTGCTGGGGGGGGGGGGGGATATTTTTTTTTAAAGGGCAGTCACCTGAGGCCGCAGACTTGGCTGCTGGCTTCCTACCCTGCCTCACCCAAAACCCTCCTCCTCTTCTGCACCCTCCTCCTCCAGGGTACAAGCCCCCCCCCCTCCGGTCACGTGAGCCTTCTGGCTGGTTCCTGATGGGAGCTGGCAAAGCAGCTCCCTCAAAAGCGGCAGGTGTGTGAGATGCAAGCCAGTCCAGGGTGCAGGGACTGGGATGATGAACATGGAGTTCAGGTAGCTCCAGCAGCCGCTGCCACGCCAGCTACCGTCCCAGCTGCCATCGCTTCCTTTTCCCACGAAACGGGTGGCAGTGGCAGCAGAGCCCTGCAGCAGCGACATGGCAGGGGCACACCACTGCACTCTCTGCACTCATACCTGTATGTGCACCAGCACTATCACCGCACCATACCTTACCTGCCCGGGCTCACCAGCTCCACCACTAAGCCCTACAACCACTGCTCATTCACTGTTATCACTGTTAATAGGCGGACACTGAGTGGACAGGGCAAATTTTAGAAGGGGCACACCCCTGCCAGACCCCGCCCCCACGCCGGGGATGGATCTGCTCTTGATTTTTCTGGTTGTTTCTTTTTGGCACTTTTCTCAGCCCTCTGATCATTTGCAAGCACCCTTGGGTCAAAACTGAACAAGTGGTCAGCTTGAGGGCATTGTGGGTGGGCAAGGCTGTTTCCAGAATCCTGGGAGGATCGGAACTAGAGCTGTAAGACAAGTACAAGAGAACCAACCCAGAGGGAAAACCTGTGTGCAGGATTAGATCTGGGTTGAAGGACCAGGATGTAGTCTGCACAGGGCTTTTTACCCAAGTCCCTGTTCGAAAAAATCCCTGCCGTCTGTCTACACTGAAGTCGATTTACACTTTGTTTTGGGGCGCTTTAAATTTCCCCTCTGCAACATGCATGGTTGATCTGGAGTGACCCTACCTTTCCCCCGTGATATCCAGAAGTGGATATAACCCTTGATATTTCAAAAATCGGCATCCGTGTAAGGGTGCAGATCGCTGCTTTTTGCGAATTAAATTCCTTCCTCATGCCTCCAACGCTGTAGCAAAGCAGTCTTCCCTGAATGGCCAGGGCGTCAGTTCAAAGACTTCCTGGTTCCTGGTTGCAAGTCTTGTCTTAAAGTGACTGTGCTTCAGAAGCCCTAACTTCTCTCAGCAGACATTTGCCTCTTGGATTTTTTCCCCCTCTTCTGCTGTCTCCAATCCTCCCCCCCCCCCTTCAAGAATAGAAAGAACCTGCCCGGATCAGGTTTAAGGTTCTGGTTTTGACCTTTAAGGCTATACGCGGGTTGGGACCCACATACCTGAGGGACCGCCTACTGCCCTATATCCCCCGCAGGGCTTTTCGCTCAGCGGGGGAGAATCTCCTGATAATTCCTGGCCCTAGAGAATCACGCCTGGCGTTGACCAGGGCCAGGGCCTTTTCGGTCCTGGCCCCTACCTGGTGGAATGAGCTCCCGGGTGAGCTGCGGGCCCTGCAGGACTTACCAGCTTTCCGCAGGGCCAGCAAGATGGAGCTCTTCCGCCAGGTTTTTGGTTGAGGCCGGGGTCAGCGAATGAGTGCCAGCATTCCCCCCCCCCTGGACCTAGTAAGTTAGATCTCCTTCCCACCCGCCCTGCCGCTCTGATAGCAGGAGATAGGAATAATGAGAGCTTCCGCCATGTTGGGATTGTTTTTAAAGTCTTTTAATGGGTATTTTAATGGGGAATAAAACTATTGTGACCCGCTACGAGCCTACAGGGAGTGGCGGGGGGGGGGGGATAGAAGAAGACCCGAGTTCAAATCAATCTGAATTCAGCAGGATCCACAATGGAAAAAAACAAAGTAAGTGCAGAATCAGCCCAGATCACCCGTCCAAGCTGGACCACGGTGATGAAATTTCATTCTTGGTGAAACGCTACTTGTTGAATGGAGCAGGCAGAAGAAAGCTCATTACATCTGAGGTGGAATTGGCTTCGGATCAGTTCAAAGTCCTAGACTCTGCATCCTCCCACACAGACCTCCCAGGGCAATTTGCTCACTGGGTGGGGCTTCACTGTTGTTCAGGATCCTTCCAAAATCCTACTTGTTAGGATTTCTTCCTGGGTTTTGAAGTTCCCAGTTACCTGGTCTTGTTTCCAGACTGAAACATTAGGAAATCCTTCTTTGTTCCGTATTGTATTTCTGATTTTTTGTACAAGTCGTGCATGCGTTCTTTTGCCCTAGTGCTCAGTGATTTCCTTTCATGTGCCTGTTCTTCCCCCCATCTATGCTACCAACATGTGCATAGAAAACAGGAATAATGGGATATTGATATGACTTTATGTACAGTTTTATCTGGATTATTTTTGGGGAGGGTGGTTTTGTGAGCACCTAGGACAGGGAGTCCCAACTATGACTCCTTTCCTACACTTCCCTGGAGCCCCCTTCCCCTGTTGCTCTAGTCTCTGTCTAGGTCTTCCTTCCGTGCCCACTTCTCTGAAGGGCCATATCCCCACTTCTAGGGTTCCCCAAAGCCTGAAAAATATTTCAGGGGTTCCTTCATGGTCAAAAGATGGGAAAAGGCTGACCTAGGACCACTTGTGCACATCACGTAACAATACAGCTCCTACTTCTGTGTGCATCTAGGATCTTTTCTTTCCCCCCACAGAGTTTAATCAATGCAGAGAAGGGTCGGAAAAGCCAATTACAATGCAGCTTTCAGGACGCACGTACAATGTCTCATGACTTCTTCAAAAACTTAATAGAGCCGTGTGGGGCGCACACCCAAACCCGTATCTTCCAAATATGCCGTATCCAGATTTCCCTCTCAAGCGGCTTTGAAGCTCTGAACCCAGATTTCTTTTCCCCTAAGAAGAGAAAGGAAGGCTGCAAGAGGAAGACTTGGGACGGAGAAATGGCTCACGGGAAAAGGAATTAGTCCTGCTCCTGTTTCTCCGTCTTGATCACATTCGGAGCCTCTTGTGGTGGTATTCAGGGCCAGTGTCAGCATACCCTGAGTTGGGGCGGCTGCTGGGGCCCGGGACAGCTGGTGAGACCCACTGTTGGTGACCCACAAGCCCACCTGCCCGTTCTACCCCCACCCAACTGTTTAAAAGTGCTCTACCATCCATGCCCCCAGCTGCATGCACTGCCCAGCATGGTCAGGGAGAGGGGAGGCTGGTGGACTAGGCAGCTGTGCGGATGGGAAGTAAGAGGAAGAAGGAAAAGGAGGCACAAGCAATAAGGGAGGGGGGGTGTCTGGAGAGAGGCAGGGGTGGGAGACAAATGGGTACTCTCTGCCCAGGGCCCCCACAGCCCTGGCTGTGATAAGAGTCAGGTGCCTCCATGT
Organism: Paroedura picta; assembly: GCF_049243985.1. Lineage (NCBI taxonomy): Eukaryota > Metazoa > Chordata > Lepidosauria > Squamata > Gekkonidae > Paroedura > Paroedura picta. The sequence goes on from NC_135372.1 coordinate 26,632,709, forward strand.
CTAGAGAGCCAGCTTGGTGTAGTGGTTAAGAACAGCAGCTTCCCCTCCTCCATGCAGGCAGCTAGGTGACCTTGAGCTAGTCACAGTCCTGCTAGAGCTGTTATCACAGAACAATTCTGTCAGAGCTCACTCAGTCCCACCTACCTCACAGGGTGCCTGTTGTAGGGAGAGGAAGGGAAGGCAATAGTAACCTGCTTTGGGGCTCCTTCAGGTAGCCAAAAGCGGGATATAGAAGCCAACTCCTCTTCCTCCTCCTCCTCCTCTTTTTCTTCTTCTATTGCTATAAGATCTCGCTTAGGATCAGACTAGATGTGACATCAGCCACAAATTGGGCCAGGATTCTCCGATTTACAAACAGATGGGACATCAGGGAACTGACATTCCCAAGTGTACTGGGGCCCGATTCTGCTAAGGAAAATAGCACGGGGGGGGGGGGGGGAGACTGAAGCCCCTTCTTTCACAAAGTCATGCTCTTGAGCTGAATCAGGCCTCAACATGCTTGGGAACCTTCATCCCCTGAGCTCACACATGCCAGTAATTTGGGGAACCCCCACCCAATTTGCAGCAGGCACATAATCCGCAACTCCATTTGCAGCAAATTTGGCCCCATGTGTTGGAGGTCTCATTTGGCTCCAGAATCGATGCCCGTGTGTTTGCTTAGCACCCGCTCCTGTTCCAGTTCATTGATGTGTTTCTGATTCCTAACTGAACGCATTGTATTGATTTCTTTCTTTTTTTTTTTGCGAACTGCACTTCAAAACATATGGCAGACCAGCCAAGAAAGTGAAAAACTTGGAGGCAGGTCAGAAGGCAGGGAAGTGGGCAAGGGAAACTGGGAAGGTGTGCAGCCAAGCAGGGAATTAAGGCAGGGAAATGCTTCTTTGGGGAGAGAAGGCTGAAACCTGCCAGAAGATTTGCAGCAGCAAGGCTAGAATCTTGTTGTGCCCTGGGCTGAAAAGCTCATTTCATCTCAAAATGAACTTTTATGAATTACAAGGTTATTAGTTAATTAATCGACTCAAAGGAAGTTTGAGTCCGGTGGCACCTTTAAGACATCCAGAATTTTATTCAAGGTGTGAGATTTCATGTGCAAACGCATTCTTTCATATGGCTGAGGATTTGCTGCATGCCCTGAAGAGATCTGAGGAAGCGTGCTTGCACATGATAGCTTACGCCTTGAATGAAGATTCGTTAATTGTAAAGGTGCCGCCGGACTCAGATTTTGTGCTGCTGCTTCTGACCCACCTGAATCATTCTGGTGTAGAGATTCCTCATGACTAACATCTTAAATGGGTCTAGAGCAGTGGTCCCCAACCTTTTTATCACTGGGGACCGCTCAACGCTTGACAATTTTACCGAGGCCCGGTGGGGGGGGGGGGTTAGTTTACTCCTCTACTCTCAACCACTGCCCTAACGCTCTCTGATCGCTATGGTAATGTTTAAACATCCCTTCAAAATAAGATACAGACACGCCACAACAATGAACATAAGGAACATTTTATTTTCATGGAACTTTTACCTCATGACAATGACAAATCAATGGGAACCCTGAGCTTGTTTCTCTGCAACGAGATAGTCCCATCTGGGAGTGATGGGAGACAATGACACCCAAAGTGTGTTGTAAAGGGCCGGGGGGGATGAAGTAAAGGGCCAGGGGGGGGGGGAAGAAGGCGTCCTTCGCAGCCTACCTCCCATTAGTCGAAGGACCACAGGTGGTCCGTGGCCCACAGGTTGGGGATCGCTAGTCTAGAGGACCTACAAAACACAGATATTCCGCCTGGCCTATGGTTGAGGCCAGGTATAAACCAAGGTACTGGCTTCCCTGCATCAGAACCCATCCACCCGCAGAAGCCCCTCCAAGCCCTGACCAACCTCAGAAAGGGCAGTTTAATTGTTGTAATGTTTTTATTAAATTTCTATGACTGTTTTTAAAGCCGGTTGTTACCCCGTGCTAAGCTGACCAGAGGAGGGCAGGATAACATTTTAAAAATATTTTATTTTATTCTACTCTTTCCTGGTCGGCTTATTTAATTTATTAAAAATTTTTAAAATGTCATTTGTTGGGTTCTGGCGTGTGTGGAAGGGAAGGGAGGCCTAAGGTATGCAAATATTTTAGTTATCTGAAGATTTTCCATTTGCTTTTCATCTCAAAAAGAGTTCTCCAAGGAGAGAACGTTACCCCCCCTCCACACACACACACACACACACACGTTAAACCTGATAAGGAAAAATAACAAACTAAAACTAAATCAAACTAAAATCAATCACACACGAAAGCTTTCTTCAGAATAAAAGTTTGACTCAATCTCCCTAGATGGGCCTGTATTGTATTTTATAATCCTGAAATTTTGGCTGAAATTTTTAATTTTAATTTTACTGCTCTCTTGTATTAATCAAATCCAGGAGTTTTTCGATTTGCTCTGTTTTGTGTTTATTTAGGGGAGGTTCCCTCCCCAGTTAATTTTATGCAACTTGGGAAAACATGGCATTATAGTGAGCAACAAATCGGCAATGCCCTCTGTGACAATTTACAGAAAGAAAAAAAGGTCATGTGTATACATCTCAGCATCATGATACCACAGAGGCTGTGATGGGCAGCTTGCTAAACGGACATGCCAGCCCATTTTCTGTGTCTCTCCAAGTGTAAAAACTCAACATTTTAACAACTCAGGCTGAAAAAAAGAAAGAATGAAAACGAATTTGGGGGGAATTTTCGTTGATGAGTGAAAATGATCTCTTTTGTGTAGATGCGACAGATTTCCAAGAAAATTTTGTCACGTCAGGCGTCTTCAGTGTCACGGAGCTTATCCAAGTCTCCCGAAGTGAGTAGATCACAGCTGCTTCTTTGGGGAGGGGGGGAGGTGGTGGGATTGTGTGCAGGATGGGATAGAGGGCTGGGATATCTGAGCAGCTGCCCCCAAATGAGCCCACAGCTGTCCCCTGATTGCTGATGGCCATGGAGGAGAACCCTGAAGAAGCCCTGGCTCCACTGATCCTCTCTGAGCATCTCTTCCAGCTGGAAACATAAGGCCACTGTTCTGTCACAGAGGGCTTTTGGGGTGCTTCAATGTCCAGGTGCAAAGCAGGCCCACGCATCATATAGAGATCCATGTGAACCAAACAGGCATTCCCAAAGGCTCCATTGAACAGTGGGAAAGCTCTCTCCGGATCCTCAGAACGAAAAGGCTTTGTAATCCAGGAGCTTGTCTTCCCAAACGCTGGGAACCTTCAAACCAAAACCAATCCCCAAACCATTTCTTTTTCCTTCCCTTTACAGCTCTTTTGCTTATTGAGGCAAAAGGCCTTCCTCCCAGAAGCCAGCTTTGGAGGTATTTACAAGTATTCTTCTCCGCCTAAGTAAATACGTTAAAACACCGAGGCTCGTGGGAGGAATGCCTTTTTGGCACAATAATACACACAGGAGGGAAGAGAACCTAGGGGGAAATGCAGAATCCAAATATTTAAAATAGCTGGAAATGTAATTAAATAATCTGATGAAAAGAATAGTAAGGAGAAATTAGAAATAAAGATGTATAGGTAGGATATTGATTGCAGCCATCTCAGTGCTGAAAACAGAGTACAGTTGAAAGATGCCAGGATTGTACTGTCATTGGCCCCATCAATGGGGGGGGGGGGGTTGACACACAATCACTCTGCCTCCATGATACGTATTATGCACCAAGCAAAGCTACATTTTGTAGTGATTTATTCAAACCTGTACCTTTTCTGTTTTCCATATAGGATTACCATCTGCTCTTCCCCGGCTGGTGATTACGGTGGTGGGAGCAAGTGGGGGAGGGCATTGCATCCGAACCCAGAAGTGATGGGTTCCCTCCCCAAATCTCTGTGGGCTTTACTATAGAGATTTGGGGGGGGGGGGTTCCCAAAGCATTGCCCAGAAGTGACGTCACTTCCGGGTTCAGACACAATCCTGCCGATTTCCCTCACTGCACTGACCAGCAGGCCTTGACAGAATATATTCTGCAACATTTCCCTTTTTGTGTGTGCATAAATTCATTTTAATTTATTTGTTCTTTTTTTGTTTGTTTATTAGACTTTTATACTGCCAACCCTAGTAAACTCTGGGTGGTACTAGTGAAGAGCAGGGATTTCTGACAGGAGCTTGGGAACACGTTTCCTTTCAGACCACTGGAAATCCTGTTCAGCCACCAATTTCTGCATGATTTCTTGCCACAGGGCCTGATGATTTAACTTTTTGCTTTTTAAATAAAAATTGAAATCCTCAGTCCAGTCTTTCTTTGCCTGAAACAGACATCTCATGTGCTAACCCAACAAGCCCAGTGGGAACAAGGAGTCCTAGAAAAAAAATAAAAATAAAAAATATAATAATGATAATGAAAATGAAAATGGAATGATGATGATGATGATGATGATGATGATGATGATGATGATGATAATAATAATAATAATAATAATAATAATAATAATAATAATAATAATAATAATAATAATAATTTGGGACAGTCTTGTTAAGAAAGGGTTGCCTTTAAAAAGTATGATTCTAACTCTTGAGGCTACTCAACACAAAATTCTGATTTCCCCACTCCTCCCTGCCCCTTCTTCCCTTTTTAAAAGTTCAAGTGGTTCAGCCTGAAACCTGACTAGTTGTTCAGATACTAAATTTAGGTTTAAGTAAAAATGGCTTCCTGGCTTGACTTTGGGCCAAACTTCACCCAGAGCTGGAGTTCCATGATAGGGATTCCAGATGTGCAATTTGGCTCTAAAAAGGATTTGCGGGAGGCGATGTGAATTAAGGGGAAGGTTAACTGTTCTTCTCCATGTAAGTTCCTTACTCAAATGTCCCCTCTTCCCAAGGCCTTAAGACGTGGTAGGAAAGTGAGGAAACACTATGCAGGGGTCTGTGCTGCTTAAAGCATTTTGGGAGGGACATATTTTCAATCAGGGTCGCGGCATTCATCCATTCAGATTTGCCCTCCTCCCCTCCTCCTCTGAAGAAGTGAGCAGTGACTTATGAAAGACCCTCCCCTGCTTCAAATTCTGTTAGTCTTCAAGTGCCACTGTTGTTCTATCTAATTTCTGGATGGCACTAGGTTGTTTGAAGCTTCCATTGACCAACTCCTAAACGCTGGTACTGGATAGAGTTGGAAGGGGCCATGCAGGCCATGTAGTCCCACCCCCTGCTCAGTGCAGGATCAGCCTCAAGCATCCAGGTTAAGGACCTGTCCAACTGCTGCATAAAGACTGCCAGTGAGGGGGAGCTCCCCACCTCCTTAGGCAGCCCATTCCACTGCTGAATTTGACTCCTAGAATCCTAGAGTGGGAAGGGGCCATGCAGGCCATCTAGTCCCACCCTCTGCTCTATGCAGGATCAGCCTCAAGCATCCAGGATAAGTCTCTGTCCAACCGCTGCTTGAAGACCGCCAGTGAGGGGGAGCTCCCCACCTCCTGAGGCAGCCCATTCCTCTGCTGAACTAGACTCACAGAATCCTAGACTTGGAAGGGGCCATGCAGGCCATCTAGTCCCACTCCCTGCTCAATGCAGGATTAGCCTCAAGCTTCCAGGATAAGTCTCTGTCCATCCCCAACTTAAAGATGCCAGTGAAAGGGAGCTCAACACCACCTTAGGCAGCCTCATACACTGCTGAACTATTGTGAATGTGACATTCCTCCCCCTCCCCCGATATCTAGCTGGTACTTTTCTACCAGTTTAAAGCCATTATTGCGGGTTCTGTCGTCTGCTGTCAACAGAAACTGTTTGCTGCCCTCTTTCCAAGAGACCACAGATGATGGAGTTATGACTGTGTGTTATAGTCAAATGTCCATCATGAATGGAAGGAGGGCAGGTAGGATGGGCAGGAAGGGAAAGGGAGTGTTTCTGCGTATCTACAGAAAACCACAGAATCTTTCATGAGATCCCCATTAAAGAGGATCGGGCTGTTCAATATCACAGGTGGAAAACAGGCGAGTTTTGCCGTCCTGCTTTCTGAACTGGGCACCTGGCTGTGTGTTGATGGGACTTCATCTCTGTCCTCTGCAGCGCCAGTGGTGACGGGCACGGGGCCAAATTTCTCCCTGGGGGAGTTACAAGGACACCTGGCTTATGACCTCAACCCCTCCAGCACAGGGATGAGACGGACTCTTCCGAGCACCTCCTCCAGCGGGTAAGTCTCAAGCGGGGTTGGGTGGGGAATGATCCAAAGGCCCTTCTTCATGACTGTGAAGGATTTGGCTCTGCATGTCCGGAGACCACAGCACTTCTGAGCATATCCGGAGTGCGCCTTCCATTCTAGTCCCTGGGGCGGTGAGATCTTTTGAACCGCCTCCAAGCACTAACTGGAAGAAGCTGAAGAGAGATTTTTACCTACGGTTCAGACGCAGAGGCGAATGACTCAGAATTCTGATAATATGGGCCACGGTTTTAAATATTATGGGCCTTGTTTAAATAAGTAAATAAATAATTTTTTTAAAAAGAGAGAGAGAATAAAGTGGGGTGAAATAGCCCCAAATGGAAAGCTGAGTCCTTCACCTCTGTTCGGACAGAAGATAATGCCTTAGCCTTGCTGCCAAACCACCCCAGAAATCGAGGGGAAGAAGAGCAGTTTGTCTGGAACAGGGGTAGTCAAACTGCGGCCCTCCAGATGTCCATGGACTACAATTCCCAGGAGCCCAGGAGGGCTCCTGGGAATTGTAGTCCATGGACATCTGGAGGGCCGCAGTTTGACTACCCCTGGTCTGGATGTCTCTGGGAAACGGCCTCAGCGTCTCAGTCCTGCGAGGAGAGAGAGCCCCAGCATCTGATTTATGGCCAGCAGCCACCTCAGGTGCGATCAGTATGGGGAGCAGCTCTTCTAGCATTGCACGGAGTGAATGATGCCGACGGTGGCTTTTGTTCCCCCTCCAGGAGTAAACGGCACAAGTCGGGTTCCATGGAGGATGACCTGGATACGAGTCCAGGTGGTGAATATTACACTTCTCCCAGCTCACCCACAAGTAGCAGCCGCAACTGGACAGAAGACATGGAAGGGGGTAAGTGGGTCAGGATTATTATTATTTTTTTAAGGGTTGGGGGTATCTGCCTTCCACTCTCTTCGTGGGAGGGGTCAAGTCTGTTCTTACTGGGGAGAAGGGTGGGCTTCAAGTTTTAAATAGCTTTAAAGGGGGATTAGATCAATTCATGGAGGTTAAGTCTGTCAATGGCTCCTAGCCATGCTGCCTGAGGGGAACCTCCACATTTAGAGGCACTAATCCTCTGAATCCCAGAGCTGGGAGGCAACATTGGGGGAAGGCCTCGACCTCTGTGCCCTGTTGTTGGCCCTCCAGAGGAACTGGCTGGCTACTGTGTGCGGCAGGAAGTAGGACTACATGGACCACTAGGCTCTTCTGATGTTCTTATCAGCGAAATCCTCAGCCTCTCTGCCCTGTCGCTGGCCCTCCAGAGGAACTGATTGACCCCTGTGTGAGACAGGATGCTAGACTAGAGGGACCCTCACTGGTCTGATCCAGCAGGGCTCTTCTGATGTTCCTATCAGGGAAGGCCTCAAACTCTGTGCCCTCCAGAAGCAGACTCCCTCTCAATGTAGATCTCTGCCTTAGACTGCCAAAGTTCCACAGGGCCTGTGAAGCAGCTCTAACCCACTAGGCATACAGGTGAGGCCAGGGCAAACAAACGAAGCCATTGGGCTTCCACCCTCTAGCGTATAACAACACTGATGACCTAAAGAGATCGGGATAAGAACAAGGCCTGAGAGGTGAGGCAACTTGGGCACTCAGGTTGACGGTTATGCTGTTTACTGTTTTAATCTTTCAATCAGAGTTTATATTTATGGGGAGATTTATCAATCTGATAAATAATAGTCATAAGGGTGTTGGGGATGAATATCAGGGCTTCAGTGATTCATGGAAGGAGAAACTGTTTGGGGATGATGCTTGGTGGTAGAACACCTGCTGGGTTCATTCCCTGGTATCTCCAGTTAAAAGGGTTGGGTAGATAGTGGGAGATTCTTGCTTGAAATCCTGGAGAGCCAGTGTGATTCTGAGTCGACTGTACTGACTTGGACGAATCAGTGTAAGGCAGCTTCCTGTGTCCTGTGAGTCGTGCACCAGCCTCTGATGATTTGGTGTAGCAAAGCAATATTCCTGTGGAGGATAAAGCCTACTGCTGCCTGTTAGCCAAGGCAACTAAGTGGAGCCTCCACATTCAGGAGCAGTCTTCCTCTGATTATCACATGCCAGTGGTTGGCAATGGGGTGTAAAGGAGCATCTGCCAAGCCAGTCTGAGAAAGAAAATAATAGAATTGGGTAGATCTTTGTTCTGACTCTGCCTTTGGCCTTTCTTGTGTATGATGGAATAACCTGCTGCCGTTTGACCAGGGAAATCAAATTGGTCAGCTGATCCTAGGCTCTTTTATCTGGAAGTAAGCCCTGTTGAATTCGAATGGGTCTTATTCTCACGTAGGCTTGCAAAGGGTTGCAGTCTGTATTTATTAGAAGACTTCGATAATTTCCCCAGCTGAAGATTAAATAGAAATGTTTGGGGAATCGTTCATGAAATGATTATTAAGTGAATACTACCCCTAATTGGCTTAGCCGGCTGCATTTCCCCCTTGCTGTCCCCCCCCCCTTTTCTCTTCCTCAAATCTGGCTTCAGCCATGAATTAGTGAATCTTGCTTCACTAAGTGGCTGTCAGGAAGCTGCCCTCATCTGCAGCGTCATTAATTATCATCATAGCTAATAGTCCAGCGGCTAGCCCCCTGTGCTAGTCACAGAAACAGTGTAAGCCAGCTATCTGTAGATGAGATGGGAGTTTTTACACACGCAAGGGTTCTCCCCAGTAAAGGTTGCTTTACTGGCGGCTGGCACTCAGTGGGAGGTGTGTGGACAACAGGATGTCATTTCCGGGATGACCCCGGAAGTGATGACCCCGGAAGTGATGACCCATCACCCCAGAAGTGATGACTGAATCTTATTCTGGGATTCAGAATAAGAAGAGTCGGCTTTTATATCCTGCTTTTCACTACCCAAAGGAGTCTCAAAGCGGCTGTCCCTTCCTTTCCCCACAACAGACACCCTCTGAGGTTGATGAGGCTGGGAGAGCTCTGAGAGAACTGTGACTAGCCCAAGGACACCTGGCTGGTTGCATGTGGAGGAGGAGTGGGGAATTAAACCTGGGTCTCCAGATTAGAGGCCTCCACTCTTAACCACTCCACCAAGCCAGCGGAAACTCTAACCAGAGAGAGAGAGTTTCAGTGAGTAGCCGTGTCGGTTTCCAGCGGAATAGTCAAATTTGAGTCCACTTTAGATTCCAGCAAGGTTATAAGTTTTTGAGAGTCTGACTTTTGAGAGCTCACACTCTGAAAATCAGGGATTTTTTTTTATATGGCTCTCTTGACTCTTCTGTTCTAAGGCCGATTTGGCTGGCCTGGCTTCCCTCTTTTCTTTCTGCCCGTAATCACTCCCTGACTTTGGGTAGGTTTCCCCTGGTTGGGAATCCCTGGCCTGTGCAGTCACAGTAGTCAGAATAGTCCTGGGGCAGGTTTAAAAGAACCTCGTGCCGGTGAATCCATTCCATTCTTTCTCCCTATGACCTTCCTTGGAAGCTCAAAATGCATCCTGGAGAACGGTGGAAAGCTGGCAAGGGCCAATTCTTGTATGTTCTTGTGAAGTATCCCAAGGCAAGGCAGAGAGGGCTACAGTCAATTCCTGTTTTGCCTGACTCTTTGCTTTTTTTCTCCAAGCCAACATGTACCAGTTGGTACAATCAAACTCCCAGGACCTCAGGTTGCGCACTAAGCGCTTCAAACTACGTAGTGGGAGACCTGGCATCCCTAATCTCCAGGTATCTGAATGATGCTCCAACCTGGGGAGGCTTGAGCAGGCTCCAGGAAGAGTCAGTGAAAGCAGGAGGAAGCTCCCACCCATTCGGGAAACCATTCCAGGACCATCAAGAAAACCTGGGTTAGCCCAAAAACAGCAAAATGAAGCCACCCGCAGATAAAGCCAGGGTTACTGCTCTCTCAGGCATGTTGGTGCAGAAAAATCTGAAGTTAAATTTTAAAAAGAGTAGAAAATGTCCAGCTCCTCTGGTGTCTTGAGTTGTCCTGAATCAGCTAAGAGGCAGGGGGAGGCAGAAGGCGAACCGGATGTCTGTCCATGAGGCCTGAGGACCCGAGAGGAGTGGGGGGGGGGCAGTATCCCCATCATTTAATTCCTGTTCCCCTTTGTGCTTGCCACAGACATCTTATCTTGTGGCGATCATCCCATGGGCTTCCTTTCTAGGACAATGGGAAGTATCTTTAGGATAACAAAGCTGCATCACACTGAGTAGTCTAAAAGCGCTTTACAAATGAATGGGGTTTTTTTTTTTTTGCCTTGTTACTGTTATTAATACCACTTTTGGGCTAAGAACAGTTATGACTGCAACTACTCTCTTGCCCCGGAGGGATGGACCAGATGAAATTCATGGGATGAAATTAATTCAAAAGAAATTCCGTCTAGATATCCGGAAGAAGTTCCTGACAGTTAGAGTGGTTCCTCAGTGGAACAGGCTTCCTCGGGAGGTGGTGGGTTCTCCATCTTTTTTAAACAGAGGCTGGAGAGCCATCTGATAGAGAGGCTGATTCTGTGGAGGCTCAAGGGGGTGGCAGGTGACAGTAGATGAGCGATTGGGATGTGAGTGTCCTGCATAGTGCAGGGGGTTGGACTAGATGACCCATGATGTCCCTTGCAACTTCATTATTCCATGATTCTATGATTCTACTCTTAATAATAATAAGAATTATAATATTAAGAATAATGATGATGGTAATTATCATAATTACAGTCATAGAAGAGATGAGCTGGCTTTTTAGACCCCCACCATTCACCATCCGAAGGCACCCCAAAGCTGCTTACAAACCCTTTCTGTCCCCACCACAGGCACCCTGCGAGGTAGGTTGGGCTGAGAGAGCTCTAGGAGAACTGCTCTGTAAGAACAGCCCTAAGGGAGCTGTGACTAGCCCAGGGTGGCTGCATGTGGACCAGTGGGAAATCAAACCCGGTTCCTGAGATTAGAGGCCACTTCTCTTAACCGCTACACCATGCTGGCTTTACATTTCTACCTAGAAATCTCTCACTAGCACTCTCTGTTTGTGTTTGGGGCTCCTCTTCCTCTTCCCCTTCCCCTTCCCCTTCCCCTTCCACTTCCCTTCCCTTCCCTTTCCTTCCCACAGATGCACTCAGATGCCGTGCAGGAAAGGGTTAGCCTCAATCCTGTACTGGATGTTCTATAAAATCCTCCTAAATGAGCCTCTGAGAAGGGACTAAACCCTTTAGTGGCATTGCTTCAACCGACTGTCCCAGATATACTGAGGATGGGAGGGAGAGCAGTGGAGAGGAGGGAGATTAACCCCTTCTGCACTGGACGCCACCTCCGCGTCCAAATAACCTCCCTAGCAGAAATATTGTCCTTTTTCACCCCCAACATTCACCTCTTCATAATCCCAACTTGGGGAACATCCAACTTCTAAATCGTCCAGGGCAGTGCGTTGACCAACTTGCGGAACTCACTGCCACAGGGTGTTGCAATAGCCCAAGCTTTCTCAGCCAGGGTTTCATGAGACCCGAGATTTTTTTATTGCGATGGGTTTCCTGGATGAGAGAGAGTTGTGTGTATCTATCTATCTATCTATCTATCTATCTATCTATCTATCTATCTATCTATCTATCTATCTATCTATCTATCTATCTATCTATCTATCTATCTATCTATCTATCTATCTATCTATCTATCTATCTATCTATCTATCGTCTGTCTCTATCCATCCATCCATCCATCCATCCATCCATCCATCCATCCATCCATCCATCCATCCATCCATCCATCCATCATCTATCTATCTATCTATCTATCTATCTATCTATCTATCTATCTATCTATCTATCTATCTATCTATCTATCTATCTATCTATCTATCTATCTATCTATCTATCTATCTATCTATCTATCTATCGTCTGTCTGTCTGTCTCCATCCATCCATCCATCCATCCATCCATCCATCCATCCATCCATCCATCCATCCATCCATCCATCCATCCATCCATCCATCCATCCATCCATCCATCCATCCATCCATCCATCCATCTATCTATCTATCTATCTATCTATCTATCTATCTATCTATCTATCTATCTATCTATCTATCTATCTATCTATCTATCATCTATCCATCCATCCATCCATCCATCCTTCCTTCCATCCATCCATCCATCCATCCACCATCCATCCATCCATCCATCCATCCATCCATCCATCCATCCATCCATCCATCCATATTTGGGGTGTGTGACATGACCATATATGGCCATATCACATACATACCCCAATGGCCAATGATGGGCCTGGAGGGGGGTGGGAAGGGAAGGGGCCCTAGCTGGGCATGTGCACAACTGTGCTTCCCAACCACATTCTGCACAATCACACCACTTTTGGGATTTCTCAAAGCCTGAAGAGTGTTTCAGGGGTTTCTCAAGGGTAAAAAAAAAAATTGGAGAAAGGCTGCAATAGCCTCCAGCTTGGATGCTTTTGGAAAGGGGGATTGTGTACACATTTATCCCTGACCCAGGCTAGCCCAATCTCGTCAGAACTTGGAAGTGAAATGGGGAGGGGGGTCCTGACTAGTATTTGGATGGGGCTTGGGAGACCATGAAGGAACACCAGGGTTATGATGTGGAGGTAGCCGGCGGCAAACAACCTCTTGACGTCTTTTGCCTTGAAAACTGGGACTCCATGACGGCAACAGGAAAAACAAATACACATTAGTGGAGGACTCTCGATGGCTTTTGATGATCCGTTTAAATATATACAGTGGTGCTTAAATGGGGCATCCATGTTCAAAGGTAGTCTACCTTGGAATACTTGTTTCTTGTGAGCTTTCACGGGGGTGGGGGGGTGAGGCCTCTAGAGTATGGGTACGAATACTGGCACTCTGATCTTCTGGTATTGCTTTGTCAACAAAATCTAAATTATTAGCAGACCAGTTCTCCTTTGGTTTCTCTCCCCACCCCCAGGCATCTCCCCGACTATCAAAAAGGACATGGACAAGTCTCCTTTCAACAGCCCGTCACCACAGGATTCATCCCCCCGGCTGACCAGCTACACTCAGCATCACCGGCCTGTCATTGCCGTTCACAGTGGTACGTCAACTACCATCAGGGAAGGCTGGGGAAGGTGGATTGCTGGACTTGGGCTCAGTTTCCACATGCAGGAAAACGTCCTGGTAGCGACTGGACCTTGTCAGACAGTGCCATTTTAAATAATTCCCTCATTCAAGTAAAAAAAAAAAAAACTTTCCTACAAGCAGAAATCTAGCACTTAAGGTTTCCTTTTTCTCACTGTGGTGCTAGCTCTCTAAATGCAGGAAGCTGAGTTTGAAAATGGTACAGTTCATTCCATCGCTCTGGGATTCTCCTGCCTTGTTCTGTGGGGGATGAGATTAAGCCTTACAGATCCAGGCTTCAGGCGTATAATTCTCCAAGTAGGGTGTCTTATACCCTGCCTCTCGCAACACAATGTATTACAGACTTAACCTGGTTTATTTTCCCTAGCACTCATTTGCCGTTCTAGGAAACCTTCGGATTCGGTGGTCTTCCGAGGAGAATCTGTTCCAGGGAATTCTCGTAACCTTTTGCTAAATGACACCTTCCGTTGCTCTTTGTTGGGGGCAGCCGCCACACTTAAAATGGTATAAAGCCAGTAGAGACGTGTAGAACAGACAAGCCCTTTAACCTTCTGTAGGGGCCCTGTATGCTGTCTGAAGCTCTGCCCATGAGGCTGGGAGTTCGATCCCAGCAGCCAGCTCAAGGTTGACTCAGCCTTCCATCCTTCCGAGGTCGGTAAAATGAGTACCCAGCTTGCTGGGGGGTAAACGGTAATGACTGGGGAAGGCACTGGCAAACCACCCCGTATTGAGTCTGCCATGAAAACACTAGAGGGCGTCACCCCAAGGTGCTTGCACAGGGGATACCTTTTACCTTTTAGGGGCCCTGTACTGCTAATTTCTCCAGAGAGAAATGGGAGGGTCCTGCAAAATTATGAGATGCTGAATGAGAAAGGTTATTGGCAGCGTTCCCTCGAAGCGGTGTGGGTGAGTGGTCACTTATTAACATCGGGCGCCCTGCTCAGCGGCAGTCTGGAGTCACACAGGGCCTTGTGCCGCCCACTGCCTGTTTTAGGACCACCACAGGGATATTCTGCTCAGGATGTGAAGTGCACTGCTCGGCCCAGCAGAGGGGGAAATTAGAGGGAACATTGGCTAGTGGGTAAAGCCACATGGGTTCAGCAGAAGGGATGTTCTGGCAGTGGTTTTCCGCAGTCACCGAGATCCCTCTCCAGGGTCAACTACTAGGAGGGGGGGCGGGGGGGGGCAGGAATGAATGGCTCTGCAGATTTCAAGGAGAAGGCAGGAGCTGAATGCCGCCTCTGCATGCCCCTTGATGGCGCAGGGGAAGTCAAACTGCGGCCCTCCAGATGTCCATGGACTACAATTCCCACGAGCGATTGCTGGCAGGGGCTCATGGGAATTGTAGTCCATGGACATCTGGAGGGCCGCAGTTTGACTACCCCTGGCACTAAGGATCCGCTGCACCTCCCAATAGCGGCAGTTCGTTTTTTCCCCTTTTAAAAAAGGAAGTGCATCTACAGCCCCCATTCATCGATCAGGTGACAAATTAGTCAACGAATGTATGTATAAAAAGATGGAAAAGGTCCCCAATGAATGCTAAGCCAGTGTTTGATTTGTTGCTCTGCATGCCTGTCATTTCCCGTGCAAAGCTGGAGAAAAGTTGGTTTAGGAGCCTGTTCTGAGCTCTCTCTCTCTTTCTCTTTCTTGGGAAGGTTCAGCCTGGAGAAGAGGAGGTTGGGAGGGGACAGGATGGCTTTCTTGAAGTATTTGAAAGGTTGTCACTTAGAGGAGGGCAGGGAAAGGTTCCTGTTGGCAGCAGAGGAGAGGACCCACTGTAATGGGTTTAAGTCGCATGTAGAACAATATCGGCTAGATATCAGGAAACATTTTTTCCCAGTCAGTTTACCCGTGGAATCAGCTGCCTATGGAGCTACTTATTATGGACATTTGAGGCATTGAGTAGGGGGTTGGAATAGAGGGCCTGTCTGGCCCCTTCCAACTCTAGGATTTTATGATTCTCTTGCGGAATATTACATACCTTCAACTTTTGTCATCGCTTGATTCAGGCATGTTGCAAAATGCAGTGCAACTCAGTTTTATCGTAACCGGGCAAGGGGGCTGCTTCCGAAATTCTCTCAATTTGAGTTTATGCACTGATTTTGAAGACCCAAAGTATCCGCCTTTGTTTCTGAGGCATTAGCAATGTTAGGAATTCTCCATTGTTCTGTTTGTTTGTTTTTTTATTTCCAAAATTTGTACCGGGTACATGCACGCGTTGTTGACTACAGCTTTCCGTTCATGCACATCTGCATTATTGACTTGTGCCAAGTCCATGGATGCAATCCTAACATAAGGCTAACCTTGATGTGATTGTATTCTGGGAAGCATGAGGATTCTTTTGACGTCAAGCGTTCCCTACCCCATGTGCTTCGTTCCAGTAAAACACCACAGCCAGGTTCACATATATACTTCATGTACAGGAATCTATGTGTATGTCAGTTTAATACTGTATCAAAAGAATTGTCATGGAAATCTGTACAGTCAAGCTTATTTAGTCAAATTTTATTTATGTATTTATGTTATTAGATTTTCATACTACCCTTCCATACAGCTCAGGGCGGTTTACATATAACGTCACGGGGGGATACATGGAACGATCGGACATATAACATAGTCAAAAATAACATCAACAATCCTCCAACAGTGGTTCTGAATTTTAATCAACAATATAATGGGAACGATAACTTAGATAGGCCCCCAGAGGTCAGACTGGTTCAGGGCATGGATGTCTGAGGGGGAATCTATGGATGTTGATTGGTTTGGTCAGTCTCAGAGAATTTTCAGGAAGGACTAAAGCTGAGGCGATTCTGATTGCAGAATTTAAGTGCTACTAGTGAACTCAGAATAGTGAATCAAAGCATTGGTCAGAATTCTGAAAAAAACAACAGCAAAAAACAGAAGCCAAGAAGATTCCCTCAGTCTTTAATATAGTTAGGCTCAAAAGCTGCGGAATAGGTCAGGAACAAACTTGCTCAAATTTGACTCTTGCAAAAAAACAAAAAACAAAACCCAACTTGATGTTTGTTTGTTTGTTTGTTTGCCTCTTCAGAAAGTATATATATTCCCGGGGGTTATAGCATCTTGTTTTTGGTTTGTATGTGTCTTTGTGTTAAAGACTGAATTTGGCAGATGGATTCTTGCTTGCCTTCAGAGTGTTCTCAACAATCAACTAATGTTGCTTTATTTAAAGGATCTGGCCCACCACAAGTATCATTTTAACATTTTGGGGCCTGTGAAATGTGACCTTTTAAAAACTGATCAGGGAGTTCTACTTGGCATCCTTGAGATGTCCTAGTATCCTTGAGAAGACAAAAGGGACAGGAGCATCCATGGGCATCAGTAAAATAACATTCTTTGTGTTTAGTGTCATCCCCCACCCCCCACCCCCATGCACAGGAGGATATGTGTAGAGCACAATATTCTTGGACGCACATGTGCACATTGGCAAAACAACACACCCAAAGAATCTTGATGCAGTATTTGTGTGGGAGGGGGGCTCCTGCAGCTTGTAATGGTGCGGGGGTATGGACAGGAAACCAGTTTTGGGACCAGTTACCAGAGTACAATCAAAGAGTTCTACCAGTGCCAACTGGACTCTTCAGTTCAGCCAGGTGTGTAGTGTAGACAGGTGGAATGGAGTGGGAAGCTGTTGAGGTATTCTCAAAAGGTCTGGTGATTTCCCCAAGGATGCTGGGAAAGGGGGCCCCAGAGGAAGGATGGAGGAAGACCAGGTCACGTGGGACTGCCGCTGCCTCCCCCCTTCCTCCGTAGTCTCCGCAGTGGTGCCCGGGAGCAGGAGGGGCTGGGTGCGTGCTGGCGACCCAAGCCGCCCGGTCTCCTTTCTGTCTCTCTTGCCCCCTGCAGGTATCGCCCGAAGCCCCCACCCTTCCTCCGCTCTGCATTTCCCCACCACCTCGATCCTGTCCCAGACGGCCTCCACCTACTTCCCCCACACAGCCATAAGGTACCCGCCTCATCTGAATCCGCAGGATCCTCTGAAAGACCTCGTCTCGTTGGCCTGTGACCCGTCCAATCAACAGCCAGGACCGGTAAGGAGCTGCCAAGGGCTACCTCCGCCCACCCTCTTTCTGTGCTCACATGTGATAGGACTGGGGGGTTCCAGGCTGCTGCCCTGCTCAGGGTGTGGTTTAAAGAGGTGCAAGGGGGACCTATCCACCTGGTTCTCCCCAAAGCCTGTGGGACAAGCACCACCACCATTCCACCCCCACCCACCCCCCATTTCTACACCTTTGGTCTGCTGTCATGAGGTCTAGCAACCTGCTTTGTTTTGGTTTGGTTTTACCGTATGACTTCTGTACTGCAGCCGTAAAATCCATGCCTCCTTAGAGTGTGCCTTTGCTGTAGCTCGCAAGAATGCCATCGGTGGATTCGCCTGAGTGAACTAATAGAAGAGAGCCAGAGTCCAGGAGCACCTCTTAGACTAACAAAATTTTGGCAGGGGATGAGGAGCTTTTGTGAGTCACTGCTCACTTCAGAGTGAAGTTAGACACTGGCAGATGCTCTTGAAGAGCTGATTAGAGGCGAGGTTGTGTGTTAGAACTGCTGAGAAGCAGGGTGTGCATTTACCCTCTTAGGATCTGGGGAGGTGGGAACAAGGAGGGACCTTTGCTGTGTCCCTGGGCTGAGAGCTTCCACCACATTCACCAAAGCCCAGAGCTGTTCCGTAGCCGATGTGTGTTGGGGGAACAGAAGGTGCGAGAGACCGAAATGATCAGAGCAGTAGGGCTAACCGCCTATATCCCCAGAACTGTAAAAGAACAGCCCCTCCCTGCGCTCACGTTAGAGAAATCTCCAGGAAGACTTTGAAACCAGGGCTGGGGGTAAAGGTGCTGAGTTGGAGGGGATGAGTTCAGGTTTGATGCTTTGATACCAGGTGTTTCTACAGGGATGGGGGAGGTCTCCTTATCGAATTCCACCCCTGCCGTCAGGACGCCTCCCATAGCGCATGTACTCACAGCCATGCAAACGTGCACATCGACCTGCTGTTTGATGTACGGCGTGCTCCCCACCTGGCCCTTCTTCACCCTTCCCGGCAGGTGGTCCCATCAAAGGGCTGCTGAAGGAGGATGCCAGCAGGGCATCCGAGACCCCCCCCCTTGCCACTATCTGGCTGCCTCCCTCCCCTCCCGTAAGCTAGAGGCGGCTGGACCAACCTGGGATGCCGTTCCTTTGCCCCCTTTTCAGCAACTTGGTAGGATCTGTTTTAGCCAGAGGTGATGGCCGGCCCACAGAAGTCACGGCCGTGAAACAACGCCCTTGTCGTTCACACTGCCCACACATTTTTGACTCCGTGTTACATTTTTGGCAATTAAAAATATTTCTGCTTCACATCATTTGGATCTTGTCCTGCCCACCTGCTCTCCCCAACCACATCATGGTGGCATGAACAGAGCCTTCCTTTTAATTTTCACAAGAGCCCTAAGAGGTAGGCTAGGCAGGGAGGGAGAGAGAGACAGAGAAAGGCTGGACTAAAGTCATACAGCACATTTGGAAACTATGATCACTTTCACCCAAACTGAACTGGATCTTATGGCGTGAAATGGCAAAATCCACTTGTGGATGATAACCAAAGTGCATTGCAAAGGGATTAAAGTGCATTGTTCACCTTGTGTGAGTCAGGATTTGAACCTGGGCCTCTCTGGACCTAATGTAGTTTCAGAGGATAGCTCTGTTGGCCTGCAATAGAATGGTTAGATTCAACTCCGGTAGCAGCTTTGGGATCAACAAGATTTTGAGTTTATTATGTATTTTACAGGCAGGTTTTAGGAAATTGTTGGACTGTGATTTTATTTGCGGCACCCTGCCCTGAGCCCCCGAGAAAGGGCAAACTAAAAGTTTGCAAATAAATAAATAATCACAAACCACACAACCACAATAAATAATCAGTCAATCCATCATAAGTCAAAGCTCCCTCTGACAAAGGAAGCTTTGGCTCTTGACAGCTTATCCTCCAAAAATCTTGTTGGTCTCTTAGATGCGAATGAAAATTGGATCTAACAGTCCTGATATGACACCCTCACCCAGCCTTTTTCAACCTTTTGACTGTAGAGGAGCCTCTGAAATAATTTTTCAGGCTCCAAGGAGCCTCGGAAGTGATGTCGGCTGGCCACGCCTCCCCGCCATGCCCCCTGGAAGTGACATGCCACTGGAAGTGACATCACCACCCACAGTTTCAGGCGGGCTCAAGGAGGAGTGGGGGGGGGAGAAGTGACAGGAGGTGGCTTAGGGTAGGAGTAGCTGGGCAGACTCTGCCCCCTCCCAGACGTAGAAACCAAAAAAGAATTCACTCACGCTCGGAGTGGGGGAGAGGAGCAATGGAAGTTCTCCAGCTTGTGGCTGAGTCCATTAAAGCAGGAGGGGAAGGCTGCGGGCCCCCTCTGGAGTGCAGACCCCTGGCTAGGAATTCCTGCCGTAAACATTACACCACATAGAAACCTGAACTGTGGGAAACCACAATGAAAATTGCGGACTCTGTGAAGGGGGGTGGGGCTTGCGTACACCCTACTTGATGGGTTGTGCCTCAGTGGTGGAACATCTGCTTAGCATGCAGAACGTCCCAGGTTCAATCCCCGACATCTCCAGCTAAGAATTACAGGTAGTAGGCCTGAGACCCGGGAGAGCTGCTGCTCATTTGAGTAGACAGTACGGACTGATGGATCAAGGGTGTTCACATGTTTGCTTACATGACCCGTGGGCACCCTTGAGGCTTTATGCCCCACCCCTCACCACCACGTCCTGCAGATTAATTATCGCACGAAGCAGTCAGTTTTAACTAGGGAGGACTGAAAACTTGAAGTGCCTGAACTTGAAGTGCCTGGCCCCCCCTTTGTTTATTTAAATAGTCGTCTCCCATCTTTCCCAAAGTCTCAGGCGAAAATACCGGCTTGACTATTTGCAAACCGGTCCAGATGAAGTGTGCAGCTGCAACTAACTTTTAATGCTCCAAAATTAGTGACTCCAACAATGGCCCCAAGTTGCAGGTTGATTTTCTTTGTCACCTGCATTGCACCCACGCCCGCCGTGCCCGAGATTTGAGCTAAACGCAGATGTACCGCCAGGACTGCCCTTCATTTCTTTATTGGTTTTCTGGAAATATGTTCCTTTTCATCTTTCTTGTGTCCTCCTCTTTTTTTTGTGTGTGTTCTGCTTTTAGATTTTTTTTTCATCTCAAAATGGGGTCCTTCCCAGGATAGGCAACAACCTTCCTGCAGTCTGTCACGTTTTTAACCCGCCCTTCTTCCAAAGAGTTCGGGGCGCCATGCAGGGGCCTCCTCTCCCCTTTTCCTCTTCACGACAACCCTGCGAGGTAGGTTAGGCTGAGCGAGAGTGGCTGGCCCCGGGTCATCCTTTGAGTGTTGTGGCCAAGTGGGGATTGGAACCCGGGTCTCCTCAGCCCTAGCCCAACTGCTAGATGACTCCGATTCTGGGAAGTCAATGCAACGGTAGTTGTTTTGGTGTCCCTCTTCTTCGTCTGCCCTGCTGTTCTCTTCCTCTTCCCTCCCTCCCCAATTGATTCTCCAATTCAGAAGGACTGTGTATAAGTCTCTTGGATGTGTGTTTTGCCCCAGCCATTCCAGGTGTTTAAAAGGAGGCCAAAATTCATCTTTTTCTGAAGGCGATAACCTGTTTTCAGGCGGGAGTAACACCCAAAGGAGATGGCAGAATCCCTGATTCCCCCGCATTCTGTTTCCTTCTCTGGGTTGCCCTAGATTTTCCCAAGCTCTCCTAGACTAGACGCCTGCCAAGGGACTGACCAGGCCATGACACCATCTACTGTCGCCCTTACCGGCCCTGACTGGGGGCATCATTCCTTTCTTCATCAGCATCACTATCTTCATTTCAACCTCGTATCTCCTTTCTTGTTTGCAGGCATCAAAAAGCATCTTTTTTTTTTTTTTTTTAAAGTATACTTTCCCAATATTTCCCCCCTTCCCTAAAAGTAAAAAAAAAAAAAGTCTTTCCCCCTCTCTGCTCCCTGCCCCATGGCCCCGCTCTTGACTACACGTTCAGCAATAGAGAAAAGCAACCTAGATCTGTTGGTTTGCAACCTATTCTGTAGAGGCCACCCTAGGAAACTGCCTGTCATCTCTCTAGAGCAGGGGTAGTCAAACTGCGGCCCTCCAGATGTCCATGGACTACAATTCCCAGGAGCCCTTGCCAGCATTCGCTGGCGAATGCTGGCAAGGGCTCCTGGGAATTGTAGTCCATGGACATCTGGAGGGCCGCAGTTTGACTACCCCTGCTCTAGACCAATAAACTGGGCTAGGAGCATCATTAGCCAAACTCTGGGTTACTGGATAGTGGAGGGAAGAGGAAGTCTTCGCTGGAAGTTAAAAGAGAGACGTGCGTTTCTTGCCTTGTTAGCAATGCAATGGTTTTTGGAGGGGGCGCCATGCTGCGAGTCAGGCAAGCCGTCCAGGAGCGCCCCCAAGAGGCTGATGCGGTCGCTGCAGAAGCCAGACCCGTTGTGAGGGTGGGGGGAGGTTCCCCTGGGGCGGGCAGGCAGCTCCAGTGGGTAGTGCTAATGGCTTGCTGTGTGTGTGTGTGTGTTTGTTTGTTTGTTTGTTTTATTTTGTGTTGTGTCCCTAGTTAAATGGAAGTGGCCAAGTGAAGGTACCCGGGCACTACCTTCCCACACAGATGTTGGCACCGCCGCCCCCCGGTATGCCCCGCCTGGCAATCTCGCCTGATACCAAATCCACCACGACAACTTCCGAGGGAGGGACCTCTTCGCCGACATCACCCAGTAAGCAAGCCCGCCCGCCCGCCCGACACCCACCTACCCACTCCCGAATGCCCAAGCCCTGCCCGCCTCCCCATCTCTGATTCCACCCCCACCCACCCACCCATCCTCTGCCATGTTTTCAGACTCAGGGTGTAGTGTGGTCCTGGCCGGGAGGGGCAAGCTTTGGGGAGGGCTTCTGGACGGGACAGCTGCTGGAGAGAGATGGATTTCAGACAAGGCGCTTCAAACTATAGGTTTGCAACCTGGTTTGAATCATCCAGTGGGGGATGGGGGTGGAAGGGGGGACCCATTTCCAGCCAATTTCCAGCTTTCTCATGATGTCTGCGATAAGCATGCAATCAAATTAGTCCCTAGAGCAAACTTTAAAATTGTTGTTTGGCTAAGTCATGAGAGCCTGGAACAAAAGCCATATTTTCTGGTCTTGCAGCCTGCCTTGGTGCCGTGACATTTCATTCCTGTGTGTGGGGGGGCAGAATTAAAGATATCCTTGAGCTTTTGTAGCCAAGGTCACCGATCAGGTTGTCTCCCTTGAAGGGTTCCTGACTTTCAAGGAACTGGGAGCGTTCCCCCCCCCCATCCAGCCAAAAGACATTTTCTTTCTGATCCCGGAAATAAAACTGTCCCCGTTTGCTTGGTTGATGGACTCTCAATTTACGCAATAATTGTGACACTGTCACATGGATAATGCATGACCACAAAAGACTTACGTTTCTGCTGAAGACGGTTGTTTTCCATGTAAAACCAAGCTTTAATCCAATATGTTTCACAGAGAGAAGAAAACAGAAGGTAGACTTCAGTAACCCTCTGTTACATTCAGGTATCATTTTAAACCCGGTGATTCACGCTTTAGTTAAAAAATAAATCTGATTATACAAAAACACCAGTGGGCTTTCAGAAACCTTCAAAAGCATCTCTCTTTAATCGCAGCACCATTCAGGCTTGTGAAAATGTAGCCAACTAATTAAAAAAAAAGATTTTTAAGTCTCTCTGTTTTGACCAGAAAATTTTGGCCTGCCGTGCTGCGAATATCCAACCCAGGTAACACCTGCTGATGGACCTACCTTTCATAAACTTGTTATCCCCTGTTAAAGTAATCTAAACCAGTCACCACTACATCATGTGACATGGAGTTGCACAAGTTAATTGTCCATATATTCCTGAACCCACTGCCCATCCAATTCATCAGGTGCCTCCAATTTATAGAAATACTAGTAAATAAGCCCGCTGTCTCCTAAATACAGCGGGAGCTAGGCACAATGAGACCCTTCCCGGACCGGCTGGCAGCATCCAAACCGGGCCCCCCGCAGGTGAGGCTGGCCAGGTGGCGTGCTTGGAGCCTTCCTACCGTTGGTGGTGTCTGCGTAGAACGGAGCGTCAGAGGTGGGCTCGGGAGAGAGCGGGGTTGGGCAGCTCATTGGCGGCGGCGGTGCTGGGTGCGGGCGGGGCCAGGTGCTTGTTGCAGCGTCCACATTCTCGGGCAGCAGCCCTCTTGCGATCGGCGGCGGGGGGGCAGCGGCTCTCGCAGCGGGCTTTCTGGGCGGTCATTGGCTCTTGGCAGGGCACGTGAGCCGCGGGCGTGACATTGTTGTTTTGCTGCTGGTGGTGGTAGGCGGGCGCGGCTGGCGGGCTCCGCCTCTTGGGCCTGGTCGTGGGTGGGGCGTCTTCGTCTTCGTAGCGGCTGCAGAGGCTGTTGGGTCGTGTGGGTGGCTCTGCAGCCAATGGCGGCAGCTGGGCGAATCTGGGCGAGACTGCAGAGGTTAGGCTCAGGAGAGAGCGGGGTCGGGCGGCTAGCGATGGCGCGGGGTGCGCGCACGGGTGGGCGGGGCCGGGTGCCTCTCCCGGCGTCTGTGTCCTCCGGGCACCGGCTCTCTGGCGATCGGCGGCCAGCGGCTCTCGCGTCGGGCTTTTCCTCCAGTCTGTGGGCGTGGGCAGGGCATGCAAGCCGCGGCCTTGGCGTCATCCTCTTGCTGCCTCTTGGGGCTGGCCGGGGATGGGGCGTCTTCTCAGCAGCCGGGCGAGGTTGGAGGGGGTTGGATCGGGAGGCCCGAAGCAGGGAGGCTTCGGGCGGCGGGCCGGGAGCAACTGCGAGCCGCGCTGTGCGTGGCTTGCAGTTGCTGGGTCTGGGAAGCAGAAGGAATACCTCGGGAGGCACGAAGCCGGCTTGAAGGGGCGAAAGGCTGCTCCGTTTTTTTTCTTTTTATCCTGCCGCTTCTCGCCGGCGCGCCGGCTCGAAGGGGCAAAAGGCTGCTCCGGGGTTTGTTTTTTTTTATCCTGCCGCTTCTCGGCGGCGCGCCGGCTTGAAGGGGCGGAAGGCTGCTCCGGGGTTTGTTTTTTGGTTCCATGTTGCGGCTGCCGGGGCTCCCAGGGCTGCGGTGACTGCCGGAGGCTCCCTTGGGGCCTCGGAGGCTGTGGCTTTGGAGGTCAGGTGAGCAGCTGGAGTTCTGTGTTTTCGGTGGCGGCAGCCTGACGCGGCGAGAGGCGCTTCGCGCCTCTCACCGCATCAGGCTGCCGGGCAGGGAGCCCCCGGCAGCCGCGCTCTGCGCGACTGCCGGGGTCTCCCTCGGGGGCCGGTCTGATGCGGCGAGAGGCGCTTCGCGCCTCTCACCGCGTCAGGCCGGGAGCAACTGCGAGCCGCGCTGCGCGCGGCTCGCAGTTGCTCGGGCTGGGAATCGGAGGGACCAATCGGCAGGCGCTTCGCGCCTGCCGATTGGTCCCTCCGATTGTCTGTCATGAGGAAGGGTCCAATCCGGACCCTTCCTCATCCCGGACACATCCCGCCCCAGAACCCCTTACTCTTTTATTTAGTCCGTGGCGCCCGCGGCGCCACGGGCGGTGTACAGATGTATCGTTTAATAACCCTCCATCATAACTCCCCTGCTCTTGTATCACAATACGGGTAGGAATTTCTCACAAGCCTTGGCTCGCCTTGCAGTGGAGCTGTGGTCTTGCAAGAATGTTGGCTTCAACTGTGCTTATTTTGGTTTTCGGTGGAGCTGAGGTTCTTCCAAGGAGCTCTGTTTCGGTAGCTCAAGGTCTGCTTATGCCAAGTTGCAGGAGAGCTCTTTCAAGGAGCTGTGCCGGGCTTCATCTGTCCAGCATCCCGCAAAGCTTATGCTGCTTATCCGAACATGCCAAGGAGCTGAGTTCTTGCAAGGATCCTTGCTGTCCTCTGACAGCTGAGTTTCAGCAAAGCTTATATCACTTCTCTTCTTACCAGGGAATTAAGATGTTTTGCCACACATATATTTTAACCAGTCAATTAGCGCCGTGCTTGTCTTTCTCGCCTCTCATCTGCCTGCACTTCCATTTTACAGGATTCAGGGTGTCCACCACCACCACCAACCCTGGCGCATTTGCGCGGAGCTTATTTTGCTCTCTCTTCAGTTGCATAGAAACAAAGGTCTTCCTAAACCCTGTGCTTTTGTTCAGAATCACATATTTTGGAGACTTTCCTTGGCCCCTTTCTCTGAAGGAAAGCTAAACTAGAAGCCGTTCAACTTTGGGGAATCCATTAGAGTGGCCTTTTGCAACCTTTTGACCCTGAAATAAATTTGCAGGCTTTGAGGACCCTGGGAAATGGTCAGCTGGCCACGCCCCCGGAAGTGACACGTCTCCCAAAGGGACACCAAGCCCCACACGCTTAGCCTGCCTTTTGCTCCCTCTCCCCATCTTTACTGCCACTATGGCAACTCCACCTCATGTAGGCTGGAAAGAAGAGGAAAAGCTGAGAACCCCCCATACTATGGCACAACCAACTCCCCCCGCCCTCTTTGATTTTTATACCCAGGATCTACCCATCAAGCCCTCTGGGGTGGAGGGGGCCAATTCACCAGCTGGTGGCCAAGTCCGTTCAGGCAGGAGGGGAATGGCTGCGGCCACCCTTTGGAGTGCCCACGGACCCCTGGACCCCTGGTTGGGAATCCCTGATTTAGAGAATTGACTTCTGGACAACATGGCAGCAGGATCAGGGATCTTTTTGATCCTGCTCTCTTGACTCTTCTGTCCTAAGGCCGATTTGGCTTGCCGGGCTTCCCTCTGTTCCTTCTGCCCATAATCACTCTCCGACTTTGGACAAATGATACATGTTTCCAGAACTGAAGGAATGTACGATGCGGCTGCATTTGGAAGATTATTGATGTGTGTGTATGTGTGTATGGGTGAAGAGGTACTGTATAAAGATTTGGAGGGAGGGGTTGATAGGCCAGGCCCTGGTTTCTGGTGCCGGATGTTATATTTCTGAGAAATCTCTGTTTGAATGCACAAAGCAAGTTTCTAGACCTCATGACAACATAGATCTGGGCAGAGCTGGGATTTGTCTACCCTGCAGGCATTCTGTCTTCCTTAAACTCCTCCCGAGACAGTTTCACGGGCTGTTGCTGGTTCCCTACCTGCCCTTGGTCAAAAAGTAACCCGTGCAAACTCTAAACAGCAGAGTTACCAGCTTTGTAAACCAGGATGGTGTGTTGTTCTTTTTTGTCTTTAGAATTCAAGACAGGAGATGGCCCGAGGACACCAGGGACCAGGGTCTAACCTGGTTTCCATTCCATTTCCTTGATTCAATGTGGACCCCTAACTGTTTGAATTCCTATCAGGGGAAGTAAATATCTCCTTGTGCCGTTATCATGTCCATAGAGTGAGTCCAGGAAACAGGCAAACAGTTAACTGCACCTTTCTCAACATCCTGATCCATACCCCCCCCCCCTTTGGTGTCAAGTTCGTTTTCACAGCTAAACTGGGAGATCTGATCCAGAATCTCTAAAACTTCCCTCTTCCTGGGAGCTGCTCTCCAGCCTCTCAGGTGCTCTTTCTGACCACCTGGCACCCTTTAAGACAGTGGTTTTCAACCTTCCTAATGCCGCGACCCTTTAATACATTTCCTCATGTTGTGGTGACCCCCAACCCTAAAATTATGCAAGTGTCCTTTCACATAAATTAAACCGAAACTGACCAACAGCGTGAAGATCCATTGTTCATTTGTACATTAATTGGGTTTTTTCCCTGGGGTTTCTCAGTTCAGTTCTGCCTCTTGTCCCACCGTGCCGATCTCACTCTTTTCCGCTGCTCCAGACAGACGAACGCTCTCTCTCGATCTACCCCGCAAGGCTGTTGTGTGGATGGCACCCCCCCTCCAGCCAAGCTGCTTGCCCTGCCGTGACCCCTGTGAAAGGGTCGTTTGACCCCAAAGAGGTCCCGACCCCCAGGTTGAGAACCACTGCTTTAAGAGGAGACCCGGGGGACCGAACCCAGGACCGGCCTCGAGCGTGGGATGATGGGTGTGGATCTGGAATACCCAAGCCAAAAATACACCCCAAATTTGCCTTTTTGGCTTGGGTGTATCCAAATGAAAGACAATCCCTTCTGGAACTCCAGGAGTAGCAAAAAAATTATCTCTCAAAACTTTCAGAGTCTGTTCGGGTTCCAGGTTCTTCCTTCTGGCTATGCCGCTTTAATGTAAAAAAGAAAGAGAACCAGGGCAGGAGGCATGACTTAGCTCTCTGGCCAAGCAAAAGAAAGAAGGAGTCATGTGGCCAAATCTATGTCTTAGGCGCACTGTGAAGAAAGGCTAAATAAAAAGTCTCGTTATTTAGCCTTTCTTCATTGCGCTCCTAAAACATCGATTCGGCCACGCGATCCGTTGTTTCTTTTACTTTGCTGTCGTTTTGTGTCCTCCTATTGTGCTTCTCTTAACAGCTCTCAGGGGCAGCCTCTCTGAACTTGTTTACTGTTGAGAAGCCCCTGAAACATTCTTCAGGCCTCGAGAAACCCCAGAAATGGCACATTCATGGTTGGGAAGCAGAGCTGTGTCCATGCCCACATGGAGCCCCTCTCTTTCCCACCCCTTCCAGACCCACCCTTGGCCACGTTGGGAGGGGAAGGGCTGGGTCATATCCCCCAATAAATGCTTCACAAATTATCCCCCGATAAATGCTTCACGTACTGGCCCGGAAGCCTGGCATTCGTCCTGTGGTTTTGGGGGCCAAGGTGGACCCTGCCTCCGTCGGAAGGAAAGGTGAAGAAGAAAAATTAAATGTGAATGAGCCATATTGTAGCCAGGTCCATGGGGGCCAAGTAGGGAATCAAGGGGAATATGCGGCCCAGCAGTGATCCAGCGCTGTTATTTGTGGTTCCACCGTGGCCCTGAGTCATGACCTTCTTTCCCTTTTTAATGTTTAAAGCTTTAAAGGACCAGTGAGGGGACTCTCTAATTTTGGTAGTAGGGCTAGATTCATAGAACCATAGAATCATAGAGTTGGAAGGGTCCTCCAGGGTCCTCAACCCCCTGCAGAATGCAGGAAATCTGCCTGCCCACCTATAGTGACCCCAATTCCATGCCCAGATGAATCCCTGGCCAGTTTGGCCTGGAGGAGATTTGCCACCCGACCCCAAAGTGGCGATTGGCATTTCCCTGGGCATGCAAGAAAGGGCCACGAACGCCAAGCACCAGCACAGTCCCTTCTGCCCACTGACTCACCAGCTGCCTAAGTTCATAGAATCAGCATTTCTGTGAGGTGGCTCTCTAGCCTCTGCTTAAAAACTTCCAAAGAAGGAGAACTCACCACCTCCTGAGGAAGCCTGTTCCACTGAGGAACCGCTCTCACTGTCAGGCACTTCTTCCGGATGTTTAGCCGGAAATTCTTTTGAATTCATTTCAAACCATTGGCTCTGGTCTGACCCTCTGAGTTTCTTCAGATCAAGTCAAGGAAACGCTGAAGACGGCGGGGAAAGAGGAGGACCCAAAAGGAGACCGATGGACTCCATCAAGGGAGCTATAGTCCTCCGTTGGCAAGGCCAATAAATAAATAAACAAAAGTCGGAAGCGACACTTCTTGCCCACACAGGGTTTTTCGACGGAGCACGCTTTGCAGGTGCTGAAGTCGCCAAAGCCCAAAATTGTGGCCCCAAATAATTCTTAAAAAGAACACTCTGCCCCCTCACATAATGGAAAGCATGCCCCCTGGAAAACCTGAACCCTGTACCCAACATTACAACACACCAGGGAGTATATATTTTGATTTCGGTTACCCGTTTATGACTTCCAGAGTGCAGAAAGAGCTGCCTGCTTAGATCCCCCTAATGTGGGAGTTTTGGCTCTTAAAAAAAAAAGTCTTTCACTATCTATTTCAACAGGATTTGGCTCCTTAAAATCGACGCGTAATTTTATTTCTCCTTATTGGCTAGTGTCTGGTTGGCTGCTAACGGGGAGAGTTTATTTTCCCCTCTGCTTTTATCTCTGTGGTTTAAATTCATTGCCGCTGCAGTTCTTTGCTTTGAGAATGGTTTGTGGGGAAGGCAGCTTAGAAATTCGAACCAGTAAGCAAGAAGATGCATAGAAGTGGGTAGAATTCGAACTCTCACCTCCGGACAGGAAACTCCCATGTATCAGAATACAATACAACAGTGGTCCCCAACCTGCGGGCCACGGCCCGGTGCCGGGCCGCGAAGGCCATGGCGTCGGGCCGTGGCTCCCTCTCCCCGCCCCCCCCCTGCAGTAAAAAACTTCCCAGGCCGCAAGCTTGCGTCCCGGGAAGCTTCTTACTGCGGGAGGGCGGGGAGAGGGAATCAGGGCCGGGCCACGCCCGCGCATCGGGCCACGCCCGCACGGGCCGCACATGCGCGAATGCGCCATACGATGCCCTGCCGGTCCCCAGCCTCAGAAAGGTTGGGGACCACTGCAATACAATACAAAACCTTTAATTGCATTCACGATATAAAGCAATATACAAATATCCAAACAATATGCATCAGAGCAAGAGTCCACTAGCACCTCAAAGACTTACAAAATTCGCAGTGGAGTATGAACTTTTGTCAGTCACTGCTCACTTTGACAGTCACTGCTCACTTCGACAGGCTATTAGAATGGGAGCTTGCAACTAATTTCCCTTGAAAATTGGGAGGGTTTTTGGGTCATCCGTAAGGATCCAGCAGACTTGTATCAGTGGAAGCACCAGAAATGCCACTGGCTTGCAAACCTAGTTGCTCTTTTCTTTGCTTTTAAAGTACGCAGCTAGTCTTCAGGTGAGCAAATAAAGCAGGTGGCAAGGTCTCAGAAACCAAATGAAGTGTTGAAGCATGGAAAGCAGTTTGCAAAACATGTGTCGCTTTCCCTGGCTTACAGAGGCGGCTCTGGGATGGAGGAAATGCACAGGCTTGAATAGTTTTGTTTTGTTTTTTGGGGGGGGCAGGAATCAGTGAAAGCTTTTCCAGTTAAGAACAAATGTGACTCTGCAGCCCAGTGTTTATCTTCCAAGCCCCCCTCTGCAAAATCGAGGTTGGAGAAGACAGGGAGGCGTCCAAAACGTTTGGCGTTTCTCTCTCTTGATTGTATCTGGCGTTGTTCCTGAATAGACACCTGAGGAATCTTTCCAGGATTCCCTTTTGATAACTTTCTGAGCTTGGGACAGAGCACACACATCTATGGTTGCCTTTTAGGGTTGTGCGGTTCGGTTCGGCTCGGTTCGGTTCGGCCACCTTGGCGGTCACCGAAGCCTGAGGCGGCCAGCGCCACAAAGAGGAGGGGGTGTCAGCACTGGTGGTGCAGCAGCCGCCAGCCGCACACAGGTGCAGAGCTCTGCGCCTGCGTGCGGCCACCGGCTGGCACACCCCTGGCACTGATGCCCCTCCTCTCTGCACCGCGGCGCTGGTCTCCTACGCACCGTTTCAGGCTTCGGTGTTCGCCAGGGTGGCCGAACCAAACCGAATTGCACAACCCTATTGCCCTTCGCAAGCTTTTGAACATGGAACCCCAGAAATCATTTCTAGGCTTTAAAGAACCCCATAAGTGGTGATAGGCCCCTTCAGAGAAGTAGGATCAGATGTAAGATGCAGGAGCTAGCCAATCAATTGTTGGATTATTTACTGTTTACATTCCGGAG
Source organism: Paroedura picta (assembly GCF_049243985.1). Classification (NCBI taxonomy): domain Eukaryota; kingdom Metazoa; phylum Chordata; class Lepidosauria; order Squamata; family Gekkonidae; genus Paroedura; species Paroedura picta. The sequence goes on from NC_135372.1 coordinate 26,663,550, forward strand.
GGAGAAACTGCGCCCGTAGAGCAACAGGGGAAGGGGGCTCCAGTGATTAATAGTGGTGTCAGCGGCCATCTGAACTTCTGGGAAAGGCCGCATAACCCCTGGGGAGCTCTCCTGTAACCCTAGGGCTCCCCAAAACCCAGGTTGGTAATCCCTGATCTACAGTGTGCCGCAGATTTTGGTTCTCCCCCTCCATTCACATCTCCTTGTGTCCCGCTTTAATGACGGTCATGCTGCATAGCGAAAACGTGAGCATACCTCATAGCTGCGCCCACTCTCTTCCTGAAGTTGTTTCATCCATTCCAAGGAGTGCATGTCGGTGTTTGCAGAACGCCATGTGCAAAGAATCTGAATGCCATGGCATCCGGGATGTTGCGTTCACCGTGGCAGGTCCATGTGCTATGACTCTTCAGTGATGTAGTGGTACGGAAGAGACCAGTGTCCTGATGGGACCGGAAACTGTAGCTGTCCACAGTTGCTCTACTTCTGGGATGACGTTTCAGAAACGTTCCTTGTGAAAATTTGGGAGCAGTAAAGGAAGGGGGTGGGTGGGCGTGGGAGACATCTGCTCATCCCTAAATGGCGCGTGGGATTTGGTGTTGATTTGGGCATTGATTGAGTTTGAAAAATAGTCTTTGTTCCTTCCTTTCCCTTCTTCCCCGCCCCCCTCTCTGCAGCCTACTCCGCCCCAGGCACACCCCCTGCGAACCGCTTCGTGGGATTAGGACCACGAGATCCTGGCAGCATCTATCAGGCCCAGGTGAGTTTAGCAGAATCTTTCTTTGAGCTGCTGTGCAGCGGGGCTGTTCTGCAAGGCACCCTAGCTGTCTCGGCCCTGTGCTCCTCTCATCCAGTAACCTCTGGGAGAGCCCAGTAAGTCAAAGTCCTTCCCGGCTTGTCCTTTCAACAGTTGGGATTTAGGGTAGACTGCAGCTGCACCTGCAGGCTCCCCCTGGCTATCTTTGTTCATAAATGCTTGAACGGCCTGCCCACAAGGAAGTTTTTTTCTTTGTTAGAATATAAACGCTGGGTGGCTGGATAGAGCTGCCATTCCCCCTAGATGTCTATCTCAACCCTTGCGTGTTTGCGTATGATATGTTAATTCGTTAATAACAACCATCCTAGCGGGATTGTTTCCAGCAATGGTCAGACAACTGACTCCAGCAAAACTGTCAGACAAAAGCCGCTGGTACCCCCCCCCCCCCTCCCCACTGTTTGAGCCCAGAATCCGGTTCTCACAGGTATTCTGCTGCTGAATTTGGAGGTTCCATTTAGCTGTAAAGCCAGTTCAGCTTAACAGCAAGGCCCTTCTTCTCCATAAATGCCTGCGTTAACATACAGTCACCAGACACCTGGACAGGGTGGGGAGGGGGGCTACAGACAGCCATGGTCCCCACCCCCAGGCTTCGACCCTTGGCACTGTGACTCGGAGGTATACTATGCTGAATATGGAAGTTCTGTTTTGCTGTTCAGTTTCATTTAAAATCAGGGCTCTGGTCTCCTGCCCCAGATTAATCCCCCCCCCCCCCGCCGTTTCCAGTCCCTTCTCGTCCCGGATTCCATCTCCACGTTTTGGCTCGGATTCGCCAGCTTTTGCTGAGCAAGTCCTGCCAGGATCTTGGCTGGCACCTGTCCAAGCACCCTCAGGAGAGCTGCTTTTTTTTTTTAAATAAAGAAAGAGATGTTAAATGCCAATGGAAAGAAGGGGAGGGAGGGGGAAACCTTGGCAGGAAGCAAGTTTGCAGGCCGAATCTAAGCTCCTCTTCCCCTCCTCCCCGCCCCCTGCTTTCCCTCCTGTCTCGGCCAGATAGGATTGGCTGGCTCTCTTCATATGATGGCCGCTCGCCAATGGGATTTCTCTTCCTCTCCACCCCCCCCCCCTTTCCCCGTGCGCTTGGCACCTGGCACTGGCTGTTAGGCACCGCTTCGGCTGGAGGTGTGTTCTCCCCCTCCCCCAGTTCTCCAGATGGCTTTCAAAGACCGGTTTTGAATAGGCTGGGTTTTTCGGTTTCTGCTGGGGTTTTTTTTCCCCCCTACGGTTTTGTTTTGTTTTTAGCTGTGGCTGGCAGGCTCTAGGAATGTTGCCCCAGACTGCACAGATGCCCTTAGCGGGGAATCGCTGCCAGCCTAGGAGCACCTGGAGAGTCTGTGGGCTGGGAAGCCGCGTCTGTGAGCGGCGCAGCTGGGGAGGGGCGGGGGAATGCCAGACACCTGGCAGGGTTGCAGGGCACCGTTGGGGAGGCACGGATGGCTTGGGAAAGGGAAAAGGGGGGGGGCAAAGTGGGGCACGGCCCCCGTTGGTTTCACCTGGGGATGGGGGAGAGAGTTCAGGAGAGATCCAGTGGGTCTCTGTGTGGGGCAGGCAGCTCTTGGGTTGAAAGTGAGCTTCTGCTCACACAGATTCTTCTGTCCAGATGGACAGAGAGCCAGTTTGGTGTAGTGGTTAGGAGTGCGGACTTCTAATCTGGCATGCCGGGTTCGATTCTGCGCTCCCCCACATGCAGCCAGCTGGGTGACCTTGGGCTTGCCACGGCACTGATAAAACTGTTCTGACCGGGCAGTGATATCAGGGCTCTCTCAGCCTCACCCACCTCACAGGGTGTCTGTTGTGGGGAGAGGAAAGGGAAGGCGATTGTAAGCCGCTTTGAGCCTCCTTCGGGTAGGGAAAAGTCAGACTTCTTGGATCCAAGGACAGGGGAGGGACAGGGTTGCTAGCGACTTTTGCCCAGGGTTGACCAGTGCTGGAAGTAGCCGGCCAGGCCTTGCACGTTGACTAAAGGTAAAGGTATCCCCTGTGCAAGAACCAAGTCATGTCTGACCCTTGGGGTGACGCCCTCCAGCGTTTTCTTGGCAGACTCAATACGGGGTGGTTTGCCAGTGCCTTCCCCAGTCATTACCGTTTACCCCCCAGCAAGCTGGGCATTCATTTTACCGACCTCGGAAGGATGGAAGGCTGAGTCAACCTTGAGCCGGCTGCTGGGATCAAACTCCCAGCCTCATGGGCAGACAGCTTCAGACAGCATGTCGCTGCCTTACCACTCTGCGTCACAAGAGGCTCTGCACGTTGACTAAGGGTGTGCAATAATAATAATAATAATAATAATAATAATAATAATTTTTGTTTTCAATTCAGGTCTATTGAACCAGCACATATCTGGGTATTTCTGAAAAGTCCTGGATTCGAATACCCGAAAACCAGTGTGGTATTCGGATCCAGGGTTTTTCAGAATAGACCTGAGAAGGAAAAAAAAAGATTTTAAAAGCCAGGCCAATCCTGGGGCTGGCTTGACTTCTACTGCGGGGAGGTTTTAAGCCTGCCATGACCTGGATAGCCCCAGCTAGCCCTCTCTAAGCACACCTTGGAGCTAAGCAAGGTCATCCCTGATTAGTGCTTGGATGGGAGACTGCTGAGAAAATCCCAGGAAATCCCAGGATGTCAGGCCGTCTCTGAACATCTCGTGCCTTGAAAACCCTACGGCAGGGGTGGCCAGACTGATTCTCCAGACGTCCATGAACTACAATTCCCATGAGCCCTTGCCCTGATGGGAATTGTAGTCCATGGTCTTCTAGAGAGCCACAGTATGGCCACCTCTGCCATACGGGGTTCTCAGAAGTCAACCGTGACTTGATCGGCATTTCTCACCGCCAGAGTAAGAACGGGAAAGGGGAAAGTCATGTTGTGGGGTTGATTTATCCTCTCCTGGGAGCGGGAGAGAGACCTGGGGGAACTTTATTTGTGCCCATTCTGTGGTTCGTCATCTCCCAGCAGTGGGAAGAGGCGTCTGATCCCTCAGCAGCCCGCAGCAAAGGGGTGGTTGGGCCGTTATGGCTGGCGGGATCAAACCAAGAGAGAGAGAGAGAGAGAGAGAGAGAATTGCGTTTGCCAGCCTGGATTTGCTGATTTTGCAAACCCGCCAGCGGAGTGCAGGGGGGAGCCCCATGCAACTAGCCCCCACCTCCAAGGATAGCTTGTAGTCAAATTCTCAAGCGGTGCTTCTGAATGCTGCCCCCGCCCCCCAATATTGTGGGGCCAAACGTGTCATTCCAGAATTACATGGCTGGAGCTTGGGATGTGTAATTGGCTCCAAAAACACACCGTATGGGAAGGGATCTGGATTGGATTGCAGTGCAGGGAGGGAGTTAACACTTGCTCCTGTGTCATTCCCTTGATCAGGAATGCGCTCTGTTTTTTTTCAGACTGGGGGGGGGGAGGGGAGAGTCACAAAGACAGCTGTCCTTTTTCCTACCCGACAGGCATCTTTTGACCGGGAAATGGTATGGACATGGTAGTTCCTCTTTACCCACCCACCCTGCACTAACACCCAAATCTGTAAACCCCTTCCTCACCATTGGTTGCTTTTGGGGGGACAAAACCCTTATCTGCCATTTCAGTCCCAGATCTCCAGCATCAGAGGAACATAGTCTGTGATTGGCTGGCCCCAAGCACAGCAATTCCTGATTTTAGTCTTAATGGCCAACGTTAGAAAGTTTGGGACCAGCTGATGGTGAGAATAATACTAGACTCAGTGCCCCAAGGAAGTTTTGCAGCTTGTGGAAATGACCTCACCTGCTTTTGTACATCTACTGATTTCTTGGCAGCCTGCAAGATGGGGACTAATCCCCTGGAATGGAATTTCATTCTGGCACACTCTGAAGTAGCGTGATTTTTGGTGGTTCAGAACGGCAACTTTTAATATGGAGAGCTGGATTTGGGTCCCCATTCCTCCACATGCAGCCACCTGGGTGACCTTAGACTAGCCACAGTCCTCTGACAGCTGTTCTTGCAAAGCATTTCTCTTAGAGCTCTCTCAACCCCACCTACCTCACAGGGTGTCTCTTGTGGGGAGCGGGAGGGAAGGTGAGCCACTTTGAGACTCCTTTGAACAGTGAAAAGTGGAGCATAAAAACCAACTCTTCTTCCATTCCAGTTCTCCTAACACACTGTTAAAAGCTCCCATAAACATAAATTTGCTTATCTACGGCGTGAATAGATGAAAAGTTTACAAATCCAAATATGCAAAACGATCATTGCTGGGATGGATCGGACAGGTGACATTGAGCAATCAGTCGTGATTGCAATTTTTTAAAAAAGGAATTCCAAAACTTAGTGGGCGGGGGGGGGGGAGGCACAGGGTTGCTGGAGATATTCCTGGTCTGGGGAACTGCTTGGTCCAGGATGGTGCTAGGAGAGGCCTGCACTGCCACCTTCTGGAGATGTTCAAAATGACAGGGTTGAGATCCGTCAGTTTCACGTGACTAGGGGCTTAGGGGACAGCAACCCAGCTGGAAGTGTGTCCGGAAGCATCCCGCCTAAGAGCTTAGGCCCAGCGCTGACCATGAACTCTCCCCCGCCCCACAGTCTGTTGCATTAGTGAAGACCTTCTCCTGAGTGCTGGTGCCCTCCTGCTGTTCCAGCCGTACCCCCTGCCAAGAAACCGTGCCGAGCCTTCGTTTGAAGCTTGGCCCGCCCGCTTGGAGGCCCAAACTCATGAATTATTTGCAGCCCTGGAATTTCCAGCAGCCTCGGCAGTCTGGGTTTGAGCCGAACGCCTTCTCTATATTTACGGCCTCCCTGCCTCGGCCAGGAGCCTGGCAGCTAACACAAGCAACAAATCCCTTTTCCTTTGACTGGCGCCAGAGGCTGGCAAGCTCCAGCAGTCATAACGAGGATGCCAGTCTTGGCCCTCACAAAAGGTCAAGCCCTCTGTGGGATGTGGGGTGCCCCTTTGCCCAAGCCCTGCTCCCAGCTATGGGGATGCACAGGTTCAGGGGCTTCCGCAGCCTGCGCCGCTAGTCTCTGATGAGCAAACGAATCCACTTTATAGCAAAGCCAATCATGGGTCAATCCAATTTTTGAAAAGTCTGATTGGCTGGATTCAATGCCAGAGCTGCTTCAATGCCAGACCTTCAATGCCAGAGCTGGTGCCCACATAAAGCAGTGCCAAGATCATTCTTGGTTCATTCCACACATGCTCATTGTGTTTTTGCAGCTGGGTTTTCCTGCGCAAAACAGGAACATCTACTTCTAAAGTGCATTGAAAGTGTGTGCAGAAGGGACAGTCTCCTCTACCTCTCTAGGGTGGTTCTCCAAGCGCTCAAATGGAGGTCTTTAGCATCCCCCAGGCCTTCTGCATGCAAAACAGTTGTCCTACCAATGGTCCCTAGCAACAAGCCTTAACCCCAGAGGCTTAATGGAACCTCCTTGTTGGAAAAATCCAAATACTTTGCTGCTCTTCCCTGTTAGGCATTTCTTTCGATCTGATCTAGCCAAGGCAATTTCTTAAAGTTGGTAATCAGGAATGGGCTGCCTGAGGAGGTGGGGAGCTCCCCCCTCACTGATGGCCTTCAAGCAGCGGCTAGACAGATCATTCTCCTGGATGCTTGAGTCTGAGACTGCATTGAGCAAGGGGCTGGGTGGCCCCTTCCCACTCTAGGATTCTCTGAGTCTAGGTCAGCAGTGGAATGGGCTGCCTCAGGAGGTGGGGAGCTCCCCCTCACTGGCCGTCTTCAAGCAGCAGTTCGACAGATCCTGGATGTTTTAGGTTGATCCTGCATTGAGCAGGGGGTTGGACTAGATGGCCTGTTGGGCTCCTTCCAACTCTGTGATTCTATGATTAAGATGGAACCTCCATGCTCAGATGCAATATATCTGTGAATATCAGACATTGGGAACAGGTAAAAAGAGTTCTCCATTGCCTTTGTGCTCTAGCCAGTTTGGTGTAGTGGTTAGGAGTGCGGACTTCTAATCTGGCATGCCGGGTTCGATTCTGCCCTCCCCCCTTACAGCAAGCTGGGTGACCTTGGGCTCGCCACGGCACTGATAAAACTGTTCTGACTGAGCAGGAATATCAGGGCTCTCTCAGCCTCACCCACCCCACAGGGTGTCTGTTGTGGGGAGAGGAATGGGAAGGCGACTGTAAGACGCTTTGAGCCTCCTTCGGGTAGGGAAAAGCGGCATATAAGAACCAACTCTTCTTCTTCTTCTACTTGTGAGCTTCTTGCTACACCAGAAGAAGTACACTGGTTCTGAAGGGCCTTTGGCAAAGCTTCCCTATTAGCCAGGAAATCCCCCTTAAGCCAAATTGAGTGACTGTGAGGAATGGCTGATGGGAATGTACAAGAGGTCTAGGCAGGGCCTCCCTCTATTACAACTGATCTCTGGGCAAAAGAGGTCAGCTCCCCTGGAGCTCTATGGCATTTTACCTCCACAAACCCCATCCTCCCCCAAATTCTCAGGTCTGGGAGTCAGGACAGACTCTGGTTCTAAACTAGGTGCCAGAGATGAAGCTTCAGAGGACACCCTTATAATCACTTCATGTAGGACGAAAAGAAGAAGAAGAGTAGAAGAAGAGTTGGTTCTTATATGCCGCCTTTCTCTACCCAAAGGAGTCTCAAAGCGCCTTCCCTTTCCTCTCCCCACAACAGACACCCTGTGAGGTGGGTGAGGCTGAGAGAGCCCTGATATCACTGCCCTGTCAGAACAGTGCCATGGCGAGCCCAAGGTCACCCAGCTGGCTGCATGTGGAGGAGTGCAGAACCGAACCTGGCATGCCAAATTAGAAGTCCGCACTCCTAACCACTACACTAAACTGGCTCTCAGAACTTCATTAGAACACAGGCTAGGCCACACCAACATAACTAGTGAAAAGTGAAACAAACAGCAAAGGCTTTTCCCATGTGGCTCTCCAGATGTCCATGAACTACAATTCCCATGAGTCCCTGCCAACATGCCGGCAGGGGCTCATGGAAACTGTAGTCCATGGACATCTAGAGAGGCACAATTTTGCCACCCCTGAACTATACAATACAAGAAGGGAGCATCAACAAATTCACAAAGTCCCTGTGATATAGCAGCCCTCCTGTTCTTTTGCAACAGATTTGTTATGTAGGGATCTGCTGTTACAGGATCGGAGAAGAGTACTAAGCAGGCCTAAAATAGGCAGTCCGACGCTGCCCAGCTACCCACAAAAGCACAGTCACACTACTGAGGATCACTTCCCACACAAGCCACACCAAAGGCCCACTGGGCCGCCTACTCACCTTCAGTGTGGTTTCTGCAGGCAGCATGCTCCTGGTGTGGCCCTGAAGACTGGCCACCTCTCCCTGAGTTCCTTCTTCTGAAATTAAGCTGCAAATTATAGGGGTCACGATCCAAGAAGCGAAGGGAAGCGTTAGTGTGCTCCTTTGACTTCCCAGCAGGGTAAGGCTGGGCCTCCTGCATCTTTCCCAAGATGATATCTTAGGGAGGCATAGGTTTCTTCTCCCTTTGCTTCCAATTCTGGCATTTCTGGAGATGTGTAAAGAAATTCCCCATGACCTGGATAACCCAGACTAGCCTGATCTCATGTGATCTTAGGTGGTACGCAGAGTTGGCCTTGGCGAACAATTGAATGGGAACCCCCCCAGGAAATCCAGGGCTGCTACATAGGGGCTGGCAATGGCCAACCACCGGTGTGTGTCTCCGCCCAGACCTGGGTGGTCCCAGGCAGCCCAATCCCATCAGAACTCAGAAGCTAAGCAGGGTCCGTATTTGGCTGGGAAGTCCAGGGTTGCAACTCTTGGGATGTTTTGGGATGTTTATTGCTGTGACTTGATGGCAACAAGGAAAAAATTACTCCAGTCTCGGCCAAAGCGTGGCGGACTTCTTAAACACCCCTGAACTGCCAGTGGCCTGGTGAGGGGCAGATGAACATTCAGGCCGTTTAACCACCTTGGATGGCTTTACAAAAGGATTAGCCAAACAGACAGAGGAGAAGTCTATCAACAGCTTGTAGGCATAATGGCTAAATGGAACTTCCATATTCAGAGGCAGTGTGTCCCTGAACACTAGTTGCAGGAATGGGAGGGGGTGCCCTCGATCTCCATTCCTCAGCTTGTGGGCTTTCCAGAGAATCTGGTGGGCCCGTGAAACAGGGTCTGATGCAGCAAAAGAGTTATTGTCTTGATCTGTGGCATTTGCTTCCTGTGTATACTATAGTAGAACTAGTCACAAATTTCTGTTGTTAATAAGTCGTTCCACCACCCCCCTCATCAAAATCATGTGGATATCTTGTCCAGTTGGCCTTTCAGTCAGAACATCTGTGTGATGTCAGAGCAGTCCAGCCAATGGCTGCCAAGCATTCACTACTGTAGGGAGAAGCCAGTGTTCTCTATTTTGTTTCATTGTCCATTTGTTCATATTTTTGACCACAATTTATAGTAAAGATCCACAGATTCACTTCAGTCAAGGGAGAAATGAAAACAGGGTTTTTAGAAAGAAAGCAGACAAGTGGGGAACCAAAATGAACCAAGTGGGGAACCAAAAGCAAAAAGTGGGGAACCAAAATGAATGACAAAATATAAACAAGGGGTCGTTTTGAATTTCACATTCCAGTGGTTTGCCTAATAAATTCCTCCTCCTCCTCCTCCTCCTCCTCCTCCTTCTCAACACAAAGATATTTAACAGCAATTTAAAGAGTATTTCATCTAAAAGTGTTCCACTTCTGCCTAATAGCTGGCTGACAGGGAGGCCACAGAAAAGCCCCTTGTCACTCAAAATACTGCTGCGGCAGGCCTTACCGCTGGAGGGAAGATGCAGCCAACCCATCCATATATCTTCTCCACAACTCTCTGTTGTGGAGGCCTACCGCATAAGGTTGTTGTGCAGCTAAACCTGGATGCTGTTATGGGGGTTCTTTTGCCTCCTGTTCCATATGCACAACAAACCTGTGCAGTAGGCCTCAAATGTTTCATCTCCACAACAACCTACATAGGAGGCCTTAAGTGTTTCTTCTGCATAACAACCCTGTCCAACCTCCAAAGCTGCTGTTTCTGCCTGGGGAGCTGATCTTTATATGATGGGGATGAGCTGTAATTCCAGGAGCTCTCCTGGCCCCACCTGGAGGTTGGCTACCCCTGGGATGGAAATATTCCTGGAAGTATAGATGAAAGCCTTAAAATGGTACAATAGACCATCCTCCAAAGTAGCCTTTTTTGCCTGCAGAGCTGATCATTGTAATCTATAGATGAGCAGAGATAGTAGAGATGATGGTAGAAGCTTTCAGGCTGAGGTTGGGTGGCATGGTGCAGGTGTGTCCCACCTGGGCTCTGGCCAGCCCTTACCAGCAACTGTTTGTATTTTGGGGCACAGACAGACAGACCAGCATGGGTCCTGCGAGTCTGGAAAGTGCAGGAAGATCTAAATAAGGAATATTTAGAGCCTGTGACTGTAAATGGTGAACAACTAAATGGCTGGAGAGACATAGGAACTGAAGTGACTTTGCTCAAGTTTGGCCTGGTAAATAAAAATCAGTATTTCCCAGGAAGGTCCTATGAAATCAAAGGCATAAGTGGCCCAGAATTTCAAGTTGAGCTAGCTTTACAGGGAAGTAGACAGTGAGACTTTGGGGAGGGGGGGGGAGCTAGGTGTTCCACTTTTATTAGTCAACAACTTGGCCTTGCAGACTGCAGTTCCCAGCAGTAGGCCTCAGGCTTCACAAGGGCAGACTTTACCAGTTAAGTAACAGACTGTGCTAGCCAATGGGTGTCTGTGGCCACGTTCATTCCTTTTGAAGGAGCACATGAAGCTTTCACTTCAGCCTAACTGCCTGGAGGCGAGCTGTACTTCCAGGGCATCCTCAGATTGCAACTGGAGGCTGACATCACTAAACCTCAATGGGGTACAATGCTACAAAGTCACACCACCAAAGCAGTGTTTTTTTGCCTTGGGAGCTTATCTTTATACTCTGGAGATGAGCAGTAATTCCAGGAGATGTTTAGGCCCCACCCAGGGGTACCTGTATGTCAGGTACCCCTGGGTAGGAAATAATCTTTGAGGCTTGGAAGTGAGACTAAACCCACAGCAAACCATGAGCTAGCACCCGTTGTATTATAGCACGCAACAGGCTTTACTACTAGTTTTAAAAATAAATTTTATGGAATAATATTTTAAAAATGATACATCTCATGGCCAATTCATAATCATGACTCTAACTCCTCCTTCTCTCTAAAGCTCCCAATAAACCTAACCACTCCCTAAACCATACCTATGCTAACCCTGACCCTAGTTCCAAATTTTTCCTAAAATTTGAGTCAGTTCGGTGTAGTGGTTAGGAGTGCGGACTTCTAATCTGGCATGCCGGGTTCAATCCTGCGCTCCCCCACATGCAACCAGCTGGGTGACCTTAGGCTCGCCTCGGCACTGATAAAACTGTTCTGACCAGGCAGTGATATCAGGGCTCTCTCAGCCTCACCCACCCCACAGGGTGTCTGTTGTGGGGAGAAGAATAGGAAGGCAATTGTAAGCCGCTTTGAGCCTCCTTCGGGTAGGGAAAAGCGGCATATAAGAACCAACTCTTCTTCTTCTTCTTCTTCTTCTTCTTCTAATATGAATTCAGATTTTTACATGTGAAATAATATTTATATTTAAATTTAACTTATAAAATAATATACAAATATTTCTACATCCCACGGCATCACTTAACCATGTCTCTAACTCTTCCCTATTCCTAACACAACCCCTAAAACTAACCAATCTCCAAACTGAACCATACCTAAGCTACCCCTAACCCTAAAACCCCAATATGAATCCATCATTCTTTGCATATTTTACATGTAAAATAAAGTGAAAAACTACTCATTAATTTCATGGCCTTTCCTAAACATGACCCTAACTCAGGTTTCTCAATCAGGTTTAATGGAAGCATTTCCTGAATGGGTGGGAGTAAATTTTTTCTATATTTAAATTTTTTAAAAATGTTTAGAATAGAATCATAGAGTTGGAAGGGGCCATTCAGGCCATCTAGTCCAACCCCCTGCTCAACGCAGGATCAGCCCAAAGCATCCTAAAGCATCCAAGAAAAGTGTGTATCCAACCTTTGCTTGAAGACTGCCAGTGAGGGGGAGCTCACCACCTCCTTAGGCAGCCTATTCCACTGCTGAACTACTCTGACTGTGAAAATTTTTTTCCTGATATCTAGCCTATATCGTTGTACTTGTAGTTTAAACCCATTACTGCGCGCCCTTTCCTCTGCAGCCAATGGGAACAGCATCCTGCCCTCCTCCAAATGACAACCTTTCAAATACTTAAAGGCGGCTATCATGTCCCCTCTCAGCCTCCTTTTCTCCAGGCTGAACATTCCCAAGTCCCTCAACCTATCTTCATAGGGCTTGGTCCCTTGGCCCCAGATCATCTTCGTCGCTCTCCTCTGTACCCTTTCAATTTTATCTACGTCCTTCTTGAAGTGAGGCCTCCAGAACTGCACACAGTACTCCAGGTGTGGTCTGACCAGTGCCGTATACAATGGGACTATGACATCTTGTGATTTTGATGTGATGCCCCTGTTGATACAGCCCCAAATGGCATTTGCCTTTTTTACCGCTGCATCACACTGCCTGCTCATGTTTAGTTTACAATCCACAAGTATCCCAAGGTCTCGTTCACACATATATGGTAATATTACCATATATATGGACCATAAATGATGGGACAAAAATAATTTTAAAAACTGGACAAAAATAATGCCAAAAAAGTGAGTGAATTGGGAAATACTTGCAGTGAAAATGGGCAGTGCAGAAAGATGTGTATGTTAATGATATACACAAAGGAGGAGAATTGCAAAAGGGGAAGATTCATACTTTCCGAACACAAAAAAGAAACAAAATAAAGAACATACGTCAGATTTGGTGGGTTCCACTTGTGTCGAGTGCTTGAGAAAGGAGTGCTAAGGGGAACCTCCATATTCAGAGGCAGTGTATCTCTGAGTACTAGATGCTAGTGATAAGTAGGGGTGGACAATTCTGTATGTGTGTGGAAAGAATTGAATGACCCCCCCCCCCTCTCCCAATCCCAATTAAAGGGTGATGTGGGTGGATATTTGTGAAAGGGAGGAAATTGGGGAAGGTGAAACTGTTCCCCATCCAACGATTCTCTTTGCTGTTTTCTCCCAGTCCTGGTATTTAGGGTAGTTGCCGCTTGCTGGATCTTCACCTCCCTTTCCTCCTGTGCTATGGGCTTTCTTCGAGGAGAGCGACGCAGCCCCACCCCACCCGCCCCCTACCCTTTCAGCGCAAACCTTTGGTGGCAACGCAAAGAGAGCCAGAGAAACCTAACGACAACGTTGCGAGAGACTACGGAAGGACAGAACGCAAGGAGGAAAGGTTCAGACTTTTTGAAAAAGTTATAAAACGCCTCTCCCTGCCAGAACCCACCCCCCCAAAACTGAACAGTCCTCTTGGATGGGGCTTCTGCCCAGAAACACTATGCGCCTACCGATGGAAGGTGGACGGAAGACGGCGAGGGGAATTCCTGCCATCACAGCCTTCTTGCCGGCAAAACACCGTCCTGCTACGTTCTCCCAAGGGACGTATATGCAAAAGTTTGTGATTGTTTTTCCATCTCTTGTGAGTAGAAAGAACAAAGTCGCCCACGCCAGCTGCAGACGCCTCCCCCTGTTTTTTGTAACCCTCTCGGAGGGGAGGGGATGTTGGCCAGATGTCCAAGAGACTGCGGAGCCAGAGGTCGGGAGGATCCGGTGCGAGATGCAGAGTTAGTACAACCTTCCTCCCGAGAGAGAAAAAATGTGGGTCACCTTTTAACCTGTATCTTTTTCCCCCCCCCACCCCCCCACACCTTATGTTTGGCTTTCGGATGGGGGTTCACGCAACCCCACCGTTTACCGAGAGGGCGCTGCTGAGACTACAGAAAGGGCATGTCGCTTGTTTTCTGTACTCTTGGTGTGTAATGCTTTTGCTTCCATGATCTTTTGAAAGGGCCAAATGTGTGTTGGGTGGGGGGGGTTGTGTGTGAATGGGCTGGACCGGTCCAGCAGAGGCCAGCGGGAGTGGAGGGGGCGGGGCGGGGCGGAGATAGAGATAGGAATGGATTTAAGCCACAGGAAGTGATTATGATGGAGCAGTGCAATCCTGGGCTGGGGAAGGGTTGGGGTTGATGGAGGATTTAGGGGGTGGGGTACGACAAAAACGTGGCTGTGAATGTCGAAAACAAGCACGTTTTCTCGAGCTGCATGGGGTGGATGGGGGTTGGGCAGGGGGGTGGGGTGGGGTGTGACATAGCCGGGAAGCATTCTGTTACCGCCTGGTGTTGACCCAGCATCCCCCGCATCTGCCGGCCCACCATGACTGGAGATCTAACTTTAACGTCCTCCTTAAAGTTGGATCTAACATCCAGACTTGTTTTCATCCAGTTTGGTCTGGATAGAGTTTGTTGACCTGAAGTGGGGGTTGGGCTTGCACCCGAGGCTGGAGAACACAGTGTACATGGCCTACCAGCTGTTGCAGAGTTTGTTGCTGTCTGCTGTGATCCCCTGCTTGAAGACACACATACTTATACAGACACACACACACCCCTTTGTGTGTGTGTGTGTGTATCTGAAACTCAGGCAGGAAATGGGCCGAAAGCCAGGGGGGTTGCGGGGGGGGGTTGCATCTTGGAGGCAACCTTGGGAGGGGAAGGGATCGAACAAGGCATCAAGGGGTGGGTTCTCCGTCCTCCTCCCTCCCCCCTGCCTGCCCCAACCTTGTATACAAAGAGCTATGCATGGGAACCCAGCTAAGAGATGATCGCTAATATGGATTGCACATTTTTTTTTTGTAGGAAATGCACTTTGAAAAGGGGGAGGGAGAGAAAGAAAGAAAATGTGAGGGGTGGGGATGTGTGGGGTTCCAAGTGGGGTTATTTTTTTTGGGGGGGATGGGATTGTGAATCTGAAACTGAAGGCATGGGGCCAGAGGGGAGGAAGTTAAAGCTAGATTTGATACGAGGAGTTGGGAATACGATATCTAGTAGGGCTCGGTCCCCCACAACTTCTTACACTGAGTCTCGAAGCCATCTTGGACTGGTTCAAGTGCCTACATCTTAATGCTTCAGTCCTCTTTGCCAGGATGCAAAGGATGCCCGTCTGTAGGGAGGAATGAGATGAGGGAGGGGCGGGGGGGGGTCAAGTCACCCTTAGCAACTGAGGTCTATTTGCACTGCAATGCACCCCATTCTTAACCAAGACCAAAGCTTTAAATGCCACGGATCAGACCCCTTCCTCCCCGTCAAGGATCAAAGTCCTCTGTGAGGGCAGAATTGATAACAGCTACACATGGACTCCGAACTCGCCCATTCCTCAAGGTACAACGATGCCGATCATGACCTTTGCTGATCATGACCTCCAAGCCCGCCAGCGAGCCTTGTGCCAAAGTATCGGGATCGAGAAAGAAACAAACGGGAACCGAAGGATCCCTCCGGCAGCATATCTCCCCGAAGCAGAGTTTTTACCGGACGAGCAGATACACAGCAAGGTCAAACGGGCCCCGTGGTCGCAGACAGCCGTGGATCTCTTCCTTAGACTGTACAGGGAAGCTGCGGAATCCATACGTGAAAACGTTCTGCCGCAGAGAGCGGACTGTCATGTCTGTTGTCGGTTGCACATTGGCTTAAGCCGCGGCAGGGACACCGCCTCCACCCTTAAAAACGAAGCTACATTTTAACAAAATAATCCAAGGTGCATCACTAGGGCGGCTTCATCCGCTCTCGCTTTCTTGGAACAGTTATTCTAGGCAAGAGGGAATAGAGCTGTCCCGTCCGCTGAATTGTCCGTATCCTCCCAAGATCCCTTTGTAGGGGTGCTCACAGAGGTGAAACAGATGTCAAAACAGACTCAGTTTGCAGTGTGAATGTACCTTCCGGGTGCCATGAGATGGCGTCCGTCCTTCGTTTTCCAGAGCAGGAAGATGTCAAGATTCAAGCACCCCTTCAGGTCTCCAGAACCCCTCCATTGCACTGATGCCTTTGACCAGACACAAGTTCTGAGAGAAACCCAGATCCTGTTCCACAAATCCCCCCGAGCCTGTTTCAAAATAACCCAGCACCGTTCTCAAAGTCTGTTCCCAGCACCTGACATTTCCAGTTTCTGACCCAGTGTGAGTCTTCACCCCCCAAAAACTGGTGACCTTCTGGGGCAGTTCTCGTCCCAGTGGAACTCTCGCATATTTGGAGACCCTCTCCCTGAAGGTCACTTGGGATCCCCGAGTGAACGTGGCAGAAATGAAAGACTCTGTCCTGCAGAAGGAGAGGCAGTCATCCATTACCGTTTCTAAGGGGGCTCTTCCAGCTTAACAGAAGTCCATCCCTCCCCAACGAAAAACTCTCCATCTTTGGTGAAACTTCCCAGAGGAAAAGCCCTAGCAACTAACATGTCCCCTCAACCCCCATGCTTCACGAAAGGTCTGCTCTGCCTCTGGAGCTGAAATATGTCTGACAGACATCTTGGGCTTGCATCTGCAAAACCTCTTCCTTAGCCCCTTCCACCTTCTAAAACTTTGCTAGATTTCCCCACCCCGAACTTGGCATATTATGGTGGGGGGGAAGGGAAGTCTCCGGCAGCTCTTGTTTAAATCCCAACACTTTTGCAATACAAAAAGTGGATGCCAGGTTCAACCAGGGATGGGTAGGGTGAACACTGGGCAGGACGGGGAGAGTTTTTCCATCAGCCCACCCTAGGAGATCTTCAAGCTAGACTGTACAGTGGGGTCAACAAGGGAGTTCCTGAGAGTGGTTGACCCAGGACATTTTTACAAAGTGAATTTTTTTTTAAAGCTGCAATTGGTAGAGAGGAAATGTTTAAGGAAAAAAACAAAACCAGATTATCCCTTACAAATATAGATTGCATGGTGCTTTGAAACAGGAACTCATGTGACCTAGCTCAACCAAACAGCTGGCTGAGATTTTGCATGGCAAATATGTATAGGGGCTATTCTTTCCCCCATTCCCTCCCTCCCCTCTTCTTCCTTTCCCTTCGGTCCACCTCTTTGATGAGGGACGACGGCAGAAACAATCCACGTTTTCCTAATTTGCACGAGAAAAAAAAAAAGGAAAGAAAAATAAGTTTTATATCACATAATGTGCCTTGCCTTCTACAAAATACGTATTAACTCTAATGAGATCACTGCACAGGTGTGTGTTTTTGCATGCTTTTGATGCGTGCATGGGAGGGGAAATGAAAGAGAAAACGGGGTGGGGGTGGGGAAGAGGGTGTGCGCATCACCCTTGTGGAAAAAAAAAATTAATAATAAGCAGATTGCTGTGTGAAGACAGGGCAGGTTGCAATAGGGGAAGAGACGTGAGATTTTTCTATTTCTTCAAGTTTGGTTTAAAATTTCAGTGCTCTTTTACATGATCTGGTGATGGGCGGGGGGAAGAGACGATGGGCCCTGCGGGGAGAGGGGGGGATTGTTTTTGACACGTGAGGCCGGTCTTTGCTACCTCTTGAAGGGTACATTTGCACTACGAACGGCAAATGGGTTCAAATGGCATCGCCTTCTTCTCTCCCCCCCACCCCCCAAAAAACATGCGCAACGTGCGCAGGAGGGTCAGACAACGGCTCGCCCTCAGAGAATTCTCATTGTCTGGAATTGGGGTCCCCCCCCCCCAGAATTCCTTAAGAGGGAAGAGGATTGAACCTGCTAGATTTTCCCTAGGTGAGAGAGGGAGTGTGTGTGTGGGGAGGGGAGGGGGGTCTGCTTTCACCACCCCCAAAAAGACCGCATTGGGGATCATGCAACGTGTGTGAACCAAAGCCGGGTAGGATGGGAATGTAACAAGACGAGAATTGGGCAAGGTTCAGCTTATGATTGGGAAGAGTCCAACTTGGAGAATCAGAGACTGGTTGACAGTGGGGTGGGGTTGTGGGGGAGGGTGTACAGTTCCCCAAACCCACTGAACTTCTTTGACCGGAGGTGCCTGTGTGACCGATCCAATATTGTGTATGCCACTGTGAGAAGCTAGAGCCACCTTCAGTTCCCTTAAAATGTTTTTGTTTTGTTTTGTTATTAGGCCATCTCTAGACACTGACAATCCAGCACAAACCCCCCCTTGTCTCTTGAGAGAGGAAGAGGTTCATTCTGGTCACCCCACCCCACCCCATCCCACCCCACCCTTGGGCCCATATTAAATATGGAGGTTATGCTGCATTAAAAAGTGTCTAACACCATTCTGAAGTAATCGTTTAAAAAGAGGTCACTGTGTGTACTTTGTGTAGCCACTGCACTACAAGCATAACCCAGTTGTCATGCTGTTGCTCCTCCCCCCCTTCCCACGGAACTCTGGGAATTGTAGTTCGGAAAGCAAGCAGGTGGTCTCTGAGATTTTCTTGCATTTTCTTGCATGCTACCTGGGCTGAGGGAGCCGACAAGCAGGTAATGAAGGCAAGAGTTCCCCCCCCCCCCTGCTGTTTTTAGCTACTGTTTGCTAATCACTGATAGACTGCCTTTGTAGGTGGCAGTTCCATTGAGCTATTGTAACTCCTGGTTGTTACAATTGCTAAAGTTCCCACAGTTCCTTTGGGGTGCAGGAGGGAAGTTCGAATGTTTAAAACATTTGTGAAATACCCAGAAAACGGTAGTTTAGGCACTGCAACTGCCCAGAAATTACCTAGATATGTGCCAAGTGGGGGTGGGAGGCAGTGTGCTTTTCTCCTTCTTCTAAGCCATGTATTCTTCTCACAGAGAGGAGGTGAGGGGTGAGGTCTCCCCCCTCCCCGAACTAGCGACCCCTCTAATCTTTCAAATTGTCTTCCAGCTGTAAATACCAATTGCATCCAGAAATATAAATATGCAATTCCCACCATCCTCCTGTGCTACTGGGGATAGATCTCTAGAAAAAAAAATCATTTCTCTCACCTTTCAAATGCCCATGCATATATGTCCTTTACATCAGTGGTCCCCAACCTTTTTATCACCGTGGACCGATCAACGCTTGATAATTTTACTGAGGCCCAGGGGGAGGAGGCTAGTCTTTTGACGAGGGATGCCTGAGCCCCTGCTCCACTTGCTTTCCCGCCGGCGCCCCTGTCTTCCCGCCGCCCGCTGGGGGGCGCTGCCAGCAGCAGCTGCATAGTACCACATCAAGGGGGGAGCCCCAGCCATGGTGACAGCTGGAGAGCACCAAAGGTGAGCCGGTGGCAGAGTGGCAGGGCAGCCCCCGAGGCAGCAGCTGGAGAGGAGGACAAGGAAGTGCCACGGCCCGGTACCAACTGCTCCACGGACCGGTTCCGGTCTCCGGACCGGGGTTGGGGACCACTGCCTTACATAGTTTGTCAGGGGTGGTTGTGGTCTGTGATTATGTGAATGCAAGAAGCTAGGAAGGAGCGGTGGTCCCAGAGAAGGGGTGTCTGATGTACTGGCCTTTGTTTTTCAGTTGATCAAATTCAGCAGTTGTTCAAGCATCTCAAACCTGTCCCCCTCCCCATTCTGCCAGAAACGTTTGCTTTCAAAGGAGGGCCTTGTTCAAATGCAGCCTGCGGGCCATCCTGCCATTTATTTGGGAGATGTGCTGAACCGTGCGCGGAAGTACGGGGTGAGGAGGAAAGAGATCGCAACCTTCAGGTGTGCATTTTCCTGGAGATCCCAGTCTGCTTTGTTTGTTTTTAGGTCTGGAAAGGTTCCTGACTGGGATCAGTTTAAGTGCTGTTATTGGGTTTTGTCCCCTCCGCCGTGGAAAACTTTGGTGCTAAGCCGGTGGCAGCCAATTTCATTGTCAGGCTCCCAAGTTTGAAATCGGACCACAATTCTTAAAGTTGTTGTTGTTTTTTTTTTTTTTAAGTGTGCTTTTTTGAAACCAGATTTTGCCCCGCCTCATGGGGAGGGTGGAGGTGGAAAATTTAGACCCTCTGAATGACCCGTGGGCCATGATTGTGGGGCATCTGTTTTATGACCAGATACAAAGAAGCAACATCTTTGAAATTTAATTCAGTTGTTTATTGTATGGAGCTCTACACAACTGTCTTTTATACAGCTTGCTTCTAGTAATTCCCATCATACTGCCGTTCTGCATTTTTGCTGCTCTGACTTTCATTCATAAAGTATATACCTGGGGTGGCCACACTGTGGCTCTCCAGATGTCTAGGGACTACAATTCCCATGAGCCCAGCCTGTGCTGACAGAGTATCAGAACCCTGTATTCGAGCTTTTGCCATATTTTTATCTGCTTTTCATTCTGTGTAATTGCTTGTTTTAGGTGTGAAGGTTTAGGATGATGTAGTTTGCACCAGGGATTCCGGTTGCAAAACTGTTTTATGCTTGGAAATGTGTGGTTATCTTTCCTTGGCCTTGGGGCCAGAGATACCAGTTGTGTCTTCCAGGCCTGGCTAGGAGGGATGGCATCTGGAGTGTTTCGTGCCCCAATGGGCATGCAGGGGGCAGCCAGGGGACTGGAGATTAAGAAGGGGCAACGGCTCCTGGGCGCTTTAGTCTTAGCAAAGGTTTAGAGATGTTAGCATTGTCATATCTTCAATAAAGAGATTATCTTCAACAAAACCTTGGAGCAATGGGCTGAACTCTCACTTAGGACCTCGTGGGAATTGTAGCCTAGGGACATCCGGAGAGCTGCAGTTTGGCCTCTCCTGATATATATCATAAAAAATGGATGAATATAAAGCCTTTCTGAACTAAGAGTGAACTAAAGTCTCTTTGGAGTCTGTGCATGAGTCCCTGTTCTAAGTTTGTGTCCTTCAGCCAGCCTTGGCTTGAGATGCGTGATTAAGCCCCCTCTGTCCATTGAATCTAATGCAACATTCTGTCACCCCCACTGCGAAAATTAACATTTCAGGAGAGCAGCCATGTTGGCCTGAAAGAGAAGATCTAGATCTGATCCGAGCAGTACCTTATTGAGCCAACAAGATTTGTGAGGTAGAAGCTATTGAGAGTCAACCTTCTGACAAATCTTGTTGGTTCCTTCGCATAAATTCATAAATGGTCTACTAGCAAAGGAGGCTGCCTGTTGAGTCTCTTTGTGAATCACTGGAGGCTTGCCAGAACCATCTTGTACAAGGACTCAGTGGGTGGGTGGACTCTGCACAGTTAATTTTCACGAACACTTAAGTAAACCTTCTTGGAGGCTTAGAGCAGGGGTAGTCAAACTGCGGCCCTCCAGATGTCCGTGGACTACAATTCCCATGAGTCCCTGCCAGCGAATGCTGGCAGGGGCTCATGGGAATTGTAGTCCACGGACATCTGGAGGGCTGCAGTTTGACTACCCCTGGCTTAGAGTGTGCCTTCATTTCTAATTGAAGAATGACTCTTCTATCAAATTTGGAGGATTTGGGTTTCAGTAATGATCATAGATCCCGTTTACAGCATCGTCTGAGGGGCAATCTTGGAATTTCTAAAGGCCCTGCTATGTGTATATGGGATACTGTGGAGTATGGCCCACCCCATGCACCCTACCTTTGAGCCACAATTCCCGGCACTACGCTTTTCCGACCCTGCAAAACGTTTTCCCACTGGGGAAACATTCCAGACCTAAATTTGTATAGTAGAAAGGCATAATGTGGAAACAGAATAGAGTAAGAGTTTTGGTGGCTTTCTTGTAATTATTTTCGCTTCGTTTTATTTGGCTGGGCAGATGGGATAGTTGTGGGGGCTTAATGTTTTATAAAAAGGAAAAATAAAAAGGAAAAAAAAAAACTTCCGTGGCAGCGGCTTGTGGGAAGCCCCAGACGGATGGGGTATTCCCGTCGTTCAACAATACTTGTACCATTCATGTCAGATTCACGAGAAGCACGTCCTGATTTTCAGTCCTGCTGTGTTTTGCTTCCACCCCCCGGCCTTTAACTACTAACTTTCTCCCGTTGTCAGTTTTGTTTCCAAAGCTGAGTCAAGATTCTAGAAGGGTAGCCACTTGTAACCAAAACAACAAAGGCTCATTTGGCAACTTAAAAGCTAAGCAGTTTCGTTTCAGCATCAACATTTGCATGAGAACCATTCTCACCCTACGGAAGTTCTCCTCGCTTTTCTCAAGACTGATTGGCCGTTTCTTCCAAGCGAGAACCTCCAAAAGTATCTGGGAGTGTTATCTGAACCGAATTTGGCAACTATTCCAGATCTCATGGTGAGGAGTGGATGGTATGGACCACATGTCTCCACTGGCCATGAACTGTCCCACACTAGGGAGTAGCTTTCCTTTGCCTTGCAGATGAAATCGCCCCTGATACCTGAGCAACGCTGCTAGTCTTTACAAAACCTCATTCTCAGATTTTATTTTCCAAGTGGGAACCCCTAAATTCCGGTACAAGGCTTGGTATTCATGATTTCGCTTTCAGGCGACATGTCTTCCCAAGCTTCAGCTTTGTGTGTTACAAGATTTTTTTTTAAAATGGTGTAATTCACCCACACAAGCATGTATTTAGAATGTGGAAATAGAAGTCACACAGTCCTCAAATTCTTAGTGCAGACTGGGAGTGTCCCATCCTTTTAATGGCCTCCCGGCTGCTGCTGGTTAGGGCTCAATTTGCTAACTCCTGCCCCAAACCATCTCAGACTCTACCGTCAAGGCTTGAGCCCACACCAAAAGAACAGACTCTTTTGGGAGCAATCTGTCACGCAAACACCTTGTCCCCTTCAAGAGACCCAGAACGTCATTCATGGTGCAGGTTTGATTACCAGGCCTAAGGACGGACTTGGCCGCATTGAAACACTTGTCCAATCGGTGAGTGAATTCCGGCTCACCATCTTCCTTTCTGTTCCCGCCAGTCTCCGCTTTTTCGTGCTTCTCCTTGGCAACATCTCACTTAACCAGAAACCAATGTTTGATGAGTTGCATTTATCCCAAAGTGTCCATAGAAAGGAGTCCATCACAGGCTCTGGGAATGGTTTTTTGTCCCGCCACACTCCGCAAACAGTGACAGCTCCCTAAGCCGCTTGCCCATGGAAAGATTTGCTTTGTTTTGTGAGAAAACATTTGTGTCAAAAGCATTAGGGGGGGTGGGGAGGGTTCCTTTCTGTTTTTTTTAAAGAATGTTTTAGGGTAATTGAGAAGGGTAGAGTATGGCTTCCCCTTCCCCTTTGTTCCTTTTTGTTTTATTCCGTTTGTGTAGATTTTTTTTCTAGATGAATGAAGAGAAAAGTCTTGCTTTGTCCAAGCCGCAAAGGGCCCTTGTGCAAAAGTCCAGAGATTCTGTAAGTGCAAGAACAGTGCAGGGCCGGGAAGAACTTTAGCTTGTGGAGAAAACAGTGTGGAGCCGAGGGACCTTGACTGGGGTTCGAAATCTGCACACAGAACCCTGCAACTACTATTTTTTAAAGAAAATTAGTTTCATGTGTCATGGAATGGATAGATTGTGGGTGTGGGTGTGCGGGCAGGGAATTTGCTGAGAAATTGGAAACATCCAGGGCTGGATATAGGAGTCCGGGTTGGGTTGGGGTCCTCAGACCCTAGAGGCATACAAATAGACACCTAAACAATAATGTGCTAAGGCATAGCATGCATTCTAACATCTTTCTCAGTCCTACTGTTTCTCCCAAAATAAACACATATGTATACATTCATGCTCTTTGTGCAGCTTTCCTTTTGGGTGATGGAGATCAAGCTGCCGTTGTTCAGAAAAGCATCTATAAAAAAAATGCTATATTAGACTCTTTGGCATACATTACAGCAAGGGTGGCCCAAGGCGTTTCTCCAGTTGTCAATGGACTACAATTCCCAGGAGCCTCTTCCAGCATGTTGCTAGCCACGGCTCCTGGGAATTGTAGTCCATGGATATCTGGAGAGCCATAGCTGAGCTCATTGCAGCATTTCATTCCAGAGCGACAGCTGTGTTCGTCTCCTTGTGCTTTGGCTAGGAGTCTTATGCTTCTTGATAGCCACATGTGGTGGCAGAGGTTTCTGTGGACTAGAAGCCACTATATCAGAAGTGTGAAGCTGGGAAATCCTTGACTACATTGGCAATAAGGAAACAGTCGACTGCAGGACACGAGGGGCGGGAAGCACTGCCCATTGTAGTGTTTCTTGAAAAGCAGGCTTGTCCTTCAAACTAGGAAGTAATTGATTTTTAAAAAAATTGTCCAGCAATAATTCCAACACAAAATGTTCAAGGCATGCCCTGCAGGTCTGTCTGTATCTTGCTTGCTGGACAACCTGTAAGGAGAGAAGCAGAAGGATTGCAAACAATCAGAGTAGTCTCAAAATAATACAGATTTTGTAGCTAGAGGAGGAACGTGCACCCTGAATCCGGACAGTCCAATCTTGTCTGGTTCAGACTCCATGATCCAGCAAGTCTGAACTGCCCCTGTGCACAAGAGTGCGCGCACTCACGCGCACTAACCATAACTCTGGCCCTGTGCTCATCTTCCGTTGTGCAGACATCCCATCTGGATTACAAGAGTGCTTCGAGGTGGGCAAGAAATCTTTCCTAGCCTCATTGGATGCATCCGTTTGTAGCACCCGTTGGAATACTGCCAACCACACACATGTCATCTCTGCATCATCATTATTATATAGCACTTAAGGTCGGCTTGCTTGTTTCTGAAACTGAAGCCAGCCAAGGAGGAATCTCAGAAATAAATGCACCTTATGAAGTACCATGAGCCAGCCATGCCCACTGAGAGTTCTCCCACGTTCTTCTCCAACATGGGGCCACCTGTGAAACGAAGAGAACAAGCCTCCTATTTGCACTTTCTGACCCAGTTGCTCTGCATAAATCCCCTGCTCCTCTGGGCATGTGAGGATGGTGGTAGTAGTCACCAGGATATCATCCAAATATGAGAGGAGCCTGGGGAAGGTGGACCGTTTGTGCAGTCCTCCCTGCAAAAAATGTTTCAAGGGAGAATTAGGGCCAAAATCCTAAACCAGGCCTTGTATTCAGAAGCTTCCCAGGTAAAGGGATCCTTTCATGTTTCCCTTCGGATTGCAAGATCTTCTAGCTCTCTCCCCACCTCTCGCCCTCTGGTTTCATGGCTACAGGAAGACTGGAAAATCTGGACACATATATGCGCTTTCCAGAACCTGGGAACATCCTTTGCAGAGCTACAGCTAACCCAGTCATAGCTAGTCCCAGAAACTCTTGTGACCTGGGGCAGCAGCACTGCGAGAGACTTTGACCTTTTTCTCAGGCTTCGACACCTGCTTTTCAGTTTGGCTCTTTGGCTAAACTCATCTTATGAGGGCTCTTATCATTCACCATTCTGGGTGTGTGGCTACGAGTGTATGCCTTCAGGAGTCTTGTTAGAAGCTTCTGCCCAAAGACAACGGACCTTGGACAGCGACATCCCAGATGTGTCCATTTGCTCCCCCTTCCGCAGCGTCTTCAAGCCGGACTTCGGAAGTGGCTGCCCTGCTTGCCCATCTGTAGCTGGAGAGAAGAGAGAGCTGGTGTTTTATACCCCGCTTTTCACTGTCTGAAGGAGTTGCAAAGCACCTTTCCCTTCCTCTTCCTACAACAGACACCCCGTGAGGTGGGGGGGGGGGCTGAGAGAGCTCCAACTGCTCTGCAAGAACAGCTCTAGGCGAACAGCTGGCTGCCTGTGGAGGAGTGGGGAATCCCAGTGCAGATGACGTGATTTTTTTCCCATCCTAGGGGAGCGGGAAAATAATCACAAGCCTATTCTAGACAATCAGGAAAGGGATTAAATGGGATGGGGGGGGGACTGTTGGCTCTTAGTAGGGGGCAGGCAAAGTAGACCTATTGGTTGCCAGTTCCACCTGATTCCCACCAGAGTAACCCTACAGCAAGGGTAGTCAAACTGCGGCCCTCCAGATGTCCATGGACTACAATTCCCAGGAGCCCCTGCCAGCAAATGCTGGCAGGGGCTCCTGGGAATTGTAGTCCATGGACATCTGGAGGGCCGCAGTTTGACTACCCCTGCCCTACAGGAAGGGTGTCGGCCCTTGGCTGCTTCCCTTCTAGGCCAGGCCGAACACTTGCCTGCGTTTCATGCACTACAAGTTCCCTTAAGACACTTTTAAATTTGGGGTGTGCGTGTGGAGTTCTCGTGTTTTAAAAGAAAGGGGGAATAAATAATGTACATATTATATAGACCTTTATGGTGCTATCGGGAATACAGTTACCCATATCAGCTGTACATTGCGTCTCTGCCCTACCCCATACCAGACAGCAACATTCTGACTTCATCAAAAGTGGGGAGTTTCTTTCTTCTTAGATAGGATTGCCAGCATCTGGATCATCCCCCTGGAGAAAAGGGCTGCTTTGGAGGGTGGACTCTA
Source organism: Paroedura picta (assembly GCF_049243985.1). NCBI lineage: Eukaryota > Metazoa > Chordata > Lepidosauria > Squamata > Gekkonidae > Paroedura > Paroedura picta. The sequence goes on from NC_135372.1 coordinate 26,689,528, forward strand.
TAGTGGGGTGGCCAAAACTGTGGCTCTCCAGATGTCCATGAACTACAATTCCCATGAGTCGCTGCTAATGCATGGTCAGGGGCTCCTGGGAATTGTAGTCCCTGGACATCTGGAGAGCCATAGCTTAGCCACCCTGTTGAAACCCTTCCCTGCCCCAAACCCCATTCTCCCTGGGCTCCACCCCCAAATTCTCCAGCATTTCCTAACCTTGAGTTGGCAACCTTGTTCTTAGAAGTCACTGGCTGAAGGAGGGGGCTGGGGGGGGGGGAACCACACGATCGGGTTAGACAATCCTTCCATAAAAGCCAGGAAACTTTGCTAAGTGTGAGGGGGGTAAGGCGTATATTAAAAAGAAATAATACTTTTTGCAATATGTGTTTATTAAATTGCTGCTTTTTTTAAGAAAAGAGAGAGAGTCCGTCTTGGCTAGAACACGGCTGATCTTAGATTTGAGCATTGGTGGTTTGTATAGTCGAGGGAGTAATAAGGAACAGAATTATATCTAAACGTAAAGTGTCCAATTTGGAGAATTTTTTGTTTGGCTGTGGGATATGAAGTCTTTGACAAGCCCCAGCCAAATCTTGGCATAATATTAAAAGGTTGCAGTTCAAGGCTCGGACCCCCGCCCCCAAAAAAAGACACTTATAGGGGTCAGGAAGTGATAGGTCCAGCGTTTTGGACTGCTTCTGAACCAGTAAACACTCATGTCCATTGACACAGCCAGAAAATGGTTTGAATCTGGTTTCGCTCCTACAGCAGATAATTTCCTGGGGTTAGCGATGACTCTTTGCTGCCCTGTCGTAGAACTGGGACTCAAAACTAGATTCAAACCAGTTTATGTTTGCTGCATAGACATAAAGCTCATCCTGCAGACCTTCCGGTGCGGAGGTGGCCAAATGTCCATGGATTACAATCCCCAGGATCCCCTGCCAGTGCTGGCAGGGGCCCATGGGAATTGTAGTCCACGGACATTTGGCAAGCCAGTTTGGCCACCCCAGCCGTATGCTTGTGTGCATTTTCCTCGAGGAAGGACATGAGTGCCTCTGCATGTGTGTTTGAAAGGATCGTCATCTCGGGAATACCAAGACGGGCCTGAGGTCTTTCCTGGTACCTCTCACACCACGCCTCCGTTCGGGAGAGGGCCTGGATGCCAGTCAACTTAAACACAGCGGGTTAGTTGTAGTCAGTCAAATTAAAAGTAATTAACTGTTCAGAATAAGCAAGCGACAAAAGGAAAAGAAAAGAAAGAGAAGCCAGCAGAAGTATGAAATACACGAAATACCAAAAATATTTACAAGCCGTGCCTCTTCACTTTACTGCTGGCAAGTAGCTCCTTCGTGCTCCCCCCCCCAAATTAAATTTCTTCTTCCTCGAATTGCAATCTGTGGCCTTCTTTTTGTGTGTACGGGGGGGATCGGGGGGGGGGGATTTGGTACCCGATGTACACTTTCCCCTTTACACCAAGGTAGTGTGCTTTTGGGACTGGCTGGGGGGGGGGGTCAAGAAGGAACATGGAGGGTAGGGCTACCACTGCCTGGTGTTTTGTGTTTTTTTTTCTATATTAGGATTGTGACTTCTCCGAAGGAAGCATAGTGGATTAACTGTACACTTTGTAAGCAATTAATTAACACACTAAATTTGCATATGGGGTTAGTTTGGATAATGGGAGGGGAGATCCTTGTTTTGCTTTTCAATCTTTCATTCCCATGTCATGGGAAGCATCTCTTAGACCGTTTATGCACTGGGAACTTCAGTGCCCCAGCTCCCATGCAGGAGCCCAAATTGGGGGCAGATGAGGTGCACCAGGCCAAATGCTCCCCCATGTGGGTGCAGGAAGAGGTGGGGCAACCTGCCATGACTAAAACTCCAGCCTGCAGCCCAGCATGAAACCTCCAGTGCGTAAACGGTCTTAGAGGAGACATTTACCTTCTGGGCCTGAACAGAAAAACTGCCTTTGCTAAAATGGGCTTCTCCTCATTCCTATTTTCGGCATTCCTGTAGCTTATGCTTCCCCCCCCCCCCCCCCCGTTCAGCACACATTTTGCACCCTCTGCTGGTTGGTTTGATAGCACACTGTTTCATATCTCGCATGAAAAGATTTCTTTTTCAATCTGTCTTTATTATATTTCTGCTGGACCTAAAGCAGTGTGACATGGAATGAACCTCTGCAGAGAGCAAAACACATGCAGAAAAGGGGAGGAAAAACCCGGAAATGGCAGGAGTAAACTAAGGAGGGAATTGACGCCAATGTTAGGCGTTCCACCTTACGCGAGAAAGGGGAATGCTTCCTCTGAGGTTGTATTGGGAGAGGCATTCCCTTTTTCATTGTTGTTGGAAGTGGCATTCCTCAGTCATTCCTTCCTACATGTGAGAGAAGGAAGATGCCTCTTCTGAGGGGGCTATTGTCTCTTGCTTATACATACACATACGTTTGGTTTCTAATTTATTTGAATTTGGAGGCACTCTCTAAATCCAGTCTAAAGAATTTTCTCCAGTGAACCAAACCAGTTAGAGAAGTATCGATGTGCTCTGAAGGATGTCAGCGTGGGGTGAAGTTCCATATCTTTCATTCAGACTTATGCCCCCCTCCCCAAATGTGAATAGGATGGCATATTTACAGTGGGTGAGGCAACCCCCTTCCCCCATACTAGCTTGGTTTCATCATTTTTTCACAGACCCCAAATATGACTGGGATGGGGAGCAAAGCTTGGGTGTGGATCAGAGGTCCACTGTCACTTAGCTCCTCTGGGAGCCTGGTTGTGGTCCATGTGTGTGTGTGTGTGGGGAGGGGGTTGAGGTCTGTCCTGTTGAGGTCTGTCCCTTCCTGACTGCCCAGTTTGTCTATACTCCCCATTATCTTCAATGGACACTCCTTATCTGTCATCCAACATTGTTCAGTTTGGGGAACCTCATCTTTTGGCTCTGATTTCCATTGTCTTTGTATTACTCTTGAGGAGGGCCATGTTGAAGGCAGAGTCCAGAGGAGAGGCAAAGAGAAGGAGCATGCCTAAGATCCAAATGGGAAGTTTTTAATGTCCTTTTTCCCTTCCCGCCCCTTTCCCTTCCACACACCCCATCCCCGTATTCTTTTTTGTATTCCTAATTTTGGAGTATATTTCTTCTGCTCCACCCCGCCCCTGTGCCCCCATTCTTTGTCATTTATATTTTACAGAAATAATTAGTTACTCACTCACACTTTTTGTTTTTGTTTTGCTTCTTGCTTGCTATTTCATATTAACACAGTACAAAATCACACTGACGCAACAGGGAAACGTGAGCCATTCCCTCCTCATAGATGGCAAATCTACACGCCCCGCCCACAGACACACACACCAGGTAGAAACTGGTCCAATCTTTCTTTATTCTTCTGAGGCTGTTTTTCAGCACCCTCTTCAAACTACAATTCCCAGGATTCCTTGCAAGGGGAAGTTGATGATTGATATAAACCCGGTACCTCTCTAAAAGCATGCATTTTCAATGCACTGGGTTCCATGCGTAATCCAGATTTCCTTTTCTGTTTCCATTGGCAATCTGGTTCCAGCAATTGGAAGCTTACTGCTCCATTTGAGCAACAACAATAATGCCCCCTCTCACACACATTCCCCCCTCCTGATAATGGCTCTGTTCCCTGATGCTCTCTCAATAGCATTTCTATGCGTTACTGTTAGCTAATGCGCCTCCCTTTTTATGTACTGAAAAGTTGACGCTGGTTTTCTACTCTCTCTCTCTCTCTCTCTCTCTCTCTCTCAATTTTCTCCCCTATGCAAAAGGAAAAAAAATCCAAAAGGACAATTTTAAAAAAGGGAAAAAAAAAGTGGAAAAAAATAAGAAAAGAACAAAAAAAATTGAGAAAAATGTATAAAAAATTAAATAAGCTATGCTTTCAACTGTCGTACTGTCTCTGTGTCTGCTTTTGACCTCTGAGAAAATTTGCTGCTCTAGAAAACATGGACTTTCAGAATTTTCTATGAAATGCTACCAAGGCTCCTGGGATGGATTCTCTGCATGGGCTCAGAGGCCATGTCCTAATGAACAAATTGAGGGGGGGGGGGAGTTCATCAAATGTCACAGAATCCACCCTCCAAAGCTGACATTTTCTCTGGGGGAACCTTCTTTTTTTTCGTGTTGTAATCATACTTTCTCTGTGGGACTTGATCCTGGTTGCCTGCAGATCAAGTGTGATTCAGAGAGCCCTGCACTTCCCACTGGGAGGTTGGCAACGCTAGACTCATACAAGGTCAGAAAATCCACGCTTTCCCTTCGAGGCTTGGGAAACAATTTAGTGAGGCAGGGGGACACTCGAAAGGTGCACAGTTTCCCCATGATTTTGTGCAAACGTCCCAGGTGTGTGTGAAGGGAAGAGGGGGGGAAATTGCTTCTGATTCCGATCTTCCTCTTTGGGAAGGGAAATGTTCTTGGAGGAAGAAGCAGCACATGTTACCCTTCTGCTGCTTTGATCCCTCCCACTGTCTCCATTAATAGCTGTGCCTCCTGGATGACAGGTGTATTTTATACAGTCCTCAGCCAAATATTCATAGAAGCATAGATCTGGAAGGAGTTCAACAGGCCATCTAGTCTCACCCCCTGCTCAGTGCAGGATCAGCCTCAAGCATCCAGGATAAGGATCTGTCCAGCCGCTGCTTGAAAACCGCCAGTGAGGGGGAGCTCCCCACCTCCTTTGGCAGCCCATTCCACTGCTGAACTAGACTCACAGAATCCTAGAGTGGGAAGGGGCCATGCAGGCCATCTAGTCCCACCCCCTGCTCAGTGCAGAATCAGCCTCAAGCATCCAGGAGAAGGATCTGTCCAGCCGCTGCACAGAGAGGGCTGCCAAGTACGGGAATGCATGCAATCAGGTTCTTCCCCATGCCCACCATTTATATTTATTTTGGGAACGTCCCTTTCCTCGTTATAACTCCGGACACTGGGGGAAGGGAGAGGGGAGGTGATCGAAGGTGCAGAATGGTGGGATTAAGGGGCACAATGAAAACAAAGGCACCATGTCGTGAAAAATACAATTTGGGAAAAGGGGAAGGGAGCAATGCATGATGGGAGGTTGCCTCCATCATTTACATGTTGCAGATATTGACTGGGGAAAGAAGGGAATGAAAGCTCAAATGTGGAAAGGTAGAATCTTCTAATCTCCAGATCCACAGTCCTAACCACTAACCCCAAACTGGCTCTGCCATCCAAAGACAAAATAGGGCTGACCCTAGATCTGCTGTGCTTGGGCTAGGCCGGGCCATCCGGGTCAGGGTCTCCAGGGTCATGAACAGCCTTCCCCACTTGAAAATCACCCTGTTGGAAGTGTAACTCAGCTATTGGTCTTTTTGGTTTTTCTTGCCAGGGCTTAAGCAAGCCTGAGGGGCGGTGGGATAGATCAGGAAACCTGCATGGCAGACACACTTTCCAAATGCATCGCGGGGCTTCCCGACAGCTGCCTTTGAAGGCTATATAAGGCTATATAATACATCTGGCTTTGCAGACGCCGACATCATGTGAAGTTTGAGTTAGCACAGCCAGGGGCTGCCGATCGATCTCCTCCTCGACAAACATGTGAAATCTTTTTTTTTTTAACTCTCCAAGCTAGCAGCGACTGCATCTTGCAGCAGCAAGTAGTCCATAAATCAAGGCTGTGTTGCATCTGTGTAAAAAAAAACAACAACAACCCAAACCCACCAACTCCCTGCTACTCCTTCTCCCTACTGAATGCATAAAGGACTCTCTGGCCACAATAGCAATTCTGAATCAGGTGCATTTATTTTTTTCTCTGCCCAACGCAGAGAGGTGTTCTTGCCAGAGAGCCAAATCATCTGTCGACTTGGGGGTTGGTAAGTGGGGAATATCCTGAAATGATGGCTGCTTTGGAACGGCTCACCCGGATCATTTTCAAGCTCCAGGTCTGGCTGCCTACCTTTTGCAAATTGAATCTGGGGAGGATTATATCAGCCTCTTCCAACCTTTTGACCCCTGAAATATTTTTTTCAGGTTTTGGGGAACCCGGTAAGTTAGCGATTCCCAACCTGTGGGCCATGGACCACATGTGGTCCTTCGACTAATTGGAGGTGGGCCCCGAAGGACACCTTTCCCCCCCTCTGGCCCTTTACTTCATCCCCCCCAGCCCTTTACAACACACTTCATTGTTGTGGCGCGTCTGTATCTTATTTTGAAGGGGTGTTTAAACATTACCATAGCGATCAGAGAGTGTTAGGGCAGTGGTTGAGAGTAGAGGAGTAAACTACCCCCCCCCCCACTGGGCCTCAGTAAAAGGCGTTGAGTGGTCCCCGGCGTTGAGTGGTCCCCGGCGATAAAAAGGTTGGGGACCACTGCTGTAAGTGGACAAAGAAATAAGATGCAGGAGCCAGCCGATCAATCCTTCCATTGATCACTTACCATTCTTCCATTGTGGAAAAAGAGACCGGCCCGTTAAGCAACAGGGGAAGGGGGTCCAGGGACGTCTAGTGATGTCAGCGGCCATCTGAACTTCTGGGAAAGGCTGCGGGGCCCCTGGGGAACCCCCTGGAACCCTGGCTTATACCCACGCCATTCCCCCCCTGGAAATTGTGCACACTTCAGTTACCTGTGCACCCACCAGTAGACATGCCCCGCTGTCCGTGCTTGTCCAAAAGCACATTTGTGTCAAAACGGCACGGCTGAAGAAGTGCAAGGACCACAAGCCATCCCTCGGCATAGACAAGAAAATGCAGGGGCGGGGGATGGGGCTGGTTCCTCCCTGCGCCAAGGTCACCCAGGAAGGCAAAGCGGCTTCTCTCCCTCCCCGGCCTGCCGCCTCCAGGCCCAGAGTGCTTTCAATTCTGCCGCAAAGCAGTCCCCAGAAACGCTGACGCTGCTCTCTGCCAGGACGCGGCCTGCCTCCTGCCTGCAGGCGGCCTTGGTGCTGCGGCTCAACACAATGCCTCCCTCCTAGCATCGCTCTCAGGGACAATAAAGGCCGCCGGGTTTGGGGATTTAAAAAAAAAAAACAAAACCTGGTGAGGTTTTAAAAATTACCCTCCCTCCGTTTTAAAAAGCCCCCTTTTAACTCAATAAAGTGAATTCTTCGTAGGCGGCAGGGGAGCAGGGTTGCCAGCTTTGGCTGGGGAAATTCCTGGAGATTTGAGGGTGGTAATGTTGCCAGCTCCAGACTGTATATTTTCTGGAGATTTTTGGGAGGCCGGGGGGGGGGTGGAACCTGTGGAGGGCAGGGCTTAGGGAAAGGGGAGATTCTGCAGGATATAATGCTGTAAAGTTTGCCTTCCAAAGAAGCCATTTTCTCCAGGGGAACTGGTCCCTTTGACAAGGAAAGCAGTTGTGATTCCGGGAGATCTCCAGCCACCACCTGGAGGTGGCAACTGTACATGGCCGTACAGGAGAGATTGAAAAAGAGGCGAAAATCATTTGAGGCTTCTATCAAACCATGTTCTTTATGGAAGCGCAGCTGCAATACAAATCCTGATGAAGACTTTAAAGTCGAAAGCTCCTTTACTGGAGGTTGCTAGAGAGAGACTCTTCATTCACTATTTACCTACTACAGAGACATTTTTTCTTCAGTGTTGATGCGCTGTTTTGTCCTTAAAAACAATAATTAGAGAATGGCGTCTGAATTAGAGAAAGGTATATATATATGTGTGTGTGTGTCTTTCTCTAATTATGTTAACTTTGAATGATCTGTCTGTGCGTCTGTGCGTCTGTGTGTCTATCTATCTATCTGTCTATCTGTCTATCTGTCTGTCTGTCTGTCTGTCTGTCTATCTGTCTATCTGTCTATCTATCTATCTATCTATCTATCTATCTATCTATCTATCTATCTATCTATCTATCTATCTATCTATCTATCTATCTATCTATCTATCTATCTCTAATTCAGATGGCGTTCTCTAACTGTATGTATATATCATGATTTATCTATCACCTTACATGGTTAAAAAGATCCCCCCCTTTTGTGGAATCTGAATTAAAAGACGATCCTTACCTTGTTTATTTGGCCTCAAATGGTTTTTGGCCCCTTTTTCGACCACCTGGAGGTTGGCAAGGGTGAAGCCTAGGGAGGGCAGGGTTTGCTGAGGGGAGACAGCTCAGTGGGGCAGAACCCCTCAGATTCCACCCCCCCTTCCAAAGCAGCCGTTTTCTCTGGGGCTGCTGATCTCTGTAGCCTGGAAACTGGTTGGTCTTATGGGAGATCCCCAGGCGCCACCTGGAGGTTGGTACCCCTGTACTGTGGCCGCCATGTCCATGGATTTGTTCCCAGAGCCCTCACAGAGAGACTGGCTGCAGCTGCAGGCATCCTCTTTGTGACACGTGAAAGGGATTTCATTGCAAGGCTGGTGTGCCCAGCAAGCGGGGGTGACAGCCTGCGTTATAGAAGCCTGCCCTCATGGAAATCGGGGAGAGGGGATGTCAGGACTGCACCTGGGCCCAGAACCACACAGGACCTCATGCTCCCCACAACTGTGCTGTTCACGCAGGGAACGTAAATGGAGCCTAGCTGGACTAGGCCATCTCGCTTGGTACACTGATACCCCCACAGATGCCTGGGCAACACACAAGCAAACCACAGCTGCCGACGCCTCTTCCCTGGTGTTCCAAGACAGACTGCTCCTGAACATGGAGGTTCCCTTCAGTCACCCTGGCTGCTGATGGTGGAAAGTGCCTTAGAGTGGAAGGTGATTTACGGCAACTGCAGGAGGGGTGGTGGTCAAGGCAAATGGCATTCAGAGGTGGTTTGCCATTGCCTTCCTCTATGTAGTTGACCCCGGACTTCCCTGAAGGTCTCCCACCCAAATACTAACAAAGGCTGGCCCTGCTTAGCTTCTGAGATCTGAGGAGCACAGGCTAGCCCAAGCCACCCTGGCTAATCTTTATCTATTTATAATAATAATAATTGCATTTATTTATTTTATTATATTTTTATACTGCTCTCCCTTGCGGCTCAGACTGGTTTACAAGGAGGATTCACATTACAGCATTACAGAATGCATTACAATGATGAACTTATAACATTACTAACATTATCCGTAAACTGCTCCTGCGGGGGCGGTAAAAATAAAGGAGTAAGGGGTAAGTGGGTGGAGAAAGGGGCGGGGCGAGTCCTGGATAAAAACTTGAAGGGGCCAATTGGCCTCTCCGAGTATCAGTCCGGGGCCAATAGGGAGCCATGCAGCCCGTCCCAGACTCGGCCGGGCCAAGCTTCAGCATGGGGCTCGGAGCAGGTCCACCACATCACAGATGTGGTGGGCCTGCTCCGAGCCCCGCGCTGAAGCCAGGGGTTTGGGGAGGAGGGGGCAGCTACGACAGCGGGGGAGGCTTCAGCGCGGGTCTCCAAGCCCTGCTCTGAAGCTGGGGGCTTGGGGGGGGAGGGTGGCTGGGGGAGGCCAGGGGGGGCCTCCCGCACCCACCGACCCACTGCCCACTAGCGCCCGCTGTATTTTTGATCCAGCTGGTTTAATTTCTAATATATAGTATAGTATATAGTATAACCATAAGCTGCACAACTATAGCGTGACTGTAACAGAGTGTGTGGCCGGATTAGGAGTTGCCCTGTGCTGTATCTGCTGGGTGCAGTTAGTGGTAGGGACAGGGGCTTCTGGGGGCTCTAGTCAGTGGTGATGCTTCCTTGGCGAAAGGTTTGGTGGAAGAGCCTCACTTGTTAGACTCAAGGCGGATTACACCGAGTGAGTTAATACAATTGGCAAGACAAGATGTCCACTAAAACAGCGGTCCCCAACCTTCATCTAGTCGGGGACCACGTCTGGGGGTGGGGGAGAGCCAGCAGCCCGGCTGCCGCAGTTGCTCATAAACGCGCATGCCCAATTGCTGCGCATGCGCGTTTTGGCCACCAGGTGGCGCTAACACGCACACGCAGAGTTGCCGCGCGTGCGCGTTTTGTCCACCAGGGGGCGTAAACGCTCATGCGCAGCACTTCCGCGCGTGCACGTTAGCGTCACTGGCGCGTCGGCTGGTGCGCCGGCTGCCGTGCCGGCCTTTTTCCCCCCCTCTCGCTGCAGGGGGGGAGGCAGGCGCGGCCGCTGGCGGACCGGTATGATGGCCTTTGCGGCTTGGTACCGGGCCGCAGTCCGGGGGTTGGGGACCCCTGCACTAAAACAGTGGTCCCCAACCTTTTTATCTCCGGGGACCGGTCAAGGCTTGACAATTTTACTGAGGCCCGAGGGGTGGTAGTCTTTTGCTGAAGGACGTCACTGCTGCCTGAGCCCCTGCTCCGCTTGCTTTCCTGCCAGCGCCCCTGACTTCCCGCCGCCTGCTGGGGGGCGCTGCCAGCAGCAGCTGCAAAGTGCCACACCGAAGGGGAGCCCCAGCCATGGCAACTGCTGGAGAGGAGGATGAGGAGGAGCCACAGCCCGGTACCGACTGATCTACGGACCGGGACCGGTCTCCAGACCGGGGGTTGGGGAGCACTGCACTAAACGGTGTATCATTCATTCATTCATTCAATTAATCAATCAATCAATCAATCAATCAATTTATATTAGGAATGTAGAAGTTTGGCACCAACCAGAAATCTATGAGATTGAACTGGAGCACGGCATATATGAACACAACCCATGCAGCCCATTGGCACAACACATGCAAGAATGATATGATAATTTGCTACTTTTGGTAACCTGTAGACAGCTGGATTGACCACTGTGCCCTGTCCTTTCTCCAGGGATGCCAGGGGACTCGGATCAAATGGCTATGTAGCAGGCCAGCCAGGCTGCCCTCGGACCGCACAGAGAAACTGTAAAGGGAGGTTTGGGTGGGCATGGTGGGATTTCAAGTTAGTTTCCCCTTGATCACGAGTCCTCACTCAAAACACACCAGATGGGGAAAAAAGAAAAACTGGTTCAGCATTGGGGGGAAAGCAACATTCCCCGAAGTGCCACTAAGTGATAAACACAGCAGGGCTAGAATCGAGAGACTCAAGCAACGTACAGTGAGAGAAAATGGTCCTGGAAACAGGTAAGTGCTGGGGGAGGGGCTGTCATTGGGGTTACCAGCCATCAGGTGGGAAATTTCTTCTTTATTGTTAAATCACAAGAGCCAAAGAGTTAGAAGGGTTTACACTCATTTTCAGCCACTTTCCTCTGGAGCTCTCTCCTGCAATAAAACAAAGAAAAACACTGTTTTTCCAAAAATTCTTAAATGACCTAGTAACTATACATAATAAAAGTATTTACAAGAATCCATAGTGCAGCATGCCTTATTTCCAATAAATTTCGTGCAGTCCTTTATATTGTGTGCTTTGTTCCAATAACCACGTAATGCTGAAGAATATCATAATCATATCAGGAAATGGACCAAAGGAGACCAAATCCAACGCCTTCAATCATAGTCCATACTCACCTTTGCACCAGCCCTTTTCCTATAGAAATAACGTAATTCCGTAGTGTCCAGATATTATTTCTCCGTGTCCTTAGGGAGGCCAGTGGATATTCAGTGGACCTCAACCATGTCCCTTGCTGTGGCGTCTATAAATATTCATTGAAAGGCTAACTTTAAATATTGTGAACTCTTAATTTCTTTTATACTTTCACTCAATCCAAGTGTGAAGGCCTAGAACAGGGGTAGTCAAACTGCGGCCCACCAGATGTCCATGGACCACAATTCCCAGAATGCTGGCAGGGGCTTCTGGGAATTGTAGTCCATGGACATCTGGAGGGCCGCAGTTTGACTACCCCTGGCCTAGAATCTCGCCTGACCTCTGGCTGTCACCTCTTCAGAGCCTCAAAACCCCTAAATTGTGGGCCTGCACTGCCACCTGCTGGTGAAGCGAGCCAATCCAAAAATTCCCCGCTGTTCAAAAGGTAGGCCCCTGTTCCGAGAAGGTTTTCCTCTCTGGCTAGCATTTCGCTCTGTGTGGGTGTAAAGGGCTGCAGGGCAGAGGGGGCCAAAACTGCAGCTCCCCAGATGTCCATGGACTACAATGCCCTTGAGAAGAAAAGATGGAAGGAGCCTAAGGAAGCCAAGGTGTCTCCACAAGCAGTTGTCAATTGATTCGAGGAATAAAAAAAGAGTCATTTAGGAAATGGAAGGAAGGCCTTATTACCAAGGATGAGTACAAACAAATAACCAATAATTGTAGCGGAGTGTTAGAAAAGCTAAAGCTCAAAATGAGCTTAGGCTAGCAAGAAGTGCTAAACATAGCAAAAAAAGGCTTCTTTAGTTATATTTCAAGTGAGAAAAGGAATAGGGACACCGTAGGACCACTGCGAGGACAAGAAAGTGAAATTATAACAGACTAGATTGAAAGCCCGTTTGTTAGAACGGGCTTTGAAAGGCCCCCCCCCTGTTGCCCCCTTCCTGGCGCCGAGCACACCCATCAGCCCAGGGAGGCTGTGGGTGTGCTCTGGGACCATGGGGGAGCCATCCCCGGCCCTCCCCGCTGAAGCTGTGGCTTCCTGCGGGCCAATGGGGAAGGGAACCCCCTCCCTTCCCCCCATCCCAGGGCACTTCCATGTGTCCTGGGGAGCGTCTGGGGCAAATTGCTGACAATGGCGAAAGCAAGCCCATTGGCCAGCTAGGTGGGCAGGACTGGCCACGCCCACTTTCCACCCAATTAGCCCTTAACCAAATATGTATGCCGCTCCCTGAGCGGTTTAAAGATGATGAAGAGAGGGCTGAACTGCTTAACTCCTATTTCTCCTTGTGAAGAAATGGTGCTCAATGTGGCAAAAACATAACACAATGGGGGGATGGGAATGGTGTCCTAGGACTACTGTGGGGGCAGTGCATAGACACCTAGTTTCTTTAAATGTAACAAAGTCTTCTGCGCCAGATGAATTGCATCCAAGGGTACTAAAAGAACTTGCAGATATTATCTCTGAACTTCTGTCCATTCTTTATGACACTTTTTAGAGAACAGGTGAGGTGCTAGATGATTGGAGGTGGGCAAATAGAATCATAGAATCATAGAATCTTTAAACCCGCCCCGCGGCGCGGAATAAATAAAGGAGTAAGGACTCTTGGGGAGGAGTTAGGGCGGGACCCGTCCAGGATAAAAATTCAGAGAGGGCCAATCAGGAGCCGCTTTGCAGCTCCTGATTGACCCTCTCCGGGAGCCACTCAGGGGCCAAGTGGCCAATTGGGAGGCGTGCGTAGCGTGCCTCCCTATTGGCCACTTGGCCTGTTCCGGACTCCGCACCCACACTCTGTCCCCATATGGCGGCCGCCCTGCTCCTTTCCTGCCGACGAACCATCGCCCTTCCCTCCCCATTTCGACTCCTCGCCGCCGCCACGAACATAGACTCCCTTCACCATGGCCCCGCCGCCCTGCTGCCTCGGTGAACGCTGGCCCCTCCAGGAACACGCTGAGTCGCTTCCCCCATCTCGCGGCCTTACCTGCAACCGCTCAGGCCACGCCTCGACCCGACAAGACTGCTGCGCCTGAAGGCCTTGGCCCCGAGCTCTGCGCCTGCACCCCCCTGGCCGCGCCACGCTACATTGACGGATGCAGGCCTGAATTGCCCCCTCACTTGCCCTGCAGCAAAGGAATCCCCAGAAAACTGTTTTTCATTTTTAAAGGAGGATTTAGCAGGGTCTAAATTGGGACTGCTAAACGTGGAAATGCATGCAATCTGGTTTTTCCCTGCACCGGCCATTTTGGGTAGTTTGGGAACACCCCTTTCCTGCTTTCCTGATCCCAAGCCAGTTTGGTGTAGTGGTTAGGAGCTCCAACTAACCTAGTGAGCTGGGTTTGATTCCCCGCTCCTCCCCCACATGCAGCCACTTGGGTGACCTTGGGCTTGCCGCGGTACTGATAAAACTGTTCTGACCGAGCAGGGCTCTCTCAGCCTCACCCACCCCACAGGGTGTCTGTTGTGGGGAGAGGAAAGGGAAGGCGACTGTAAGACGCTTTGAGCCTCCTGGTAGAGAACAGCAGCATTTATCTTTAACCGCTCCTCACGGAGCAGATAAAATAAAAGAGTAAGGGCTCCATCGGCAGGCCCTGTCTGGGATGAGGAAGGGTGCCAGTAGGCCCCTTCCCCTGGACTGACACTCGGAGGGCCCAATTGGCAGGTGCAAAGCACTTGCCAATTGGGCCCTCCGAGTGTCAGTCTGGCGGCAAGGGACCAATTGTGAGCCTCGCACAGCGAGGCTCACAATTGGTCCCTTGCTGCCAGACGGACGAATCGGGAGGCGCGAAGACCCCCTCCACGCTCCGAAGCAGACGTCCGACCGCCTCCATTACCTACAAGCCTTGCAAGCCCGCAGGCGGCAGCAGGGCGTCCTGAGCGTGCGCGGCAGTCAGGAGCAGCTGCAGCCAGTGTCGCAGGAGCTGGGCAGCTGGGGCTCCGTGGTGTGTCGCGCCGCCGCTGCGAGCGGTCCCAAAGCCTCCTCCGGCGGCCGCTGCTGGCTAACTGGCTGGGCCGGGGGACGATGTGTTGGCCGCGGCGGCGGCGACCTGTTCTGACCAGGCGGCAGCGTGGGCTGCAGCCCACAAGCTCGGGAACCCTGCGCAAGTCACTACAGCCCATCCACTTTCTCCTCCCCTCTACCTCGCCCACCGCTCGCTCCCCCGGACACCAGTAGGCCCTGAGGTGCCCCTCCCGGACGACCTCGGACTTCCCAAACCAGGCCGCAGAGCCCCGCCGCCCTCATGGCGCGCCCCGCTAGCGCCCGCTGCATTTTACCTGTGGCTGGCTTATTTTCTAGTATTTATATAAAGTAACTCTTCTTCTACTTCCTCGTCACATCAGAATTGCTCCGTGTCCTAGTCCTTCATTGGCCAGACCCCACCTGGAGTCCTGTGTGCAGTTCTGGAGGCCACGCTTCAAAAAGGAGGTGGACAAAGTGGAAAGGGTGTAGAGAAGAGCAAGGAGGATCATCCAGGGCCTGGGGACCAAGCTCCATGAGGAAAGGCTGGGGGGCTTAGGAATGTTCAGCCTAGAGAAGGGGAGGCTGAGAGGGGACACGGAGGCTCCCTTGAGGTATTTGAAAGGCTGTCCTTTGGAGGAGGACAGGGGAAAGTTCCTGTTAGCAGCAGATGGTAGAACCCCCAGTCATGGCTTTAAACTATGGGTAGAATGGTACCTGCTAGATGACCGGGGGGGGGGGGATTCACAGTCTGAGTAATTCAGCAGTGGAATGGGCTGCCTCAGGAGGTGGGGAGCTCCCCCTCACTGGTGGTCTTCCAGCAGCAGCTGGACAGCTCCTTATCCTGGGTGCTTGAGGCTGATACTGCATTGACTAGATGGCCTCTAAGGCCCCTTCCAAGTCTAAGGCCCCGGGGGGGGGGGGCTCTGTGCTTCCCATTTCCCTTGGTGTTCTAAGTAGGTGCTTATTTTGCTTAATGGTTAATCCAGGGCTGGAATCTATGATCCTGCAATGTTCAGGAATCTGATCCCACTGGAGACTTCAGTATCTCACAATGCTGTGAGGCGCAATCTTAGAAGTGGCTGCCTGTTGCATCTCTGTATGAGTTGCCATGCTGGCATTGTCTCCTGATGGTCTCTGCCAAGGGCATGGCATTCTGGTACATCTTTGCTTAAGCCGTGAGTCACTGCCTCCAGTTTTCATTCAGAAAAAATGTAGTGACAGCCCGACTCTCACAGGTATGTGGAACACATACCTGCTTTAGGGCTCCTAGGTCCCTCACCTGCCCGCCCTCGCTGTCAGACAGACACACAAACACGCAGACTCCTTCCCCCCCCCCCCCCACTCCCACCTACCCTCTTGCTTCCCCGGCCTCCTCCCTGGTGTCTCCTCACTTCCTCTCTCTCAGACACATACACACCCTCAGACTCCTCCTTACCACTTGAGGCAGTTTCATGGGTTCTGCCCCAGTCTACAGAGGCTGTGTGCACAGCATCCCAGTGGCTTCTATTTGCCTGCATCTCTCTGGAATATTTTTTCTGTGTTGCTTTTACAACAATCCTGTGAGGACGGCTAGGCTAAGAATGCCTAAGGTGAGGTTAATGAGGAGAACCTCCACATTCAGAGGTGCTCAACCTCTCCATCTCAGAGCCAGGAGACACCGTATCAGGGGAAGGCCTTGTGCAAAGACAGGACGCTGGATTAAGAAGAGCCCCGCTGGTTGACCCCTGTGTGAGACCGGATGCTGGACTAAACGGACCCGCCGTCTGACCCAGCAGGGCTCTTTGACTGCGGGGCTCCCCAGTTTGAATTAGAAAAACAGGTGGGGCTTTAACCTCCCTCCGCCCCTGGCCCGTTTTCTCCAGGCCTCCCCTGGGTTCTCCCGGCGGTTTCTTGGGGCAGAAAGACTGAGGCCTGCGGGTAGCAAGGGCTGAGGTCTAGTTTTTGGGGGGGAGGTAGGGGGGGAGTACCCAGCTTGCTGGGGGGTAAAGCAGTAATGACTGGGGAAGGCACTGGCAAACCACCCCGTATTGAGTCTGCCATGAAAACGCTAGAGGGCGTCACCCCAAGGGTCAGACATGACTCGGTGCTTGCACAGGGGACACCTTTACCTTTACCTTTAGGGGGGAATAAACCGGTAGAGATGTCAGGGATGCAAGAAGCCCCCCCCCCGGTTAAACCCCAGAGATGTCAGGGATGCAAGAAGCCCCCCCCCCCCGGTTAAACCCCAGAGATGTCAGGGATGCAAGAAGCCCCCCCTCCCCCCGGTTCCCAGAGCGGCCAACACTGCGTCGCCCGGGCCGAGACTCATGCAGGAGCGCGGCGGGAAGCCTCTTGCGCGCGCGGGGTGCGTGTGGAGCGGCCGGCCGGCTTTGGGGGCGCCGGGGGGGGGGGGCGCCGTCGTCTCCAGCGCAGCCTCCTCCCTCGCCCGTCACATCCGCCTCCCGGGAGCGGACGGCGGCGAGGCGGGCGGCGGGCGCGTCATGCGGGGGCGGCGCAGGGGCGGAGCGGGGCCGGCCGGGGGCTGGCCGCCTGAGCCGGGCAGGAGCCGCAGCGCCACCGCGCCGCCCTGGACAGACCCCGGACTGGGCGAGGGGCGCGCGCGCCGGTGATTAGCCTTCGGGGGGGGACGACGACGCGGGGAAAGGGAGGGAGGGGGGAGGTCGCGGGCGCGCGCGGAGGATGCGGCGCGGGGAGGGGGGGCGCGTGCCCGTCTTGCTTTCTCTCTCCCCCCCCCCCCCCCGGCCCTTCCCGGAGGAGGACCCGGGAATGCGTCCGCTTGGCTCCGCGGCGCTTGGGCGCTGGGCCCTGGGCTTGGCGCAGCCCCGCAAGGCTCGGCTCGGCCGGATCCTCCTGGCGGTGAGCCGGGCGGGCGGGGGTGAGGGTGGGGGGCTGCCTCGGGGCCCAAAGACCCCTGGCCAGCCCTCGGAGGAAATGGCCGCTGCTGCGTGGCTTGGGTCCGCTTCCTCCCCTTTCCTCTCCCGAGAGAGGGCTGCCAGCTACGGGTCGGGGAATTCCGGGAGATTTGGGGGTGGGGAGGGACCACCGTGCCCTAGAGCCCCCTCTCCACAGCATCCCTTTTCGCCTTTAGCTGCTGCAATGCCGGGGGGGGGGGTTCCCCAGGTCCCACCTGGAAGGTGGCATCCCTGACAGCAAGGTGCAATGCCGTAGAGTCCCCCCCCCAAAAAAAGCCTCCGTTTCTCCAGTGGAATGGAGCTCTGTAGATTGGAGAGGACCTGGAATTCCAGGCCTCCCCTGGAGGCTGGCATCCCTACCCTGAGATGCGTCTGTCCCGGCTGACGTCACCACCCGGCTGTTTGTCTGTCCCCTTGTTTTGGGCAAAGAGGGACCTCAATCCCCGCCCCTCCCTTGATGTGGAAGAGCTCAGTCCACCCTGGTCTGCAGCTGATAGATGCCGGGATCCCTCCTGTTTGGCTGCTTGTTGTGACGGTGCAGGGGGGTGGGGGGTGGGGGTCAGGATCCGTGCAGACCCCTGCTCAGGTCCCTCTGGAGGAAAGGGCTGTCTTGGCAGGTGGATTGGGCAGCATCACCCCCTACAGAGACCCCCTGCCACAGACCTTCTCTTCCCCAGTCTGGACTTGGTCACGCTTTTGTGGACCTGTTGCATGCCAGGGCCCAGCTCCTACGGTTCTTGTTCACCTGTTGCTTGCCCACTGCCCCTTCCACCTTGCTTCCTGGCCCAACCGGATTGAGAGTTTGCTGGGGGAAGGGGGAGAGGGCCATGCTGACCGAGACGCGGTTTCGAATTCCTGGCCGTGGGGCGTGTGTGTGTGCTTGTGTGGGCTCTCTCATGAGTCACGGGGCTTGGCTTTTGTGTTGAGAGTACGTGGCCCGTGACTGCCTGAATTACTCACCTCTCCGTGGTGTGACTGGCAGGGGCTCATGGTAATGGTAGTCTTTGGGCATCTGGGGAGCCACAGGGGGCAGCATCAGGGGAAGATTTTGGAAGGGGAGGGGGCAGGCCTGTTGGAATTGGCTCCAAGTGTGTAATTTTGTCTCACCTGAGGATGTGGACATTCTGGGAAAGCTGCGTCTTGAAATTCCCTGGGCCAGGGGTGGCTAAACTGCTGGCAGGGGCTCATGTATGGACACCTGGAGAGCCCTGGTTTGGCCACCCCTGCCCTAGATTTTATGGTCCAGAAGGTGGTGCAATCTAGGAAAGGAATGACAGCAGGTGTAGATGTGGTAGCACAATAAAAGAGTCCCTCCCCTGCACATCTTGTGTTCAACGGTAGACTGCCTCTGAGCCTGGAGGTTCCATTTAGCCATCAGGGCCATCCAATGGCCTCCAAAGGGTTGCCCAACCCTTTGTAGAGTTTGTAACTATCGATCTGGGGAATGACACAGTGGCTATTTTCTTTCCTCCTATCCCTGTGGTTCAAAATCCCCCAGGGTTCCTGGGGAGAGACAGTATCCAGTGTGTTCCCAAATTCTTGAGAAAGCTGTCAGACTTCTGAGAATTGTCCAGGCAGTTCCCCAGGCTGCTCTTGCATCATTTTGCAGTCCAGAATGAGAGAGTATCTCCCTCCTCACACACGCACCAGAGGAGACGCAGTCCCTTGCATTTGAGGGTTCCATCCATGCCACAAAATCATGGCATGTGCATTCCATTGGAGGTGAACGTCTGTCATGTGTGCATGGTTGGCGGAGGGTGTGCCCTGTGTGTATGGGGAGGTTTGTACCTTCAGATAGGCCCATGGGTTTCTTGACGCGCGTGTTTGGGATCAGTGTGCCGTCATGTGCTCTTCGGGTGCTCCGGTAACCAGTTCCCCCTCTTTCCCCCAGGCTTTAGGAGGCTGCGCAGCAGAGCATGTGTTCAGCAAGAGTCCTTGCGGTTCTCAAGCCCCACGCCGGAATGCGGGAGACCCCGACCATGGCTGTTCCAGAGAGGCATGTCATAAAGGTTCTGTTTATCTCCCCGGAAGCTGAAACACTTTCCTAACTGGCTAGATTTCCTCAATTCTTGGGAAGCGTTGGTTGTTCTCCGCCCTCTCCCCTGAAAATTATCTCGTCACCCAAGTCTGTGAATTATCACCAGCAGCCATGAACGGGCTTTCAGTGAGCGAACTGTGCTGTCTCTTCTGTTGCCCGCCCTGCCCTGGTCGGATTGCGGCCAAGTTAGCTTTCTTGCCTCCGGAGCCCACCTACACGATTGTCCCGGAACCAGAACCAGCTGGGAGTTCCAGCACCAGCTCCCTGCGGAGTGGTGCCATGACCCGATGGAAGCTCCACTTAACGGACCGGGCGGATTTTCAGTATAACCAACGGGATCTGGACACCATCGAGGTGTTCCTGACCAAGAGCAACCGAGGGAACCGGGTCAGCTGCATGTACGTCCGTTGTGTCCCAGGTGCCAGGTGAGCCGTGACCGGGAAGGTAGAACAGGAGGGTTGGGGTCTGTGTGTGTGTGTGCTTGTGTGTACAAAATGGTAGCCGAGGATCAACAGATGCCTCTCCCAGGAACCAAGATCTGGGTGTCACCCGACTTATCTGCCAGGATGTTCTGTCTTTTGGGAAGGGAAAATTCTCTTGCTCAGTTGTGTACCTTGGTCAAAGCCCATCTTAGCAACGTAAGAAGATCCTTGCTGGATCAGACCAATGGTCCCTCTAGTCCAGCATCCTGTCTCACATTGTGGCCAAACGTTTCCTCTGAACATCCAACAATTGGGCATAGAGGCCGAGGCCTTCCTTGGTAAGAACATCAGAAGAGCCCTGCTGGATCAGATCAGTGGTCCATCTAGTCCAGTATCTTGCCTCACACAGGGGCCAACCAGTTCTTCTGGAAGGCCAGCAATGGGGCAGAGAGTCGAGGTCTTCCTCTGATGGTGCCTCCTGGCTCTGGCATTCAGAGGTTGTCTTTAGCCACTGTGGAGGCTTCCTTTAGGCATCCTGGCTAGTCGCCAGTGATAATTTCTGTCACAGGAAACAGCCCAGAGAAGGGAGGTGGTTGACCTGTGATTATTTTAATGCTGTTTGTTCCGGTGGCTGTCATAACATCCTCTGGTAAAGAATCCCACATTTAATCACTCTATGTAAAGTTGTCTTCTCTTTTATCTAACCTGACCCTACTGCCCATCAGCTTCATTGGCAGTGCTTGACTTCTGGTATTTGGGAATGGGGAGAAAAAATGTATCTTTGTCATCTCCCTCCACCCCATGTATCATTTTATAATATAATTTAATTTTATAAACCTTCCTCATATAGAGGCTGCCATAGAGGATGGAGCAGAGTTGTTCTCTCTTGCCCCAGAGGGATGGACCAGAACCAATGGGGTGAAATTAATTCAAAAGAAATTCCGTCTAAACATCCGGAAGAAGTTCCTGACAGTCAGAGTGGTTCCTCAGTGGAACAGGCTTCCTCGGGAGGTGGTGGGTTCTCCATCTTTGGAAATTTTTAAACAGAGGCTGGATAGCCATCTGACGGAGAGGCTGATTCTGTGAAGGCTCAAGGGGGTGGCAGGTTACAGTAGATGAGCGATAGGGTTGTGAGTGTCCTGCATACTGCAGGGGGTTGGACTAGATGACCCAGGAGGTGCCTTCCAACTCTATGATTCTAGGATTCATGTTCCCCTTTAGTTGACTCTTTCTTAAATGGAATAGTCTCAGAGCCTTTCTTCATAGGGAAGGGGCTCCAGCCCCCTGATTATCTTGGCTGCACTCCTCTGCATTTTTTCCACCTTAAGGACTAGAAGTATCGTAAACAAAGGGCTTGTCTGAAAGAGTCTAGAGGGAGTGGCTGATCCAAAATTGTACTCCGGTTTGTATCCTTGGCCTGAACTTCCGCCCCCTTCCTGGTCTCCATCTCTAGGTGCAATCTGGCCGTTTGGAATCGCTGTTCTGAGCAATTTCCTGGATTCTTGGATACTCCCTGGTCCTTCCAACACCCTTACCTTCTAGCTCTCTGTCCTTTGCTGGAGTGGAGAGGGCTACGTGGCCTTTAGAGCGGGGGTCATCAACCCCCGGTCTGCAGCCCGGTACTGGGCCGCGAAGGCCACAGCCCCCCCACAGCGAGAAGGAAGGGAAGAGGCAGGTGTGGCCGCCGGCATGCCGGTGACGCAAACGCGCATGCGCGCAGTTGCTGCACATAAGCGTTTGCGCCCCTGGTGGTGAAAATGTGCACGCGCGGCAACTGCGCATGCGCGTTTGCGCGGCACCCGGGCCGTCGGCTCTCCCCTCACCCCCGGAGGCGGTCCCTGACCTCAGAAAGACTGGGGCCCGCTGCTTTAGAGGACTTAGGGAGAAAACCGTGAAAGAGGAAATCCAGGTTGGATCAAGCCCACCCCTGCCCAAACTGTTTCCATCACAGCCTAGAAATTTGTTAGGGGGTGGAATCCAGATCTTGACATTTTAGTCCAATGCTTTACGTCGGTGGGGTGGCCTACCCTGCAGGGCAGACTGTCTCCAACACACAGCCAATCGTGTTTTAAAACTGAATTGTGGATGGTCGGGAAATGACACAGTGAACTTAGTTGTAACAGCGACAACAACAACACATCTATTCTTGCAACCTGCCCTTCTCAATAGATGCAGGGCGGGTGACATCAGATAAAAACACACCACAGTACAACATATAAATAAACAATTTAAAATTAAAGGATAGGTTTTAAAGTCTTTAAAATCATGGTTAAAACAGCCCGCCTTGTAGTTTAAATAACCGAGGGTTACATTTTTAACGTTGAAACGTTCTGCAGGCTTCAAGAAACGCCAGAAGTGGTGTGATTGTGCAGAATATGGTTGGGAAACAGAGCTGAGGACACGCCCACCTGGGACCCCTCTCTTTCCCACCCCCTCCAGGCCCATCCCTGGCCATTTTGGAGGGGAAGCATGGGTTGTCAAAGTGTTTAACAAATTTTAAAAACATATAAGAAGTTAATTAACTCCCACCTATTCTGGAAACCCTTCCAGGGTCATCGGGACACCCCGGGGTTTCCTGAGACCCTGGTTGGGAAAACCTGGGTTAGCTAGTGGAGATTTTGTAGGTTCTCAAGAAGGGAGCCAGCATTTTCAGCCACAGGCCTGGTGGAAGACCCCTGCTGAACTGTTCAAGGTTGAGGTGGGCTTGATCTCGCCAGGGAGAATGCTCCTTTGGGTCCGTTGCCTGAATGTTAAAAGACCTAAGAAACGTCAAGGTCTGTGAGCCATGGATTCCAATCCCACCTCTATGTCTTCTTGTGTACCTCTCTGTAATATAACACGGGCCCGCCTAACAGGGCTGTTGTAGGGATGGCTGGGATTACTCCCTTCAAAGCTGGCAATAGAGAAGATTTTGAAAAGTTTGCAAGGGGCAAGGTTGGGAGATCTGAGTTCAAATCTCATACAGCTGTGAAGCTCCCTGGGTGACCTCGGCTGAGTCATAGAATAATGAAGTTGGAAGGGGACCTCCAGGTCATCTAGTCCAACCCAATGCACAATGCAGGAAATTTGCAGCTACCTGCCCACCCACAATGAGGCCAGTTCCATGTCCAGCTTGCCATTCCTCTCATGGTTCTTGTGAAGATAAATTGGCATTGCTGGAGGGTGCTTGCAAGACCAGTAGAACAGCAGCCAACGTGTCAGTTTAAATCAGGGATCCCCAGCCTTTTTGAGCCTGCTGGAGGGGAGAAATGTTGCGCAGAACAGAAGACAAAAGACCTACCTGGAATGCGTTAGGACCGGAAAGGTTGGATGTCTATGTAAATTGGGCAACAGATTACAAAAATATATGAACGCTTAAAAAAAAAAACCTTTAAGATTAAAAACACAAACAAAGCCTATAGGCCATTGTTGAAAAATTATAACGTACACTGTACAATCTTAGGTCTTAGACCTGATGTGTTTTGACCCTCGCTGGGTCTTTCTCAGAGGTCTAATTTCGATACACCTCCATGGATAAAATATAAAATACATAAAGCAGCCTGTATAAAATAAATAAATTATGAGAACTTATTTTGTAGGGTGCCAAAATCAATCGTAATGGATCAGATGAAAAATGTCCATTTATCACATACTAGTCCCCTTCTTTTGGGAATTCTGCCAAGGAATTCTGACGTGCGCCTTGGTCCACCCACTGATTTCATGGGCATTCTTAGAGGCTATAGTGGGCACAGCATAAAAGGGCTGCCACAAACTGCCTGCCAGGGGAGGATTATCTTCAGGGCTGTGCTCATCCTTGGGCTGGGGTGGCTGCTACTGCAAAAGCAATATTAAAAAAAAAAATCTGCCCAGCAACTCAAATGTCCCTTAGTCAATCAGAAGGCTTGCTGGACAGAAGCCCTACCAGGTGCTACCTGGCTCTGCCCGCTTTCTAAAAGCAGCGGGTGACCCCAGAAGAAGTGTCTCACCTTTTGTTACCATTGAGAAACCCCTGAAACATGCCCACCTGGGGCTCCTCCCCACCTCTCCAGACCCACCAGTGGCCATTTTGGGAGGGGAGGATGAGTTGACAGGACTACATATGGTCATATCACCCGATAAATGTTTAACCAATTTTAAGAATACATTAAAAATCAATGCATGATAGGATGTCTCACTGATATTGCTGTGGAATATCCCAGGGCTTCCTGGGAAAACATCAGACTACAGCAATAAAAGCTTTCATAGAATCATAGAATAAGAGAGTTGGAAGGGACCTCCTGGGTCATCTAGTCCAACCCCCTGCACTTTGCAGGACACTCACATCCCTATCGCTCATCTACTGTCACCTGAATCAGCCTCTCTGTCAGATGGCTGTCCAGCCTCTGGTTAAAAATTTCCAAAGATGGAGAACCCACCACCTCCCGAGGAAGCCTGCCTTAAGATTGTAATTTTTAAAAAAACACTCTATGCTGTTTAAACACAGAACTGTTGTCAAAGATCGCTTCCAGCAATACGTTTAATAAAAAATGAAATCTAATCCGATAAACTTTTCTAAAAACCAACGACAAATAAATCCATTAACTCCCTACCCATTCAGGAAACCCTTCCAGGGGGGTTCATGAAACCCTGGTTGAGAAAGGCAAGCCTAAGTCGTCCCAGGGGTCTTCAGCTTGGGTACCTTGTCCCTCCTAGCAGGAAAACGGGCACGTGTGGAAATTCTCCCTCCTGAAGGGGAAGTGGACACGGCTTGGGGGCCTTGGGATGAGTCTTGAAACGGATTGGCGTTATTAGTCAGCGTTGCTGTAGAACGTACGTGGGCAGGGGAGAGGAAGAGAAGGAAAGAAGGAAAAGCCAGGGAAGGGCTCTGTGAGAAAGATGAGCCCTGTGTGGGGCAGACAAGGGGAACTGGGTGGAGTGCCGTACTCTCGTTGGAATTTCCTGTCCTCTCGCCGCTGCTTTTAGGATCCATTATTCCCAGTTTTTCTCTGGCGGATGCGGAGGGCCACTCCTCTTCCCTTTATGTTTGTGGGCAGAGCCAATCCGGTTCGGGGCTGGCCCCCTCCGGTTTCCTCCTGGATTGGTAGCCAACTCTATCTTAGCTTAGCCAGCTGTAAAGGCCAATTCCCGCCCCCCCCCCCAGCCCCAACTATATTGACTGTGCAATAGTTTGACACATGCAGCCAGCTGGGTGACCTTGCGCTAGTGACAGTCCTGCTAGAGCTGTTCTCGCAGAGCAGTTCTGTCCGAGCTCTGTCAGCCTCACCTACCTCACAGAGTGCCTGTTGCCCTGAGACTCCCTTTGGGTAGTGGAAAGCAGGATAATAATAAACCCACCTCTTCTCCTTTCTGTAACAGTAAGATCGTTTGTAAGCAAACTGGACTTTCTTCTGTGTGAACAGAGACTGTTTCAGCCTGGAAAAAAATTACGCCAGTCGTCTTCTCTCAATTAACAAACCCACCGAATATCTCTGTGCTTCTAAGCTGCGATTAATTCTGTACCTTTGACCAGTTTGCCCTTTCAGATTCTAGATCTATTTGGGTCACCCAATTCTTGGCTTTTATATACAAAGCCTTTGAGCACGTACATGTTCCAGTGAAGGAAATTCTTTTTGCGGCAGAACTTCTGTACCTTTTAGAGTTTCCTTCATACCCCTGACCACATGTCTTATGCAGTTTTGTGCATTGTGGGGATTGGCTGTGGAAAGGCAGTTGAATTCTCGTGGGAAAGACCCCTTTTCACATCTGAAGCGTACAGACGCCCTCTCCAAGATGGCCGCCATTTTGGCGGCAAGACTCCCTAGAGCTGAGCATGTTTTTCCAGGGAAGGAGGAAGGCCAGAGGAATCTCCATTTCGAAGACTGTGTGCTTGCAGAAGGCCTACTGAAGTTCTAATGAGGGCATCTCGAGCTGAAAGGGTCTCTGGCCAGAGGGCAGGGAATAATCCCGTTCAGAGCAGGGTTGCCTGCGCATAAATCACTGGGGCAGCAGCCTCGCCAAACGCAGTGGGGCTTCCTGTTGGTGGTGAGCTAGTTTGGTACAGTGGTTAGGAGTGCAGACTTCTAATCTGGTATGCCGGGTTCGATTCTGCGCTTCCCCACATGCAACCAGCTGGGTGACCTTGGGCTCGCCACGGCACTGATAAAATTGTTCTGACCGAGCAGTGATATCAGGGCTCTCTCAGCCTCCCCTCCCTCTTAGGGTGTCTGTTGTGGGGAGAGGAAATTGAAGGTGACTGTAAGCCGCTTTCAGACTCCTTTGGGTAGAGAAGAGCAGCATATAGGAACCAGCTCTTCTTCTTCTTCAATAATCTCAGGGCTCTCTCAGCCTCACCCATCTCACAGGGTGTCTGTTGTGGGGAGAGGAAAGGGAAGGCAAATGTAAGCCGCTTTGAGACTCCTTCGGGTAGAGAAAAGCGGCATATAAGAACCAACTCTTCTTCTTCTTCAATAATATCAGGGCTCTCTCAGCCTCACCTCCCTCACAGGGTGTCTGTTGTGGGGAGAGGAAAGGGAAGGCGACTGTAAGCCGCTTTGAGACTCCTTCGGGTAGAGAAAAGCGGCATATAAGAACCAACTCTTCTTCTTCTTCAGTAATATCAGGGCTCTCTCAGCCTCACCCACCTCACAGGGTGTCTGTTGTGGGGAGAGGAAAGGGAAGGCGTCTGTAAGCCGCTTTGAGACTCCTTTGGGTAGAGAAAAGCGGCATATAAGAACCAACTTCTTCTTCTTCCTTTGGAGGAACTCGGCACATGAGGGGGAGCAGCCGTGTCTCAGTGGAAGGCTGAAGGTTGCTGGGTTTGGTCCTGGCACGTCCCCTTAAAAAGACCAGGCAAAGGGACCATGTACAATCCCCGCTTGAGACTCCAACAGTCTGCTGCCCTCCTGAGTCAACTGCGATGGACCAAGGGTCCGATTTCACAGGTGGCAACTTCAGGTGACCCTGTGATTGGACAGAGACTCCCTTGCTGTGCTTGGGTCTGGAGGAAGGAGCAGCCAATCTATGTGCAGTTTTTAAAAAGAGCTGACCTGTTAAGTCAGGTTTTTCTCAACCAGGGTTTCATGAAACGTTTATCACAGGGGTAGTCAAACTGCAGCCCTCCAGATGTCCATGGACTACAATTCCCAGGAGCCCCTGCCAGCATTCGCTGGCAGGGGCTTCTGGGAATTGTAGTCCACGGACATCTGGAGGGCCGCAGTTTGACTACCCCTGGTTTATCAGGTAACATGACAGTATATTGGCATGTCGACCTGCCCTCCCCCCTCCCAAAATGGCCAATGCTGGGGCTGGAGGGGGGTGGGGAGGGGAGGGGCCTTGGGTGGGCGTGTCCACAGCTCTGCTTCCCAACCATATTCTGCACTATTGTGCCACTTCTGGGGTTAATCAAAGCCTGAAGAATGTTTCAAGGGGTTCTCAACAGTCAAAGGCTGTTATTAGGTAGTGCAATAGGGGGTCTTTTGGGGCACTGCTATGCTCCGCCGCCAGCTGAAATGCTATTGAGACGGAAACCCTCAAGACAGCTTTAGAGCATGAAAAATTGGCTGCAGGCCTAGAGCTCCCAGGGTCTCAGCATTGATTTACATCCCACCTTTCTTCCCAGTGGGGATTCCAAGCAGCTGACCATTTCTCCACTTGTCCATTTTATCCTCACAACAGCCCTCCGAGGTAGGTCAGATTGAGTGACTGGGATGTAAGAAGCGCTTTACTGGATCAGACCAGAGGTCCTAGTCCAGCATCCTGCCTCACACAGGGGCCAGCCAGTCCCTCTGGAGGGCCAGCAACAGGGCATAGAGAGGCCTTCCCTGAGAAGAACATCAGAAGAGCCCTGCTGGATCAGACCAGTGAGGATCCATCTAGTCCAGCCTCCTGCCTCACACAGGGGCCAGCCAGTTCCTCTGGAGGGGCAGCAACAGGGCAGAGAAGCCAAGGCCTTCCCCTGATATAGCCTCCTGGCTCTGGGACTTGGAGCCTTAGTGTTTAGATCAGGGGTAGTCAAACTGCGGCCCTCCAGATGTCCATGGACTACAATTCCCAGGAGCCCTGGGAATGCTGGCAGGGGCTCCTGGGAATTGTAGTCCATGGACATCTGCAGGGCCGCAGTTTGACTACCCCTGGTTTAGATATTATCTAGAACTTGTGATGGTGGTAAAGAGTTCACTCAGATAGTGAAGAGGGGAGTCCTGTTCAATACATACTCAAAGAATCCGAAATCGGTTGGAATCAAATTGGTGAGGATATGCTTAAAGAACTCGGATTTGGCTACGATTTCCTGCCGACTATCAGAGAGGGAGATCTTTTCTTGTATTAAAAAAAGGCTGACTGAGTTAGAATACCTATTAATTCTCGACGCTTACAAAACATGCTCTCCCCTGACCTTTGGTATCCTCCCCCCACCCGGGCCAAATGGCCCCATATATTAGTATTTTAATGTCTTCAGCGGGTATCCCCCAAAATCTGCCTTCCAAAACTACGGAAGGCATCACATTGAACCTTGGAAGGCAGATTTTGGGGGATACCCGCTGAAGACAGATTATGCCCCTGTGGTGCTGGGGGCAAACTTTTGTTCCCATGACTCTGTTTTGGACTTCTTATGTATTTCAGTGCACATTTTATATCAGGCGCCTTTTCGCCGAGAGCACGAATCCCTCTGATTCGATAGCTCTATAGTATGCTTGTTGATATGACACGTGAGAAACATGAAAAAGTTGCTAGATCTCCCCAGTGCGTTCAGTCTGTTCGCCAGAGCAGTTACCGTATTAACTGCAAATTCAGCAAACGTCTCTCTGCTGCTGTATGTTTTCTTAAATGGGCCTCCTCAAGGTTTATGTAAACTTGTGATGGATGTGGTACAGCGCTGTCTACCGTCTCAGGACTCTACCGCTTCCTGTGGAGTGTGCCTGACTCCCGCTCGTGCCAATGCCTCCTTCCTCTCCTCCAGGTTCACGGTTCTCTTCTCCCACGGCAACGCCGTCGACTTGGGCCAGATGTGCAGCTTCTATATCAGCCTGGGGACCCGGATCAGCTGCAACATCTTCTCCTACGATTACTCCGGATATGGGGTCAGCACGGGGAAGCCCTCGGAGAAGAACCTCTATGCCGATGTCGACGCGGCCTGGCAGGCCCTCCGCACCCGGTATGCCTTCAGGTGGAGGGAATAAGGTGTCTGCGGAGGTTTGGTAAACCGTGACGGCTAGGGAAAGGAGCCTCCTCATGCAGAGGCAGTGTATCTGTGAGCAACAGGCAGGGGTGCAAAAGACGGGAGAGTCTGCTGCCTCACAATGGCCTATGGCAGGGGTAGTCAACCTGTGGTCCTCCAGATGTCCAGGGACTACAATTCCCATGAGCCCCTGCCAGCGAACGCTGGCAGGGGCTCATGGGAATTGTAGTCCCTGGACATCTGGAGGACCACAGGTTGACTACCCCTGGCCTATAGTACTGATATTCCTAGTTGTGTACACGTTGTACACCCAACGATATAGCTCCTCCTGCAAGCATCCCTTGACGTTCTATATTACTGCTACAAACTGGGGGGCCTGTGAAGAAATGTGGGCGGGGAACAATGGCATGATTGTGCAATCTTTGTCTCTTCCTTGTGCTCACAGAACCTTACCGAGTGGCAGAGGGAGACATCAGTAGGGCTGTGCCCCCAAGGAGCTGAGTCACAGGAGTGGGGACCCAGTAGACTAGCCCTTTTTCAACCTTTAACCACATAGGCCAGGGGTAGCCAAACTGTGGCTCTCCAGAGGTCCATGGACTACAATTCCCATGAGCCCTGTGACAAGGGGCTCATGGGAATTGTAGCCCATGGGCATCTGGAGATGCACAGTTTGGCAACCCCTGATGCAGGCGCTACTGGAAGAATTTTCAAGCTTTGCTGTATAGCCATTTTTGCAGGCTTCAAATGCAGCCCCCCCCCCCCCCCTGCCCCGGACCTCACCAGGAACCTGGCTTGGGCTAGAGCCAAGCCATGGCTGCGTGCTAGGCTGAACCAGGCCCCCCTGCCCCCCAACCCCAGTTTTAAAACAAAAACACTCCCCTCACTCATTGAGTTGCCACCGACATGAGAGGAGCCTCAGCTTTTAAAGGTTTGAATGGCTTTGGGAGGGGGCTTTGGGAGGGGGTGGGTTGGCCTCCCCATATACAGGGGTGGGGGGAGCTTTTAAAAGATTAATTAATCCCCCCCCATGCCACAGCACACCTTGTGGGCTCCCGTGATGCACCAATGATTGAGAATCCCTGCAGCTGACTGAGAGGAAAAAGATGAATTGAAGCCACCCCGGTTCTCTGTTTCTCTGGCCTTAACCTTCTCCCCGCCATAGGAAACGATGGAGGTTGGATGGGGGCACTCTTTTTGGGTCCCTGTAGAACTGGATCACTGGGTCCAACTTTTTTGAAGCTTGGGGGTGCTTTTGAAGTGAGGCCCCAGCAGTTACGCTGCAAATTCGGTGCCTCGATCTCAACTCCCCCACCCCCAGACGGTGGAATGGATAAAAAAGCCAAATTCCCCCATTGACTTTAATGGCAGATAGGTTTTTATTTATTTATTTTATTCCTTCAATTTCTATATCGCCCCTCGCTGGTTGTGATAGCATCAAATCGATTTCACAAAAGCCAAATTATCGGGATCCAAATCACTATGCCAAACCATCGATTCGACCGGTTCGGATTTGGCCGAATCCAATATATACCATTTCTTTTTCTGTGCACATCCCTATAACCCAGTGACAAGCCTCACTTGGCAAAACGCCACTTCCTAGAGATGCTTGGGCACCAGTAAAGGTGTAAGTGGGGCACCCCGTGGCCTAGAGAAGTAGCTGAACTTGGAACAGTGAATGTATCTCCCTCTGGAATCTTCTCCCCACTCTGCAGCTATGGGATCAGCCCGGAGAACATCATTCTGTATGGGCAGAGCATTGGCACCGTACCCACCGTGGACCTCGCCTCTCGCTACGAGTGTGCCGCAGTCATCCTGCACTCGCCCCTGACCTCAGGCATGCGCGTCGCCTTTCCGGAAACCAAGAAGACGTATTGCTTTGATGCTTTCCCAAAGTAAGCCCATGGGTCACCCTCTTCTAAGATACTTTTAACCTTCCTTTCCTTCAAGGGCTGGGGTATACGGCCCTCCTTTTATCCTCACCATGTTCCTGTAAGGAGAAACAGGCAGAGAAAGAGTGACAGGATCAAGCTGTCTCCTTCCCCAATAAGCTTCACGGTAGTGTGCGGGATTTGAACTTGGGTCTCGCTTCATGGTGCAGCCTGTGGATTTGTGCAGGGAGGGTTGATAGAGACTAGGATGTGCGCTTCGGCTCGGTTTGGCTGCCTCGGTGATCGCTGATGTCTGAGGCGGCCAGTGCTGGAGAGAAGAGGGGTGGCGGAGGTGCACCAGCTGGCGGCTTGCACGCCGCCACTGCCCCTCCTCTCCATGCCACAGCTCTGGCCACCACCCTAATAGAGACAGAGACATGCTAAGTCTCTTGGAGCTTCTGTGTTTGAATCCCCCTAGTATACTTTTATTGCTTAAAAATGGAGGCCTGATCTAAACAGCTCACAACTCCTGGGTGCGGCTTCAAGAGTGCTGGCCATTCTTACGGAGTTGGCGTAGACACCAATGGCTAAGTTCATGGCCGATGGGTGTCAAATTGGCGTGTGAATGCTGTGACTCCGGATCAGACACTGGATACATCTTGGCCTGCTCTGCCTGCCTGCCTGCCAGGATTTCCGACCACCTCTGGGCCAAACCACACGGGATCCATACGCATGATCGAAGCCCCCAGTGTGGGAGTTAATTACAAATGGCATCCATTGTAATAGCAGGATGCTTGACTAGATAGTCTTATCAGGGAACGGCTTGGCCTCCCTGCCCCGTTGTTGGCCTTCCAGAGGAACTGGCTGACCACCGTGTGAGACAGGATGCTGGACTAAGTGGACCAGTGGTCCGATCCAGCAGGGCTCTTTTAATGTTCTTGTCAGGGAAGGCCTTGGTCTCTGTGCCCTGTTGTTGGCCAACCAGGTAGGAGGCTGGGCTAGGTGGACCACTGGTCCAATCTAGTAGGTCTGTTCTTATGTTCTTGTCAGGGAAGGCCTTGGCCTCTATGCCCGGTTTTTGGCCATTCAGAGGAAATGTTTGGCCACAATGTGAGACAGGATGCTGGACTAGAGGGACCGCTGGTCTGATCCAGCAAGACTCTTCTTACATTGCTAAGATGGGCTTTGACCAAGCAGGGCTCTTACGTCCTTACGGTTGTGAACCTCCAATGTCACGTGTGGTTTGGACTCCGCTGCCAGCACAAAGCTGTTCAACCCCATGCTTAAATGGCGGGCCTTTTATTGGTCAAATGGCCGCAGCACCACCTTGGCATGTCTAAGGTCATGGCTTCAATGCCCGTTTTCTCCAGGGCTTAGTCGACTCTCTGAGCTCGGCCTAAGCCCCACGCAGCCTCCTCATCTCCTTTCTCTCCTGCAGCATCGACAAAGTGTCCCGCATCACGTCCCCCGTCCTGTTCATCCACGGCACGGAAGACGAGGTGATCGACTTCTCGCACGGCCTGGCCCTCTTTGAACGCTGCCCCAAGGCCGTCGAGCCTCTGTGGGTGGAAGGGGCCGGCCACAACGACATCGAACTCTACAGCCAGTACCTGGAGCGCCTCCGCAAGTTCATCTCCCAAGATCTGTCCGGCCAGCATAACTGAGACCCCCGTTTGCGCCGTTCCCTCCGGGGACCGCCTGCCCCCGTGCTCCTCGGTTGAGGAGGCAGGGAGATGTTCGCAAACCCGAAAAGTGGGACGCTGTCGGTGCCGCGACTTCAATACCCCCTCCCATCAAAGCGAAACTGGCCCTTGCGCCCTCCGAGGCGGGCTCGTCGTCCCTACGGACCCCGGGTCTCTACCAGCCGTGTCTTGTCATAGGATGACGCCAGCGGTTCCGGCGTGAGGCTGCCATCTTTGGCGATGGCGTATCTGTCTGTGAAAACGCACCGAGGATTGGTGCCCTCCCTCCACCCCCTCCCTTTGGCTTCAGACGGCAACAGACTGGCCTACGGCCGCCATCCTTTCTTTTGAAATGACCACGTCCGCCGGGACCGCCCTGCGTCTTCGGCCGCCACTATGCCATCTTGTGTCAAACTCTCGATTTCCCCCGCGTCAAGCAATAGCAATAAGGCCATTGAAGGGGGGGGGGGGGAGAAAAGGGGAAGGCCTGGATGAACCCCAATGCTGCCTCCTGGTATCAAGATGGTAACAACTTCTGGCATCCAGCCTCCCCTGTCAGGGGAAGAGCAATCAGGCTGGAGACGATGGCCATCTGGATCCTGCTGCTTCCAGCTGCGGATCCTTAGAAGCCAGCACTGAATAGGGGGGAGGGGGCTGGGGGGGGTGAATGCCAGTCGTTTTGGGGGGAAGGATCCATTGGCCACTTTCTGGATTCCCTTGTTCTAGCCTCTTCCCTCCCCCATCCGAAAATTTCCCTGTGTTCAGCCTGTGCTTCCCTTAATTCCAGATAGGCAGATATAGAAGTATGAAGTCTCTGACCCAATCATTTTGCAAGCAACATGGAATAAAAGTTTTAAAGGTCTGGACTGTTTTTCCAAGAAACGTTGCCTGGTTTACTCTGGTGGCTCCGGGGGATGATGTGTCTGTCTTTTTGTATGTTCTCCAGGGTTCTCCACTTATTGGCCCCTCCTCTACTTTCGCTCCCACAACATCCCTACGAGGTAGGCGAGGGCCGAAGAGTGTAATCGGTATTCCCAAGGGTAGGGATGGCTGAGGGAGGATTTGGGGTCTCCCAGAGAACGCTAAGGTTCACACGATGTGTGTGGCTGTTAGCTTCGTTTTGTTTGCTTGTGCATGCTTTAGTTCCAAGTTTACGAAGAGGTAAGTTATTTTTCTGTCTGTCGAGGAACATTAGAGCACAGCTCCTCATCGGAAGAAAAATGAAACGAAACACTAAGACGCGTTAAGATGCCAGAGGTGCCTGCTAACCATCTGAGGCTGTACAGGAAAGGAAGCCCACTGATTAAAAAAAAACAAAACAAACGAAAGAACTTGGAGAGGAAAATGCTAGAAGCAGGGACTGTACAGTGACACGTTCAGCATCCCTGCCTAAAAATAGCTGCTTAATAATTTCTAAATTCCAGACGGGAGGAAAACGTTCCCCAAGGCCAACCCCCGTGGGTCCCCAAAGGCCCTCGGAAACGGCGGGTGGCTTGGAGTTCCACAGAAGGGTGGGCCACCACTGAACAGGCCCAGGTAGGAGCACCTGCTGGGTCCTTGCTGCTGGCTTCAATGGGGGAGGGGGCAGGGGAGACCTGGTGCCCATTCCTTGATGAAAGATTTCATCAGAGAGTTCCAGGAAGTGGCATTGCCCTGAGCTTCATGGCCCAAGCTAGGTGTATCTCAGAAGCAAAGCCGGGACGGGCCTGGTCTGTACTTGAGTGAGAGGCTGCTAAGGAAGTCCGAGATTGGTATGCAGGGGCAGGTGATGGCAAACTACTTCTGAACCAACGTGCTAGAGTGGTTCAGAGCAGGGGACTGGAAGTCCGGGTCTGATTTCCCTGGAAGTCCGGGTCTAATTTCCCCCCCTTCCCCTGCGTGAAGCCTTCTGGGTGGCCTTGGGCTTGTCACTGTTCTCTCAGAGCTCTCAGCCCCACCTGCTTGTGGGGCTCCTTTGGGCAGAGAAAAGCAAGAGTATAAAACTCTCTTTTGAATGTCTCGCCTCAAAAACCCAGCAGGGGTGGCCAAGCTCTGGCTCTCCAGATGTCCATGGACTACCATTCCCAGGGGCTCGTGGGAACTGTAGTCCATGGACATCTGGAGAGCCAGTGATTGGCCGCCCCTGCCCTATGGTGTCCCCATGAATCAGTGGTTATTTGATGGCTTCTGAGCTGGAGAGCTGAGTTTGATCCCCCACTCCTCCACGTGCAGGCAGCTGGGTGACCTTGGGCCGGTTACAGACAGCTGTTCTCATCAAACAGTTCTCTCAGAGCTCTCTCAACCCAACCTCCCTCACAGGGTGCCTGTGGTGAGGAGAGGAGGGGAAGGCACTTGGAGACTCCTTTGGGTAATGAAAAGCGGGGTATAAGAACCAACTCTTCTTCTCTCTCACCAGTTCCAGCTTGCCAGTCGGAAGGGTTGTTCAGGGGCAGCTTCCGGCTCTCTTCCTTCCTTGTGATCTTTGCCCTTGAGATTTATGCACGGGGGCTGGGCCCAGTCTACCATGGCGTGCAGCGGCTATCTGGGGCGAAGAAAAGGACTGGCGATGAGAGAGCCTGAAATGAGGACAGGTTTGCACGCTACGGCTTACGCTCCCAAATTGTATGGAGCTGGGGCGACAAAAGGCCAGTCCTGAGGAGATCTGCCAAAAAGCAGCAGTTTGGAGAATGGGACCAATTGCTCTGCTGTGCCCAACCCCTGCCACTTGCCAGTAATTTCCAGTGGCAGTCATTGGTCAGAATGCCAGAAGGGTGGGACGCCTGTTTACTTATTGGGTATCATGTTCCCTGTATGTCTTTTCCTTAAGGCAGGGTCAGGTAGACCCCTGAACAAGATTTTAAAAAGAATGTTGCAATACATTCCAGCACCTTTGTGAAACTTAATTCTGCTGATGACGGCTGTGTGGTGTGACTGCAGAGCTCTCCTTATGATCTTTCTACGTTTTTTTTTTGTCTTTTGTATTCCGATCTAAGACCATGTGGCTAAATAAACTTAAGCTCTCCTTATGCTCCTAAGGAAAAAGAAGAAGAAGAGTTGGTTCTTATATGCCGCTTTTCCCTACCCGAAGGAGGCTCAAAGCGGCTTCCAGTCACCTTCCCATTCCTCTCCCCACAACTGACACCCTGTGGGGTGGGTGAGGCTGAGAGAGCCCTGATATTCCTGAAGAAGAAGAAGAGCTGGTTCTTATATGCCACTTTTCTCTATCCGAAGGAGTCTCAAAGCGGCCTGGTCAGAACAGTTTTATCAGTGCTGTGGCAAGCCCAAGGTCACCCAGCTGGTTGCATGTGGGGGAGCGCAGAATCGAACCTGGCATGCCAGATTAGAAGTCCGCACTCCTAACCACTACACCAAACTGGGCGTAGAAAGCCCCGCTGTGTTCGAGGGGCTTCACGCCCAGGTAAGTCTGCCTAGGATGGCCATCTCTTGTTGGGTACCGTTTCCAAAGGGAGCGGTGTTTGGTCTGCAGTAGGTCAACTAGATGCGAGCCCAGGAGCCCTTGAGAGACCAGAGAGCTTTGACGGTCAAAAGCCCTCTTCTCCCAAGACCTTGTCGGTCTCTTAAGGTGCTACCCGGCTTGAATCTAACAGTCCAAATCAGCCTTTTTCAGCCTTTTGACTGCAGAGGGACCACTGAAATATTTTTCAAGCTTTGAGGAACCAGGAAGTGATGTCAGCTGGCCACACCTACCTGCCACACCCCTCCCAGAAAGAAGAGGAGACCTTCAGCAGCAAACATTCCCATGGCCGGGGGCCCTCCTTTTCCCACCCCCTCCAGGCCCATCATTGCCCAAATAAGGGTAGAAATTTTAAAAACTGAATATCCTTTTCTTTCCTCTTCACTTGGAGTCGGGCATAGTAGGCACAAGGTGGGAGGGCTCTAACCAGCCACTGTTTTGAACCCCCCCCTACAGTACCATTAAGGGGCTTCCATGGTACTGTATAGTATGGCAGTGCCATGGTTGGGATACCCTACACTGATATTAGTATGCCACATTTTGGCCAAAGAAGGTCTCTGACCTGATCTTTAGTCTCTCGGACAGCAGAGTTTAAGAACGCATTCTGAATCCATTTCAGAGGGTAAGCTGTACCAGTCAGTAGAACACCTAGATCTAGGTATTCCAGTTTGTAGACAAACTGGGGCATGTCCAGAGGAGGGCAACAAAGATGGTGAGGGGTTTGGAGACCAAGATGTATGAGGAAAAGTTGGGGGAGCTTGGTCTGTTTAGCCTGGAGAGGAGATCTGATAACCATCTTCAAGTATTTGAAAGGCTGCCATATATAGGATGGAACAGAGTTCTTCTCTCTTGCCCCAGAGGGATGGACCAGAACCAATGGGGTGAAATTAATTAAAAAGAAATTCTGTCTAAACATCCGGAAGAAGTTCCTGACAGTCAGAGCGGTTTCTCAGTGGAACAGGCTTCCTCGGGAGGTGGTGGGTTCTCCATCTTTGGAAATTTTTAAACAGAGGCTGGATAGCCATCTGACGGAGAGGCTGATTCTGTGAAGGCTCAAGGGGGTGGCAGGTGACAGTGGATGAGCGATAGAGATGTGAGTGTCCTGCATAGTGCAGGGGATTGGACTAGATGACCCAGGAGGTCCCTTCCAATTCTATGATTTTATGATTCTATGAAACCAAAAGGTTTTTGGGGTATGAGTTTTTGACAATCAAGCTCCCTTGGCCTGATGAATCTTATACTTTGTAATGTGTCTTATGACTTTATCCCTGCCTGGAAGAGTGCCGTATTGTGGAGCATGTTCATAACTTGCTGGGTCAAATGACATTGAACTGGCATAGGATCCCGATCCAGTTGTGAATACTTGCCGAACAGAAGAACACATTCTTCCCTGGAGGCTTGCCCGTCATGCAAACCAGGTATTGAGCTGGATTGAAGGGAAGGGAGCACCACAGGAGAGCACAGTGAGAACATGCACATGTTGAAAATACTGGCAATGCCGCCTAGAACGATTTTGGGTGCCGGCTTCAAAGCTGACATGCTCCCTGCCCCAAGTGCTTGAGGGGTGTTTGGGACTGGATCAGAAGAGCACTTGCCGATCAGCTCCCTGTCGTGAACAATCCAAATGTTGACATGGGGAAGCCCTGTGGCTCAGGGGAAGAGCTTCTGCTTGGCATGCCGAAGGTCGCTGGTTTGGTCCAGTTATAGGAACCCGGCAGAAGGGGGATGGGAAAGATCTCAGCCTGAGACTTTGGAGTAGCCGATACTGACCTTGGTGGATGGAGGTTTTGATTTAGCATGCGGCTGCTTCACGTGGTCATGGGGAGACAATGGCAGAGAGCAGGCAAAAAAGGGCTTGGGGGGTTGGAGTTACGGCCTGCCTCCATCTTAAGACTTTCTCATTTCACGCCCCCCCCCATTTCCTGGCTCCAGCCCCCCCCCTCCACCCAGCTTTCCCACACACAGTCCCTGCTTATCCCACCCGGGGCGGTGGGGAGGGGAGCTCTGATTCATAAAGCTGATGGAACAGCCCGGAACGCTTTAATCCCAACAGAGGACTGGCTTGTGCCAAAGGGGGGGGGGATATGTTTATCCTCTTAGCTATGGATTTCCTGTTGGGGAGAGCCAGGAGGAATAGCGTGAGGTTGAAGTCCACAGAAAACTGGGCTGCAGGGGTGGAGGCCTGCATTTGGGGTGAGTGGAGCAAGGAGGGGGGAGGGCCTCTCTCCCATCACAATGCTAGATGGCCACAACCATGTCTGGTTAATAAGAGGATGAGATGGAGGCTTATAAAGTCCTCACTGCTGTATTAAGAACATAAGAGAAACCATGTTGGATCAGGCCAATGGCCGATTCAGTCCAGCCCTATGCTCCATAGTGGCTGAAACCCAAGTGCCATTAGAAGGAAATGACTGTCCCTCCATGAATTAGTGCAGGGGTATCAACCAGGTAGGTGTAATTTGATCCAGCCAAAAAATATCCAAGCCAGCGTTGATTCAGGCACAAATTGGCCAAATCCGGTTCAAATGGCCATTTCCCAATGTTTAAATAATCAAATGAACCTTTGTTCCAATTGCTGAATTCGTGACTAAGTGTGGTTCGACGATTCAAGCAAGTGGATCTTTAAAGGGAAAGGGGAGAAAAATCCCTTTTTTCTTTCCTAACAACCAATGAAAATAAGGAGTAATAAAACTAGCAATCTGTATATCACTTGGAAGTCTCTGCACACTTGACATAAATCACCACAGAACTCCATACCCCATATGTGCAAGGAAACAAAGATTTGGACTGTTTTCTATTTGGTTGGAATCGATTCAATGTGAATCGATTTTGACCGAATCGATTCATCCAAACCACCTGCAGTGTAGTTTTGATTTGGCTGAATCCATTCGGATACAGCCCAATGGATTCAATGGTGCTACTCATTCAAGTCTATGGGTATTTTTCCTTTTCCATCTTTCCTGAGCTCGGGGGGTAGAAGTGGGTGAGGTAGAGGCATGAATTTTGCAGCATGGCTGCAGAAGCCTCTCCTCAAAAGATCTCCCAAGTTGCAAAATGATTGGACCAGGAGGTCCAATTCTAGGGGCATCCAGTGAAGGTGCTCCCATCCGCTCTCCATTATTTCATACAATGAAAAAAACATTTCCTGGTCTTTTCTCACCATAGGAAATAATGGTCAAATGGGCTCTCTGGTCTGATCGTTTTGCAACTTGGAGGGTTCTTTTAAGGAGAGGCTCCTGCAGCCAAGCTGCAAGTCTGGCACTTCTATCTCAAACCTACACACTCACACATACACACACACACAGATCCTGGGGTGGGGGGACAGGACAGAAACAAAAAAAATCCCCATAGACTTGAGTGGCACCACTGGCTTCAATGGTGCTGAATCGATTTGGCTGTATCCAAATCGATTCTGCTGAATCAAAACTAACACTATAGGTGATCTGAACGAATCAGTTCGGACCAAATCGAAAACGAATCAGTTCGGACCAAGTCTGAATCTTCTCCTTGCACATCCCTTCTGACACAGTGTGATCGGCAGTAAGAAGGGTGGTGAAATAGCCGCCTTAAGATGGCTGCCAAAGAGGCAAGACCAGACCCTAAACAGCTGCCACCAAAACAATATTTTTAAAAACCTCCCACAGCAAACTGAGCCTCCATGGGTAAATAGCAATGTGGCCGGACAAAAGACCCACCTAGGGGTTCCAAACTCCAGGGGGTGTGGCTGGAGGTCCCCTAAAATGAGCACTGATCCCCAGGCTACATAGACTGCTTATTTGTTAATTATATATTTATTTAAACCTTTATCCTGCTTCTCTTGGGGAAAAAATGGCTGCTTTGGAAGAAGGACTTTATATCCTTATACTTGACCAAGGTCCCCCCCCTCCCTAAACTCCACCTTCCTGGGGTCCACTTCAAATCTCCAGGAATTTCCAAAGCCAAACTTGGCATCCTACACCTGGTCCTGTCCAAAAGCAATTGGCAGGTGGCAGTAAATTTGTTGATGGGCCACAGGGGGTCCACCATGTTGAGGACCCCTGTCTCCCTAAATATGGCCTGCTCTAGATTTGGCTGACCCGTGACCTCACTAATTTTGGGGAAAGGGCTCCACCAACACAGCTGGAAATCTTCCGGTCATCCACATCCTGGGGAGGGAGGGAGGGAGGGACGTATCTAATCCCTGCACAGAACTGTGAGGCCCGCTCAGTTGGCAACCCTGGACGGTAAATCACCCAGCAAAGGGAGTAGAGGTCACGAAGAAGAATAAAGACCCCTTTGACGTTTGGGGCCTGGCATGCCCCAGTCATGGGATGCCCCTCCAGCAGCACAGGCCGGTCATGGGATCCGGCAAACTGAATTAAGACTTCTTAAAGGGGATTTTTTCATTCCACTCCTACCTCCCCCAGCCCACCTCCTCCCCTCTTTAGCTTTTCACGTGCTTGTCATCTGAATGGCTACGGCATAAAAGGCACCGTGGAGAGACCCGGGTTCCACTGCCCAGAAGGAAGTAGGAGACCGGGGGGCGCTCCGCTCGCCGCGGTCAAGGACAGGACGCCGGGGAGATGCCCTTTCCCAAGCCGGAGATGTGGTTGGTAAGGAAATGGAGAAGAGACATCATTCTCGCGGGTGGCACTGGCGGTGAATGTGAGTCTGCGTGGCCGGGAAGGGTGTACTGCCAGCCCCTTTCAAGCTCTAGAATATGCTGTTTTTCTATGGGTGGGGATTTGGGGTAGGGCTGCCTGCTTCCAGGTGGGGCCGGGGGATCCCCTGGAATTACAGCTCATCTTCAGACCGCAGCGATCACTTCCCCTGGAGAAAATGGATGGTCTGGAGCAGGGGTAGTCAACCTGTGGTCCTCCAGATGTCTGTGGACTACAATTCCCATGAGCCCCTGCCAGCAAACGCTGGCAGGGGCTCATGGGAATTGTAGTCCATGGACATCTGGAGGACCACAGGTTGACTACCCCTGGTCTGGAGGGTGGTTCTCCCCAAATTAGTGTTGAGTGCTTCGGCTCGGTTTGGCCGTCCCGGCGATCACTGAAGCCCCAGGCGGCATGTAGGAGGCCAGCGCCATGGTGTGGCGAGGAGGGGTGGCAGCAGCGTACCAGCCAGTGGCTGCATACAGGTACAGCACGCTGCTGCTTCTCCTCTCCTCTCTGCACCACGGTGCTGGCCAACCCAGGCTTTGGTGATCGCCGAGACTGCTGAACCACGCAGCCCTATCCCAAATCTGCAGGAGTTTCCCAACCTGGATCTTGCAAGCCTATCCCGAGGCTGGCCCAAAAGACCTGGCAAACCCTAATTTGGGGAATGGTATGCAGCTTGGTGTGCCTTCTGTTGGTGAGGCCCAAAATATCACTCTCCCAGGCTACATGATGTATCAAGGGCCAGAGGTGTCCGTGAAGTAAGGTATGTTGTACCCTGCTTGCCCATACGGCAGGTCACCTGTGTGCAGGGGGGGAAGGGTCCACTTCTTGGGACCGTTCCCAGCATGCACCTCTGTGTTCTTCACCGAGAGGTACCCTGTGCTCTGACTCTCTTCTGTTTTTCTTCAATCATCTATTTAAAGCATTTATTCGCCACCTTTCCGCCTTATAGGAACTCAAGGCGGCTTACAGTGTAAATCATATCCTTATACAATACAATAATATAATACAATACAATACTTAACCTTCCCTAGCTAAAGTCAATACATTAAAATTGCTGGTAAGCAGAACTGATCCAATGCCGTCACAAATAAAACTGTATAGAAAAGCCTTTCTCATCTTTGGCTTTGAAGGGGGAGAAAAATGACCTGGGATCGGCAAGTTTTGTGCTGCTTGCAATGCCCCGATGCAGAAAATGTGCATGTTCCCCAAAAATCCGGGTGGTAAGTTCATTCTATTGCAAAGTGCCTTTTCTCATGATGCATAATTAACCTGTGGAACTCACTGCCACAGTGTATAGGGAACAACTGATAGCACAGATGGCTGTAAAAGGCCAGTAGAGCAATTCATGACAGATAAGACTTTCCAGGGCTGTTAGTCACAATGTCTAAACAGAACCTCCATGTCCCAAAGCACTTTTTCTGTGAATGCCAGTTCCTGGGGAATAATCATCCGGGGAGACTTCAACCTCTGTGCCTTGTAGGCTACCTGGAAAACAAGACGCTGAAATAAATATGCTGGAGACCTCTTCCAAATCAGGTCCGTCCCCCCCCCTGTCCTGTTTCCTCAGGAGGTGGTAGGCTCTCCATCTACACACTT
Organism: Paroedura picta; assembly: GCF_049243985.1. Classification (NCBI taxonomy): domain Eukaryota; kingdom Metazoa; phylum Chordata; class Lepidosauria; order Squamata; family Gekkonidae; genus Paroedura; species Paroedura picta. The sequence continues at coordinate 26,731,595 of NC_135372.1, forward strand.
TTAAACAGAGGCCGGATAGCCATCTGACGAAGAGGCTGATTCTGTGAAGATTCAAGGGGGTGGCAGATTACTGTGTTAGCGATAGGGTTGTGGGTATCCTGCAGGGGGTTGGACTAGACGACCCAGGAGGTCCCTTCCAACACTATAATTTTATGTTTCCAAACTACCAGCAGCTGGGCTTTTAATTTCTGGGGTGCCAGTTAGTTTCAAGTGAATGAATCTTCTCTGACTTCTAGTCGACAGATCAAAGAACGATTCAAGCACGGAGGCCCAGTGGCCAGCACTCAACTTGGTATTGGTGGGTCATGTTTTTCTCTTTGGTGCAACTGAAGGAGATGTCAGAGCATTTATAGCGTGGACTCCACGAAAGCTCACTGTTCATACTGCAAGCGTCTTAGGGGCAGAGACCTTTCCCCTTTGGCTTGTTGCTCATTCAATGGCTCTTTTCTTTCCCTTTGGCAGGGCGCCGATGTCCTCTTCTACCGTCAATTCCGGGAGAAGGCCGTGGATCCTCCTTCACTCTCAGCAGACAAAACATGGCCCCCCTTCCCTGGTTGTGTGGCTTTCCCTTTGTCATCCTATGCCTGGGAGACTCTTGGAGGCTGGGACGCTGAAGGGAAGGCCACGGGACTGCAGATCCAGCTGGGGCAGGAAGAGTCACCTTTCAAGGCCAGCGTTTGGTAGCTGCCAGATTCTCAAGCCCAGTGGTCCCCAACTCCCAGTCCGGGGACCGGTCCCGGTCCGTGGATCAGTCAGTACTGGTCAGCAACTCCTCCTTGTCCTCCTCCCCGGCTGCTGCCTCGGGGGCTGCCCTGCCACTCTGCCACCGGCTCACCTTTGGTGCTCTCCGGTGGCTGCCATGGCTGGGGCTCCCCCCTCGACATGGCATTGCACAGCTGCTGCTGGCAGCGTCCCCCCAGTGAGTGGCGGGAAGTCAGTGGTGCTGGCGGGTCCAACAAAGTCTCTTCTGATTGGCCACGACTGTTGAGCCAGAAGAGCTGCCAATCACAGCATGGTGGCTGGAGATTTCCAGGAACTAATTTCCAGACTACAACACTCTGTTTCCCTGGGGAAAACAGTGGACTCATTGGCAACACATCCCTCACCTCCTAAACTTTGCCCTCCTCAGGTCTGGCCCCCAAATCTCCAAGAAGTCCCAACACTAGGGTTGTGAATGTCTTGCATTCTGCTGGACTAGATGACCCTGGAGGTTCCTTCCAGCGCTATGATTCTATCTACTCAACACCTGACTTGCTTTTCAATGGAGATGCCAGGAGGTGGAACCCAGGGCTTTTTTTGGCATGCAAATCAGGGGTTTGACTCCTAACCTACCCCCCCTTGTTGGAGTCCTATAGCAAACCCCCTCTCCTGCCCCAAAAAGGGTCAAAATAAGGAACATGTGCTCAAGCCTCTGTAGGGTAGAACGCAATGTAAAATTTAATATTTATTAAAATTAAAAACCTGAAGGCCAGATAAAATTCTTTGAGGCCTCAAAGAATTGAATCTGGCCTTCTGGTCCACAGAATCGATTAAGGTCCTTAGTCTCCTAAACAGTTAACATTTTATATCATTGTATGTAAAGGAGCCAATTGTATATTCAATATTTATTTTCCTGCATTTTATGTATTCCGTTTTATTTATGCCTGACCATTGATAAAAGCTTCCCTCATTGTAATACATGCACTAAATAAGGAAACACACCATTGAAAATTTCGATCAGCCTGTGGAAGAGAGCTCATGACGGAAAACTAGACATCTTCTTTCATTAAGTGACTCTGATACTTTACAGCTTTTACTTTGGAGCTTTTATTGGCTGCTGTACATATTTAATACGTATTCAGAACTGGGCCGAAATGCATCAGTCTAGTGGTTCATATAGTGCATAGCAGGCCGGTTTGCAATAGCCTATGGGCGGGACATATGCTTTTAATTCCTATAGTTGTTTCTTTTTAAATTGTACACAATAAAAGTAATATAATTTTAACAACAATACAGACATTCAATCTTTGTAGTTCCTAACTGTTGCCAGCTGTTTTTTTTTCTGGTTCCAGTGGAGGCACAAGTATGGATGACACAGTCCTGGGTTCGAGTTTCCACTCGGGCAGGAAATCTCCTGGAAGGTTTGAAACTTTCTCTTTCTGCCAGTACACTTAAGCAGAGGCTAGAGAGCCATCGGACAGAAATGCTGATTCTGTGAACTTAGGCAGAAGAAGAAGAAGAGTTGGTTCTTATATGCTGCTTTTCTTTACCCAAAGGAGGCTCAAGGCGGCTTCCAATCGCCTTCCCTTCCTCTCCCCACAACAGACACCCTGTGAGGGAGGTGAGGCTGAGAGAGCCCTGATATCACTGAAGAAGAGTTGGTTCTTATATGCCACTTTCCTTTACCCAAAGGAGTCTCAAAATGGCTTCCAGTCCCCTTCCCTTTCCTCTCCCTACAACAGACACCCTGTGAGGGAGGTGAGGCCGAGAGTGCCCTGATATTCCTGCTCGGTCAGAAGAGTTTTATCAGTGTCGTGGCGAGCCCAAGGTCACCCAGCTGGCTGCAGGTGGGGGAGTGCAGATTCAAACCCGGCTCGCCAGATTAGAAGTTCACACTCCTAACCACTACACCAAGCTGGTGAGCGGGTGGGCAGAAGGGACTGTGTCGGTGCTTGGCTCCTGTGGCCCTTTCTTGAATGCCAATTGCCACTTTGGGATCAGGAGGCAAATTTCCTCTAGGCCAGACTGGCCAGGGATTCTACCTTTTTTGAGGCAGGGCATCATCTTGGGATGGAACTGGGGTCACTGTGGATCGGCAGGTAGTTGTGAATTTCCTGCATTCTGCAGGGGGTTGGACTAGATGACCCTGGGTGTCCCTTCCAACTCTAGGATTCTGTGGTTCTAATCCTAAATAGAACAGGCTCATTGGGATGCACCTAATATACAGAGGAGGGTTGCTGCAGTAAAGAGGAGAGGTTAGCTATACTGCCTAGTGAAAACTGTAATAAAATACACTGCGGTCGTAGCCCGCGCGCATAATATGCCAAAGGAGAAAAGGGGAAGCTGTGATTCAGGATGACTTATCCCACCTCCTCCCTGTTGCTTTAGCCCGAAAAGAAAAAAAAGAAAAAAAGCCCCACCATTTTGATTTCAGGAGAAACCAGTCTGCAGTGTTTACTTCCCTGCCAGCTTGCTTGCATCAGATTGTTTCTCTTCATCAAGCCGACGACGTAGCTTTCGGAGACTGCAATAAATCACTTTTATTGATCGGCTTATACAAATCAATGTGGTTCATTGGTGTGTGTTACAACTCCCTTGTCTGTTGCACAGAAAAGCCCTGGGAGGTTTGCAGTGATGCCAGCCTCCAAGTGGAGCCCAGGGATTACAGCTCATCTCCAGACTACAGAGAAAAGGGCTGCTTTGGAAGGTTGGCTCTGGGGTATTGTGCCCCACTGAGGTCCCTGTGCCCCCCAGGCCCCATCCCCAAATCTCCAGGAGTTCCCCAACCAGGATCTGGCAACCCTACCCCCCCATCCACAGCAGGTAACCAGAAAGGACTTATTTGCCCATGATACAAACAATCACAAGGGACAAGAGGCCTATAAATGCCTGCAGAAAGTGAGAGGATCAAATTCTACTGCTGCCAGAAGTTCACTGGGGGGGGGGGGGTGCCTCAAGGAAGACTGCTTTCCACTGTATACCTCTCCCTGCAAGACACGGTTCATCAAGCTGGCCCACTTTACAGGGCTGCTGTAACAACGTTAACAGTTACGAGCAGACCTGGAAAATGCTAACCAAATGCCAAGCCCCTGAAAAGCTAAAGGTAGGTTGCCAGAGTCTTTCTTTTTAGGTTTGTTTTCCGGCCTTTTTCAGTCTTTCGACTGGAGCCACCTTGGCGCACGGGCTTTTCTTGAAAGCCATGCAGTGTTAGGAGTCGTCAAGCGTTTGCTGGCAGGGGCTCATGGGGATTGTAGTCCATGAACATCTGGAGGACCAGAGGTTGACTACCCCTGTTCTGGAGGTCTACTGCCACCTACTGGAGCCAAGGCAGAGCTCCACAACTTCTCTGAAGACGGTATTTGATTTCCAGCACGCCCAAGGGACGGAGGCGCTGGAGGCCAGAGACACCATTATATTTATTTCCGTATTTTGAGGAATCTAGCTCTGTTGGGGGGAGGGCTCCTCCCCAATAAACAACAAAATACTGTGATTAGCATTATGTCGTACTGAGAACAGTAACAAACTGGGGAACTGTAGTGCATCGGAATACCCCCCCCCCTCCCCTAAATCTGCCCTTGTTAGAATTAAACTTTCAGAGCAGTGAATCCCCGAGTCTCTGTGAGAGCCCCCCTCTCCCACAGGCTACACCGCCCTTCCCAGAAATTTGGATGGCCGTTGACACTGGAGACCCCTTCCCCTGTTGTTCTACTGGCCTCCTTCTCTACAATGGATCGAAAAGGCCAGTGATTGACAGATGGACTGGCAGGCTCTCGCCTCTTCCTTCCACGCCCACTTCTCTGAAGGGGCATGTCACCACTTCCGCGGTTCCTCAATGCCTGAAACATGTTTATTTATTAGATGTATAAGCCATCCCTCCCAAGATAGGCTTGGGGCAGCGTACAACCTTTTCAAAGTGTCTATAAATAGCCCCGCAGGGCACTCCGCTCTGCGGGTATGAATTTACTGGTTGTCCCGGGCCCACAGGATGTTCACCTGGCCTTGACCTGGGCCAAGGCCTTTTCAGTCCTGGCCCCAACCTGGTGGAATGAGCTCCCAGAAGAGCTAAGGGCTCTGCGGGATCTACCAGCTTTCCGCAGGGCCTGTAAGACGGAGCTCTTCCGCCAGGCATATGGTTGAGGCCAGGGCAGCTCTCCCACTAATCCATCAGAGGATCCCCTCCAATATTGAGATCTCTAACACCGAGATCATGGTTAGATCTATTGTATTGGTGCCACCCTCTTCTGAACATTATTCTCTCCACCAGGCTGAACTAAGATCAGAATTGTGACCACCGCCGCTATATGTTATATGTAACTTTTGCTGATGTTAATTGGGGTTTTTATGGGGATTTTATTGTGTTTTAACTATTTATGTTGTAAACCGCCCTGAGACCTATTGGGAGAAGGGCGGTCTAAAAATTAAATAATAATAATAATAATAATAATAATAATAATAATAATAATAATAATAATAATAATAATAATAATAATAATAATACTATAGGGGCACGAAACACTAACCCCGAGTGCCCTGTTATATCGCCTCTAGGCCTGGTTCTTACTATTGTTTCAGGGGCTCCAAATGCTGTTTTGAGAGACTTGAGCGTATGGCCCTGATGGCGGCAGAAAGTCAAGGCAGAAACAAACCTCCACGAGCCAAATCCCATCCCGGAAACTAAGCTGGGTTGGCTCTGTCTAGTATTTGGATGGGAGACCTTCAAGGAACATGAAGGGCATGGCTCGGAGGCAGGCAATGGCAAAACCACCTCCAAACAGTGTCTTGCCTAGCAGCCACACAATCTAAGGCTCTCCTGACTCCATGACACACGTGCCATAGGAGAAATGAGCACACACTATGGGATTGAAGAAATATTACCTGAAACATATGTCATGCTGTGGCTGTGGTTGATGCTAAGATTGTTGAGATACTTACTGAACATGTTTGGATGTTATGACTGCTGTTAAAATTGTTGGTAAAATATTTGACAATTGCCAAACTTACCTGTACTGTGTTACCCATCTAAAGTTGTCTGTAAACCGCCCTGAGCTGCAAGGGAGGGTGGTATATAAATGCAAATCAGTAACCATTAGCATTATAATAAAGACAGTAAGGGGTCCTAGGAGGAGTTGGGCCTCACCATTTACTGGCCAATCAGGTCACCTGTATGACTCCTAGCTGTGTCCTCCTCCAGCCTGATTGGCCGTTCACCCAGTGGCCACCCAATCAGCGTGTGTGTCCCACCCCTGACCGTCTCCTCGTAGCTCTTTCACCTCACTGTTCTTTCAGTTCTTCGGAGTCCATCACCTGGTGAATTAGTCACCCCTGGCAGCTAACTCCCCCCTTCCCTTCAGGCCTGCTGTGAAGGAAGCCTCTAACAGCCCCTGACTGAGCTGAGGGAGGCATTTCCTTCTGAGAGCAATGCAGAGAAGTCTGTGGGCGTACTTGTGCTTTTCCTTGGGGGGGGGGAGCTTTTCCCTTCTACCTAGCAGTTGGCTGACAGGGAGGCCACAGAAAAGCCCCTTCTCACTTAAAATATTGCTCTGGCCGGCCTCACCGCTGGAGGGAAGATGCAGCCAAGCCATGTGTATTTCTTCTCCACAACTTTGTAGATTTGAGGCCTACCACACAGGGTTGTTGTGCAGATGAAACTGGATGCGGTTGTGGAGGTGCTTTTGCCTCCTGTTTTATCTGCACAGCAACCCTGTGCAGTAGGCCTCAAGTGTTTCAACTCCACAATAACCTGTGTGGGAGGCCTTAAATGTTTCTACCCTGTCCAGCCTCCAAAGCAGCCCTTTTTGCCTGGGGAACTGATCTATATAGTCTGGAGGTGATCTGTAATTCCAGCTCTCCAGGCCTCACCTAGAGGTTGGCTACCCCTGGGTTGGAAGAGGGCCTTCAAATGGTACAGTGCCTCAGAGTCCACCCTTCAAAGTAGCCACTTTTGCCGGCAGAACTGATCATTATAATCTAGAGATGAGAAGTGACACTAGAGACTCTGGTAGAGGCTTGCAGACTGAGGTTGGGGTGGAGTGGTGTGGGTGTATCCCTCCTAGGCTATGGGCTTTGGTCAGCTCTTACCAGCAACTGTTTGTATTTTGGAGCACAGACAGGAAATTGCAGGAAGATCTAAATAAAGAATATTTACAGCCTGAAACTGTAAATGGTGAACAACTAAATGGCTAGAGAGACATAGGAACTGAAGTGACTTTGCTCAAGCTTGGCCTGGTAAATAAAAATCAGTATTTGCCAGGAAGGTCCTATGAAATCAAAGGCATGAGGCCCAGAATTTCAAGTGGCGCTAGGTTTACATGAAAGTAGACAGTGAGATAACAACAGGGACTGCAGTTGCCAGCAGTAGGCTTCAGGCTTGAGAAGGGCAGACATCACGAGACAAGCAACAGACTGTGCTAGCCGTGGGGCCATGTGCGTTCCATGTGCGTTCCTTTTGAAGGAATCAATGTGAGGGGGGAGAGCTTTCCTTTCAGCCTAAATGCCTGGAGATGAGCTGTACTTCCAGGGAATTCTCAGACCCCAACTTGGAGGCTGGCATCATTAAACATCAGTGGGATACAATACTACAAAGTCACCCCTCCAAAGCAGCCCTTTTTGCCTAGGGAGCTGATATTTATAGTCTGGAGATGAGCAGCAATTCCAGGAGATCTCCAGGCCCCACCTGGAGGTTGGCTGTCCCTGCTCTTAACGTATTCCTTGAGGTTTGGAAGTGGGGCCTCAAAAGTATGTACTGCCTCTGCAGCCACCCAACCAGCCACATAGCAAGTAAACATTGCAGAGAGGAGGTAAGGTTGCCAGATTGGTGTACGGTCATGTTCTGGAATTCCATACTTCCTAGGTGTGCATAAATCTGACTAGGGTCAAGACTGCTGTGCACAGAGACCTCCTCTTAGGGTTGCCACCTTCCAAGTGATCCACTAAACCCACACCAAACCAAGAGCCAGCGCCTGTGTATTACAGAATGCAACAGGCTGTACTACTAGTAATAAATAAGTGCCAGTCTACTCCGTTGCATCTGCACAACAGCCCCCCGAGGTGGGTCACCCAGACATCTTCCCAGACACGAGTCAGGGAGTCAAACTCCAGATTTCTCAAACCGTGGAGACCGACCAGCCCCCCACCCCCTGCACATCTTGTGCCAGCTGTAATGGTTAGGAGAGGCAACTTCTTATCTGGTGACCCAGGTTTGATCCCCCACTCCTCCACATGCAGCCAGCTGGGCGACCTTCCGTTCACTGCAGTCCTGTTGGAGCTGTTCACACAGAGCAGTCCTGTCAGCGCTCTCTCAGCCCCACCAACTTCCCAGGGTGTCTGTTGTGGGGAGACGGAAGGGAAGGCAATTGTAAGCCGCTTTGAGACTCCTCTCGGTAAAGAAAAGCGGCATATAAAAACCAACTTTTGTTTTCTTTCCAGCCCAGTCCTCCCCCGCGAGGGTTCAGTCCGAAAGGGGGGCGAGCAGCCCTTCTGGCTCGAGAAAACGACCCCGCGGGCGGAGGAGGGAAACAAGCGCCCGCCTCCCCTGCGGCGCCCTGGCCAGGGAACAGCGGCGCCGCGGGCTCCAGTCGTGGCCCGACCTCTTGGCTCCGGGTGGAGGAGCCGGGCGCGAGCAGGCGCTCCGCCCCGGCCCGCCCCGCGCCCCGACGTGCCAAGAGGTGGAGACTCGCCGGGGAGGAGGAAGAGGGTCGGGTCACCGCCTCGGCTGCCCTCCGCCAGCCAACCTGACGGCACCCCGACTGGGCGGAGCCCCCGGCCGGCTCCCCTCCGCGCCAGCCCGGCCGCGCCACACCCCAGAGCTGCCCGGCACGGCCCCGACGGCGGCATGTCGGGCTTGGACTACCTGGCGGCCGAGTGCCTCGTGTCCATTTCCAGCGGAGCCCTGGTCCACCCGGTTGCCGCCGCCGCCCCCCAGGACGACCGGACGGCGCGGCCCGGATGCCGCGCCACGGCTCTCCAGCCCGACGGCCTCCACGCGTCGCCGCGGGCTTTCCAGGAGGGACCCCGGAGCGCCCCTAGCCCGGCCGCCGCCTTGCCCAGGAGGCACCGGTGCCCTTTCCAGGGCTGCGCCAAAATCTACGGGAAGTCGTCGCATCTGAAGGCGCATCTCCGGACTCACACCGGTAAGGGCGGCCCCGCATGACCTCCCAGTCCCGCGCCCCGGCTGGCTCGCCGGCGCCCACGTGGGGTCCGCGCCTCCCGCCAGCCGGGCCGGCTTGGATCCCGTCGATTTGGGGGAGAAGGGGTGGGGGGAGAAAGAAGAAAGCGTGCCCCCACGTGACTGCCGCGAAAGCGAAAGTACTTTTGCTGAATGGAGGAGTGGGGAGCGGAGGGAAGCCGTCCCCCTGCCCCCGCCCCGGACACGTGAAACCTGCGTCCGTCTGGCTCGGTGGAGCCTCCACGTCCCGAGGCCGTCTATCAGCGAACGGGGAGACTGCGGTTTCTCTGGTTTCCCGCTTGGGGGGGAGAGCCGTTTTAATTAACATTTTCCGTGGTGTGTTGGGGGGGAGGGCGATGCATTTTTCCAAACCCCCCTCCCCCCGGTTCCTTGGAAGATCTCGTCGAATCTCCAGTCCCGCCCACTCCCGGCTGGTTGCGCCGAGGCCGCGGCTGGGAGGTGTGGCCGGGCGCGGTGTGGCCCGATTGGGCTGTGGCCGCGTTTGGTGAGCGGGGCGGAGGCATGTCCTGCGTCCGGCCCCCGCCCTCTGATCTTGTGCAAAGTTTGGAGCGGGGGTAGTCAAACTGCGGTCCTCCAGATGTCCATAGACTACAATTCCCATGAGTAGCTGCCAGCATTCTCTGGCAGGGGCTCATGGGGATTGTAGTCATGGACATCTGGAGGGCCGTAGTTTGACTACCCCTGGTTTGGAGTGGGTGGGCGTTCCGTGGGCGGTGGGCTGATCGTGCCTGCATGGGCGCTTGGGGTGCCGCCGATTTAGGGTGACCCCGCGTGGTTTTCGAGGTAAGATCGGAACCGAGGTGGGTCGCCCTTGCTTGCTTTGGCGGCCTCCGGTCCAAAGAACTAGCTGCTTAGCTTAGAAAGGCGGCTTGGCGTCATGGCTAGGAGCGGTGGCCTCTAATGTGGAGAACCGCGTTGGATTAGCCCCCCCCCCCGCTGCCCATGCACCCACCTGGGTGACCTTGGGCCAGTCGCAGTTCCCTCAGAGCTCTCTCGGCGTCACCTATCTCACAAGGTGACTGCAGTGGGGAGAGGAAGGGTGGGCAGGTCTTCTCTGGAGTAAGTTCTAGGAAAGAGTGATCTTTCAGGACGCACACACAGGTTGACCATGGAAGTTGGGAGCTGTGGATAGCAGAGTTGGCTTTCGATATGGGCAGGGCTTGAGGGGGGGGGACCAATGGCATCGTAAAAAGGGGGAGGCTTAAATTTCATTCCATTGCTCAGGGTCCCTATGAGAAAGGAGGGGGGGAGAGAAACTTCTGAATACCATAACACATTTTTATCCTTTCCTCTGAGAAGTTCAGGGCGGAATACGGCCTTTTTGCCCTTTTCCATTTAACCTCACAACGATCCTGTGAGGTGGATTGGTTGGGGGAGAGAATAGCAGGCTCTGAGCTATGCAAGGAGGTCTATAGCAGACTGAGGATTTGAACTGAGACCCAATTCCCTGCACCAGGGAATTAATTTTTCCCTCTTTCTAAGTGGGCGAGTGAGTTCTGGGCAGCCATTTACAAGTTTCTAGTCCACAGGGTGTTTGGTTGTGCAGTGCTTCCGTCCGGGCACCAAGGAAGTACAGCCCGAGGAACGTGGCCGGGTTTTCAACTCCCAGACAAACAGGCAACGGAGAGAGTAACGGAGCAAGCCGGATTGGGTGTTGCCCTGACAAAGACTCTTCCACTGAACCGTGTGAAGTGTCTTCACTGCCTGGCGTGTGCCAAGGACTGGCCCATGCCATTAACGCCTTCGTAGGCAGAGGGTTGGGTTGGCAGCTGCCAGTCTTGCACTTACATACACACACAGAGGCTGAAAATCTTGTTTTTTTGGGGGGAGGCTGTTTACCCAAATGCCATCTGGTTTAAACAATGTGTTCCTCAAAACTTCTGTGCCCTGCTTGGTGGGGGTGGTGGTGGGGGGAGTTTTACATTGTGAACTTACTGCCTACCAACCATCTGTAGCCAACTGTCTGTTCACCAGGCAAGCTTGTGTAGGCCTTTGTGCGTGGTTGTGCATTCGGGCAGAATATCTCTGCAGCTGAGGTCTAGGGGTACCTGGCATAGCTTGGGCAGGCATGTGGAATGAGTCTTGAAAGGCATTTAATGTGGTGACCCTGTTATGAAAAGCCCATTCTGCACGTGTTGGATAATGCACTTTCAGTGTGCTTTTGCACCTGGGTGTAAACTGCACAGAGCTTTTATTCCAATCCCAAGTTGATTCAGTCCTTGCCGTCTACACAGAATGCGATTTCCGTTTTGATTTTGGGCTATTTAAATTTTCCTTCTGCAGCCAGAAAGATTGATCCGGAATGACCCTACCTTTATTGTGCGATATCTTATAGTGCTTTTAATGCTCAATATTTCAAGATTTGGATTGGGAAAGCAGGCTTTTTTGAACGTGGTAGAGATGCCCTGATTGGCCAAAGGTGGCCATGTGACAAGCTTGCCTTAAAGGAGAAGCCCCTAATTTCTCTCAACTTCTGTTGGTCTTGGATTTTTTCTCCCTCTGCCTTCTTCAATCCTCTCCCCCCCCTCCAAGAAAAGAAAGAAGCTCCCTGCTTGGCTCCTCTCCCCCCCTTCAAGAAAAGAAAGAAAGAGGCTTGGCTCCCCCCCTTCTGAACTACCCTAATCACGTGCAGAACACTTTCCTGTTTCAATGGGGGGGGGAGAGGAAGACCCGAGTTCAAATCGATCTGAATTCAACAGGATTGACAATGGAATAAACAAAGTAAGTGCAGATTCTGTCCTGGATTTACTTCTAAAGAGCATTATCCAATGTATGCAGAATGAAAGTCTTGGTGAAGAGGCAATTTGTTGTTCTCATGCTTGGTGTAGAGGTTAAGAGTGGGGGCTTTGAAACTGGCGAGCAAGGTTTGATTCCCTGTTCCTCCACATGCAGCCAGCTGGGTGACTGTGAGGACAGGCTAGTTCCTTACAGTGTCTTTGGGCTCATCACAGGCCTGATAGGGCTGTGCCAGCCCCACCTGTCTCACAGGGTGCCTGTTGTGGGGAGAGGAAGGAAAGGCCATTGTAAACAGCTCTGAGACTGCTCCTGGTAGAGAAAAGTGGGATATAAAAAACAACTCTTCTTGAATACTGGGCTTGCCGTGAGGCTTAGTAGGGGCAGCAGGCCAGTCACATTGGAAAGAGAGGCAGTTTTTGCAGCTCTCATGCCTATGTGGATCAGTGAATTCTGAAGAAAACCTGGCACATGATACTGGACAAAAGCAAGCTGGAAAAGGGACAGGAGCAGTCTATCTGAGCAATAATAATTTGGGATTTCTTGAAACATCCAGCTTTTGTCATGCATGTAACCCCAGAGGAGCCCTGTATGTATAGAACGGGAGTCCAGCACTTGATATAAGGGGGATAACCCACTGTATTTATATTTTGTAATGAAAGACAAAAGCATGAGGTTGAGGGAAGAGGGGAGAGAAAGAGAGATCCCTCCCTGCCCCATTCAGATGTGGGGTGGCTTAAATATTACATTGTAAAATGGGAATCCTGTGCCCAAACCCCATGTATTTTAAATCTGACATGTTTTCATGGTAACCTGACTTTTGCAAATAGGCTAGAATTTAGAGAGATGGCGGGCAGTAGGTCTAAGGACCATGGAAGGTAAGTCCTTTGCATGTTGTTGGATTAACTTGTGGAACTCCTTGCTAGATAGAGGACAACCAGTGTGTAGTATTGGGATAGAGTGGCAGGTTGGGAGCCTGGGCGGCTTGGGTCTGAATTCTCAGGTGCCCCAGGGAAGCTTTTGGGGTGAATTTGGGCAAGTTACAAATGCCCAGTGCGGCTTGCCTCATGAGGTTGTTGTTTGAGTTCCATCCAGGGAGAACAGCAGAGTACGAATGAATGAATGAATGAATGAATGAATATACAGTGTCCTCACTGTCCAAGATGGCCTTTCAAAGGATCCAGGCAGATTTAGGAAGGAGGAGGAAGAAAGCTCTGACCCCGGATGGCCCAGGCTAGCCTGATCTTGTCAGATCTTGGAAGCTAAGCAGGGTTGGCCCTGGTTAGTATTTGGATGGGAAACCATGAAGGAATCTCAGAATCGCATACAGAGCTGGAAGAGACCACAAAGAGCCAATCCAGTCCAGCCCCCCACTTTAAAAATGCACACGCTTGACATGCTTATCCAGTTTCCCCCTAAAACTGTCTATTGAAGGAGATTTCACCCTCTGAGGCAACATGTTCCATCTATGAACAGCCCTCACCGTCAGAAAATGATTCTTAGTATTTAAGCGAAACTTCCTTTCCTGTAATTTGAACCCATCTTTGTCTCTAAAGCTGCAGGAAACTAATTGGCCCCCTCTTGAACATGTCCACCGTTTCTGTAGTTAAACACAGCTCTCCTCTTGTCCCCTGCCCTCTTCTTCTCCAGTCCACACAGACCCAGCTCTCTCCACCTCTCCTCGTAAGGCGTGGATTCCAGCCCCACTCACCCTTCCCTGAACACGCTCCAACTTGCCAAGATCCTTCTTGAACTGCAGCACCCAGAACTGGACACAAGATTCCACATGAGGTCTAACCAATGCAGAATAGAGTGGGGTTATGACTTCCCTTGCTCTCTAGGTTCTAGGCTCCTAGCAAGGCAGCCTAGTATCACATTGGCCTTCTTAGCTGCCACATCACACTGTTGGCTCCTATTCCACTTATGGCCCACCAGAACTCCTAAGTCCCTTTCACATATACCACTAGCGAGTCAGGTATTTCCCATCTTATATTTATAGAAACACGCAATGCATAAACATTCGTTGGAGTATATCTGGCTTGATAGTGATCCATGTGATCACTATCCTAGGAGATCTGTGGGACAATAAGTGGAATAGGAGCCAACAGGGCAATAGGACAGCTAAGAAGGAAGCCCAGGGTTGCAAATGGCAAATCACCTCTGTTACAGCAACCTGTGAGGTTCCCATGAGTCAGCTCTGCCTTGCTGGGAGGGGGGGGAAAGGGAGAGTTCTGTTTCTGGCTGATGGCCGTTACCAAAAGCATCTAAATGGATCCTCCGGAGGATGTGTGCTTCTGAATGCCATAAAGCAGTGGTCCCCAACCTTTTTGAGGCTGGGGACTGGCAGGGCAACTGCCCGCCTGTGCATGCTGCGCATGCGCATCCGCATGCGCGGCACTTTCGTGCATGCACAATTTCGGCCGTGCATGGCGCATGTCCGCATGCGCAGCCCGGCCACACATGCGCGATGCGCGAACGCGGCCCTGATTCCCTCTCCCCCCTTCCCGCAGTAAGAAGCTTCCCGGGCCGCAAGCTTGCAACCTGGGAAGTTTTTTACTGCGGGGGGGGGCGGGGAGAGGGAGCCGCGGCCTGGCACCATGGCCTTCGCGGCCCGGCACCGGGCCGCAGCCCGCGGGTTGGGGACCACTGCCATAAAGCCATCCGGACTCTTCTTCTACTGTTAGGCCTTCTGGAGCATCATCGGTATTGTGATTCCTGAAACAACCTCCTGAGCTGGGGAAAAAGCAGTCAGATCCTGGGATATTTGGGCCAAGGAGTTCTGGACCACTTCACACGGTGATTCAAACCCTCGACTCGGAGGGAGGGGAGGATCTTCCTGGGCAGCTGCCGTTGGTTGTGGCAAAGCAGCTGGCAGTTTGGCTAGAGGTGTTGGGCGGCTCGGCTGTTCAGCACCGTGGTAAAAAAGGTTCCTGTACGGCATTCAAGTGACAGCATAGTCTGAGCCCAGTGGCACCTGTAAGACCAACAAAGTTTCATTCTGGGTGTCAATGCACTAGTGTGCATGCACACCTTTTCTGCCACAAGAGCTTATACCCAGAATTAAACTTTATAGGTCTTAAAGATGCCGCTGGACTTTGTTCTCTTCCTTCAGTCCCGCACGGCTGCCCACCTGAACCTGTCTCCCTTACCTGGAATGAGTTAGGACAATTTGCCTGTGCAGATTGGACAACAGGTTACAAAAATATATAAGCACTTATTGTGCGTGGCTTAAAAAAAATTCTTTAAAGTTAAAAACACATACAAAGCCCATAGGGCATTCTTGAAAAATTATCACGTGCCATGTGTACAATCTTAGGTCTTAGACCTGGCGTGTTTCGACCCTCACTGGGTCTTCCTCACAGGTCTAATTTTGACACCCCTCCATGGATAAAATATAAAATACATAAATTATGAGAAATTTTGTAGCGTGCCCAAATCAAGCAAAATGAATCAGATGGAAAATGTCCATTTATCAGATGATAGTCCCCTTCTTTCAGGCTGCCAAGAAATTCTGATGTGTCCCCATGAAATCAGCACACGTACAGAGGCAGGTGAGGGTCAAAACCCACCAGGTCTTAAGACCAAAGATTGTACAGTGCACATGATAATTTTTCAACAATGGCCTATGAGCTTTGTGTGTGTTTTTAACCTTAAAGAATTTTTCGAAAAGCTGCGCACAATAAACGTTTATACGTTTTTGCTACCTGTCGTCCAATTTGCACGCACATCTGACATCTCAGGTCCTAACTCATTCCAGGTAGGTTTTTCATTTTATATTCCTTTCCCTGCCAGGGATTCTCTGCTGGGCTGCTTGTCTGTGGTTCTGCCTCCACCCTTATGATGTGTGCGCAGCCTTTTGTGTTCCCTCTGTGCTTTCTTGTTGAGAGACAAAGGCAGGACTCTCCCCCTTTGCTCCCCTCCCTTTCTCCTCCCTCCACAGATGGCATTGACTCATCCTGGCAAGATGAGATGCCCACAGCCTCCCTGAGGACCTCTGGGGCCCACCTCGGCAGGGAAATCTGGTGTGCCTGCTATGCGTATATGTATGTGGGAGAGCTGGTGCTTTTGGGATTAGCCGTGCCCACTGGGAACCATGTTCTCCTCCTCTCCTTTGGCAGGAGAAGAAACCAGAATGTTTCCCAGCAGGGCAGGATTCTTAGGTGGGAAAAAAGTGGATCATGGCATGTAAATTCACGCATATTCAGCAGGGTGTAGTGGGTAAGGCTGCATTTACAACAGTTAGCATCTTGTGTGTTTGTTTTTTATTATAACCTCAGCCCTGCCTTCTAGGACCTCAGGGCAACGTTCTCGCCTCTTCCATTTCTGTTTTTTCAACGCCCCCCCCCCCCCCACGAAAGGTAGGTTAGGCTGAGAGAGAGCAGTGCCATCTCCTGTGAATTTTGCACACAAGTAGGGATTCCACTGTGATATTTTTTGGAGCTGCACTGTGCTAGTTGCTTGCGGTAACAGGAGGCTTTAAAGCCTTATATAAGAGTTGGTTTTTTATACCCTGCTTTTCACCTGGCCTGCTGCCCTTACTAAGCCTCTCCGCAAACCTGCAAATTCAAGAAGAAGAAGAGTTGGTTTTTATATCCCACTTTTTGCAACCTGAAGCAGATTAGGAAAACCTTTCCCTTCTTCTCCCCACAACAGACACCTTGTGAGGTAGGTGGGGCTGAGAGAGCTCTAAGAGAACTGCCCTGCGAGAACAGCCCTAAGAGAACTGTGATTGGCCCAAGGTCACCCAGCTGGCTGCAGGTGGAGGAGGATTGGGGAATCAAACCCACTTCACCAGATTAGAAGCTGCTGCTCTCAACCACCACACCATGCTGGCGCTCTGAGGGAGTGCGTTTATGACTTGTAATCTTTACATCAACCACAGAAGGTAGGGCAATATTATCACATGCAGCAGATTCTGGGTTGAGGTGGGGTTGCGATTTGGATAATGCATGGCTTGCCAGAGAGCACTTGGCAAAAGGCAAAGAAAAAAGTAGTGCACCTTTCAGAGCTCCCACAGACACCCAAGGATTCCTGGCTGGTAATCTCTGCTTTGAAACTTTGCTTTTGGCGTGTGAATGAATAGGAATAGGAATCTGCTCTCTCCTCCCTGACCTCAGACAAATTCACTTCTTGCTTTGTGTATGTGTGTTGATCCACTTTTTAAAACTCTACCTGGAGTGAAGGTTTGCAAGGCCAGACCAGTGATATAGAGATGAGACAGCCAGCTTCTTAGAATGGGCCTCTGTGTTTTATGAGTGACTGTGATAATTTAATTGTATCCTGTGCAGGCAGCAGAATTACTATCCCCAGCCCCAGAGGACACAGATGAGCAGGAGACTAGGTTAAGGCATGCAGAGATGTGGTAGGCCGCCTCCTTTCTGAGTGGTAACTTTGGGGTTTGCAGAAGACATTAATAATCTGTGCTTTTCCTGGCACAGACCTTAAAGATTTGCTGGGAAGCCTTAGGGTCCAGTCCTTTTTAACCTGGGCACATCCCTTCCATCTGGTTGTTTGCCCCCAGGCATTAGAAGGTAGACTGCCTCTAGAATCATAGAATAACTAGTAGATAAGCCTGCTGTGGCCGAAATGCAGCGGGCGCTAGTGGGGCTGGGGAGTTCAGTGGCGCGGCTCTCTGGGGCCAGGCCTCAGACCGAAGGGCGCGCGCGGGGCGACCAGTGAGGCGGCGAGACTGTTGGACGGGGGCCGGGGCGCTGCGGCCTACCTGGATGTCTGGAGGTGGGCCGGCGGTGTGCGGCGTGGACGGCAGGAGGCAGGTGCTGGCGGGAGGCTGGAGCGCGCGGCGGGGTGGCAGCGACAGAGAAGGGTGCTCCGTGGTGGGAGCTGGCAGTGGCTGGGGCAGGGCCACGGGAGAAGCGACGCTGGGCGGTGGCGGCTGCATGCGTCCTCGGGCAAGCCATATTGGGTGCGGGTGGGGTGGAGGGCAGCCCGCGGTGACGGCTCCGTGTAACGTGGTGGCGGGTGCCGGCGAGGGCCGTTGTCGTGTGCGGGGGCCAGTGGGGAGGCTTGAGGCTGGTGGTGGTGGGCACGGCGGCACTGGTGGCACAGGCACGGCGGCTGGGCGCTCCTGTCCCCGCAGGCAGGCGGCAACCTGCGGCGTTGAGGATAAGCGAGGGAATGGCAGCGGGCTGCGGCGTCTGAGCGAACTGGGAGGGGGGTGGATTCGTCAGTCCGGGGGAAGGGGCCTATCGGCACCCTTCCTCATCCTGGACAGGGCCTGCCGACGGAGCCCTTACTCTTTTATTTTATCCGCTCCGCTAGGAGCGGTTAACGATAGAGTTGCAAGGGACCTCATGGGTCATCTAGGCCAGTGGTCCCCAACCTTTATGAGGCTGGGGACCAGCAGGGCATCGGGCCGCGCCCGCGGGGACCGCGGGCGCACGGTCCACGGCCATGCGAAGGGTCGTGCCCGTGAGCCACGCCCGCGGATCGGGCCGCATCCGCGAGCCACGCCCGCGGATCGGGCCACACCCCCGGGCCGCGCCCGTGGATCGGGCCGCACCCGTGGGCGCGGCCCGGCCCTGATTCCTTCTCCCCGCCCACTTGCAGTAAGAAGCTTCCCGGGCCGCAAGCTTGCGGCCCGGGAAGTTTTTTACTGCGGGGGGGGGGCGGGGAGAGGGAGCTGCGGCCCGGCGCCAGGCCGCGGCCCGCAGGTTGGAGACCTCTGATCTAGGCCAACCCTCTGCACAATGCAGAACACTCACAACTCTGTCGCTCATCCACTGCAACCTGCCACCCCATTAAGGCTTCATAGAATCAGCCTCTCCATCAGGTGGCTATCCAGCCTCTGTTTAAAAATTTCCAGAAATGGATAACCCGCCACCTCCCGAGGAAGCCTGTTCCACTGAGGAACCGCTCTAACTGTCAGGAACTTCTTCCGGATGTTTAGACGGGATTTCTTTTGAATTAATTTAATCCCATTCGTTCTGGTCTGTGCCTCTGGGGCAAGAGAGAACAACTCTGCTCCATCCTCCATATGGCACCCTCTGTTTATGAAGGTTCTGCCAAGGTGAACTGTGACCTTTCTCTCCCCTCTGCAGGTGAGCGGCCTTTCCCCTGCAGCTGGCCCGGCTGCCAGAAGAGGTTCGGCCGATCCGACGAGCTGGCCCGTCACTTCCGCACCCACACCGGGGAGAAGCGCTTTGCCTGCCCACTCTGCGAGAAGCTCTTCACGCGCAGTGACCACCTGACCAAGCACGCCCGGCGCCATCCTGCCTTCCAGCCGGGCATGGTCCGCCGGCCCCACTGCTACAGCGCATCCCCCAGTGACTCAGTCGCAAGCAGCTTGGCGGGAAGCCCCATTCCGGACAGCCCCGCCTCGGACAGCCCTGCTCCTTGAACTGCTGGAGGGCAGGAGCCCTGATACACCTGGTGCTCCCCAAACGGCTTGGGAAGACCCCATCCTGAACTGTGGAAGACCCCAGGGAGCCGTTCTCCACAGGAGAGCTTTGTGATCCAATTTACTCCCCCCCCCCCCCGGTTTGGAGCTGCTCGAGTGAGATCTCCGACATAAGCACACCAAGCAGAAAGAATATTTCTCATCAAAGTTCCTTTCTCCCTCTTCTTCGGCTGATGACTTTTGGTTTGGAGTCTTCCCAAGTTGCTTCGTGTTTGAGACTCCCCAGTTCTGCAACTAATGTCCTGATCATGAGGATTTTTAACCTGCCCTTTGTCATCATGTTCAGCTTTCTACAACTCCCAGACTGGACCATTTCCTCGGCATTTGAGAACAGAAGACCCAGTGCTCTGTTTCCAACGGTGGCCAGTCCCAAGCTGGAGCTGCCCGGAAAGTGTTGTTCCTAGCACCAAAGGTATTCTGCCCCTGAATGCGGAGGCTCCATTTTTCACTGTCATGACTGGTAGCGATTGATGGACAACATCACCACCCTTCCTGGATGGGTCAAATCTTTTTAAACAGAACCCCCTTTTCGTCCTGAATTCTGTTGACTGTTTAGATATCGAAAGAATTTCAAATGTGAGACCGTTTCATCTGCCGAACTGAGCAAAACTTGGCTACCCCGTTTCCTTCTCCCTACCTTCCAGAATTGCTCCCCTGTGGTTTGAATGTCCGCATTTTCCCACCCACCAAGGGAAGGATGAATGGAGCGTGTGGTTGGTTTGTGCCCCAGGATGTATCTCAATGGTACTTATTCTGTGCTAACTGATGCCAGTTGTAAATAATTTCCCCCCCTTGTCTTGAGAGGTGAAGTTTTTAACGGGTATGGTGGCTGTTGTCTTTTTGTGTGTTTTTTTTAAATAATCTGCTTATTTTTATTAAAAGTGTAAAACTGCGTGAATGTCAGCAGTGGGGTGGGGTTGCCCTATGCCCACTTATGGTGAGAGACCTGCGGGTGATTTGTACCTTCAGCAAACAGACACAGGGGTGCGAGGGGGGGGGGATGTCCTGGGGAGGGGTCATTGTCCTGGGTAGGGGGCAATTAAAAAGGAAAATAAGTCCTTGTCAGTTTATAGCAGTCGTTCTCAGCCTGAGGGTTGGGACCCCTTTGGGCGCGGGTAGTCAAACTGCGGCCCTCCAGATGTTCATAGACAATTCCCATGAGCCCCTGCCAGTGGATGCTAGCAGGGGCTCATGGGAACGGTAGTCCATGGACATCTGGAGGGCCGCAGTTTGACTACCCCTGCCTTTGGGGGTCGAACAACCTTTTCACAGGGGTTGTGGCAGGGCGAGCAGCTTGGCTGGGGGTGGGGTGGGGTAGCATTGCCACGAGATCGGCATGGTGGGACAAGAGGCAGAACTGAACTGAGAAACCCCGGAAAATACCCAATTTATATACAATCATGAACAATGGATCTTCATGTCATTGGTCAGTTTCGGTTTAATTTCTGTGAAGGAACACTTGCCTAATTTTATGATTGGGGGGTCACCACAACATGAGGAACTGTATTAAAGGGTTGCAACATTAGGAAGGTTGAGAGCCACTGGTTTACAGGAAGTTCCTGGAGATCCTGGTGATTCCTATGGATAATATACAAAAAAGGATACACAGAATTGAGCAATAGGAAAAACCGCCATCCGTGCATTGCTGGCTGTAGAAATAATATGAAGGTGTGTCGAAGAAAGGTTCTTCATACAGTTGTCCGCTTAGATTTTCTTTATCCTTAACTTCAGGTACAGTTTCTGGTTGTTGTGGAGTGGCAAGCAGCTAGTGCAGTGTGTTTCAACATCCATGAAGCTAACGAAGATAATTTTCTGGAGTGCTGCAAGTCAAAACAAGCTGAACTGGAAACTAACAAGAAAATCTTTGAAGAACTTTTCTCCAAGATGTCTGTATGATTCCTAGAGGTAGCCAGACGTATAAGACAGCTCTAGGAATTGCTAGGATCTTGTAGGGATAGAACTTCCTGTAAGTCGATGAGACCTTAGTTTCCAACCTGGATGCTCCCCCACCAACCCTGTCACCAGTTGCAAATCTGGAAGATAGCTGAGGCTTAATAGCTTCAGTGTGAGGAGAGTGGTGCTGGAGGAGGTCCCTGGCCCGAGGGAGATGTGCCTGGCCTTGACCTGGGTCAGGGCCTTTTTGGTCCTGGCTCCAGTCCTGGTGGAATGAACTCCTGGGTGAGCTGCGGGCCATGATGGAACTGTCTCGGCTCCAGAGGGCCTGCAAAACATACTTTTCTGCCAGATCTTCAGTCAAGGCCAGAGAAGTGCGATCCTGCCCCCCCCCCCCCGACTTTGCCTGCTGGGGAATATGTATGAATGAGTCTGTGAGCCAAGCGGTGATAATTTGGTTGCTGCCAGGGAGGGGTTTATAGAGTTTTAATGGGGGCGTGGGATTTTTAGGCTTGTATGGGGGTGTTGTATGATGATTGTCGATTGTGACCCACTACGAGCCATGAATTGAAACATAAATGAATAAGGAAAGGAGCTTCCCCCTCACCCACTGAAGCCTTCTTTGACCACCCAAATGGTGCTGCTTTAGCTCAGTGGAGTTGAAGGAAGGGCTCATGGTGCAGACCAGGAGTCTGCTGCAGGAGGTAGGAATCAGGCAAAAAAATGGCTTTCCCCTCTTCAGCTGAAGGGGAGGAGCTGCTTGAAATACGGGTCGAATGGGTGTGGCCAGGCTGCAGCCAATCGGGAGCAAATCACGTTTCCTAGCATGAGTTGAAGAGCATCAAAGCACTTTTTTGCACAAGGGGCCATGCCTTTGGCAACCCCTGGAAAATCAGAGATTAATTTTTCTAAAGACTGAATTCTGGTGCCTGGGTGTGATGGCAGAGGCCCCATGGGTATGCCTGATTTCCAGAGAGCTAGTGCTCAGAAATTAGGGTCCTGTTCTTCATGTGGAACATTGTCGCACTCTTTGCAGCTGTCTGCTTTTGGGAATTTTAATGTTTCGTGCAGGATGAGGTCCGTTCCCTAGGTGTTGCCTTTTTTGAAGCAAGGCCAGTGGTGCCTGAATGTGGAGATGGCCATTCACAGACGTTTTTATATAATGGCAACAGCTGGAATCTTCTAAAAAAGAAATCAGTGGGGTGGGGAGAATAACCAATTAGAATAAGGGTTTGCCCAAAAATTCATGCACAGAGCCAGCAACTGTGGGTCTGGCCAACCGTTACTCTCCCCAAAATAAATGCCTATGCAAATAATGGCTTGATGTATAATAATTTCTACAAATGTTGTTGTTCAAAGTCTTTTACTTCAGTCCATTGCTTGCAGCGTACAGGTAAATCAAGACAGTCATTTCTGTCAATATGACTTTTCTCAGTTTGAAGCCTGAGGGATGAATGTAGGTTAAGCTGCGATAAACTTCTAATGCCTTTTGGAAACCTCTTTCTGGAGTGTGTGAGAAATTTTATATGCGTTATATCCATTGAGAAAAGTCACATTGACCATTTACGGACTAGAGGTTTTATGCCGGGCTGCAGGCTGGAGTTTTAGCCGTGGCAGGTTGCCCCACTTCTTCCTGCACCCACACGGGGGAGCATTTGGCCTGGTGCGCCTCATCCGCCCGGATTTGTGCTCCTGCACGGGAGCTGGGGCAGTGAAGTTCCCAGTGCGTAAACGGTCATTGACAGTAACAATCGTCTTGATTTATTTATTTACCTGTACACACTTCGAGCCATGAACTGAAGTAAAAGACTGGACAACAACATTTGTAGAAATTATGATACATCAAGCCATTATTTGCATAAGCATTTATTTTGGGGAGAGTAACCGTTGGCCAGACCCACAGTTGCTGGCTCTGTGCATGAATTTTTGGGCAACAGGGTACTTGAGAAAACTCACTGCAAGTATTGGGTGACCAAAATGTCTGGGGCTGGTTTAGTCAGATAAATTTTGGTTGGGGCAGTATTAAGAGAATCTGATGAACCCCAGGGTTTAGTGCCCAGCAATTCTTCCTGACATCCCCAGGTCAGGCAAGCTGTGGTATCCCCACGCTTTGAACTTGAGATTCATGGATTTTGTAAAGCAGGCCATATTTCTCAGAGTGAGAGTTGCTACCAAAAGTGCACTGCCTGGCTCAGAGATACAAACCATGGGGAAAAGACAGACCTGGAGAGGAATAGAAAATTGGGGGGGGGGGAGATTTTTTTCTTAAGTTTGCCAGCTTCCACAAGTAGCTTTCCCTCTGCATGCAACACAAGAAGTCCCTGGATTTAAGGGGGACATCAAAATGTTAGCACAACACTGTCAGAATTCCAAAGTCGCCCACAGGCTAAAAAAAGACTGCAGACCCCTAATTTAGCTTTTAGATTTGAGGCCCAAAGTGCCACAGAGACCAACAAAACATGCCTTAGAAAGCATTTTTTTTTCCTTTTAACAGCTGATGTAATTTAGGGTGTCTTAAAAAAAATGTTCTTCCACATTCCCAGTTTCTCCTTGGAAGTTCTTTGTTATGATCTGTGCTTCCCCAGTTGCACTGGCACTGGTCTGAGGACCAGGTTGGATTCAAGGGTTGGTTCTCACTTTGAGAGCCCTAAATGGCCAGGGACTTTTTAATCTACCGGACTACCTCTTCCATTTTGTGCCGCAAAGAATATTATTATTCTAGCAAAAAACATCTGCTTAGGATCCCTGGCCCCAAGGATGTTAAAGCTGCCTAGTGGAATACTCCGCCAAATGAGACCAGGGATCTTAAACAATTCTGCAGGTGCTGCAAGATACAGGTTGTTCTGCCATGCCTATAGTTGAGGCCTAGAAGCACCTTCTAAAGTTGCTGGCTTCCCAGCTAATTCAATCTGAAGGAATTTTATTATTTCTCACCCATTTTTCACTTGAGGAAGGGATGGCTTGAATTAATTGCTTTAATATTATTAATTAAAAAAAAATAAACCTTAATTTTTAATTTCAATTTTTATTTTAATCCTCTTGTAAGCCACCTTGAGCCTCCAAGGAAGGGTGGAGTATAAATGCAAAAATAAAATAAGTGAATGTTAATATGTTGGGAATAGTATATTCCCCCCAAGGTCTTCATATCTCACAGGTTGCTTGCCCAAATAGAATAGGAAGGGGGAGAAGGAATCTCCAACTTCTGGGAAAAGAACAGAATATAGCACCAGCTGTTCTGAACCCTGCATAAAATCCCATGCGTGCATGTGGAACAATGTAGAAGCAGCCATTATTCCCACATGCTTTTCTGGTAGTGTGTGTACGTGTGTGGGGGAATTTCAGTGACCATTCTGCCTGGCTATGAATTCCAAGTTGCAAACATTTGAAAGAGGTACGTAGATATGTAGATGTATGTATGTCGATATCCTCTGCCCCGGCACAAGGTATTTTTCAAAGCAAGGATCAAGTTGTATTGGCAAGCTTTAGAAAAGGGACCGGAGTACTAGAGCTCTATTTGTTTTTGATGAGATTTAATGGGTTCCACATGTCCTTGTCCTGTATGAGGTGCAGGATGAGAGGTGTGGGGAGCGGTGGTGCGGTGATGCATTTCCATGTGCAAGGAGCACTTCATTCCGTGTGCCTAGCATCATTTGTGTGTATCATTTTCATGGATGGAAAAGTCACCTCATGAGGCAGTAGCATCAGGGGTACTTTAAATGGGTCACATCAGTCCTTAACATATAATTTTACTTTAAAATAGCCATAATTTGGGCGGAGGAGCTATGAGCACCCAGGGCTTCTGCTTTAATCACTTTAATTGCTAAGCTCTGGTCATTCCCTAGGAATGACTGAATGAATGTGTTAATATTTACCTGGTAATGAGTTCAGAATCTGTTGTTGTTTTTCTTTTTAGAGCCTGTATATCTGGATTTGTAGATTGCTGGGTACTGTGTAGAGTCCCAAGTGGGTATTTTTCCAAGTCTGCGTGTTCCTTTTTTTATATATAAGCACTGAAAATCTTGTGTATTTTTCTCAAGTGAGGTTTTTAATTTTTAAAAGTTGTATTTTAATTTGTTGTGTCTGTGTGTTGTTTCTGGACAGAATGATCTCATCCCTTGCTCACACGCTATTTACTCAGGAATAACACCGATAGAATGCATTGGGACAGCTAAGTAAGCCTGTGATCCTGTGTGCATTATTCACATGTCTGCTCCAAGCCAGATATGTATTGGCTTGCAACCCTATCTCTCAGTGAGGGAAGGTTTCACTCTGCACATGGTCAGAGGCTCAGCTTGAAGCATTAGCAGTTCTGAAGGTGAAACATATCTTCATTGTTCATCTCCCCTGCCAAATAATTTACTTGGGTTTGCCACCTTCTTTACCCTAACTAGGTTCTTATCCTTTTAAAGTACAGTAGCACCTTTAAGACCAACAAAGATTTATTCACGGTGTGAGCTTTCAAGTGCAAGCACTCTTTGTCAGACTAAGAACTGACCATCATAATAGTAGGAATATATAAGCAAAAGTTAATCCTGTTACAATAGTAAACTGTGTCACAGCATCCAAACACAGCCACATGATAACTCCCTGCCAAACTAGCCAATCAAACCCCTCGAACCCATTTGTAGTTGACAAAGATATATCAGGAATAAAACTGTCATGGCTCACACCCTACTATTTACTGTTGGCCCATCTGTCTCCATACCAGTGTGAAACTTTTTTACAAGTAGAAGCTAAGCTGGCAGCTGTGCCACAGTTTACTAATGTAATAGGATTAACTTTTGCTTATATATTCCTACTGTTATGATGGTAGTTCTTAGTCTGAGGAAGAGTGCTTGCACTCGAAAGTTCATGCCTTGAATAAATCTTTGTTGCTACTGGACGCTGATTTTATTGTGCTACTTCAGACCAACATGGCTACTCATTTGAATCTATCCTTTTAAAGTACAATTAGCATTGGTAGAAGGGACTCCTGTCACTGCAAAGAAAGACAAATCCTGTAGCGGTAGAGTTTTTAAAGCAGAAATGCCCTCCCAGAGAAAAGTTGGCAGCCTTGCTGTTGGAGTTTGTCAGGTGGCTTGAGTTAAGGGGTACCCTGATGGATTAGGGGTTATGTGAGAGCTCCCCAGGGGTTATGGAGCCTTTTCCAGTGGTTTGGATGGTCACTGTCATCTCTAGATGTCAGTGGAACCCACTTCCCCTGTTGCTCTTCGGGCCTGGTCTCTTTCTCCACAATGAAAACGGTCAGTGATCGCTTGATTGGCAGGCTCCTACATCTTATTTCTGTGCCCACTTCTGTTCCTCAAAGCCTGCAAAGCATCTCATGGGTTCCTTCATGGTCAAAATGCTGAACAAGGTTGGATTAGATCAATGGTCCATCTAGCATCCTCTTCCACAGAGTTATAAGTTTGTTTTCAAAAGGGTATTGTGGAATTTTCACTACCATTTACACTAAGATGACCAGATTTTAACATTGGTAAAGCAGGACACCATTGACCCGGGAGGGGGGGTGATTAAAATTTTGGTCTATATGGAGCAACAAAAATTTCCATAGAACACAGAAAGCAAAAATAGTGGAAACCATCTCCTATTCTGGAAGATCCAAGTATTAAGTTCACATCAGGAAGATTAAAAACAACATTAATACCTAAGAGAGTCTATGCAAGACTACAGTTACAGTCTTATTGACGACATTCCAACCTACTGGTCCCTGCCCCCCCTTCCTATTTTCAACTTTTTATCAGGCAGTAACGTAGTTACCTCCCGATTGTCAGTAGCCGCCCATTCCGAGAGAGGGTCCTTCCCTGCTCCTGCGTTCTTCACTACTTGCCTTCACGCCCCTACATCAGGTGGTGGCGAACTACCGCCTCCGGCGCCCCTCCCTCAAGATCACCCGGGAGCGCATGCGCTCTCTTTTATTTGCCCGTCTTCGCGATGGCTGCTCTTCCGTTTTCTCGGGGACGCGCAGGCGCACGACCTCCCTTGCCCTCACCTAAGATGGCAGCGGCCTGACGGGGAAAACCTGTCTCAGAGGCGACGGTTAAGCGTCTCGAGAGGCGGCTCCTCCCCCCTTCTCCCGATGCCGTCGCGATGCTCCGCTCCAAGGGGTTCTTCCGCGGCGTCGAGTGCCCCTTCGGGCCGGTCTGTGGGAGGCCCTATTGCCATTTCCGACACACGCCGGGAGCCACCGACGCAGCCGTCCCCGCCCGCCGCCTCAGTGGCCAGGCCGGTCCCAGCGGGCGCCCCTCCGCCTCAGCGGCAGGTAAACCGAATAGAAGGGGGTGCGCTGTGGGCCTTCCCCCAAGGGGTGCCCTGCGCATGCGCAAAGGGAAGGGGGGTCGGTGAGCACCCCAGATCTGAGGAAGGCTCATTGCATTGCGCATGCTCCGAATTCTCTCTCTCTCTCCACCCCGGATTCTAAGGGGAGATGGGAGAGAGCACTCTGTAGATGCTCAGAGACCGCCTCAGCGAAGGAGCGAGGAAGGTGTCCCTGGGTTACTCCCTGCAGAAATGCGTCCTTTGTTCTGTTTATTATTTTATTGATTGATTCAAGTGGGTAGCCATGTTGGTCTGAAGCAGCACTACAAAACAAAATCAGAGTCCAGTGGCACCTTTGAGACCAACAAACATTTGTTGTTGTTGTTGTTGTTGTTGGGTGCGGTCGTGTCTGACCCATTGCGACCCCATGGACAATGATCCTCCAGGCCTTCCTGTCCTCTACCATTCCTCGAAGAACAAACATTTATGTAATATTATATTCCCACTGTCATGATGGTCAGTTCATAGTCTGAGGAAGAGGGCTTGCACTCGAACGCTCATGCCCTGAATAAATCTTTGTTGGTCTTAAAGGTGCCACTGAACTCTGAATTTGTTTTATTTTATCTATTGTTAGACTAGAATGATTTTATTTATAGCCCACCCTTCCCTGAGGGCTCAGGACAGGTAACAACATATGCACCCATTTTTGCCAATACTCAAGATGGATTACATCCCTGCCGAGTCATAGTAGCTTACTGGAGACCTCATGAAGGAAATGTCAATGCAAGTGAGAAACAGAGGTGGTTTGCCATTGCCTTTCTTCTGTGGAGCCTTCCGTAATGGTTTGTATATTCCAAGCTTCTGCTGAAATCTGGTTGTACTGTATCATTTTCCCCCCAAGGCAGATTACACAAAGCATAAAAACCTATGTAATCAGACTGCATAAGTCAACCCATGCAGTTGGCTGACTACAGAATGAAGAGAACTATGAAAACCGCATTTTTAGAACTATGCTTGTGAACTGCCCCAAGTCGGTCATCCCAGAAGAGGTGATGTAAAAATCTAAAAAAATAAATTCCTGCTGGGTGACCTTGCGCTAGTCACAATTCTCTTAGAACTCTCTCAGCCCCACCTATCTCACAGGATGTTTGTTGTGGGGAGTGGAAGGAGAAAGTGTTTTTAAGCTGCTTTGGGACTCCTTCAGGTAGTGAAGTGCAAGGTATAAAAAATCAGCTCTGTACAAAGCATGTGGGTGGAAAGGGGCCTTGCTGCATATCCCTCGCCTCCCACGCTGCTTATGTAGTTAGGACAAGGGTGATGGTTAGGTGTGGCTGCCTTCTTTTAAAAACTGCATAGTAGTAGAATGGAACCTGCATGCTTAAGGGCAGTCTACCTGCAAGCTGGTGGGGATGGACTGTTGTTTTCATGCCTAATTGGAGTATCAAACATGTTGATAAATTGTCTCTTGTATGTGTGTGCGGTGGGGGGGTTAAACTAAGAAGTCAGAGCTTTAATGTTTAATACTTAATCCAGGGATTTCCAGTCTGGTCCGTGGACCTCCAGGCATCCGCAGGAACTCCAGAGGGGGTCCGTGGCCCTTCCTCCTGCCTTAATAGACCCAGCCACAACCTAGAGAATCAGCCGCTTCTATTTCTCCCCCTCCTTCTTTCCAAGTGTGAGTTCTCTTGTGGATTCTGTGCCTGGTAAGGGGCGGAGTCTGCATGCCTACTCTCTGCCTCTCCCTTCTCAGTCCTCTTCCAGGCTGCCTGTTAATGTGGGCAGTGATGTCACTTCCTGGAGGTGTGCTGGGGAAATGTGGCCAGCTGACACTACTTCTGGGGCTCCTAAAAAATTGTTTCAGCGGCTCCTCCATGGTCAAAAGGTTTAAAAAGGCTGATAATCAGTTTGTTGGTGTAAATGTGTCTTGGGGGGGTTAGTGTGACAACAAACATGATGAAGAGCAGTAGCAAATGGCTGTTTTGTGTCATTTCTATCTTAACAGCAGATATGACAAGGTGTGGGCCATAGATTCTTCCATTTCCCGAATATGAACTGACGTCACCTAGTTGCCAGCTTTTGCAGGGTTTTTTTTTTTTTTTTCATTTTCTGTCTGACACAAAAATCACTTTTGCTTTCAAGGTTTTTTTTTTTTTTAAATCTTCCAGCAGCCCATTCCATAGAATGCCAGCAGGGCATCTCTTCCTAACTAGGGAGGTGTTGTGGCACAGTGGAAGAACCTCGAACGTCCCAGGTTCAGGCCCCGGCATCTCCAGTTAAATAGCATCAGGCAGTAGGCGATGTGAAAGATCTCTGGCCAAGACCCCAGAGAGCCACTGACCTTGATGCGCCAATGGTCTGAATCAGTATAAGGCAGGGGTGGCCGAACTGCGGCTTTCCAGATGCCCATGGACTATCATTTCTTTCTGAATTCTTATGCTTAAAAAAAAAGTTATTTTATTAAATTTTACAGTATAACAAATAGAAAAGGAATGACTATAGATATAACAGTTGTTTAACATAATGACCCCCCAATCAGGTTTTCTAATCCCCTGGCCCCATTATTTATTTCTGTTTAGCAAGGAAGTCTGTATAATAATGCCACTGTTCTTGAAATCCTTGAGCTGTTCTCCCGTTAACCAAACTGGTTAATTTGGCCATTTTTGAAAGTTCTGCCACTCTATCAAGCCAAACCGTTATTGAAGATACTCTCGAAATTTTCCAGTCTTTAGCCAAGTTCATTCTCGCTGATGTCGTGGTGTAGAAAAAGAAGGCTTCTGCTTGACGTGGTAGATTCTGTAATATATTCAGGTTTCATAGAAAATGTAACATTAAGCATACACTCTAATACAGAATGAATTTTTGCCCCCAAATTTTCTAACTTTACTGTACCTCCGCCACATATGAAAGAAGGAGCCAGATTTATCATTGCATTTCCAAAAATATCATTTGTGATCATTTGCTATTTTACTCCTAACCTTAGCTGCGATATACCAACGATAAAGAGCCTCTTGTGGCGCAGAGTGGTAAGGCAGCTGTCTGAAAACTTTGCTCATGAGGCTGGGAGTTCAATCCCAGCAGCCGGCTCAAGGTTGACTCAGCCTTCCATCCTTCCGAGGTCGGTAAAATGAGTACCCAGCTTGCTGGGGGGTAAACGGTAATGACTGGGGAAGGCACTGGCAAACCACCCCGTATTGAGTCTGCCAAGAAAACGCTGGAGGGCGTCACCCCAAGGGTCAGACATGACTCGGTGCTTGCACAGGGGATACCTTTACCTTTACCAACGATAAAACATTTTGTACCAATTTTCTCTTTAGATTGACATTTTGTAAGCTTAGGTAACTTAAACCATAGCCCTTCCCATTCTTCCAATGAAATATTACGGCCTACCTTTAGCATCCTGAATTCTTATGCTTGAGGTTTGTAAAAAATGTTTCTGTCCAGCTATTTTTGTGTAATTTCCTTTTTCCATGTATAGGCATGATCGGGCTATAAGAAAATGAGCTGGGAACGAGTCGATGGTGGAAGGGCAGATTGCCTTAGCGAATGTGGCTGTGCTCTGACTTCCTTATTTGTGGCTCTGTTTTCTGAAGATGCCTTAGTGACCCTATACCAGGGATTCACAACTGAGGTTCTAGGGAACCGTGGGATTACTCAAGAGCTCCCCAGGGGTTACGTGGCCTTTCCCAGAAATTCGGATGGCCGCTGACATCTCTAGACATCACTGGAGCCCACTTCCCCATGTGTTCCAGGCTCAGATTTAGATCCCTGCCTGCCATGAAGTCCCGTAGAGCAGTCCCACTCTCTCAGCCTGTTGTAATTCCTGGGGTCACTTCCAGGATAAAATGAAGTCAATGAGAGCACCATGGGGAAAGTGAAAAAATAGTGACAGCACCCAAGATCCCAATGCCTGCTTGTAAACTTGCAAGCAAACACAAACGGCTGATACCTTTTATTAAAAACTAGAAATATAGCCCATTGCACTCTGAAATTAAATGGGCACCAGCCGGGGGCTGGAAGGGGCCGGGTCAGGCGGGCCCCCTCCCTGGCACCCGGCGAGGGGCTTGTGTGGCCATGGGTGCTGGAGGCAGGCCGCTGCCAGAAGGGAG
Source organism: Paroedura picta (assembly GCF_049243985.1). Lineage (NCBI taxonomy): Eukaryota > Metazoa > Chordata > Lepidosauria > Squamata > Gekkonidae > Paroedura > Paroedura picta. Next base: position 26,762,886 of record NC_135372.1, read on the forward strand.
AGGGAAGCCGTTTAGGAGGGCAGGGATCACGGCACGGCTCCAGTACCTAACTTAGGAGTCCTGGTGGCGACGTTGGGGCCAGACATGGCTGCATGTCGGGGCGGCGAGGAGGGTGGGGACGCGGCCAGAGGGAGCCGCAAGCGGTGCGGCGGCGATCCCTGGACAAAAGTGGGGTCTTCTCTGCTGGCGGGGTGGAGCCTGGAGAGAACGGGATCATGGGGGGGGGCCGTGTGGACGCCGCCGCATTTGGGGCAATGGTTGGGGGAGTCTGCGCTCCGCGCCGACGGTGAGTGCAAGGGTGGGTTTGGGCAGTACACTTTGCGCACTGTTCAATACGGCCATGAGGGGCGGACTGACACACAAGTGCCTCCCGATTGGCCTCTCCATGTGTCAGTCCGGGGGCATGAGTTTTGATCACGGACTCGGACCACCCCAACCCCTCTTACTGCTTTATTATGAGGGAAAGATGGGACTCCATTTTTGTTTGGCTTTCAGGACCCAGGGGTTGCTTTAACCAATTAAAGCTTTTTAGGCACACCAACTGATGAAGTTGGTGCTTTGTGGCTTTTGTTTTTACCTGCCCTCTGCTGAGGGGAGGGGTCATTCATTTTGTGGAGATCAGTGTCTCTTTAAGAGCAGCACATGTGCAAAGGTGGGGGCCCTGACCGGTTTCCTGCTTGCGCTCCTTCAGCCCAAGTTATCTCTGTTGTGCAGAGCCCGTGCAGTCATGGCTGGGTACTGTGACATCCTCGCGGGCAGGAGCACCAGGAGGGCACCAGGAGGGATGTGGGAGAGAGGCCTCAAGGAGAGCATGAACAAGTACCTCCGTTGCTTGCTAACTCATGAGAGCACAGGTAAAATGCCCCTCTGTTTCTCTCCTGCTTTGGCTGTGGAAGAGTCCAGCCAGAATTGCATTTCCCCTCAACATGCACAAGAAGGTAGTTCCCATGGTGGGGAAGCCTGCCTGCCCTACCTGCTGGGAAACTCCTTAGTAGGTTGGAAGGCCCCTCCACCCAATTTGTGTGTGTTTGTGCGCTTAACTCTTCTGTGCTGTGGAGTGTTGCTTGTTCTCTTTTGTTTTTGCCCTCCTGGACATGCAGAAAAAGCACTCGCGACTTAGTTGTTAGAGTCAGAAACAGTGCAAAACTGGAAACTCAACTGAATGTGACATGGGCCACCATGGCAGGCTCGCTCCTCTGAGCATGGGTCCTTCTGTAGGAGCCACCCTGCCAATGGGCAAAATTGGCAACTTGCCTGCATACGCTTATTCTGTGTTGTGGTGCCCGCCTTGCGGAACGGCCTGTTGGATATGTTTAGAAAGGCTTGTACCTTTTGGCTTTCTGTCATTATTCAGGAGAGCTTTTTCACTCGGGTAATAAGACTGTAATGATCCAGGAAGGAGCTCGGATAAAGGGATGGAGAGTGTAGAGTGTAGGCTATACCCTTGTGTGCTCTCCGTGGTGGGGAGAGGAAGGGAAAAGTGATTGTAAGCCACTTTAAGATAGAGAAAAGCGGAATATCAAGACCTATTCGACTTCTCTGTCATCTTTGTGGGCTTAAGTGATGCTGCTGCTGCTGCTGCTGCATCATCATAAATGATGATGATGTTATCTGCTCAGTCATGTCCAACCCTCAGCGATTCTATAGGAAAGTCTTCGCCATGCGTCCCTGTCTCTGACTGCTTCTTTTAGTTGATTCATGGTCATCCCTGTATTGGCTTTGATCATGTCGAGCCAGCGGATCCTTTGGTGACCACGTTTCCATTTGCCACTGACCATGCTGAGCATTAATGATTTTTCTAACAAATTTGAGCGCATGATGTGTCCAAAATGAGGCCAATAAATAAGAACCTCTAAAACTGACCGAGCAGGAATAGCAGGGCTCTCTCAGCCTCACCGCCCTCCCAGGGTGTCTGTTGTGGGGAGAGGAAAGGGAAGGCAAATGTAAGCTGCTTTGAGACTCCTTTGGGTAGAGAAAAGCAGCGCATAAGAACCAACTCTTCTTCTTCAGTAATATCAGGGCTCTCTCAGCCTCACCCACCTCTCAGGTTGTCTGTTGTGGGGAGAGGAAAGGGAAGGCAAATGTAAGCTGCTTTGAGACTCCTCCTGGTTGAGAAAAGCAGCGCATAAGAACCTACTCTTCTTCTTCATAATGAGTAACTTGTTAAAGAAACTTGTGAGAGATTGGGAATGTTGATCATCGGCCAAAGAAACTGGGGCGCTAGTTCTCAGAGCCCAGACGATTTAATTGGAGCATTCAAAGCCCAGAAGATTTCACTGGCAGATTTCATTGGAACATTCGCCATGTCCTTGCTAGGTGGCCAGAACTGCTCTGATGCAGCTGAGGATTTCAAAATTCATAGGAAACAAATAATTGCATAGGGCCAGTGCGAGCCTCTTTTGATACAATGCAGCTGTTCTGACTGACAGATCAGAACAAAGATCCTAATATAGAAGAACAACTATTAAAGCTCTCTCACGTTTCTGTGCCATCTTTCCTGTTTTTAGAGAGTTTACAGTCTAACCTGAATTTGTTGAAATGACTACATAGGCCTCTAACAGATTCTGAAGTTTGGGTGTGCATTTTGGGCTCCGAAAGCCAGAGGTTTTAATTGTGGTTGGGAATCCTCATTTGTAGGCAAAAAGCCAAGCACAGTTTTGAAAGTTTGGTCGCTTTTCATGATCTTGACCCACTCCAGATAGAATGCGTATAGGTTGAGGGACCCTCCTGGCTGACTCTCCTCACAGGAAACCGAAATTGTTCATGTCTTCAGAATGCAGCCAGGCTCATGTCTTTATGGGGAAGCAGCTTTTCCAGGGGAATTAAGCAAGATGTCCTGATCAATGCTACCTTTCGCTTATTCAAGTCTGTTGAGCAAAGTGGCATGATAAAAGACGGTAATCGCTTTTAATATGAAAAAGGATGTTACCCATTGGACGTATTGTGTTATCTGTTAGGCCCAGCGGCTCCTGTGGCTCTCTGCTTACTTTGTTAAGGAAAGGGCGTAAGCATTTCAGGGAGTTGTGCGATGAAAGAGCTCTGGTTGACTCGGAAGCTTGCTCATGCCTTTGTGTGATGCTTTTGCGGTCATGGATTCTTTGGAAAAAGCTTTTTGATCATGTCTGGTAGACCCCAGTTGGAAACAACGGGGTCTGATAGTCAATGGGAGAGGTCTTTGAAAGTAACTAAAATGACGAAGGACATGGAATTCCTTCCCTGTGGAAAAAAAGGTCAAAGTTAGTGCTTTTTAGAAAAAAAGGTCAAAGTTAGTGCTGTTTAGAACCACTGTTGGATTGTTATTGTTAGATATTGACTATGTTGTATGTTGACTCGTTCCATGTATCCCCCATGTATCCATGAACCATATGGAAGGGTGGTATAGAAATAAAATAAAATAAATGTTTAGCTTGGAGAAGCAACGATTGAGGGGTGACATGATTGTGATTTGCAAAAGTATGCATGGGATAGAGAAGGTAGAGAAAGAAGTAATTTTCTGCCTTTCTCACAATACAAAAAAACTCAATACAACTAATAAGCAGTCAGCTTGGAGCAGATAAAAGTACTTACTCACCCCCAAAATAATTAACATATGTCATTGACTGCTGCAGGGAAGGGTTGGTGGGAATTGGATAAACATCTGGAGCAGAGGTCCATCAGTTGCTCTGAGCCCCAAGGTCCAGATGGAGCACTTTGTCTGGGGCAGGGATGCTCTGTCTTCTTGATGCTTGGGGGCCACAGTGAGAGAGCTTCTGGAGTTCTGGCCTTGCTGGTGGACCTCCTGATGGTACCGGGGTTGAAGCCACTGTCTGACACTGTATTGAACTGGATGGGCCATTGGCCTGATCCAACATGACTTCTGTTCTTAAGGGAGCCTTCCTCCTTTTCCCTCGCCTGATGATAGTTGGCCTATGGAGGCTGCATGCAGTCCAACCCACTAGATAACGCCAGCCAAAGGGTGCTCCAGTTGGCTCTCCATGATAACAAACAACCCAGAATTAAGCAGCCTTGCTTGATATGAGAACGAATGGCTTTTATGGCTCTTCAAGAGACCTTATATTGGCACTAGACACATATCTGAGGCTCCAATCTGTTTGCGTCTTCAAAAAGAGAGCAGCCATTTCCCCTTCACTCCAGTTGCATGTGACTTGGAGTCTTTGTCGTAGCGAGCACAGCCTAATCTGTGCTGCATCCCATGCACGCAAGATTATTCCTTCCCCATCCCCACTGCAAGCCTGCGTTCCGTTCCCCCAGGGATTGCACACCTGCAAGGAGCGAGAATGCAGGGTCAGGGCAGTCGGGACGGTCCTATTGCCCATCTGCATCACGCCTTCTCGGCTCTCTTTTACCGACTTATTTTTATACCCCACTTTCCTCCCCAGTAGGGACCCAAGGCGATTTTCAACGTAGTTCCTTTCTCCATTTTATTGTAATTAATACACCTCTGGGAGTCAGGCTGTGCACGTGACTTGCTCCAGCCTCACCCAGGGTTAGAGCGGCAGAGTGGGGATTCGAGTTCAGATCTCACCTGTCCGAGTCTGATGCTGTAACCACCGCACCATGCATGCTCTTAGTCTATTCTACATTTTCGGGCTTTTTTTGTCGTGCCCTGTAGTACTGTATCCGAGTACCAGCATGTGCAGAATATTATCGTGAGCTCAAAAGCATTCTTACTGTTCTACTGCAGCCCTAACAAAATAGTGCTTTGCTGTAGTTTTGAGATTGCTTTTTAGGAGGTTACTTTTTAAAAAGGGCATTGTGTGGGGCAGGAGGGGCAGGTGTTTGCATTACGTTTTAAATATTCCGTGCTTGTACTCGTCTTATGCCACTGCTGATACGCAAGAGGCTATGCTTTGTTCCACAGGTGCTCATCAGCGGTTCAGTTGTTTGCCATTTTTAATCCCTGGTTCCAAGAGTGAAACCCATGGGGGAGGTATTTTTAAGTAACTTTTGAGTTGCGTTTTCAGTTATCGTTTCTTGCCTTCCTTAGAGCTTAGCACAATCTAAGCAGTCTTTTTAGAGCCCACACTCTTAAAAGCCCCAATATCTGGGTGCAGGTTTTGTCCCTCTTGAAGAACCCTCCCCCCAGCCTATTCACCTTTTAGGTTTTCAAATTAGGTTACAGGTATATTGTGAGAGGATTGTTTTTAGGCTAATTCTGAGCCTGGCCTCAGAGTTCAGATGAGTGAATCTGTACGTCTGGGCTAGATACAGAAAGGGAGCTGTTTCTACAAATCTGGGGAAACCCACATATTTGCCGAAAAATCTTAATTAAAAAAAATATAACAGAATGGAATAGTTAAAATAAATACCTAGGTCATCCCAAATGGCTGCTGGGTTTTTATTTTGAACTCTCGGCTCCTCTAACCAAGTCAAGAGGCTGGGAGACACCCCTCAATACACGGGCTGCAATTGCACAAGATTCTGGGAATTGTACTTTTAAGAACCAGCTGTTCAGTAGTGTTTTCCAGGATTTTATAGCCCTGCTTTGATTGCTGTGGTCCACATGCCATTACAGGGGCACCTCTAAGACAGGAGATCCGGGTGGCTTTCTCTGCCACCACCTCCTTGGTGTTTTCAGCCTGCATTGAAGAAGAAGAGGAAGAGTTGGTTCTTATATGCTGTTTTTCTCTACCCGAAGGAGTCTCGAAGCGGCTTACAGTCGCCTTCCCTTTCCTCTCCCCATAACAGACACCCTGTGAGGTGGGTGAGGCTGAGAGAGCCCTGATATCACTGCCTGGTCAGAACAGCTTTATCAGCTCCATGGGAGCCGAAGGTCACCCAGCTGGCTGCATGTGTGGGGGTGTAGAACTGAACCCAGCTTGCCAGATTAGAAGTCTGCACTCCTAATCACTACTCCAAACTGGCTCTCATTGGGCCACCCTTGCCTCATTAGCTAAGCATCCTTCTTTGCTCTTCCATTCGCCCTGCTGTGATTTTATCCTTTGTAGCCATCTCACACTGGCAAGAGTTGCTTTTGGCCACATGGGTATGGCTGATTGGGTAATGCGTGTGTCCACTTTGGTTCCGGGATTCCTTCAGGATGAATTATCAAGATCTGGAGTTTGGATGCTATTCCTAAATATTACACAGGACTTTGTGCTTTGCCCATTTGGCAGTAAAAATCTTTGACACATTCAAGACTTAAGTGGCATAAGATGCTCTGAGTCTTCCATGTGTTGCTCTTCAGTTGATGAATTAGCTCCTTCCTTGTCTTCCGTTGGGTTGGAACCTGCACATCCATTCTACTGGCAGAGACACCTTGAGCCTTCCTTTCATGCAGCCTTTCTCAACTTTTTTACCTTTGAGAAACCCCTGAAACAATCTTCAGGCTTCGAGAAACCCCAGAAGTGGCACAGTCATTCAGAACATGGTTAGGAAGCACAGCTGTAGAAACGTCCACCTCGGGCCCCTCCCCTTCCCACCCCCTCCAGGCCCATCATTGGCCATTGGGAGGGGGGGGGCAGTTTGGCATGACCAAATACGGTCATATCACTTGATAAATTGGAGGGGTGTGGTGGAAGAACTCTGCAGATGACTCCCCCCCCCTCCGACCTGGAAAGGCTGCAGGCCCCAGGGAAGGGAACTCACCAGCAGGGGCAGCTCTCATGCAGCATGGATCTGCAGCCTCAGAGGGAAGTGGAAGGAGGAGGGGGTGGTCAGGGGAGGGGGATGGAAGGCTGGAAGGACAAGCAAGCTGGAGGAGGAAGAGACACTTAGGAAGAGCCAGCCTGAGTTGGTGTAAAGCATTGTGGCACTTAAGCCATGAGACCAGCTCCTCCTCCTAACCTTTACCAGAAATATTAAGTGGAACAGATTATTATTGTTGTTGTTGTTGTTATTATTAGGTTTATTAGGTTTATTGCCCACCTCTATTAACAAAGCCTTCTCATGGTGGGTTACATAAGATAACTCCCCCCAAATTGAATTACTCGACCCCCTCAATAAAAATGACAACCTGGTGGCAAAGTCTCAACTCTCACCCCCCAAATGCAATAGCCTCCCTCCATGCCTCAGGGAAAACTAAGGTGTTTCTGACAGTCCAGGTACATAGATGAGTAAGCTTGCATAGCCTGGAGGGCTGAAGCGGAGGGTATACAGAACTGTGGCAGATTCTTACTGGAGAGAGGTCTTGGGTGAGTTCTTGTTTCACATTCTAATTGACTCCGGTGTGTGTAGTTGCATAAATAAAAAGGGGGTTGTCCTATTTGTACCACCCCAAGCTTCTGAAAGTAGCATGCGTAACAATTGCACTAGAAGGCCCTGGCAAGTCTTCTTGGGCTTTCTGAGCCACTCCAAAAATTTAGGGACCAGACTTATTTTTAGGAGTTTTATATTTTAATGATGACACTTTCTAATTATTGCTTCCGCAAAACCTAATCCTAAATGCTTTCCATTGTCTGCTAACTTAATTAATTATATAAAATTAATTAAGACCCACCCATTCGGGAAACCCTTCCAGGGCCATCAAGAAGCCCTGGTTGAGGATTGTAAGCCTTGACTTCTTCGGGTAGTAAAAAGTTCCAGCTCTTCAAGAAGCCCTGGATGAGAAAGCCTGTACTAGGCACTACAATAAAACTTTTAGAAGAAGAAGAGTTGGTTCTTATATGCCGCTTTTCCCTACCCGAAGGAGTCTCAAAGCGGCTTACAATCGCCTTCCCTTTCCTCTCCCCACAACAGACATCCTGTGGGGTGGGTGAGGCTGAGAGAGCCCTAATATCACTGAAGAAGAAGAAGAGTTGGTTCCTATATGCCGCTTTTCCCTACCCGAAGGAGTCTCAAAGCGGCTTACAATCGCCTTCCCTTTCCTCTCCCCACAACAGACACCCTGTGAGGTGGGTGAGGCTGAGAGAGCCCTGATATTGTTGCTCGGTCAGAACAGCTTTATCAGAGCCTTGGCAAGCCCAAGGTCACCCAGCTGACTGCATGTGGGGGAGCGCAGAATTGAACCTGGCTCGCCAGATTAGAAGCCCGCACTCCTAACCACTACACCAAACTGGCTCTGTGGTGCTTGAGTTTTGTCAAGCCCTGTGTGATAACCATAAGATCGACCATCCCTGCTTTATAGCTCTTTGTTCTCTGCCGCTTGCTGTGAATTCTGAGATGTGAGTCAGTATGTTTGAGGTGTGTGTATGGGTGGGAGGTGCCATTAAGTCACTTCTATGATGACCTTATGAATGAATGTCCTCCAAAATGTCCCATCATTGACAGGCTTGCTGAGGCCGTACAGACTGTGGGCCGTGGCTTCCTTAATTCAATCCATCTCCTGCTGGGTCTTCCTGGTTTTTTTGCAGCCTTAAACTTTCCTTAGCACAATTGTCTTTTCGACTGAGTCTTTTATTCTCACAATGTGACCAAAGTACGATAGCCTCAAGCTTGGTTGTTTTGGCATCCAGGGAGCAATTTGATCTAATGTACTCTTCCCCCTGTTACAGAGTGCGGCTATGACCCTTACAACCCCGAACTCCCCAACCCTTCGGGCCAAAGCAGGAACGGGAGTTTGGAGGACGTCGCCGACTCAGCCCCGAGTATTCTGGAACTGGAGCTGGTCAACCAGGCGATCGAGGCTGTCAGAAATGAAGTTGAGCGCGAGCAGAAGAAGTACGAGGAACTTCTGGAGACCACTAAGGAGTATGGCGCGTCTGAGTCCCCGTCGCTGGTCTCCAAGGTTGCTGGGCCGTCTTCCATGACCAAAGCTGCCTCCTTCACTCCCTTGGAATACACCCCGAGTAGCTACAGCACAAGGAGCAGCACTGATTACAACCCTACTCCTCTCACTGCGGCCGCCACGAGCCGATCAAGCAAGTACACCTTGGATTTTTCCGACGGTGCCAAACTGAAGGGCAGCTCGCTGGAGTACATTCCCACGGTGGTCACTCAGCCGAAGAAGTACAGCCGCTCCTTCGCCAATAGCAAGTACATCATAGACAACTCCAAGCCTTCGACAGACTTGGAGTATGACCCTCTTTCCAATTACTCGGCGAGGCTTTTGGGCAAAGCCAGCAAGGAGCCCAAGGGGACCAAAAGGAATAGAGCGGTTGACCGCAGGGACACGTACTCTCCTCCGCTCAAGAAACACTGTGACGCGGCTGCCAGCCCGGAGCCCATCGCCAAGTTCTCTGACTCAGAAGACGATCAGGATTTGGGAAGCGAAGGGGCTTTGGCCAGCCAGTCCAAACGGAAAGGCAGCTCAGATAGCAGGGGGGGCGACTTGCCGGTCACCGAAGCCAAGGAGACCCCGCAGGAAGGTTTGCGTTCTCGGCAGATGAAGGAGACGGCGGTGCAGTATGACATGGGGGATATCGAAAGCAAACGGGGGGCCATCACCAGAGATGCTCCAGAGAGCAACGCGAAGTTGGCGAAGGCACTTTCCGACAGGAATGAGAAAGAGAAAGGGAAGAATAAAGAGGCCGCAAAAGACCCAGCAAAAGCGAAAAGCGCCGAGGGCAAGAAGCACGAAGGAAAAACCGCCAACAAGGAGAAGCCGAGTGCAAAGTCTCATAGGAGAAATGGGGAGAGGAACGGGAAGAAGCACGACAAGCCCCACACTGACGGATCTGCAAAGAAAACCGACCAGCTGAAATCCGGGAAAGGGCGGCCGGAGACCTCTGGGAAGAACGCGAACGAGAGCCTCGGCAAAGCCTCTGGTGGCGAGAAAGCCAAAAGCTCCAAGAAGGACTCCAGGCTAAGGTCTGCGGCTGCGGCAGGCAAGAAAGAGGCGCACGGGGCAAAGCAGAAAGACGGAAAGGCCAAGCCGCTGTCCTCGGAGCGGCCCAAGGCAAAACTGGCGGGCTCCCAGAGCAAGGGCAGCAGCTCCAAGGGAGGGTGCCAGGCAAGGCAACGGACCCTGAGCCACGCTGACCTCTTTGGCGATGAAAGTGGGGACGAGGAGCCCGTGGCTCGGCCCCCTCCGGTGGTTTTCCCCAACGTCAGCTCAGACTCGGATGGCGACGACGGTGGCTCGCCCTTGCCATGTTACAACGGGGTGCCGACTCTGAAACGTCCCAAGCTGTCCAAGGCCGTTCCGGCGTCCCCCTCCTCCTCCTCCTCTTCCTCCTCCACCTCTTTGGATGACGTTGCTTTTTCAATCCTCGAGAAGGACCTGGATTTCGAGTCGGATCCAATGGAGGAGTGCCTTCGGATTTTCAACGAGTCCACAGACGTGAAGACGGAAGACAAGGGCCGGCTGGGTAAACAGGTAAAAATTGGATTGGGGGAAGGGGGGGGGTGTTACCAAACCTGCGGGCTGATATTGAACTTATAATCATTGATTTCCGTTGTGTTCGCAGCGGGCTCATGGCAACCCCCTGCAGTTCTCCCTCTAGGTCAGGAGGTTGGTGGGTGTTTCCCATCTCTCGAGATGGGAAACACCCACCAAGCTGTCCCCCTCACCTAAGAGGGGAAGGACCCTTTTCGGTTAGTATCCAATGGTCGTTTTCAAGGGAAGAGATCAGTAGAGGTAGTTCGCCATTGCCCACCTCTGCGTAGCAACCCTGAATGGGGAGGTCTCCCATCCAAATACTAGCTAGAGCTGCCAAAATCTGACTGCATCAGGTTAACCCGGACTATCAGGCTGCTTATTCTTATTGGAGGCAGAGCCATCTCTAGTTTCTGTGGAAGTAGCAGTATATCGTGGGTTACTGGTACAGGCAGGTGTTTCTTTGTTTGTTTGATTTATATCCCGCTATACCATAAAACCCCACAATAAAATTCCTCCCCATAATAATGGGGTGGTTAATAGGGAGCAATGTGATGACCACATTATTTTGTTCTCAGTGTGTGTGGGGGGGCAGATGTTATCTACCCTGGCCTCAACCAAAGACTTGGCGGAATAGGTCTTACAGCCCCTGCAGAACTGTGTGAGCTCCGTCAGGACCCTCGTCTCTCCCAGGAGCTCATTCCATCAGGTCAGGGCCAGGACTGAAAAGATTCCTGGCCCAGGTCGAGGCCAGACGAACCTCCTTTGGCCCAAAGGAAATACATATGTTTTAAAAATGAAAAGCAAAGTCTGCCTGTCAAAATTCAAAATGAATGAAATGGAGATGTCGCATTGTTGGAGTGGTTAAGAGCAGCGGCCTCTAATCTGGAGAACTGGGTTCGATTCCCCACTCCTCCACATGCAGCCAGCTGGGTGACCTTGGGCCAGTCACCATTCTGTTAGAGCTGTTCTAGCAAAGCGGTTCTGTCAGAGCTTCCTCACAGGGTATCTGTTGGGGGCAGAGAAAGGAACAGGTGATTGCAAGCTGCTTTGAGACGCCTTCTGGTAGTGAAAAAGTGGAGTACAAAACCCAACTCTTCTTTAAAAGGAAGAACTGGAGACATTCTCCTGAACGCCAGGCCTGGACAAGGTGTAGTTTTTGTTTGTTAGCTTATGTCCTTTGCAGGGTTGGCATCTAGGGTTGACAGCTTCGGCTCGGTTCAACTGCCTCCGTGATAACCGAAGCCCGAGGCGTTGCATAGGAGGCCAGCACTGCGGCAGAGAGAGGAGAGGTGGTGGTGGCTCATCTCCGTGCCACGGTGCTGGCCAATTGCCGAGGCAGCCGAAGTGCGCCGAAGCACACAACCCTAAGCATACCCTTGGTTGGGGCAGCTGCTGGGGCCCAGGGCTTCTGGTGGGACTCACCTTTACATTTTTATGCAAGCAGTTCACCCACGCCATGTTCCCAACTTCGCCGTGCTGATGGGGAAGTCCATGTAGGTGATGGCCAAGGAGAAAAGCAGAGACACATGTGTGTCAGTTCTTTAAAATATCATGTTGTAACTTTTCTCTCTGCTCCCTCCTTCCCTTTCTAGCCGTCCAAAGAGGAAGAGAGTGATGAGAAAGTAGTGGAAGACAGTTTGACCACCCTTTTTCCTGGTCAGAAGAGGAGGATCTCCCACGTGTCCAAGCAAGGAAACGTAAGTGGAGCAACACTGTAGGTGCGAAATACCATGGTTTTGGGGGGGGGGGGGGTTCCCGCACACAGACTCCGGCAGCTGGCACCAGCCTTCATCCTTGATCTCTTGCTGATTAGAGATTTTATGCACCACCCACCAGTCCAACCCAAAAGGATTGAGAATAGCATTTGCTTTGAGTACACCTGGAGTACTGCGTGCAGTTCTGGAGGCCTCACTTCAAGAAGGACGTAGATAAAATTGAAAGGGTACAGAGGAGAGCAACGAAGATGATCGGGGGCCAAGGGACCAAGCCCTATGAAGATAGGTTGAGGGACTTGGGAATGTTCAGCCTGGAGAAAAGGAGGCTGAGAGGGGACATGATAGCCCTCTTTAAGTATCTGAAAGGTTGTCACTTGGAGGAGGGCAGGATGCTGTTTCTGTTGGCTGCAGAGGAGAGGACACACAGTAATGGGTTTAAACTTCAAGTACAACGATATAGGCTAGATATCAGGGAAAAAAATTTCACAGTCAGAGTAGTTCAGCAGTGGAATAGGCTGCCTAAGGAGGTGGTGAGCTCCCCCTCCCTGGCAGTCTTCAAGCAAAGGTTGGATACACACTATTCTTGGATGCTTTAGGATGCTTAGGGCTAATCCTGCGTTGAGCAGGGGGTTGGACTAGATGGTCTGTATGGCCCCTTCCAACTCTATGATTCTATGATTCTATGATTTAGCTACACCCCTGCAAGGATCCAGTGACCAACACTTGCCCCGGATACCCATTCCCAAAGAGATAAGACTGGTCTCAGTCAGAACCAGGATTAATTTGGTCCTGGCCCCAACCTGGTGGAACGCTTCCCCTGACAAGATCCTAGAGGACAGAGCTGTTCTGCCAGGTCTACAGTCAAGGCCAGGAAATTAACACCAGCCAACGCTGGCCTCCCTCCTCAAAACACACCACTCTCAAAGTAACTATCCAGCAGAAATTAAGCTCCCCCCACCCCTTTCACAAGACCTTAATAGAGGTCGTCTAATAAGCTAATAATATAATTTAATTAATAATTTTATTTGGAAAGTTACATTGTTATCAACTTTTATTACTATATTTTCATTGCATGCTCATTCATGCATTCATTCATTCATTCAATTTCTTACCACTCCCGAATGGCTTGTGGTGGGTTACAAAGTCTGTATAAAAACCCCAACAAACTCCCCTTTATACCCCAGACATAAAATACAATCAAAAATGACATAAGAGAAATACGATACAGCAGAAAAAACCAATATGCTTGTTGTTAACCTGCCCTGAGTCAACCAGGAAGGGTAGGCTTATAAAAATAAAATAATCACTATACTTGTGGTATGGATGATGAAAACATAAGGTGTAGAGCAGTGGTTCTCAACCTGGGGGTCAGGACCCCTTTGGGGGTCGAACAACCCTTTCACTGGGGTTGTGGCAGAGCAAGCAACTTGGTAGGGGCGGGGGCACCATCCACAGACCAGCCTTGCGGGGTAAACCACCTTCTGCCTCTCGCCCCACCCCTGTCTTCCTCAAGCCTGCCTGCTAACATAGGCAGTGCTGTCACTTCTGGTGAGACATCACCTCCGGGGTGTGTGGCAGGAGGCTGACACTGCTTCTGGGAATCCTTGAAGCCTGAAAAGTTATCTCCATGGTCAGAAGGTTGAAAAAGACAGATTGCTCCCTATGAAAACTGCCGTCAGCTTTTCTTACTTTTTTTTTTACTTCTTGACCCCACCTTTCTCCATGGTAGGGGTCCAAAACAGCTTTCATAATCTTAGTTGCCTCCATTTTGCCCTCACAACAGCCCTGTGAAGTAGGTCAGTCCCTGTGTGACTGGGCCAAGAACACCCAGCAAGCTTCCATAGCAGAGTGAGGATTGGAACCTGGATCTGCCAGATCCTAAACCAGCACTTTAACGGCCACACACTGCCCTGGCTCCTACTAGGGTGCAGTTTGCTGCTTTAGATACAGCGCACTTTTCTCTGGGAATGTGTACATTCACACAAACACCAGCGTTCAAATGCATGCATGCAACTTGGGACAGCACAGGTTCGCACCCAACCTCCCATTATGTGACACAAACTCCTTTGGCTCACCACTTCCTTAGGATGTTCCACCCCTGTTGGGGGGGGGGGGAGGTTGATGCTAGCCTGTTTCCCAAAACCAGATGGTCTCCTATTCACAACGCAACTTCCTGCTTTGCTCCCGTGCCTGCCCCCCCCCCCCCCCCCGATCAATAAGCTCTCTGTTGTCACTAGGAAAAACTTTTGCCGTCAGCACAAATATGCCCTGGGCCTGTCATGCATCGTCTGTCAATTTCCCCCGTTAACTTCTTTCTTCCCCACCAATACCTCCCTCCCACAAAAGCAAATGATAAGAGATTGGCGTGAAATGGATCGGAAAGCCCTGAACTCAAATATTTGCAGTGGCAAACCACTTTGCAAAGCTGTGCGTGTGGAGATGGGGAGGACAGTGTGTGCTGCGATAACCCGAGCGTGCCTCTTGGGTTAGACTCGGGCCGTGCGTTCTTTAACCCTCTCTGCCCCGTGAATCCTTTCCTCGCTTTCAGTTGATCGCTCCCTTATGAAGACTCGGACAAAGGAAAATGGGAGCAAAAGTACAAAAAGTGGCCAAAGGGCTTTTCAGTGGCTTCTTGCCTCCCTCTTGGCAGTGCAAGCCTTCCTTCCACAATCCACCTGTTCAAAACACAGCCTCTCCCTAAGAATGCGCATGGCCGCCTCCCCAGGTGCCAGATCCCACCTGGCCTGAGCTGCCTCAGACTCTTGCCCCAGTGCAAACCGACTCTTGTGCCTCTCGGCCCTTGCAGGTGGAAGTCCCGAGCAAGCCAGTGGTCCGGCCTTACCGCCCACCCACCGCCCAAGAGGTCTGCTACCAGAGGATCCGCCTGGCACAGCAGCAGGCAGCACAGCTGGCCTTCCAGCCACCTGTGCTGGCCCCCCCGGCACCTGCAAGGAGCTCCCTCATGCTGCACAAAGGAGAAAAGAAGCGGATTGCCCACGTGCCCGGCAATGTGGTTCGGCCCGTGACCACCCAACGCGGTAAGGGAGCACTTCTTGAGTGTGTGTGTGTGTGGGGGGGGGGGGAACCTGGTACATCGCACCACTAGGGACAAATGCTTGTTGACCTTAACCCTTGGTGCAGGTCAATACTAGCCTGGGTGTGTCCTGGACCTGGCCCGGTGATCCTCGACAGTGCCTTGTAGCCTATTTTGATGCTTAACGCTGCCACCTTTTGTTTGTGCTCTGTAATGGGAGGCACATCCTGACCTGGATGGCCCAGGCCAGCTTGATCTTGTCAGATCTCCAAAGGTCAGTCTTGATTATTCCTTGGATGGGGGACCACCCAGGAAGCCCAGAGGTGGACTGTGGCAAACCATCTCTAGTAGTACCCCACCAGCCCAATCTTGTCTGGGTCGGCCCCAGTTAGTCCTCGGATGGGCGACCACCAAGGAGGCCCAGGGGTGCTGCTCAGAAGCAGACTGAACATCTCTTCAGTACGTCTCTTGCCTCGAAAATCCTTTGGGGTCATCATAAGTTGGTAGCAACTTGACAGGGAAAAGGGTGCACCCGTTTCTCCCCTGATTGGTTTCCAAAGCAGCCTAAGCATCCTTTTTTCTTAACCCAATCTGTCTGGTCAATTTTGCCTTCTAGTATCCTGTAGTCCCTTCTGCCTGGCCCAAGAGGTTTTCTGGGAATGGTTTTCTGGGAAAGTTTTCTGCTTTCTCTGTGTTCAACAGCTGCAGCACAAGTGGTGCCCAGGAATTCTTCTCTGTTTTGGGTCCCCACTGTCCATTCTGGGGTGGAGGAGAATTGGTGCCCATACCTGGCTGGTCATTGGAGGCTCAGATGTGGATGCACTCTTGCGGCATGGTGGACTGCTCCACGCTTCTTGTGGAGACCTTTTTGTTTCCAGTCAGCTGCCACCTCTGAGTCAGGTTAACTGCTCACCTGGAAACCTTTGTGATCAGTAGAGAATGTAGCCCTTATTCACTGGAAACTCTTCCAAAGAAGAAGGGTTGGTTTTTATACCCCACTTTTCACTACCCAAAGGAGTCTTAAAGCAGCTTACAAAGACCTTTCCCTTCGTCTCACCATAACAGTCATCCTGTGACAGGTGGGGCTGAGAAAGCTCTGGCAGAACTGATCTGTGAGAACAGTTCTATCAGCTGACGTCTGCACCAACCGCCAGGAATTTGGGGGTGATCTTTCATGCCTCCCTTTCTACAGAGGCTCAGGTCACTAAGATAGCCTGAACAGCTTTTTTTCATCTGCACCAGCCCTACCTGTCCTCTGATCATGTGGCCACAGTGATCCATGCAACGATCACTTCCAGACTAGACTACTGTAACTCGCTGTACGCGGGCCTACCCTTAGCTTTGTCCCGGAAATTACAGCTGGTACAAAATGCAGCTGCGAAGGTCTTC
Organism: Paroedura picta; assembly: GCF_049243985.1. Taxonomy (NCBI): domain Eukaryota; kingdom Metazoa; phylum Chordata; class Lepidosauria; order Squamata; family Gekkonidae; genus Paroedura; species Paroedura picta. Next base: position 26,779,222 of record NC_135372.1, read on the forward strand.
ACTGATACATCTTAGAGGGCCCATATCCAGCCAGTGCTGTATCGTCTGCACTGGTTACCAGTCTGTTTCCAGATCAAGTTTAAGGTATTGCTTTTAAGGGCTTGGGCCCAGCATATCTGCGGGACTGCTTGTCTGCCTATGCCTCCCACAGGGCACTTTACTCTGTGGGTATGAATCTGCTGGTTGTCTCAGGCCTCCGGAACATTCGCCTGGCTTCAACCAGGGCCAGGACTTTTTTGGCCCTGGCTCCAGCCTGGTGAAATGAGCTCCTGGAAGAGCTAAGGGCCCTGCTGGAATAAACAGCTTTCCGCTGGGCCTGCAAGATGGAACTCTTCTGCCAGGCATTCGGTTGAGGCCAGGTTGAGGTCCCAGAATTACCATCAGTGAGTCCCCTTGAATTACTGAGATCAGGTCCCTTGCTCCTACTGGAAGAGCTCTGGACTGCTACCTGGACAGGTGGGTGGGGGGAGATTAAAGGGGAGCCAACTCCACTGATAATGGAGGCGTGGGTCCCAGTGAAGAAACAAATATAGAACAATACAGACGCACTGGGAAACCAATATGGCAATAAAATATCCAAACTGGACTTATATAGAATCGTCTATCTTCAGAAATTCTTTTATTCTTATTTCACACAAGTCCCGATGCGTTTCGCCTTACAGCTTTTTCAACGGACGGTTTTTATATTTAGGGACCAACTTCAACTTATTAAGGAAACTCTTGATAGAGTATAAGGTCATACAATAGCTAAACTCAGACGTGCCACAAGCTAAGTTTAGCTACTGTATGACCTTATACTCTATCAATGAGCCTCTTGTGGCGCAGAGTAGTAAGGCAGCAGAAATGTTGTCTGAAAGCTCTGGCCATGAGGCTGGGAGTTCAACCCCAGCAGTCGGCTCAAGGTGGACTCAGGGGTTTCTCAAGGGTAAGAAAGGACTGCCCTATGAGTTGGCGTCCCATACCACACAAAGAGCCTCTTGTGGCGCAGAGTGGTAAGGCAGCAGACATGCTGTCTGCTCATGAGGCTGGGAGTTCAATCCCAGCAGCCGGCTCAAGGTTGACTCAGCCTTCCATCCTTCTGAAGTTGGTAAAATGAGCACCCAGCTTGCTGGGAGTTAAAACGGTAATGACTGGGGAAGGCACTGGCTAACCACCCCGTATTGAGTCTGCCATGAAAACGCAGACATGACCCCGTGCTTGCACAGGGGATACCTTTACCTTTATACTCTTATAAAGAGATTCCTTAATAAATCCGGTTTGGATATTTTATTGCCATATTGGTTTCCCAGTGCGTCTGTATTGTTCTAACTCCACTGATAAGCCATCTTTTTGGTATGGGGGATTTTATGGGTATCGCTGTTTTATCATCTATTGTAAACTGCCGTGAGTCTTGGGAGTGTGGCGGTATATAAATCAAATCAATAAATAAGAGTTGAGGGAGCCTGGCGTAGGGGAACTGTCTGAGCAGCATACTCCCTGTACCGTGTTGCCTGTAGCCTGGTTCCTTAAGGAATTATAGATTTATCTGAAAGACCAGAATGGTTCCTTAAGGAATTATGGATTTATCTGAAAGACCAGAATGGTTCCTTAAGGAATTATGGATTTATCTGTGGGGGCTGAAAGACCAGAAGGGACTCCATCTCTGATTACTAGATGCCGAGGACAAGCAGATGAGACAGTGAGAACATTTGATGTCTTTTTATAGCAGGACGTTTCCCTAGCTGCGATCTGTCAGTGAAATGACTGTCTCCAATTGCTTATTTTGAAAACCCAGAACTGTGCTGGAACCCTCTGAACAGTGGGGGGAGGATAGGTTTTTGCTGCCCAGATATATAATTTTGATGGGGTTGGATTAATAATATAACTGTATTTTATGTAGGGTTTTATTACTACATAACCCGCCGCGAGACGGCTTTGCTGATAGCGGCGGGTAATAAATCTAATAATAATAGCAACATGCTCTATGGCAGGGGTAGTCAACCTGTGGTCCTCCAGATGTCCATGGACTACAGTTCCCATGTGCCCCTGCCAGCCCCAGCTTTCAGTGATCAGGCAGGTGACAGCTAGACACAGGGTATTTTTGGTGGTGGCACCTCTCTCAACGCCTTCCCTGTCGAGACTTGTCTGCTGCCTTCTTTAGTTTCTTTTAGGCACCAAGCCCAAACTCCTTTTATTCCCTCCAGACTTTTAACTAGTTTTTATCTTACCAGCTTTGTAAGGGTCTGCCTCTGTTTTATGCTGTTTATGTCCAGTGGCTTGTTTTTTTAATAGGGTGAAGTTTTAATTCTGGGGTCTTCCTGATTGGATTAGTCTTAATGCAGCTCCCCCACCCGCCAAAATCCCAGCAGGCTCTAATGATGCCTGACTTGGTTTGCTCTGGGTCCGAACATCCAGTCATTTGGTCCCCTCTGCCGTGTTTGGGTTTTAAGTCAAACATGGGACTGTTCTTTGCTTAGGGGGCATGCATATTCTTTAGAGCCACTCGAGAGTCTGCTGTCACTTCATCATTTTTTTTCCTTCTAGCCCCTGGAGGCCCTCAGAAAACCATTCCACCCAAGAGCACGGCATCTTTAAATGGCACCGATGCATTGTCCTTGAAAGCTCGCACGCTGGCTGGGATGGCGTCCAAGACGACCACCACAAACGCCCCCAAGAGGGTAGCACATGCCCCCACGCTGCAGGTAAAACTCACATGGACACGAGAAGTTCCTGTGGGCAGCAGAGAGGAGGATCCGCAGGAATGGGCTTAAACTACATGGAGAACGATGTCGGCTAGATCTCAGGGGAGAAAATTTACAGTCCGAGTAGTTCAGCCGTGGAATGGGCTGCCTCAGGAGGTGGTGAGCTCCCCCTCATTGGCCGTTTTCAAGCAGCAGCTGGACAGATCCTTCTCCTGGATGCTTGAGGCTGATCCTACATTGTGCAGAGGGTTGGTCTAGATGGCCTGTATAGCCCCTTCCAACTCTACGATGCTGTGAGTCTTTCATGATGGGTGGGGGTGTCGCTCTGGTAATGACAGCAGCATGATTTGTCCTGGGCTCTTAATCTTAGCTGTGAAGTACCGATCAAGAATAGAATTTGAATTTTACTTTTGAAAGTTGTGTGAGCCTTCATGAAACCACAAGCTGCCTTCTGCAGAGTGGGACCCGAAGAAAAGAAGAGAAGCCGTGTTGAATCAGGCCAGTGGTCTGTCCAGTCCAACACTCCTGTGTCACACAGAGGCCAAAACCCAGGTGCCATTAAGAGGTCAACCAGCAGGGGTAGAACTCTAGAAGCCCTCCCACTAGCCCCCCCCCCCCCCGACTATTTCCTTCTACATATCCCTGTGCACTGAGTATGGTTGTCTCGTGGCCACTCATTGGTTATGCCAGTGCTTAGGGTGGCCTGTTGGGTATGGGCCTGAGCCCGGGCCTTTTCCACCATTGTCTCATAGAATCATAGAGTTGGAAGAGACCTCCAGGGTCAGAAGGGACCTCCTGCTCAGTGATATGGGCTCCCTGAAGGGCTGAAGGGTGGGATCTTCCTTGGAGATTTTCTGGAAGTGACACAAGGGCTGGCTGTTTGCTATGGCATGGAGGTGGGGGCAGGGTTTGAATTAGCAGCTATCTTTTAATGGTGGAGACATTTGGGGTTTTGTTGTTATATGTTATATATATCCCACTAATCCATCAGAGGATCCCCTCCAATATTGAGATCTCTAACATCGAGATCATTGTTAGATCTATTGTATTGGTGCCACCCTCTTCTGAATATTATTCTCTCCACCAGGCTGAACTAAGATCAGAATTGTGACCACCGCCGCTATATGTTATATGTAACTTTTGCTGATGTTAATTGGGGTTTTTATGGGGATTTTATTGTGTTTTAACTATGTTGTAAACCGCCCTGAGACCTATTGGGAGAAGGGCGGTCTAAAAATTAAATAATAATAATAATAATAATAATAATAATAATAATAATAATAATAATATTTTGTGTCTTAAACCGAAATGCCTTTTAACGAGCTACTGTAAGCCACTTTGGGCCACAAGGAAAAGTGGGGCATAAATGTTTTGAAAAACAAATAATGATCCAGCAGCTGTTCAGTCAGAGAGCTTGAGCTTCTTGGAACCAGGCAGAGGCTGGGTCACTTAAGCATCATTGGCTGCCTCCCCCCCTTTATTCTTTCCAGAGCGCCGCCCTGAAGCGGCCGGTTATCCCGACTGAGTTTGGTGCCAAGGTTCCCACCAACATCCGCCAGAGGTACCTCAACCTTTTTATCGACGAGTGCTTGAAGATCTGTTCCTCACAGCAGGAGGCCTTTGACAAGGTGAGCGCATGCTCGGGGAGGGGAGGGGGCAATGTGTTTTTTGGGTGGGTCACAAGCAACACCTCATCCATTGCTGTCGACACCTCTTCGTTTACCGCAAGCTCCCGGTGGCAGCTGGGCCGAGGCGTGGCAAGAAACTCTCTGTGTTGGAGGGATGTGGTCCGGAAATTTAGAAGCCCCATGAAACACACTGAAGCCTGTGCTTGATTCCCCCACCCTTTTTCTTAATTGGCTGAGGGGCCGGTCCCTGTTTTAGAAAAAAATGTAGTCAAGCAAAGAAGTGCAGTAGAAGCTCTCATAAAAAAATGCTGCATGACTTGAGACTCTGCAGTGGTGCTGTTTCAGCCATAAGCATTTTAAACTGCAGGAAGCAATGGAAATAAACCGCCTTGTCCAGCAAAAGCCAGAAGAATCTTCTCTGAGGAAAACCAGCATATTAGAAAGAAGGCGAAGCTTGAACTTTTCTCCGTGAAGTACTAGCTTTCTACATGGTGGTTGACACAGAGATTTTTTTACTCCTCCCCTGGGGGAAGCATTCCTGTTAAAGCAGACACATGGTGACTATAAGATCCCCTTTGTCTGTTCCAGAGCAGTGTATTAATCAGTAAATCACAGGACCGCATCAAGATGATTATTCCCTGCCGTAACCATCTTTACAGGCTCTCTTGACTTGAAGAGATCAGAAGCTTGCTAATCCAGGTGCCCAAGTGAAAACCCTCATATTCCCCTTGCCAAAGACCACTTGTGTTCAGAAAGATTAGATAGCCTAATGAAAACCACATCTTGGAGATCCAGGGGTGTTTTGGATGTTGCTATCCTATAGAAGCCCGGTGATGTGAATGACTCTATCAAAACCATTTGATTACTTCCTTCTGAAGACACGGTATGAACACCTCTGAATCTAGAAAGAATTTCCTGCTGAAATAATCGTGACATGTTAGTGCTGTAAGACGTAAAGGTATCCCTTGTGCAAGCACCGAGTCATGTCTGACCCTTGGGGTGACACCCTCTAGGGTTTTCTTGGCAGACTCAATTCGGGGTGGTTTGCCAGTGCCTTCCCCAGTCATTACCGTTTTACCCCCAGCAAGCTGGGTAATTTTACTGACCTCAGAAGGATAGAAGGCTGAGTCAACCTTGAGCCGGCTGCTGGGATCGAACTCACAGTCAGAGCTTCAGACAGCAAGTCACTGCCTTACCACCCTGCGCCACAAGAGGCTCTGCTGTAAGACTTAGTTCTGGACAAAGCCAGAAGGGAACAGAGACAAAAGTTTTGAAAGAGAGCAACCAGAATTTTTTTTTTAATGCAGAATTGCTCAGGACTGCCTTTGTTCAGTCCTTTGTACCACTAAAAGTTAGGGTATGTGGCAAATATTTGATATAGAAGAGCAGTCAGTCTAAACATGAGAAGCCCTGCTGGATTTCACCATTCACCCAGTGCCCAAGTTTCCCAAGGCAGCTGCTGAAATGCCTCTGGAAGCCTGTGACTAAGGGCATGGAAGCAATTGCCTCCCACTGTGGCTGCACCTGCTAGTTAATTTGTTTACTTAATTTATACCCCACCCAAAGCAGCTTACGTCACTCTCTTCTTCACTGTGTTATCTTCACAACTAGGGTTGCTCACAAAGGAAAAAAATCACTACTTTTTGTATTTGAGTTTTCTTGATTCGGTAAAACTTGAATGGACCGAATCGCTGATTCGGTATATCGATTCGAGCTTAGCTGATTCGGAAAACGTGAACCGATCCAGCCGAATCTGCTGCCAGACAGCTGATCCGGCTGAGGAGAGAAGCCTCTTTGAGAATCAGCTGTTTGGTGGCTTGGGAGGCATTTAAAGGGTCCTAGGAGCCCCCCCCCTCAGAATTCAATCAATAAGCCACCCCCCTCAGAATCCCATCAACAAGCCCTGTACCTGTTTGTATTACGATTGTTTACTGTTATACTGTGTTGTGTTTGGTTGCAATTGTTGGTTATCGATGTACATGTTCTACAGACTGTTTTATGTATGGTTCTCTGTTATAATGTAAACCGCCCTGAGCCTCCGGGGAGGGCGGTATAGAAGTATGATAAATAAATAAAATAAATAAATAAGTGCCTCCAACTTGCCCTTCCTGAACAGCCAGGGCTGTGCAGAGAGGGCCGCAAGGCAGCCTTGGGGTCCGGTGAGCCCAGCCCCAGCAGGATCGGGAAGGGTGGATGTGGGGCTGACATATAGCCCTCTAGCACCCATTTGGCTGGGCCTTTAAATGCCTCTCCTGCAGACACCAAATGGCTGGCAGGCTCACGGGAATCGTAGCCCATGGCCATCTGCAGAGCCACAGTTTGGCCACCCCCTGTCCTAGAGCCTATTCCAAAACTCTGCTATGCCACACTGGCTCCCTAGTTTGAGCTGGCAGGGGCTCATGGGAATCGTAGTCCATGGACATCTGGAGGACCACAGGTTGACTGCCCCTGTTCTAAGCTACCCCCTTTGTCCGCATCTCCGTCAAGATTCCTGTCTGTGGTCATATGTGATGTGTTGATCCTGATTCCACCAATAAAGACTTTTGCTTTAAGCTTCACCCTGAAGCCAGAGAGAGATGTCTGTGGAGTGAGTCTGCGGGGTCTCAACCACTTGGTTCCTGACACCCCCCCCCCCAGGACTGAGTGTATGTGGGGTTTACTTTGTCTGGTTTCTATCTATCTGGGCCAGCTTCTCCTTGCCCCACACTGGTGGGCCAGAGAAGGTGACAATAGAATCCCGGTGTCCTCCACAGGCGCTGTCGGAGGAGAAGGTGGCTTATGAGCGCAGCACCAGCCGGAACATATACCTGAACGTGGCAGTCAACACCCTGAAGAAGCTTCGGAGCCTGTTGCCCAGCCCTTCCCAGGGCACAAGCAGTACGTACTTGTCCTTCAGGCCTCAGCTCACCTTGTCGAGACTACACTCGAGCCTCAAAGAAGTGGAACGGACCATGTCGTTCACGTCATCTTCGCCTTTGTCTCATGTCATAGCAGCTTGGCCACACCCCAATGTACTCCTTGGGCAGTTGGTTGGTTGGCTGTACTCCTTGAGCTCCCCCTTCCCGTGTTCTCAAGCTCTTTCAGGCTCTGGGGCCATCTGGTTCCTTATCACATGTTTTATGTTATGGCTGTTTCTTCTTGCTGCTAGGTCAGGGATTCCCAACCAGGGGTCTGTGGGTCCGCAGAAGTCCATGGGAGCTCCAGACAGCTTTCCCCTCCTGCCTTAATGAGCTCAGCCACGAGTTAGGGGAACTGGTCTGTACCAGGGGGTCCCCAGCATGGTGCCTGTGAATGCCTCAGGGCCCACTGACACCTTAGCTGCTGTCCACCAAGAGTTTTCAGACAACGGGTAGGGTTCTTTTTGTGTGTCTTCCCTGCCACATGCTTGGTGTTGACTGAAAGCCCCTAGCTTGTGAGTAGAAGCTGTCCCTTTAAAGCAGGGGTGAGCAAACTGTGGCCCTCCAGATGTCCATGGACTACAATTCCCATTGCTGGCAGGGGCTCATGGGAATTGTAGTCCATGGACATCTGGAGGGCCACAGTTGGCCCACCCCTGCTTTAAAGAGACCCCAATTCGAATCCCCAGCATTTCCAGCAACAAGGATATCCCATAGCTGGTCTCGTTAAGGTCCTGGGAAACCCGCAACCCATTAGCAGGCCTCGCTGGGCTAGTCAAGCCAGCCATCTCATTGGACAGGAGGCCTTGCCTTGGGTCCGGGAGCAAGCCCTCTTGCATGGTATGTGGGTGTTATGCCGTGAGTCTTTTGTTTTCCTCCTCCTCTTCCAGAGCCCAGCAACAGGAAGCTGGTGTCCCACGAAGCCATGCTGGGAGGCAAACTGGCCACCAAGATCAGCTTCTCGCTCAACCGGTCCACTAGCTTGCAGGCGGAGGACCTGACAGGTGCGTCTCTTTTTCTGTAGCCCTTGGGGATGGCTCCAGTGGGTTTTGCTCAACGGGATTGGTTTTCATTCACTCCTGCTTGTCCCTCCTTTCTACTTGGGGGCGGAGGGGTGGGGGGAACAGAAAAAGAAAAGAGCTGGTTTTTTTGTACCCCATTTTTTACTCCCCAAAGCGGTCTCAAAGTGGTTTAAAGTCACCTACCCTTCCTCTCCCCACAGCAGGCTCCCTGTGAGGTAGGTGGGGCTGAGCGACCTTTGACAGAACTGTGACTGGCCCAAGGTCACCCAGCTGGCTGCGTGTGGAGAAGTGGGGAATCAAACCCAGTTCTCCAGATTACAGTGCCCACCCCCCCTTAACCTACTACACCAAGCTGGTTCTCAGAGCAAAAACGTGAGAATATAAGTGAAGCCACGTTGGATCAGGCCAACGGCTCATCTAGTCCAACACCGTCACACAATGGCCAAACCTCAAATGCTGTCAGGAGGTCCACCAACAGGACCGCAATTCCAGGAGCCCCCCCATTGTTGCCCCCCAAGCACCAAGGATTCAGAGCATCACTTACCATTCCTCCCTCCCCCAGTCCTCTCCCCCCCCCATGGGGCTAACAGTTCTAATTTTAATTCACGTTATGCTAATTTATCTTTTAAATATTCTGCTAGATGTTTACTGAGATGGTTCTTGGTTTTTATATTGGTTGCTATGTGTTCTGTTAAGGCTTCCAATTGCAAGGGAGTGGCATAGAAGTTGCAAAACAAATAAATAAATAGTTTTCCATCTATACCTTGTGGTTAAAAGCCATTTGTGAAAGGAGGTGGTGTGGTTCAGTGAAAGAGCATCTGCTTGGCATGCAGAAGGCCCCAGGTTCAATCCTTGGTATCTCCAATGAAAGGATCTAGTAGGTGCCCATGTGTAGCCGCCAGCTAACACAGCCACTGCCACACCTGCGGGCCTCCTATGCGCCACCTCGGGCTTTGGTGATTGCTGAGGCTCCAAAGTGCACATCCCTAGTTCTGACCACTTCCGCGTCTCTCTTTCCTCCCCCTTCTCATCCTCAGGAGCCACCTTGTATCGGAGGCTCAAGGAGTACGTGATGAACGAGGAGCAGCTGCAAGAGAACGGTTACCCAATGCCTTGCCCCGAGAAGCCTGGCCGAGCCATCGTATTCACGGCAGAAGAGAAGAAAACGGCCGACAGTAAGTGCCCTGTTGGTGAAGGCAGTGGCAGGCCGCGAGACCGTGCATGTGGGTTTTCTTATGCCCCCCCAAGCACCAAGGATTCAGAGCATCACTTACCATTCCTCCCTCCCCCAGTCCTCTCCCCATGGGGCTAACAGTTCTAATTACATTGTTGTGCTGGCTTGGGGATGGGGCCTGCTGGAAGTATGGCAGCCTTCCTTGCCCCTCTGGGAAGGTTGAGCTGTATACTAAAACAGAAGGAGACAACTCCTGAGGGCTGGAGACTTGAGAATCCCCGGGAGCTGCAGTTTATTGGAATATAAGTACATGAGACAGGGTCACGGGATTCAGCTGCTTGAGAACTTTTTTCCCATTCAACAGCAGGGAGGCAAAAGTTGGCAGTCCCGATGTTTGAGAAAGCTATAAGGGTGACTCTCCCAGTGTGCCTCCTCTATCCCTGCTCCCAGTGTGTCTCCTCTATCCCTGCTGCCCCCCAAAATGATCAAGGTTGTTGACTCCAGTGGGGCCTATAGCAGTTCAGGGCATCCATGTTTTGTTTCATTCTTTGCCTCCGGCTCCGTGCTGCAGATCTTGGATATGCCACAGAGTGGCACTGTGATGCTAAATCCAGAACACCTGAAGCTCTCGAATCCTTTTTTCTCTTTGGCGCGGCCCGTGTTGTTTAAGCAAGCTGCAGAAACGACAGAGTCTGTTGCAGCATGGGGGCGGCTTCCCAAAGATCTCCGTGTAAATGGAGGAAAAGAAGACAAGAGGGTGCAGCGGGGATCTTTGCCCCTCCACACCCCCCCTTTTATGTGCTCGAAGATTCCTGCAGGGTCTGCTGCCGCTGTGGGACGGAGTACATGGTGACCCCGGCTGGGAACTGCGTCCGGAAGGAAGAATGCGTGCACCACTGGGGAAGGCTGCGCAAGCAAAGGGGTAAGGTGCACCTTGAGGGGCTTCTCCCTCATCCTCGGTTTGCACGTTTGGAGAAGAGTTCAGAACCTCGGGCCAAGGAGAGGAGGTCTGGATTCCTGTACGGCCCCAGGGCTTCGCCTTACTTTGTTCACTAGTTGTGAGGATGGTGTGCTGAGAAGCTCACATGGGTTGCTACATGGGGGGGGGGGAACAACGTGGTCTGTCTTCATAGTTGCAGCTTGAATGCCAGCCTGTCCTTCCCACAAGTGCTGAGAGAACCTTCTAGAGGCTATCTAGCAGTCCAGTTTTTTCCTGGCCATTTGTCTAGGAGACGCAGGGCAGAGTCCGTAGACCAGGAGTGTGTCACTTCTTGGCTTTCTCCAAAATCTAAGCGCGACAGCATACACCCAGCAGACCCTGCCTGAAGGCAAAACACCAAGTTCTCCCTGCATTGGGGTCGCCCAGGGCTAGAGTTTAAAAAGAGCTTTTGAATAGATTCCAGCCCCAGATCTCAACCTCATATGAAAGCAGTGAGGGCTACAGCCTTAGTGCTCTTTTTGATCCTCAACAGTCCTGTGAGGGTTGGACAGTGACTGGCCCATGATCACCTTGGAGGGCTTCATAGCAGAGTTGATGGGGGGGGGGGAGATCGCACTGGGGCTCCCAGTCTGATGCTCAGACCACATCATTCACCAAGGTGGAGGGGGCAGTGTTGGGGTTGTGCGCTTGCTTGAACTGAATTGGGCCCTTCATACTTCTCCTGCTTCTTGACTTGAGTGGATTCCAGGCTTCTTGTGTTCAGAGACAGTCGATGTCTTTATGCTAGTACCAGGAGGCAACATCAGGGAAGGCGTCAACCTCTGTGCTCTGTTGTTGGCTCTCCAGAGGAACTGGTTGGCCACTCTGTGAGGCAGGATGCTGGACTAGAGGGAGCTTCATTGGTCTGAGCCACTGGTGTTCTTTTCAGGAGAAACACTTTGTCTCTCTGCCCTCCTGTTCGCCCACCAGAGGACATGGTCAGCTACCGTGTGAGATAGGATGCTGGATGAGTTGGACCACTGGTCTGATTCAGCAGGACCATTCATTCATTCATTCATTCATTCATTCATTCATTCATTCATTCATTCATTCATTCATTCATTCATTCATTCATTCATTCATTCACTCACGCCTCTCCCGGCAACTGCCAGCCTGAGGCATCTCACAGTAAAACAATCAAAACACAAAGCAATGAATCAACAATTAAAACATCCCCAACCACAATTAAAGCGATCTAATATAAACAGCATCGAGATGGCGGAACAGTTCAAAAGGAAAGCCCATAACTCCGCCGCTCCAGCCGCCGTTGCCTACCACAGTTCTCACGTGGTGAGATCTCCCATAGCGTAGTCTAGAATAGGGCTGGTGTTCTTATCAGGGGAAACCCTTGACCTCTGTGCCCTGCTGTTGGCTGTCCAGAGGCACTGGTTGGCCAGGGTGTGAGGCAGGATGGTGGACTGGATGGACCATTGGCCTGATCCAGCAGGGCTTGTCCTGTTTCCTGGTGTATGTGCGTGTCAGGTGCCTTCTCACTTTGCATTGCTCTTTCTCTGCAGTGCCCGGTGGCTGGGAGACGCACTACAGCTGCTGCTCGGGAGTGGTAGGCTCACCAGGCTGCCAGGTGGCAAAGGTGAGTGTGATACTGCCTTCCATGGAGTGGGGCCATCGGTATCTCCGCTTTACTGCCCCAGAATTTTGTAATCGCACATGCTAAGGACTGGACCTGGGACTGTGTGTGTGTGTGTGCAAAGCATGATGGGGAGCCTGCATGTGCAGCTGCCTTCTCTCTGGTCCAGTCGAACCTCCTCCTCCTCGGAGAGTTTCTGGGTGGCGCCTTCTTTCGGTGACCATCATGTTCATGGATCTGAAGTGCCAGTGGGACTGGCCCTACACGTGGAAGAGAGAACGGGCCCAGTGTTGCTTCCTCTGCAACTCTTAAGGAGCTCTGTCTTTATCCTATTTCTCTCCTGTGTTTGCCTCAGCCTTGGGCAATGAAGGAGACCTCTGAGTGGGCCAATCCCCTCAGGAAACAGAGTCTGCTTTTCTCACTGGGACTTGAGGCAGACTTTGAACACACATGAATCTGCCTTCTACCAAGTCAGACCCTTGTTCCAACAAGGTCTGTTGGGGCTCCTCAGACTGGCAACAGCTCTCCGGGGTCTCATGCAGAGGTCTTTCACATGTTACCGGGTCCTTTTCTACTGGAGAGGATACTGGGACTGTCCAGCTGCCAAGCAGATGGTCTGCCTCTGAGACAAGGTTCAGAGGCTCCTATCAAGACGGTGGGACTGTCAGTCAGCCATCAACTAAGATTTGGGTTGTAGATTGACCCATAAGTCTGAAAAACAGACCCAGAGCAAAGCAGAAGTGTTAATATGACATACTAAGTGATGCAGAATCACCCGGTGGGAGCCAGCCCACAGCAGCCTGTCTGCAACTGTACACACTCCTGTTGTTTCTCCAAGTAACTTCATGACAAACCCTCTTGAATAATTCAGTTCCGAGTAATTTGGGGAAAACCAGGGATGGGGTTGATTTGCTTTCTCATCCCCTCTCCCCTGGGGCAGGGAGTTCTGAAAAAGTGGCACATGCAACCATAAGAGCTGGGAAGACAAGTGCCGCCCCCATGGGCCTGTTGGACAAGCCACCCTTGCCCACCTTTGGGCCAGCACGCTTGACCTGGGAATGACCTTGAGATGTGGCAGGAGTCCAGTCCTTAAAACAGACCACTGTCTGCCCACGGCACCCTTAAGAATGACTCGGGCCAGTGAGAAACTTAAAATCCAGAACAACAACAGCAATAAAACCTAGTTTGGATCAGCCTTCTGGAGATCTAGCTGACTGAACTTCATGTAGCCAGGAGTTCCACTGTAAAGAAAGCCCTGGCCTGCATCCCCACCCATCACTCCTCACCTAGCCAGTGGGACGTAGAGCAGATCTAGAGTTCACCTGTTCCTCTCTACTGAAATCTAGAAAGCAATTTATTTAGTGTGGCTTTGACAAACCAGGCTCTCCCGGTGTTGACTGGTTTAAATGGAAAAGCCTCGGCACAGCCAGCAGTGCCCCCCACTCCCCCCTTTTAAAAATCTGGAGTAGAGTTAGCGTCCTCACTTCCCTGTCTTTTTTCCCCCCAGCAACACGTCCACGATGGCCGGAAGGAGAATCTGACGGGCTTTGTGAAGACCTTTGAAAAACTGCCCAGTGCAGACGGCTATCCGAGCATCTATGCCTTAGACTGTGAAATGGTGAGCAACCTGGGCTTAGGTGGGAGGGCTGGGTGAGGACGGGCCACAGCTCAGTGGCAGAGCACCTGCTTGTTCCTGGATTGATCCCTGGCATAGGCACTTAAAAGGAGGAGTTGCGAAAGAGCTTTCTTTGGCCAAGACCCTGGAGAGCCATTGGCAGTCCGAATATATAAGTAGATAGACCTGACAGTGGGATTCAGTGTCTGGATTGATTCCACAGTTTCCCACCTGACTAAATAGCGTATCGGCCAACCTTGCATTCGCTGCTGCCCCTTGGAATGCCTCTGCTTTGCTCCCCAAGCACCTGGGGTCTGTTTTGGCTACCTCTCTGTTCTGGGTCTGGCTAGAAGAAATTCTGGGTATGTGCTACCTGTGAGCTTCAGGTTGCAAAAGTAGGCTGGATATCACAGATTTTGAAAGTGCTGTCCCAGTTTGTTTGTTTGTTCACTTCTTCGGAATTAGATTTATAGGCCTGCTCCTCTTGGACCAGCTGTCTCGGGGCGATGTACAGCAGCTTAAAAACGACAGAATTAAAACCAAAATCAATCCGCCCATTAAAACATTGACATCCCTTGCGTCCAGGCCTGTTCATTTTGTTCACCCACACGGCCCTCCCTTACTATAATTGAGGTCCAGATATTACGAGGGAGAGTGTTTCGAGGAGGGAGGAGGGCAGCCTCAACCAAATGCCTGGTGGAAGAGCTCTGTTTTGCAGGTCTTGCAGAACTGGGTGAGTTCCAACAGGGGCAGTGTCTTTGGGAGCTCATTCTACCAGGTAGGGGCCAGGACTGAAAAGACCCTGACCCTGGTCGAGGCCAGGTGAACCACTCTTGGGCCAGGGACCACCAGCCTGTTGGAACCGGCAGAGCATAACGCTCTTCAGGGGACATATTCAGAGAGGCAGTCCCTCAGGTATGCTGAGCTCCAACCGCAAACGGCCTTAAAGGTTAAAACCAGCATGTTGAACCTAATCTGGTGCTCCACTGGGAGCCAATGCAGTTGTGTGAGCACAGGGTGTCTTGTGAGCCCTAGCGAGGACTCTGGCAGCCGGGGGGAGATGCAGGCGTTCCTCTCCTTTCCCCCAATATGGCAAGTTAAAAAGAAAGATATTTAAAATCCGCTTTAAAAAATAACCCGCAAAGAGCCCAGGAGCACCTTAGAGGCTAATCAAATGTGTGGCAGGGTGTGAGCTTTTGTGAGTCACTGCTCCTTTCTGTTGCAACAGGAAGACTAACACAGCTACTCATCTTGATTTGTTTCCCAAGAATACAACCTTATTTAAAAATAAAATTGGCATTAACACACCGGTTCACACCTGACACTAGGAAGCCAAGTTGCGCAGGAGAGATGGGATTTCCTGCCCTGCAGGAAAATCACTGCCCCAGAGTGCAGACTTCTAATCTGGCGAGCCGGGTTTGATTCCCTGCTCCTCCTCCACATGCAGACATCTGGGTGACCTTGGGCTCCCCATGGCACTGAGAAAGCTGTTCTGACCAAGCAGGAATATCAGGGCTCTCCCAGCCTCACCCACCCCACAGGGTGTCTGTTGTGGGGAGAGGAAGTAAAGGAGACTGTAAGCCGCTCTGAGCCTCCTTCGGGTAGAGAAAAGCGGCATATAAGAACCAACCTTCTTCAGTAATATCAGGGCTATCTCAGCCTCCCCTCCCTCTCAGGGTGTCTGTTGTGGGGAGAGGAAAGGGAAGGGGACTGTAAGCCACTTTGAGACTCCTCCTGGTAGAGAAAGGCGGCATAAGAACCAATTCTTCTTTTTCTTCTGTGGGGTTGGGCAGGTGTATATTAGTGTGGGCAACCTCCAGGTGGGGCCTGGCAATCTCCCAGAATTAAAAAAGTGATCAAGGATTCTTTGGAGGAGGCACCCCGCCTTCCGAGACCCTGTTCCCCCGAACCTATATCCCAGGATTTCCAGGAATTTCTCAAGCCAGAGTTGGCACCCAAATCGAGGGGATCCAAGCATGGCTGACGGGCGTGGTGCCGTCCAGGAAATCAGCCCTGCTTCCAGAAGCCTCATTGTGAGAGTTTTGAAGGCCCCTTTAGCATTAGCCCACCTCTGGCTGACTTCAAAAAGTCCTCCCCCACCCCAAAAGGGTCAAAATAAAGAAAGTGTGCTGAAGCCTCTATAGTAGCCATCCCCAACCTGTGGGCCGCGGACCACATGTGGTTCTTCGACTAATGGAGGTGGGCCCCGAAGGACGCCTTCTTCCCCCCCCCCGGCCCTTTACTTCATCCCCCCCCCATCCCTTTACAACACACTTTGGGTGTCATTGTCTCCCATCACTCCCAGATGGGACTATCTCATTGCAGAGAAACAAGCTCAGGGTCCCCATTGATTTGTCATTGTCATGAGTTAAAATTTCCATGAAAATAAAATGTTCCTTATGTTCATTGTTGTGGCGTGTCTGTATCTTATTTTGAAGGGATGTTTAAACATTACCATAGCGATCAGAGAGCGATAGGGCAGTGGTTGAGAGTAGAGGAGTAAACTACCCCCCCCCCACCGGGCCTCAGTAAAATTGTCACACATTGAGTGGTCCCCGGTGATAAAAAGGTTGAGGACCACTGCTCTATCGGGTAGAACGTAATGTAAAATTGAATATTAATATTCATTAAGATTAAAAACCCAAGGCTTAAAGTATGGCCTCATTATAATCCATGCGTACATTCAGACTAAAGCCTACACTGACCAGGCTTGTTTCGGCATGGCAGCCTTTATCAGTGGCCAAGTTTAAATAGAACAGCATACATAAAATGCAGGAAAATAAATATTAAATATACAGTACACGAGATGTGGGGTGGGGTGGGATAGCCATTGTTATGTTGTTAGGTGCGAAGTCGTGTCCGACCCATCGCGACCCCATGGACAATGATCCTCCAGGCCTTCCTGTCCTCTACCATTCCCCGGAGTCTATTTAAGTTTGAACCTACTGCTTCAGTGACTCCATCCAGCCACCTCATTCTCTGTCGTCCCCTTCTTCTTTTGCCCTCACTCGCTCCCAGCATTAGGCTCTTCTCTTCGCCATAGCACGTGCTTCCCCCCCCCTTTTTGGTTTTGTGTGACAACAAAATTCTTCTTAAATATTACTCGTGAGTTGCCAAAAGAGATCCTACACAAAACCGCTGGCCGAGAAAGATTTGGTTGCGGAGTCTTCGGCCCCTTCTCCCTTCCGAAGGGCTCCTGTCGTGACTCTCGGCCCTTGGCTTTCGCAGTCTTACACCAAGCAAGGCCTGGAGCTGACCCGGGTTACGGTGATCAACTCGGAGCTGAAAGTGGTCTACGACACTTTTGTCAAGCCAGACCGCAAAGTGGTGGACTTCAACACAAGGTGAGGGGCTCGGAGGGGCAAAGGGGTCGCCTGGGTCAACTGCGTTTCCGGCAGGGCCCGATCTGATGAGCCGGTGAGAGCGGAACTGGCCAGCAGCAGGCGCGGAGGCCTCGGGAAGCAGGGTTTCCAGGAGAAATATCTCCTGGGAATCCCAAAATGCTGTTCTACGGCGGAAGCTGCCCATTGTGTCTCAGCATGAGTTACTGGTAACGGCTATTTTGATTTCTTCCAGCCCAGATTGGGGACTCCTGCTGGGAGGGGGAAAGATGGCTGGGTTGGATTTCTGATCATTCTTAGCGTTGACCCAATTCTGGAAATAAGGTCTCGGTTGTTGGAAGTTCAGAATCTGTAAACCAGACCGCAAGGCCAGCGCTCTCAGGACGGCCTCCCCTGCCCCCTGCCCCCTGCCCCCTGCCCTGCCCAGAACATAGTTTAGTCTCGTTGAGTGTCTTCAGTGCCAGCTTTCCCTCGGCAGATTCTCAGGAGTCACGGAGGCAGATCTGGAGGACGTGACCGTAACCTTGCGAGATGTCCAGGCGGTTCTCTTGAACATGTTCAGTGCGGACACCATTCTCATAGGGCACAGTTTGGAGAGCGACTTATTTGCACTAAAGGTAACAGGCAGAAGGACCTTCCTTTGTCTGTCTGGGTGCTCTAGGTGGCAGGGGGGGTACTGTAGTTGGGAGGAAAGGTACTATAACACGTGCCTTGGGTGGCTGAAATATGGCCTTTCAGGTCGAAGAAGTTGGCCATCCTTGAACTGAGCAGGTCACTCTTCCAAGCCTTCTGAAGGTTGCTGGGTCTCAGACTTCAAGTGAGTTGTGGAATGTAGCAGTGACCAGGGTGTGTTTTCTGCCTTCCCTCCACCAGCTCCTCCACAGCACGGTGGTCGACACAGCTGTTGTCTTTCCCCATCGGCTGGGGTTTCCTTACAAGCGGGCGCTGCGCACCTTGATGGCTGACTACCTCAAGCGCATCATCCAGGACAGTGGTGAGACCCGGGGATGGGGAGAAGGGGGGGGGGGTGAGGCTGCCCCGTAGCGTCCCTGAAACTCCCAGAAGCCGGAGTGGTGTCGTGGTTTAGGGTGGCAGCTTCTAATCTGGCGAGCCGGGTTTGATTCCCTGCTCCTCCACATGCACCCAGCTGGGTGACATTGGGCTCCCTGCAGCACTGATAAATCTGTTCTGACCCAGCAAGAATATCAGGGCTCTCTCAGCCTCACCTACCTTACAAGGGTGTCTGTTGTGGGGAGAGGAAAGGGAAGGTGACTGGAATCTGCTGTGAGACTCCTTTGGGCAGTGAAAAGTAGGGTATAAATCATAGAATAATAGAGTTGGAAGGGACCTCCTGGGTCATCTAGTCCAACCCCCTGCACTATGCAGGACACTCACATCCCTATCGCTCATCCACTGTAACCTGAATCAGTCTCTCTGTCAGATGGCTCTCCAGCCTCTGTTTAAAATTTTCCAAAGATGGAGAACCCACCACCTCCCAAGGAAGCCTGTTCCACTGAGAAACCAGTCTAAAAACCAACTCTTCTTCCTTTCATCCATTTTAAAAAGCCTCGCATTCTCACAGGAAGTGTGAGCCCATCCCATCTTTTCTTCCTTGGATTTCACACCGCCTTATGGGATCAGCTTGTTTTTACTTGGTGTGTTGTTGAATCTTGAGGGCCAAACAAGTTTTATAGGGAAAACCTGGCCCTAATTACCAGCAGAGCACTGCCACTCGCTGAGTATTGTGGTGAAACTGGATTTCACAATTAAAGAGCAATAAAATCAAACTGCAGGGATAGCCCTCCGATGAACTGGGTTTCACAACCGGCGCATGGGAAATAGAGTCACTTGGATCTCAAAAGGAGAGCCCGTGATTTAGAATAGCGATCCCCAACCCGTGGGTGGCGGACCACGTGGTCTGTGGACTAATTGGAGGTGGGCCCCGGAGGACGCCTTCTCCCCCCCCCCCAGCCCTTTACTTCATCCCCCCCCGGCCCTTTACAACACACTTCGGGTGTCATTGTCTCCCATCACTCCCAGATGGGACTATCTCGTTGCAGAGAAACAAGCTCCAGGTTCCCATTGATTTGTCATTGTCATGAGTTAAAATTTCCATGAAAATAAAATGTTCCTTATGTTCATTGTTGTGGCGTGTCTGTATCTTATTTTGAAGGGGTGTTTAAACATGACCAGAGCGATCAGAGAGCGTTAGGGCAGTGGTTAAGAGTAGAGGAGTAAACTATCCCACACACACACACACACACACTGGGCCTCAGTAAAATTGTCAAGCGTTGAGTGGTCCCCGGTGATAAAAAGGTTGGGGACCACTGGGCTAGATCCTGCACGTTTCCAGGAATCCGTGGAGGAGGAATAAAGAGGAAAGGCAAAGACTGTCAATTACACAGGCGATTAAAATTGGGGCCCTGCCTTCCTGGGAAGCCTTTCTACAAGTTTTTCTTCCACACCTGGCGCTTTCCTCCATTTTTAGCCTATTAACAGCTCTTCAAAGTAGGGTAGGCTGATGTCAAAGCGACTGGGGTGAGGTCACCCAGAGGAGGGCAGAGAGAACGTGTGTCACAAGACTGGAGCTTATTAATGGGATTTTTAGCATGCCCCAGCCAATGACCCCTTTGGTCTTGGGTGGAAATTTGCACTGCTTCCTGTCCAGTGGACCGCTGACTTTTTCAGTTGTCCGGCTAAACGCCATGTGCCTCAGACTGACTCCCCACAACATGAAGCAGTGCTTAACTGTATCAGTTGCTCTCACGGAATCATGGAATAATGAAGTTGGAAGGGACCTCCTGGGTCATCTAGTCCAACCCCCTGCACTATGCAGGACACTCACATCCCCAATCGCTCATCCACTGTCACCTGCCACCCCCTTGAGCCTTCACAGAATCAGCCTCTCCGTCAGATGGCTATCTAGCCTCTGTTTAAAAATCTCCAAAGATGGAGAACCCACCACCTCCCGAGGAAGCCTGCTCCACTGAGGAACCACTCTGACTGTCAGGAACTTCTTCCGGGTGTTGAGACGGAATTTATTTTGAATTAATTTCACTACATTGATTCTGGTCCATCCCTCTCTTTTATTTATTTCTTTTACAAAATTTGTATCTTCCTTCCCTTCCCTTGCTTTTATTGCTATATGTGGACAGGGAGAGAATGCCTTTCAGAAGTCTTTTCCTTAAAATTAAGGCCCGGGGCTTCCAGAGATGGGTAGACTCAAGTAGTTATGTCCCCTCTGTTCCTTCCATATTGGTCCGTGGGAGGATATTTGATGCATGTCTGCTGTGGGTTTCACACACTGATGGGCAGCCCAAGTAGAAAACTTGGGTGGGCCGTCATGCCAATGTCAGAGAACCAGCCCACGCCGATAGTGAGGTAATTTCCTCTCCACTTGGAGCAGGAGAGCTGCCAGAGGGCTGCACGCATATTTTTTTCGCCATTTTGGTTGCCCTGCGGCAACAGTTGCTTGCTCCAGGTGATCTAACTTCCCATTTCTTTTTCTTGCCAGTGGAAGGTCATGACTCCAGTGAGGATGCCCGAGCCTGCATGGAACTGATGATCTGGAAGATCAAAGAGGATGCAAAAGTAAAGCGATGACCTCCTCTCTCTCCCGTCCCCCCCCCCCCCGCCTTTCCTTCCGGCTTTGGCACAGTGCAATAAAAGTCTCCAGAGCAGCCCGCCTGTGTCCCTGCAAAGGGTCTCTCTCTGCCTTTCCCCCCTCCATCTTTAGGAGGAATCCCTGGGTCTCAGGAGGGAGCTGCTACTGGCATGGGAACCAGGCACCCGCCCTTTCCGGGCACACAGGCTGGGATGTGAGACCCCATGCAGCCCAGCTCTAGGTGGGCTCTAGAGCACTATTTCCCCTTCCCCGTTTTTATTTATGGACATGACGAGAAACCTTCTAATTTAATTTTGCCCGCTCGAGGATGTTTCTGCAGGATTCGGCTGCAGCGTTGAATCGGCCAGGGATGTGGACAAGAGGGAGTTTGGGGTGGGGAGAGGAGGGGAGGGGCCACGAACTGCATCAAGGGCAACAGGACTGAGGTCTGGGACCGGCTGATGTTGGTCACGGGGCCTCTCTTGACAGGGGAACATCAAACCACAGATGGTCCGAGATGGAGATGTGCCTGTGGGGGTGGGGGGTGGTGTGCGGACAAGCTGGGGTGCATGGAGAACTACACCTCCGGGGCCCTGCCAGTGTGATTTAAACTGGCTGGTGCCTCATTTGAGCACCTAGTTTGGGAAAGGGGGGGGGGTGCTGCCACCCACTGGGGGTGGAAGGAGTGGTCTTTCCTAGGGCTGGTGTGACCTTACCCCTGTGGCCCTGTCAGGCACAGCTGGGCAGAAAGGCTTGCACTCAGAGGCCAAAGGGGGGGTATATGCTGAACTGCAGAGAGAGAAAGGACACAACTATGCCCCCTTCCTTTGCCTCGTGTCTTCATCATTCAGTCTGTCCCTTTTCTCCTCCTTCGCCCCCCACCCTGCACTAAAGGGTAGCCCACTAGCCCAAGGCATCTGCCGTTCTTGAACCGGCCAACAGGTCCTCTCCTTCCAGCAGAGGGGCACGCTTCGTGGACCCCATGCTCCCAAACAGTTTATTATTTTTTTACTTTAAACATTTCCCCGAGTCTTCAGCTTCCCAAGGCCCCGGGCGGTCCCTCCTACCAAAGCCTCAGAGTGGAATTCGTTCCTAACTGGTACTTTAGTGGGTACTGCCTCTGGAAGGGCACAGGCAGGCCATTAACTCATCTTTTCCCCACCAGATCTAACACCTCTATGGGCTTTTTTTGCTCACACGCGTCGAAGGAGCAAAGTTTGAGTCCAGTGGCAGCTTTTAGACTAACAAAGTTTGATTCTGGGGCACTGGAAGAAGTCCTCATGCCCAGAATCAAGCTCGGCTTGTCCTAAAGGTGCCACTGGATTGAATCATCGTTCAGTTGCTTTAGACCAATGTGGCTAACCAGAGGTAGTCAAACTGCGGCCCTCCAGATGTCCATGGACTACAATTCCCATGAGCCCCTGCCAGCATTTGCTGGCAGGGGCTCATGGGAATTGTAGTCCATGGGCATCTGGAGGGCCACAGTTTGACTATCCCTGGGCTACCCACCTGAAAGTACTGAAGGCCCTCGGGATGTGCGAAGACTCCAGACCCCCTGTAACGGGAGCTGCATATAAGTTTCAGAGGGCCCGGCAATGGGGCTGTTACACCCTTAGCAGAAAGGGGGCAGTGGACACGTTCCCCGATTGTCAGCTGCCATCAAATACGCTCGACTGCCAGCAACAAATGAGCATCTTTGACCTCCTTCCCCTGTGGTGCTTCATGGCGAGGGCTTGCCCTCCTTAGCTTCAGTCTCCATTTGACCCCGTAGCCTTATAACCTTCCCCAAACAGTGGCCAGAAGAGGTGGTTTGGGGGACAGTATTCAGACACCCTGTTTTTCTCCAGCCCATCGGACTTGGGATCTGCAGCCTGTGTGGTATTGCCCAGGACAAGAGGCAGTAGAGTAGCTGTGCCTTGTCCGTAACAGCAGCTAGGGGCCGGGATGGCTGTCGGAAGGGAGCACTAGAAGGCTTCGGTCCTTCCCCCCTCCCTGCAGAGGGGATAGGGCTGTGACTGCCTCTCTTCCCTGTGCTTTTCAGCCCTTGCACTTCCAAGAGCGCCCATGACACTTGAGTCTGGCGGGAACGAGCTTGGGTGTGCATTGAGAGTGTGATTCCTTGACATATATCCCACGGTCACCAGCTTGCTCCATATCATTTTGGAGGCCTCAGCCGGAAATCGGGTCGATTTCACCCCAAGCGGTGCTCAGATACAGATCAGCAGTTAAGGTTCCTTGGCTGGCTGGCTTCAGTCACACACCCTTTGAGTGCCATTTTTTGGGGAGCCGGACAAAAGGAAACGCCGCACGGGTGTTTAGCGCACCACACCTGCAAGTCTGTTTTCGTACTGTCTGAAGTATCCACCAGTTTTGCGCCAGCCTTGGGATTTCAGGGAGTCGTTGCTTGGCAAGAGCGTCTCACCCTCCTGCGTTGGAGACGGCCTGGGCCCTCTCTGCCCTCGGGGCGGGGATGGCCGTTTCCTGACACGCTCCTTGAAACTTGGCTGCAGGTGTGATGTTTGCCGGCTGCTTGAGGTTTGCTTGTTCCCATGCCCACAGGTCAAGCAAGCCTTTTTGGCACTGCTTACTCCCCCCCCCTCCCATTATATTGCTCATAGACGTCAGAGAGTTCTTCATTCTGTGCCCTGCCCAAATTCTCCCTGCCTCTCCCCCACGGGCTGTTGAACACTGAACAGGAATAATAATGAAAACATGTAGACATTGTACATAGCGACTGTATACCTGTTTAACACTATTTTGTAAATCTTTCTAATAAAAACAAAATTCCAAACAAGTTGTTCTGATTTTTTTTTGGGGGGGGGGGTGCAGTTGAATTGGGGTCATCTGATAAACGGCGTTTCCTGAGAGCCCTGCGAGGGTTTGCTGACTGAGTGGGTGTTCTTTAATTTTTTATACATATACATATAGTCTTATTCACCTTTTACTCCTCCCCAAAAGGCCACTGATGGGCCTGGTGGGGGCGGGAAGGGGAGGGGCCTCTGGTGGGCGTGTCCACAGCTCTGCTTCCCAACCATGTTCTGTACATTTGGGCCACATCTGGGGTTTCTCGAAGCCAGGAGAATGTTTCAGGGGTTTCTCAAGGGTAAGAAAGGACTGCCCTATGAGTTGGCGTCCCATACCACACAAAGAGCCTCTTGTGGCGCAGAGTGGTAAGGCAGCAGACATGCAGTCTGAAGCTTTGCCCATGAGGCTGGGAGTTCGATCCCAGCAGCCGGCTCAAGGTTGACTCAGCCTTCCATCCTTCTGAGGTCGGTAAAATGAGTACCCAGCTTGCTACTGGGGGGGTAAAGGGTAATGACTGGGGAAGGCACTGGCAAACCACCCCGTATTGAGTCTGCCATGAAAACGCTAGAGGGCATCACCCCAAGGGTCAGACATGACTCGGTGCTTGCACAGGGGATACCTTTACCTTTTACCACACAAATATTACGCCTTTAACATCATTTTGTTTTCCTGCATCTTTCACTTAAGCCCTCCTTTCTGTAGGCAGCGAGATTTAAAGGATTTAAAGCTTGCCCGAAGGAAAGCTTTTTAAGACTTAAAAAAATCTGGCATAATAAAAAGATCCTTGGGGGGGATATTCAGCTTTTTCACTGGGACTCAGGGCAAATTACAAGTACAAAAAGGCTTTCAAAGGATTAGAGAGATTCATGCAGGAGAGGCTATCATGCAGTGGCTAATAGCCACGGTGCCTACAGGGAACCTCCACTTTCAGAGGCAGTTAACCTCTGAATCCCAGTGGCAGGAAGCAACATCAGGATAAGGTTGTCCAGAGGAACTGATTGGCTTGATGGACCACTTGTCTGATCCAATAGGGCTCATCTTATGTCAGTCATTGGATTAGAAGACACATTCAGGCGTACTCCATTTATGCTGTACCTTATTTGGGTCTGGTGGGGGGACAACTAAAGCAGGATAACATTTTAGACTCACAGGAACTCTTCTGAGGCAGAATAGGCTGGGAGGGTGGCAAGGTTTGAAACCTGGGTGTGTCTTAGACGTCGTTCTGGCATCCTGATTACTACACCATAGGGGCTGGCACACAGAAGGACAGCAGTGTCCAGGATCCAAAAAGCACAAACCCCGACCTCTTAATTTCACTAGCAAAAATGATATGATCTGGAAGGTGGGGTGTCTCTTGATGCATTCTGGAGTAGCTTTTGCACTCGTCCATTTTCCAGCTGCGGAGACGTAAGTCATTTGCTCCCCCCCACCCCACCCTGGTCTGGGATTTGTAGCTGAACTGGAATTCTCTTTGGTTTTAAAGACCCTCATATAGTGCTACACTGCAGTCTGAAGGAAGAGGATGCTACATGAGCGCTAAGTGGGTTTCCTTTCTGCCTGGGTGGGACCTTGACCACTCGATAGGTTTATGTCCCTTCGACATCCGTGAAAAAAGAAAAGCACAATCGGGGTAAAGTTAAAGAATGGAGAGGGGGCTTCTGTATCACCAGCTTGGCATGCAGAAGTGCCCACCTTCCATACCTAGCATCTCGGGTAAGGGGAAAGCCCTCTCAGCCTGAGGTTCCTGGAAAGGGGTTGGCACAGGGATGCCAGCCTCTTGATGGGACGCATGAATCCCTTGGAATTATAGCTCATCTCCATAATGCAGAGAAAATGGCTGCTTTTGGGGGGGGGTGTACTCTGTAGCCTTGTGCCCACTGAGGTCCATACCCTCTCCAGACTCCACCCCCAAATGGGCAGGAGTTGCTTAACCTGGACCCATTCTGCACACACAGGATAATGTATTTTCAATGTGCTTTGGCACCTGGATTTTCCTGTGTGGGACAGGAAAATCTACTTCTAAAGTGCATTATCTGTTGTGTGCAGAATAGGCTCTGATAAATCAGCATCTCCTTCCCTTCCCCACCAGTGGCCAGGAGGGGCGTGGAAGCCCCCAGTTGGCATAGGCAGTATAGCATGTGATGAATACTAACTCAGAGGGAGGTTGAACACCTGTCTAGCTTCACTGCTAGGGAGGCCTTTGGCTTAGACGTGCAAAATTTCCAGAACTTTTGAAGCCCAGCCCTTCAGAACCCAGCATTTCTTTTTGGGAGGGAAAAACGGGCATTTTGGGGGGGATTGAATTCTATGCAATACTTGGTTGGTGTCCTCTCAAACCTAAATTAAATTTACTGTTTTGACACATTCAAATGCATCTTTTATAACTTATAACACCATATTTTATCATTTATTTAAATCATTTGATTTCCACTGCTCCTAGCCAGCGAGCAGCAGGTAACAACAATCATTAAAAATCTTGTACAATATAATATCCATGAAACATTAATTTAAAAAAAAAACACCCTCCCTAACCCACCTCCAGTTCCCACCCTTAAACCAAACAGTTCCTGAAGTTGATCCAGGGACAGGGTAATAGGGCTACCGGAGCACCAGAGCGGGAAGCAAGATCTTCCACCAGCTCACTCCGGCCTCAACCTAACGCCTGGTGGAAGAGCTCCATTTTACAGGCCCTGTGGAACTGGTCAGTGCAGTAACAGTAAGAGTACAGTAACACTAACTTATATAGCATATAAAATGCTCATTTATTTAAATATCTGTTCCACATGATATATTTCTGGTAAGGGGATAGGAGGAGGAGTGTGTCTCATGGCGTAAGTGCCACTCAGCGCTTAACACCCACTCAGGGAGGCTGTCCCACCCCTGACTGCCTCTTTCTCCAACCGGCTTGCCTGTCTGTCCAGCGGCCAGCCAATTGCCTTCCGCCCCCCACTCCTGACCACCCCCTCCTCCTTTTACTTCCCTCCGAGGCTCGGAGGCTGCAGATCCCTGCCGTGTGAGAGCTGCCCAGTCCTGGGAGGAGGGGGAGGCCGTCCACAGAGTTCTTCCAGCCCATCCCAATCTAGTGCCCATTGTATTCCTGAATGCAATGGGCTTGGCCCCTAGTATACAATATAAAATTGCAGTATTGGACATATTTATGGAATTTAAAAATTCATTTTTGTGGCTTCTGTGCAGGCACACGGGGGCCTACGCTTTCGCTGTCCTGCCGCAGAGAAGGCCAAACAAGCTTTTAAATGAAGTTTTTAGATCCCAGGAGTGCTCTACCCGCCCCTCACAGAGGAGGCTGAATTTCCTGCCCAAAAGTCATTTGAAGTGGCAGGGACTAAGCCTCTTCCTTCAGTTCTCCTTCTGCCACCCCTGAGAGGACTGTTCAGCAAGCTAAAGCAGAATATTTACCTCAGATTGAGGTGAGTGACTTGCAATTCTTATATTATCGTTGTGAGGACATGACCTTGTTTGACTAAATAAATGAATGTGTGTGTTAAACGTGGAGAGAAAATGGCCCCGAATGAAAGCAACTGAGCCTGCCCACCCCCTGTGGCTGAGAGAAGAGCTTGAGAACACCTCAATCTGGCCACCGAATCACTCCAAAAATTGAGGGAAGGAAGAGCAGCTCGTCTGGAGACCCTCTGGTAGGAAATGGTCTCAGGCCTTCAAGCCCACAAGGAGCGATAGCCCAAGGGGCTGATAAATGGCCCAGTAACCACCTCGGTGACCTCAGTGCCAGTCCTGGTGGTGCCTAACTTGAATGAGGACTCTGCCTTGTCTAGGGCCACACCTATCCCATCGGTGAAGGAGATGGAGGAAAGAGTTGGGCGTTGCCCCATTTATTGCTATCATCTAGAGACGGTTTGACTCCTCTATGTTGGCAGGCACCATCTCATGAATTTCCTCCAGGCCAGGCTAGATTCTGGAGATTTTTGGTGGAGGGATCACTTAGCCATGAAATTGGGGTCACTGTGGGTAGGCAGGTAGTTGTGAGTTCCTGCATGGTGCACAGGGTTGGACTAGATGACCCTGAGGTCCCTTCCAGTTCTATGATTCTATGATTCTATCTCCTTGATGCTGAGATGCGCCAATGTCAGCCGACACTCTCAAACAATACTGGTAACCGGAGGGCCAGATGATGGAAGTCATCGCTGGCTGCAATGTTGAACATCATTATTTGGCACCAAGACCAAATGAGTCAGCATCAATGCCAAAGACACCATTGGTGCTGAGATGCAACATGCCATCTCACAGCCATCACCAAAGAATCACTGCTGAATGTGGGGAAATAGCTTGGGTGCTATCGACCCCCCTTCTTTCCTCCTCTAGCAGGTTATATTAGGGGAATGGGCTGAGTCGAATTGTACTGAGATTCCGCCGTATCTTATGCATTTATCTTTTGATTGTAATTTTTGTCTGTGTTTTAAGGGAAGTTTTACTGGTTTTTTAATGCACATTTTGCAACCTGCTACAAGCCTTTTTGGGAGAGGCGGTTAAGAAATTTAACAATAAAAATAACAATAACTGTTGTTATTGTTATTGTTATTGTTATTGTTGTTGTTGTTGTTGTTGTTGTTGTTATTATTATTATTATTATTATTATTATTATTATTATTCAGTGGTTCAGCACCACCAGGACCTTCCTCCCATCACTGATACAGAACGGGAGCTGGAGGCCTGTTGGCCATCTCAGGGGATAAGGTTTGATGGCTTCAGGTTTCTCGTTTGATGGCTTCTCGTTAACCAAAGTGGAGCGGTTGCTAGGGTAAAAATGACCCCCTGCCCCTTAATCCCTGTCTGTCTTGGCTGTGCCGAGGGGGAGGAGCCCTGGAAGTGATGTCAGCTGACCCTGCTTCCCTGTTATGCCCCCGGAAGTGACATATCACTGGAAGTGACATCACCACCATTGTTACTAGGCAGGCTGGAGGAGGACTGTGGGGCGGGAGAAACAGGAGGTGGTTTAAGCCAGGTGTAAGCCCCCCTCCCAGGCACAGAAACCACAAGAGAACTCATGGGGCGGTGGGATAGGAATCCCTGCTCTAAGTGCTGTCTCCCATGACTTTGAGATCTTCACGCATGCCTTGTTATTAAGCTGCAAAGCATTTAGTGCTAATATTGCCACACAGGGTACCTGTTCAGGACATGGGTTTAGGCTATAAATAAGACTGTTAAAGCTCAAGGCTATGGAACCTGCCCTTGATTCTTTTGTACACACAATTCAAGAACAACAGGTCCTTTTTTGGCCATAGGGGACACCACAGAACCTATGCTGCCTTGGAGGCTGGTGGAGTTACCTTTGTTGGAAGTTTTTTGGCAGAGACTAGATGAGCACCTGTTGGGAGTGTGTGTGATAAAAAGTTGGGGTGGGGGGTGGGGGCTGAATTGGATGGCCCCCGAGATATCGGGGGGCTGGACTGGATGGCCCCCCTGTGGTCTCTTCCCGCTCTGTGCGATTCTGCGCCGTTCTTCATGCTTGTGCATCACAACATAAAATTCTTGATCTAAAAACAATACCTTAAATAGTTTTTAAACAACAGGCACTGGGGAAACAGTTCTGCAGAGTGTTTGATCCTCCCGATGCAGTGAAATCGGGGACACAGTCTCATCTCCTCTGCGCCCCTGGACGGGGGCAGCGTACCTTCATCTTGGGGTCAAAGGTGAGCCTGAGCTGACGTGACCTTTGCCACTGGGAGGCTGTTGCGCTAACATGTGTCTCCTTCTGTGCGCGAATCCCCCGGCGTGACTCTCTGGGAGTTAGTGGCTGATCCCCGGTCCGTCACCAAAGCCTCCTTTTGTCTGAGTTATCGATCAAGGTTTTGAGCTTCATTAAAGGACTTTCTTTGGTTAATTTCCCAGTGTAAGCTCTTTATTAGTGAAATTGGCCAGTTAAGGTCCAGCGCGAGGAAAGGTGCAGAGCTGTCAGGCAGCCGGGAGAGGACTGGGGAATATCGATCGCTGTGTCGGAAGAACTTTGTGCCTTCTGAGGACAGGAGATGGTGGAAAGATGCCTCTGAATGGTTGCCATTGTAAGAGCGACTGGTCCAGAATCTGCAAGGACGGCGGCTTATTCCTTGTGTTTTATACGGCAGCCTGAAAGCTCCAGTTCTTTGGCCATAGTGTGCAGAAGTTCAAGAGAACTTAAGATTCACCGATATGCTGCTAGGGACCTTCCAGTTTTCCCTCTCTGCAGATTCCACCGTGTTGCAATTATCGGTTTCTTTTCTTCCTGCAATCCTCTGGGTTTTGTGCCATTTTCTATTATTGTGCTGGCCTTTCCCCTGCAGAATGAACATGAGTTGTCGACATATCAGTAGATCTGTGTCATATGTATCAATGGGAAAGGCTGTAGGTACGAATGCTATACAAATTGCACACAAAACCTCATTCGATGCTCATTTATTGGGCAAACAGATCAGCAAAGAAGAAGAGCTGTTTGTTTGTTTTTTGGACCTTGTTTTTTTACTACCCAAAGGAGTCTCAAAGTGGCTTATGAACAACAGGGCCTTCTTTGATCTGTTATGGCTGGTTCTGGTCCTGCAAGGCGTTCATATTGGCAGAATGCTCAGCCAGCAAGTATTTCTTATTCCTCCAAAATAGCCAGTGTTCGATGTCTGAGAATTCTGCCCATATGAAAACCTTCAACTCCCCTGTTGAAAGTTGAAAAAAATCTGTGTGCATCTGTATAATTGACCTCTGATGAAGAACTGTAGGTCTAGGTCTAAACATTTTGGCATATTGGTGTACTCACTTAGATCAGTGGTTCTCAACCTGGGGGTTGGGACCCCTTTGGGGATTGGATGACCCTTTCACAGGGGTCATGGCAGGGCAAGCAGCTTGGCCGGGAGGGGGGTGTTGCCACTCCTCCTGAAGGCACCCACCCATTTATATACAATTTATAACCAATTTCTATACAATCATGAAGAATGGATCTTCATGCCATTGGTCAGTTTCGGTTTAATTTCTGTGAAAGAACACTTGCATCATTTTAGGGTTGGGGGTCACCACAACAGGAGGAAGTGTATTAAAGGGTTGCGACATTAGGAAGGTTGAGAACTTAGATGTTTTTTTGTGTGCCAAATAGATATTCTTTTATGGTTTTTAAACATTTGAGCTCTAATGATAAATTGTTTAGATTTTTCTGTAATCGATTTTATCCCTAACCTTTTTTTTTGGTTCTCATCCATCCTCACCGTGTCTCCGTAATGTGGAGGGGCAAGACGGAAGAGAGAGCCTGATGGTTTGTGTGTGTGTGTGTTTGTGCCTGCTTTTTTCCTGCCATTGTGACACTTTTCATTCTGCCTTGTTTTATGTCAGTGGTCTCATTTTTTTACACTTGTTGCTAACCTCCAAGTGGCAACCAAACAACCAAGGGGAAAATACACAAGCTATTCAAAGAGAACCAAAACGGGTATAAACCCAGTTTAGTTTTAAAAAAATCTAATATAAATTTATTTTATGAGTGTTTTGTTATTTATGATCACAACACGGAATGCACAGAATTTACACATTTTTTTTCAATATGTAAGAATTTCATACACAATTTCAAATTCATGGACAATTCAAATACAGCCATAAGTTTTAACCTCAATTTATACAAAATCACAAATTATGCAACATCACATTAAAGGTTTTCACCATGGTACAAATTAATCAGTCTTCCCAGAATTACGACTTATCCAATGACAGATATCAGATTTCCTGGAGAAAATGGCCATAGAATCACACAGGTGGAAGGGACCTCCAGGGTCATCTAGTCCAACCCCCTGCAGAATGCAGGAAATTTGCAACTTCAAAGGGGGGGATATCACATCCCTGTTGAGCTCCTGCCCCTCCCCAAACACTTCCCTTCTCAGTGTCCACATCCAAATATGCAGGAACTGACCAATCCAGAGTTGGCAACCCTAATTTTAATGCAATTGTGCAAAATGAGAGGTTTTTTGTACCAAGTTTAGTGGTATAAAAAACGGTGACTGGGCTTCCTCCAGAGTGACATGAAACCTGCAGCCAAAACTAGAATGTACAAATCAAAACAACAACCAAATCTTAGTCGCATCCCTAGCGCTGCTTGAGTTCCCAGCAAAGGTTAGATGAGGACCAGAGACCTCCTGATTTACAGCCCATCCTGGTTTCTTGGGTTTTTGAGCAGCTTGTTCTGGGGAAGAATGTTGGTATACCGTCTCCCAAACTTTGTCTCAAATCTGCTGGGGGAGAGGGGGGGGGTGCCTCTCCAGACTTGCTTTGTGCCCATTCCAATCCCAGACCTGGTCAAGAGGTTTTTGCATTCGTAGTGCTGTGGTCAATTCCAAAGCAGGGGGGGGGGATCGACGGCTGGCAGTCTTTGCTAGCATCAACCTCCCCAGGAGTGCCAGCCCAGCATGGGGTGGAGAGCCCCTGCCGTGCGGCATTCACGGGGGCGTCTGTGCGGCTTACCCTTTCCCATAGAGTCGTTGAATCAGGAGTGACCAGGACTGATCGATCCTGCCTTTTGAAAGGCCTTTAACTCATTTTGTCCCAACCTTTCGACAGGCGACAGGCGAGGCAAACGGGAAGGGACGGGACATGGGTAGAGTATTGATCAAGAATCAGGGGCTGTTTGGAAGACCAAAGTAAGCTCCTTAACAAGTGACACCCAAATGACACCGTGCATTCTGCCATTGATCCCTTCGCGCTCCCAACGCATCTGTTCTCCCTCGCCCCAGATGAGCGGTTACGCTTCCTTCTCTCTTATTGCATGCTGGGCCTCTGTCATGGGAACGGCAAAACTTTGGCACACTTGTTTTTGGAGTTCTAAAATATTGGGTGCCCGCATATTCCGTCCACT
The DNA here is from genome assembly GCF_049243985.1 of Paroedura picta. NCBI lineage: Eukaryota > Metazoa > Chordata > Lepidosauria > Squamata > Gekkonidae > Paroedura > Paroedura picta. The sequence continues at coordinate 26,811,386 of NC_135372.1, forward strand.
GTAAGGACGGCCGGCCACCTTGCAGTGGAACCTGCCAGTCTATTGATGCACCTTTTGGATGTGCTTTCAGAGCAATGACGCGTACAGAGAGATGATGGGCAGCCTCCTCTGCGGGCAGGCCACTCCACCCTGGAGCACTGGAAAGGTCTGTTCATAGTAGAAGCATCCCCTGCTGGTGGAAGGTAAGCTGAGGCTAGAACAGTGGATTGTCCAGAGACACAGCAGGTAACCTTGTGTAGGTATGCATTTAAGGGTGTACTGAACCCTCGCAAGGCAGAGATGATACTAATCAGGAAGGTGATGCTAGGGAGGTATATAGGACAGGAACCTCAGTTGGGTACAATTCCTTAGAGTCCACCCTCCAGAGTGTCCCTTTCCTTCGGGGGACCTGCTGATCTCTGTTATCTGGAGATGAGCTGTATTTCCAGGGGATTCCCAGGTCCCACCTGGAGGCTGGCATCCCTCCCCAGACTGCCTCTCCTATTAGGCCTCGTTTGTCATTTTGATCCTCCCTGTGTCTGTTGTCTAGAGCTGGACTCCAGATTATGTGAAGATGTTGTCAAGGGACAGGAGTATTGCCCCCCGTTCCTGGAAATCAAATTTTGTGTCTCTTTCTGGTTTTCCGGAGGGTTGATTTGGTTTATGTCCACTTAGAGCCTCTTGTGGCGCAGGGTGGTAAGGCAGCAGAAATGCTGTCTGAAGCTGTCTGCCCATGAGGCTGGGAGTTCGATCCCAGCAGCCGGCTCAAGGTTGGCTCAGCCTTACATCCTTCCAAGATCGGTAAAATGAGTACCCAGCTTGCTGGGGGGTAAACGGTAATGACTGGGGAAGGCACTGGCAAACCACCCCTTATTGAGTCTGCCAAGAAAACGCTAGAGAGTGTCACCCCAAGGGTCAGACATGACCCAGTGTTTGCACAGGGGATACCTTTACCTTTAATGTCCACTTTTTAAAAAGCCTGTCAGTATTTGAGTTTTGGTTTAAAAAAAAATCCCAAACATCTCTATTTCTTCCTCTAGGCTCCGGCTACCTCATTCATTCATTCATTCATTCATTCATTCATTCATTCATTCATTCATTCATTCATTCATTCATTCATTCATTCATTCATTCATTCATTCATTCATTCATTCATGTTTATAATTACATTTGTATGCCACCACTCCCAGACCTAAGAGCCTCTTGTGGCGCAGAGTGCTAAGGCAGCCGTCTGAAAGCTTTGCCCATGAGGCTGGGAGTTCAATCCCAGCAGCCGGCTCAAGGTTGACTCAGCCTTCCATCCTTCCGAGGTCAGTAAAATGAGTACCCAGCTTGCTGGGGGGTAAACGGTAATGACTGGGGAAGGCACTGGCAAACCACCCCGTATTGTGTCTGCCATGAAAACGCTAGAGGGCATCACCCCAAGGGTCAGACATGACTCGGTGCTTGCACAGGGGATACCTTTACCTTTACTCCCAGACCTGCCAGCTCACGGTGGCTCACAACAGACAATAAAAAGCCAGTAAAACCCCAAAAACCCAACCCTTGGCCCCACAAGATTGGTCCATTGGGTTCATATTTTGACTGGTGTCAGTTTTCATTCTCAATTTTTTTTGGGGGGGCAGTATGTTTGACACTGTCAGCCCCCTGTGGCCTTTCCTGCTTCCATTTCAATTGTGGATTTCCTCAGCCAGGTTGATGCATTCATTTCTCCCTTGAGTTCCGCTCTGAACTGACTCCATTTTTTTAAAAAAAAAGATGGCTGGGGATGGAGGGGGGGGGTTGCTGAGGCAGTAAAGGGAGTGGGGTGGGGGAACACATCCTTTCACTTGTCAGCATTCTTTTGCCTCTGCTAAAACTTTAATCCCTGCTCTGAATGAAGATAAATTGAGCCTCCCCTCCCCATGCCCCTGTGGACACCAGCATGGTTCATATCAATTCCCTCTAGAGGGGAAGGAGAAGTTGGCTAATCCAGCTAAAGTTTCTATTGGATGTGGGATGGGCAGCTTGGGAGGGGGTTCGACTGAAAAGTTGTCACCCCCACCTGTTAAATAGCAGAGGAAGGCAGAAATGAGACCAGTTGGATTTGCCTAGCAGCGAAACAAGATCTCCAGAGCCATTTCAGGGACCGGTGAGTGAATCTGGGGCTTTCCTTTCTACCCGGGCTATAAATAAATGAATAAATCCTATTTATTATACAGGCTATAGCAGAAGATAGAAGACAAAGAAGAAGAGCTGGTTATTATATGCCGCTTTTCTCCACCTGAAGGAGTCTCAAAGAGGCTTACAGTCGCCTTCCCTTTCTTCTCCCCACAACAGACACCCTGTGAGGGAGGGGAGGCTGAGAGAGCCCTGATATCACTGAGGAAGAAGAAGAAGAAGAGTTGGTTCTTCTAGGCCGTTTTTCTCTACCCGAAGGAGTCTCAAAGCGGCTTGCAGTCGCCTTCCCTTTCCTCTCCCCACAACAGACACCCTGTGGGGTGGGTGAGGCTGAGAGAGCCCTGATATCACTGCTCGGTCAGAGCAACTTTTATCAGTGCTGTGGTGAACCCAAGGTCACCCAGCTGGCTGCATGTGGGGGAATGGGGAATCAAAGCTGGCTTGCCAGATTAGAAGTCCTCACTCCTAACCACTACACCAAGCTGGTGTAGAATAAAACTTTAGAAGTCTGATCAGAAATCAATATAACCAGCAGTGGAATGTATATAGCAGGAGAAAGTCATAACATCCCAGTAGAGAAACTCAGGGCTTTTCCACAGGCGATAAATATAGTGAAATGCTTACCTAATGTAGGCGTTATATTCCGGCCACTCTGCATGACGTTGCCCACATCCAACGTCTGGCCAGCTGACAGCTCGCTACATCCTCCATTTTAAAGCGCGAGTTGGGGAATCACATAAAGTGGATTCACAAATCTAGAAGAAGAAGAAGAAGAAGAAGAAGAAGAAGAAGAAGAAGAAGAAGAAGAAGAAGAAGAAGAAGAAGAAGAAGAAGAAGAAGAAGAAGAGTTGGTTCTTATATGCTGCTTTTCCCTACCCGAAGGAGGCTCAAAGCGGCTTACAGTCGCCTTCCCTTTCCTCTCCCCACAACAGACACCCTGTGGGGTGGGTGAGGCTGAGAGAGCCCTGATATCACTGCCGCTCAGAACAGTTTTATCAGAGCCCCAGGTCACCCAGCTGGCTGCATGTGGGGGAGTGCAGAATCGAACCCGGCATGCCAGATTAGAAGTCCGCACTCCTAACCACTACACCAAAAAAAGTGCAAGCGATCTGAGAGCAACCAGCAGGCAACTAGCAGAAGAAAGGTAGGGAGGCTCAAATGTGCTAAATTCTCCTGCATCATCCTACCCTCACACTTATCTTCCTCTCCCTTGTTCCTGGGGACAGGAATTTCTTTTTAAAAATGGTGACGTGGCTGGAGCAACGAATAGGCGGACATGTGTGTAGGCAATGCCAGAAATAAAAGAGTTTTTTTTTTAAGTTGTACCACAAAGTGTGCCTCTCGAAAGTTTTCTCCCCCTACCCAATCAGGAAAGATATTGATTTTTAAATGTATCAAAGGACTCATGACCCCATAAGGGGTGATGTTAAAAAAGCATCATGCATCTATGATTGCATGTATAGGCATTGCAACAGAGAAATACAATTTAAAAAAAATTAAAACAAAAAATTAGCGGGCATTGCGGGACCTTTAAACTGTGTCAGAATATGGATGGAGGGGATTGGTTGCCTGAATTGATTGACAGGCAGAAGCGAGTTGCATATAAGGCGCGTTGCTCTCTTTGGCATTTTCCAGCAGCAGATTTGGAAGGTGAGATGCGTGAAAAGGTAGCAGACAAAAGAAAGACAGCAAAAAGGTGAGGAGGGTTTGGGAAGTGCGATAAAGTTTAACGCTTTGCCATTGAGCTGGCGTAATGCTATTTTTACTGATGTGCGTAAATGTCCTCAATCAGCAAGATTTTTTTTTAAATAAAATGTAATGAAAATGATTTTGAATCCCCCCCACCATTTCTATCTGAGGATTTTTGTTCAATACAGACTTAATTGTTCTCCCTTCCCTACTTTCTCCTCACAATAACCCTATACGGTGGGTCAGGCTGTGAGGGAGGGACACAACAAAGTCCATGAATCTCAAAGGTCATGAACATCATGGTCAAGTGGGGATTTGTGTACCACAAGGCTATGCTAGCTTGCACAAGGGGGGGGGGGGGAATGACAGATATTCTAAACCAGGGGTAGTTAAACTGCGGCCCTCCAGATGTCCATGGACTACAATTCCCAGGAGCCCCCTGCCAGCATTGGGCTCCTGGGAATTGTAGTCCATGGACATCTGGAGGGCCACAGTTTGACTACCCCTGTTCTAAACAGTGGACAAAATGATGAAGGTAAAAACAGAAGAATCCCGACAGGGGGGAGGTTCCTGCCTTTGCTCCCATTGGATGGGTTGCTCTGAAGTCACAGAGATGCTGTCCCTAAGGAAGCAACTCAAACAGAAATGAAATTGAAATGTACTGAATGAAACTGAGAAATGAAACAAGGAACCTTAACATGACAACAGCTCGCAAATCTGAGGGCAACCCCTTACAGGTGAACTGTGGAACCTTCTGCCAGCTTACATTTGTTTGCCGATTTTTGATTGCTTTGGTTGCCATGGACAAGTGGAGTGAACTTCTGCTTTTGACCTTTAGAGGTCTTCTGTTTAACTGTTTAACTGTTTAATCTGTTTAACTGTATATTTATTTAATTTCCCAGTATCCCCAGTTAAAGGATGTCAGCGTGCTGGAAAAGACTGTGCTCTGCTTTAAGCAGGGGTCTCAACATTTGAAACCTGTGCTGCCCCGGCAGAATTATAAATTGTCGGTACATAGCAATTGCATCCATGAGATGTTAAGGAGCATATAAATATCACTTGCCCTTGAAGGAAATTCTGCTTAGGTTCTGTGTTCGTTTTCAACCAGTAAAACCTTAACAGATGTTTCATGTGCCATTCTTGTTGAACAAAGCGCAGGGGTAGCCGCTGGGAGGGGCTAGTGGGAATTGTAGTCCATGGACATCTGGAGAGCCGCAGTTTGACTACCCCTGCTGTACAGGGTAGAACACAATTAGAAAAAATATATACTAATAATATTGATTAATCAAGTTAAAAACCGAAGGTTTATAGCAGGGGTAGTCAAACTGCGGCCCTCCATATGTCCATGGACTACAATTCCCAGGAGCCCCTGCCAGCAAACGCTGGCAGGGGCTCCTGGGAATTGTAGTCCATGGACATCTGGAGGGCCGCAGTTTGACTACCCCTGGTTTATAGCATAGTTTCAATAAAATCAATGCCTGCATGCGTACTAATGCCTCCTTTTGAAGTGAAGCATAACTTTAATAGCAGCTTTTTAACATTTCAGGCAGAAAATCTGCTTAACACGGTGCCTTTTGTCTTAAAAAAAATCATTTTCTATGTGCACAGTAACACAGTAAAGAGCCTTGTGCTCCGATGGCAGCTATGGCTGAAACCACTTTGAAAAACTCTGCCTGGCTAGTCAGGTTTCAAGCTGCCCACTGGGCCTCACCCACTATCTAAAACCACATGGTGGGCACCACATTGGGTACTCCTGGCTTGAAGATCCTGCTGTCCATCTGAGGAGGTGATACTAGCTTGGTGACCCTCGGGTTGGACTCGGACCAAGACAGTTTCTATTCATTTGTGCCTAATTTTAAGACCTCTTCAGGCTGGCTGATCAGATGAGTCCACTTCTTGACTCCCCTACCCTTTCCTTGGGGTTAGCCCCATTTCTAGCTGAAGAAAGAGGGCAACATGTACCATCTGCGTGGGGGCTTTCCTTACCCCCTGGGCCCTGGTGCCTCCCCATCACTAGCTTACGCCGTGCAGCTTCTGCCACAGATGCCAGAGTCTTTCCACTTGCTAGCTGGGCCGGCGCCCTGGGTGTCACCTTTCTGCAACATCGCCGTGACAGATCCCTTGGCAGGTAAGAGGATCCAGGGGCGGAGGGTGTTTCTCTTTTGTGGTTGGGACTGGCTAACAGATGATTCCAGGAAGAAAACTGGGACTCCCCTATTTACCGTGAAGTCACCATTCTTAGCAGTCAATGAGCTGAGATTTGGCATCCCTGGTTCATGGCTTGGGACTTGGTGCACATGGATACAGCAACCAAGGCACAGGCATAACACAGCAAATTACTTCCCACACCCACACCCATGCACAAAATATCTTTATTGGCATAAAGGAAGGAGAAGGAGGAGGAGGAGAAGAAGAAGAGCCGGTTTTTATACCCTGCTTTTCATTGCCTGAAGGAATCTCAAAGACCGTTTACGCACTGGAAACTTCACTGCCCCAGTTCCCATGTAGGAGGACAAATCGGGGGCAGTTGAGGTGCACTGGGCCAAATACTTCCCCGTGTGGGTACAGGAAGAGGTGGGGCAACCTGCCACGACTAAAACTCCAGCCTGCATCCCAGCATGAGACCTCCAGTGCGTAAACGGTCAAAGCGGCTCACAATTGCCTTCCCTTCTTCTCCCCACAACAGAAAACCTATGAAGTAGGTGGGGCTGATAGACCCCTGAGAGAACTGCTGTATGAGAGCCAGTTTGGTGTAGTGGTTAGGAGTGTGGACTTCTAATCTGGCAAGCTGGGTCCGATTCTGCACTCCCCCACATGCAGCCAGCTGGGTGACCTTGGGCTCGCCACGGCACTGATAAAGCTCTTCTGACCAGGCAGTGATATCAGGGCTCTCTCAGCCTCACCCACCTCACAGGGTGTCTGTTGTTGGGAGAGGATAGGAAAGGTGACTGTAAGCCACTCTGAGACTCCTTCAGGTAGAGAAAAGTGGCATATAAGAATCAACTCTTCTTCTTCTTCAACAGCTCTAACAGGACTGTAACCAGCCCAAGGGGTCACCCAACTGGCTGCGTGTGGAGGAGCGGGGAATCAAACCCAGCATGTCAGCTTAGAAGCTGCCAGTATTAACCATTATACCAGGCTGACCCTAGGTTAAGAAGAAGAAAAACAAAGAAAGATAATCATAGCACACCAGTAGTTTTTGATTTAAGAACAGTAGACAAGGGCTAACATACGATGGAAACTGACTATATATTACTTAAGATAGCGATCCCCAACCTGTGGGCAGTGGACCACATGTGGTCCTTTGACTAATTGGAGGTGGGCCCCGAAGAACGCCTCCCCCCCGGCCCTTTACTTCATCCCCCCCAGCCCTTTACAACACACTTCATTATTGTGGCGTGTCTGTATCTTATTTTGAAGGGATGTTTAAACATTACCATAGCGATCAGAGAGCGATAGGGCAGTGGCTGAGAGTAGAGGAGTAAACTACCCCCCCCCCCCACCGGGCCTCAGGAAAAGGCGTTGAGTGGTCCCCGGTGATAAAAAGGTTGGGGACCACTAACTTAAGATAATAACAGATTCTATTCTCATATGTATCAACAATTACTTTGCTAAGAAAGACAGCAGTAACTTTTAGGTTAGGACTAACATGCGATGGGAACTGAATATGTACTTTTTAAGATAATAACAGACTATACTCTCACATGTATCAACTATTATTTTGCTAGGTAGTTGTTTTTTTTCTCTTTCCTCTTCTTGTAAGCGCTTTATATACAATAAAAATAAATAAAATGTTTCTTTAAAAAAAGAACAGTAGACAGAAAACCAGCCATAAGAAAAGTGACGTTAACATCCTTATCACTCAATAAAATCTTTTTATTGTCTAGATATCAAAGGCATTACAGGTCTTCGCTGGACAAAGGGCAGTCAAGTATCATATGCAGAATAGTAGCAGGGACACTTAGTTAACAAAGACATAATCTGTTTTTGAAAGGGATGCTAGCAAATCTCCCTTGTTGTATGCGTGACGGAAAGGCATTCAGCCAAGCAAGAGTAAATGCTCTGCAATAAAGGGGGTTCACCAAATTGGAGAACTAAGCCGGCATTGCCCCCATGCTGTGCTTGAAGACCAAGAGGGCAAGGAGAGCAAATCATGGGAATGGTTGGATGATTCTATTGGAATTCTTGATCAAGGAGCCTTTGTTTAATTGGATGCATGCCAGAAGGCTCATCTAGAGATAATATGCAGTCATAGTCAATGCCAATTTGTTTAAGCATGGTCAGGATGGTAAGTGACTTCCCTCTCAGCCTGTGTGAGAGTATCACACTTCTTGGTTCCTGTTCACTTGGGAGAGTTTCCGAAATTTAATTAGAGCATGCGTAGAGTGCCGTGCGTATGAGTTGATTGGCAAACGCAAAGCCGAGGGGACAAAAATAGCCTCTCAAGCCAGTCCGCTTGGATGGGATCTGTGTGATGATTGCACCCCAACTATTTGTGTGGGGCATGCCCCAAATGCACACAGGAGCTAGGACTGCCAACCTCCTGCTATTACAATTGATCTCCAGGTGACCAAGATCAGTTCTCGTAGAGAAAATGACTCTATGGCATTACACCCTGCCAAGGGTCTTCCCCTCCCCAAGCCCCGCTGTCCCCAGGCTCCACTCCCACCCCAGATCTCCAAGTATTCCCAGTCCAGAACTAACGTACATCCATCTGTTTGGTAAAGCCCCATTTGCAAAACACACAAAGAGCGATTGGGTTATAAATACGGATGTGTGCTTCGGCTCGGTTCGGCTAAGATTGGCTCGGTTCGGCAATCACCGAAGTCCGAGGCGGTGTATAGGAGGCCAGCATCAAGCCACTGCCCCTCCTCTCCGTGCCATGATGCTGGCCTCCTACACACCGCCTCTGGTTTCAGTGATCACCGAAGCAGCCGAACCAAGCCGAACCGGCCAAACTGAGCCGAAGCACACATGCCAAGTTACAAATGTACATTGAGAAGGTCTTTGGGCAGTGTTGTATCACTGTAGCTGTAGGCGTAAAGGAAGCTCATGAGCCCAGAGTTACAGCTGACCTCCAAATCAGTTCCCCTAGAGCAGGTTTCCTCAACCAAGGTTTTTATTCATTCATTTATTAATTTAATTTTTATACCGCCACTCACTGTGACGTCTCGGGGCAGTATGAAACCCTGGGGTTTCTTGACAGCCCTGGAAGGGTTTTCCAAATGGATGGGACTTAATTAATGTTTAATCTATTTTTTAAATTTGTTAAACTTTTATTGGGTGATATGACCATACATGGACATGTTGACCTGTCTCTCTCCCCCCCCCCCTCTGAATGGCTGCTGGTGGGCCTGGAGGAGGTGAAAAGGGCCTTGGGAGGGTGGGGACACAGCTATGCATCCCAACCATAATTTGCACAATCGTGCCACTTCTATAGTTTCTCGAAGCCTGAAGTGCATTTTTGGGTTTTCTCAAGAGTAAAAAAGCTGAGAAGAAGAAGAGTTGGTTCTTATATGCCGCTTTTCTCTACCCGAAGGAGGCTCAAAGCGGCTTACAGTCGCCTTCCCTTTCCTCTCCCCACAACAGACACCCTGTGGGGTGGGTGAGGCTGAGAGAGCCCTGAAATTACTGAAGAAGAAGAAGAGTTGGTTCTTATATGCCGCTTTTCTCTCCCTGAAGGAGGCTCAAAGTGGCTTGCAGTCGCCTTCCCTTTCCTCTCCCCACAACAGACACCCTGTGAGGAAGGTGAGGCTGAGAGAGCCCTGATATCACTGAACAAGAAGAAGAGTTGGTTCTTATATGCCACTTTTCTCTATCCAAAGGAGTCTCAAAGCGGCTTCCAGTCGCTTTCCCTTTCCTCTCCCCACAACAGACCCTGTGAGGTGGGTGAGGCTGAGAGAGCCCTGATTTTGCTGCTCGGTCAGAACAGTTTTATCAGTGCCGTGGTGAGCCCAAGGTCACCCAGCTGGTTGCATGTGGGGGAGCGCAGAATCGAACCCGGCATGCCAGATTAGAAGTCCGCACTCCTAACCACTACACCAAACTGAGAGAGGCTGCCCTAGAGGAAATGGTTGGTAGTCTGATCCAGCCAGTGTTCTAATGTCTTAAAATGCCAGAGAAATGGACAGAAGAGGAAAGGGTGTGTATTTATGGGGAAACATTTTATCCAGCATCCCATGAGGCCAGCCCTGAGTTCACGCTTTTTTCCCCCCTTTTTCCTCTCCACCCAACTTGCTCAGAGGTTTTGCTGGCACTCCACTACAGGCTGCCCCAGAAACAGCGGAGGAACCGGACGGCGTTCACAGAAAGGCAGCTGGAGGCACTCGAGAGCGCCTTTGAAAGAACCCACTACCCAGATGTGGGCACCAGGGAACATCTGGCCAGGTGTGTCAACCTGCCTGAAGCTCGGATCCAGGTAATCTTTGGAGTCTGTGCTCCTTGCTGCCTTCCCCCCCCCCTGCAGAGTCAACATTGTAGTCTATCTGGAAAACAGAGAAGGAAAGTAAGTCATCTACTTCCTGACGCTGAGTCACTCCAGCAGGGGACACTGCCACGGCTTCCATTAAAAAAGAAAAGAAAAGTGAGGTGGAATCATGGAATCATAGAGTTGGAAGGGACCTCATGGGTCATCTAGTCTAACCCCCTGCACTATGCAGGACACTCACAACCCTATCGCTCATCCACTGGAACCTGCCACCCTCTTGAACCTTCACAGAATCAGCTTCTCTGTCAGATGGCTATCCAGCCTCAGTTTTAAAATTTCCAAAGATGGAGAACCCGCCACCTCCCGAGGAAGCCTGTTCCACTGAGAAATTGCTCTAAATGTCAGGAAATTCTTCCGGATGTTTAGACGCAATTTCTTTTGAATTCATTTCATCCCATTGGTTCTGGTCTGTCCCTCCGGGGCAAGAGAGAACAACTCTGCTCCATCCTCGATATGGTAGCCTTTGAAATACTTGGAGATGGTTATCAAATCCCCTCTCAGTCATCTCCTCTCCAGACTAAACAGACCAAGGTCTTTAGATGCTCTACCATGCATAAAAACTCTATGGTAAACCAGAGTTTTTGTAAATGCTAGAGCACCTAAAGTCTTCACTTTTCAATCGAAGCCATGACAGTGTCCCATGTGGAGGGATATCAGGAGTGATATAGTGGGTGCTCTAGCATTTTACAATAGCTCTATGGTAAAAAAACAAAGAGTTCCTGTAAAATGCTAGAACACCCACTGTGCCACTTCTGTTTTGTACCTGAAGCGATGACAAACTACTAGCGTAAGACTCAAACATGCTCCCTTGTCCCCCCCTACCTCCAAAGAGCCGGAAGGTCTAGCATCCTTAGCTCCACCCCCCAGATCTCCAAAAAAATTCCCAACCCAGCATTGACAAGCCTTCAGGATTGGTGTTTTGAGAATAAAATGGAGGAAGGGAGAAGGGCGTGGCATGCTTTCTTTGGGTCTCCAGTGGAGAGGAAAGTAGTGTGTAAATCCTTATCCATGGTTTATCTATATATTTGTGAAACAGCCTGGGGGGTGGAACATGTCCGCCTGTCCAAGTTGGAATAGGGCCAGTCAGGCCCTGCCCTTGCAGTTCCTGCTCTCCGTCCCTAGACTCTAGCCTCTTTGCTCTCAGATGCACCTCAGTGCTTGAAGCCAACAGCAGGTAAGAGGGGAGGCAAAGGGTCATGGTGGTGGGCCCGGCCTGCTGACTGCCTGCTAAGGAGCTCTGTCCCAGCCCTGCTAACGAGCTGGCCAGCCCCTGCCCGCCCCACTTGATCTGGTTGCGAGCTGAGGCCCAATGTTACCTTAAGCTTCCCCGCTGGGGGCCCTTTCAAGGCCCGTTCTTAGGAACCAGCTTTGGAACTTGTAGCCACGGGGTGGAGACCGTGCTGGTCGCCCTCATGGATGATATCCGGCGCCAGCTGGATCGGGGCGGCTCCGCCATTCTCATGCTTCTAGACCTGTCAGCCGCATTTGATGTGGTCGACCACGAGTTATTGGTACACCGCCTCGCCGGAGCTGGAATAAGGGGGACTGCGCTTCAATGGCTGGTCTCCTTCCTCCAGAACCGGACGCAGAGGGTTGCGATGGGGGAGAGTTTGTCGAGCCCTTGTGAGCTCCCTTGTGGGGTTCCGCAGGGGGCGATACTCTCTCCCACACTTTTTAACATCTATATGCGCCCTCTAGCCCAGCTGGTCCGGGGCTATGGGCTGGGTTGCCACCAATATGCGGATGACACCCAGCTCTACTTTCTAATGGACGGCCGGCCGGACTCCACCCCGGATACATTTGCCAGCTGTTTGGAAGCGGTAGCTGGATGGCTCAGGCAGAGTCGCCTGAAACTCAACCCCTCCAAGACGGAGGTCCTGTGGCTGGGCAGAAGAGGGCAGGACCAGGAAGCGCGCCTCCCATGCCTGAACGGGGTGCAATTAACACCTGCACCAGTTGCCAGGAATTTGGGAGTGACATTTGATGCCTCCCTCTCTATGGAGGCTCAGGTCACCAATGTAGCTCGGACAGCATTTTTCCATCTTCGCCAAGCCCGGCTACTAGCGCCCTACCTGTCCTCGGAACACCTGGCCACAATGATCCATGCAACGGTCACTTCCAGATTAGACTTCTGTAACTCGCTCTACGCGGGCCTTCCCTTGTCTTTGACTCGGAAGTTACAGCTGGTCCAAAATGCGGCTGCCAGGGTCCTCACTAGAACACCTTTGAGGGCCCACATTCAGCCGGTGCTTCGTCATCTGCACTGGTTACCAGTCTGTTTCCGAATCAGATTCAAGGTATTGGTATTGACCTTTAAGGCTATACGCGGTCTGGGTCCCATCTACCTGCGGGACCGCTTGGTTGCTTACGCCCCCCCAGGGCACTCCGCTCTGCGGGTATGAATTTACTGGTTGTCCCGGGCCCACGGGATGTGCGCCTGGCCTCGACCCGGGCCAGGGCCTTTTCAGTCCTGGCCCCAACCTGGTGGAACGAGCTCCCAGAAGAGCTAAGGGCCCTGCAGGATCTACCAGCTTTCCGCAGGGCCTGTAAGCCGGAGCTCTTCCGCCAAGCATATGGTTGAGGCCAGGGCAGCTCTCCCACTAATCCATCAGAGGATCCCCTCCAATATTGAGATCTCTAACACCGAGATCATGGTTAGATCTATTGTATTGGTGCCACCCTCTTCTGAACATTATTCTCTCCACCAGGCTGAACTAAGATCAGAATTGTGACCACCGCCGCTATATGTTATGTGATATGTTATAGGTAACTTTTAATTGGGGTTTTTATGGGGATTTTATTGTGTTTTAACTATTTATGTTGTAAACCGCCCTGAGACCTATTGGGAGAAGGGCGGTCTAGAAATTAAATAATAATAATAATAATAATAATAATAATAATAATAATAATAGATAAAGAATGCAGGAAATCAGTTTCTGTCCTTTGATTCCCCAGTAAAAGGATTTCAAGAAGTTGATGAGGAGGAGCACGGTTCTCTTGGTGGTGACGAGGGGTGAAGCTGACATTTGTTGGAACCGGTCACAGTGGGCTCTTTGGATGTATCATCCAAACTGAGCAGAATTAGGCAGCTTCATGTGGCTTCAAGGCAGTCCGATGCCTTATCCTGGGGAAGGGTCAGGGGTCAGGGGTCAGGGTCAAGCACAGGCTTTGCACACGAAAAAATTCAAGACTTTAAAGCCCAACAGTTTTGTCTTGTCAATAACTTTGATTTGACATTTTTAAAAAACCTAATTAAAAAAAAAACAGGGTTTTAATGCTTGATGTTTTCACATACATCTTACACAACAATCTGATTCTTGCAATTGTTCCCCCCCCCATGCTAACCACCTGGAGGCTGGAAACTCTGGTTAGCTTGCTAGTCTTCCTTCAGCAGATTGCATAAGAGGATTCCTGGCCCAACACTCACTCAGCGACTGGCCCTGCTCCGGCGTCTGTAAGCAACCAGTTGTCTTTGCAGACCTACTCTACTGATTTAGACAGCCCTTCCACTATCAGGAATGCTTTGAAAGGGTTTAATCCTGAAATCAATCTGGTCAGGCTTCTCGTGGGGGGTAGGGAGGTGCTGCCCAATTGCATTTGCTGGTCTTGTTGCTAGAGAGGAGCTTAGGAAGGGAGAGGAGAAATTTTGTGGCCCTAGCTCTGGAGAGGGCATGTATGAATGAATTCTGGAGTTAAGGAGAAGAAACAGCTATATAGTACATACTAAGTTTTGTTCTCACTACAGAGTTTAGGGTGGCACAGGCAGTGTGCTCCTCCTATTATTACCCTCACAATGACCCTGCGAGGTAGGATGGGTGTGGAGAAAATGAGCAGATCAAGGTTGCCCAACAGGTTTTACTGCTGAGTATAGATAGGAAGTCGGGATGTAGTCTATCCCTGATGTCACAAGCCCTGATCATGTAGAACCTGAAGGTCACCCAGAATTACAACTGATCTCTCGATGACAACAATCAGTTCCCCTGGAGAAAATGCCTGCTGTGCTGTCCAGACAGCAAGTAGCCAAAATACTGAGAGGTAAGAGATATTCTCCCCTTTTGCTTTAAGAGATAGGATGCTGGGAAATTGCAGTCAGATAGCTCTTTCCCTTGTTGCCTTAAAATAAGGTGGGAAGATCAACCCAATTTCCTGGCTAGCAGCCAGGGTGGGAAAACTCTCCCTGCCCCTTGCCCTCTCCTCTCCCTCCAAACTCCATTGTTAGACTTTAGCTGTTCACAGCGGATGGAACTGGTGCTGATTTCCATCAGAGAAGACCGCACGCAATTGCTACCTGATTAGATGGACTCTAGCAACCATGTAAGTCTGTTATTATGAGATGCCGAATAAATGTGATTGGAAACGAGTTGAATCTGCATTGGACACTATCTGTGAGCAAGCGTCCTGCTTGGGCTCTGGGCCAGAACAGCTGCTTTGGATGTTGGACTGTAAGGCATTACACCCTGCTAAGGGACTTGCCCTCCCCATACCCCTCTCTCTCCAGGCTACACCCACATAGCTCCAGGAATTCCCCAAATGAGGTGTTGAGGTCCATAACTGTATTGTGGGGAAGAAGAAGAAGAAGAAGAAGAAGAAGAAGAAGAAGAAGAGTTGGTTCTTCTATGACGCTTTTCTCTACCCAAGGGAGTCTCAAAGTGGCTTACAGTCACCTTCCCTTTCCTCTCCCCACAGCAGACACCCTGTGAGGGAGGGGAGGCTGAGAGAGCCCTGATATTCCTGCTCGGTCAGAACAGTTTTATCAGTGTTGTGGTGAGCCCAGGGTCACCCAGCTGGCTGCACGTGGGGGAGCGCAGAATCGAACCCGGCATGCCAGATTAGAAGTCCACACTCCTAACCACTACACCAAACTGCCTCTCAAGAGAGGAAGTTATTCTAGGACACTCTAGAACTGCCTGAGTTGCTAGCTTTTTACCAAGCGGGGAATTTTTGACCTGGTGTTGAGGTTCATAACCGTGGTTCTCCCACCTGCATTGGGAAGAGGAACAGTGCCATGAAGAGCATAGTGGGAGAGCATGAGAGAGGGCAAGTATTGTAGATCAGTCTAGGGCTGGTTCTGCACTTTCTTTACCCCATCCCGTTGTCTATCCTGCTGAATTCAAATAGATTTGGACCCAGGTCTTTCTGCTTGAATTGAAACAGACTGCGTTCTACACTTAATTGTGTGACTGCTTTCTCCTTCCTACTTGATTGGGGAAGCTCAGAGGGGGAGAGAGGAGCAATGGTCACAAAGCTTCAGCCGGTATTGAAGGAGCAGAAGGCTGGAGAGAGGTTTATTTCCCGCTGTTTTACAGCCAAATCAAGTGTGGGGGGGGGGGTTTGGAATGGAGCATGAGGCTGCTTGTTTATTTTTCTTTTCCTGAAAGAGCAAAGGCAGGGGGAGAACAAGGGGGTGGGGGAAAGAAAATCCAAAAGTAAAATCTCGGCACATACAAGTGTGGGCTTGGAGCACAGTCACTTTAAAAATAAGGGCAAAAATAAGTCTTGTGAGGCAATGGCAACCGAGAACCAGGCAGTCTTTGAACGAATGCCCTGACCAATCAGACTGCTTTGCTACATCAGTTTTGGAGGTGCAGAGTTGGGGGAGGAAGTTAATTTGGCAAAATCCAGAACATCTACACTTAATACTGGGGCTTTGCAGGGGAAAGGTAATGTCATCACGGATCAATCATAGATGTTGCAGAGGGAAAATTTAAAGAGCTAAATATTAGAATAGAAATTGAATACCTTGTAGAGGACTTTTTAAAATTCAGGGTCACCGTGGATAAAAAGCCCAGTGCAGATCCAGCCCAGAACTCTCTGAGTTGCTAAGATTTTGCCATGCGGGGAATTTCTCACCTGCCATCAAAGTTCATAGCTGTGGTTCTCCCGCCTGGATTGGGAAGAGGAGCAATGCCATGGAGCAGCGGTCCCCAACCTGCGGGCTGCGGCCCGGTGCCGGGCCTCAAAGGCTCCCTCTCCCCGCCCCGCCCCGCCCCCGCAGTAAAAAACTTCACAGGCCGCAAGCTTGCGGCCCGGGAAGCTTCTTACTGCGGGAGGGCGGGGAGAGGGAATCAGGGCCGGGCCGCGCATTCGCGCATGTGCGGCCCGCGGGCGTGGCCTGATGCGCGGGCATGGCGCAATGCCCTGCCGGTCCCCAGCCTCAGAAAGGTTGGGGACCACTGCCATGGAGGATACAGTGAAAGAGTATGAGAAAGATATTCTAGGCTGGTCCAGAAATCCTTGAATTGCTAGCTTTTTACCAAGCAGGGAATTTTTTACCTGGTATTGTGGTTCATAGCTGTGGTTCTCCAATCTGATTTGGGAAGAGGTGCATCCCATGGAGGGCGTGGTGGGAGAGAGGGAGCAATAAAGTTATTCTTGGCCAGTCTTGAATTCCTCGAGTTACTATACTACATGCAAGGAGAATATGCCAGTGAGAAATTTAGCCTAGAATTATCTGACGTGCTAGCTAATAGGGGTCTTCCCCCCCATCTTTGCTATGGTGATTCTCCAACCTGCTTTGCGAGGAGGGCTGTATCACATTTTTTTTCCCTGAATGCATCCACCATCCTTAATCCTCAGATGCATTCCCCAACACAGGTGTGGTTCAAAAACCGGCGTGCAAAATTCCGCAAGGACCAGCGTGGGCCACTGAAGAAACCCCATGGAGCTGAACCCTCTACTTCTGGAGAAGGTGGCAATGCAGGAGAAGACTTCCCTTTGCAGCCCCCTCGGATCGGGCGTGCCTCAAAGAACATGGTGCGGGCAAGGGAACAGGTGGCCAAGACGGTGGCAAAGGAGGGCATGGAATACCCCACGCTGCATGTCCTGGGGTGCATTTCGAAAGCACCGGCAACTTCCCCACTTTAAGTCATGTGGCTGGGAAGAGAAAGTGAAAGGTCGGGCTTAGCAGTTGAAGCCATTTTGGTCAAGAGCAGCGGCCGCTAATCTGGATTCCCCACTCCTCCACATGGAGCCAGCTGGGTGACCTTGGGCCAGTCGCAGTCCTATTAGAGCTGTTCTCGTAGAGCAGTTCTGTCAGAGCTCTCTCAGCCCCACCGACCTCACCAAGGGTCTGTTGTGGAGAGAGGAAGGGAAGGAGATTGTAAGCCGCTTTGAGACTCCTCTGGGTAGTGAAAAGCGGCCTATAAGATCCGACTCATCTTCTTCTTTGCAGCTCAGGAGTATCCTTCTGATCATAGTAGTTGGCCAGGTAGGCAGAAGTTCATGGCTGGATTGCCAACTCCAGGTTGGGAAATTCCTGGAGATTTGGGAGGTAGATCCTGGGGCAATTGGGGTTTGGGGAGGGGAGGGAACCTGGCAGCATATAACCTCCCTCCACCCTCTTAAGCCGCCATTTTCTCCAGGGGAACTCACCTTCGTGGTCTGGAAGTCAGTTGCAATTGCAGGATTTTCTCCCTGAGGCTGGCGACCCTAAACCGGATCCAGTAAATTCCCTGCTGTAATTTACTTCCAGGGTCCAGAACGGAGACAGAAAAAGGCAGCCAAAATAATCAAAGGGGCTGAAACACTTAGGATTTAGTTACGGGGTGGGGGTGGGGGAACGGGGGAGAAGAGGTAGGGGTGGGGGTGGCACTGTATATATAAACCTACGCTTAGGACAGAAAGGGTGGAGAGAGCAGTTTTGTCTTTCTTCCCCCTCGAACAACCCTTTCACAGGGATTGCGGCAGGGCAAGCATCTTGGCCAGGGTGGGGGGGGGGACGCCATCCACACAACAGCCTTGCGGGGTAGATCGAGATAGAGCGTTCGTCTGTCTGGAGCAGCGGAAAAGAGTGAGATCGGCATGGTGGGACCAGAAGCAGAACTGAACCAAGAAACCCCGGGGGAAAAAACAATTTATATACTATCATGAACAATGGATCTTCATGTCGTTGGTCAGTTTCGGTTTAATTTCTGTGAAAGAACCCTTGCCTAATTTTATGGTTGGGGGTCACCACCACATGAGGAACTGTATTAAAGGGTTATGGCATTAGGAAGGTTGAGAACCACTGGCCTAAAGCATCCACGGGAATGTGGAGGTTCACCTCTGCCACCATGGCTAGTAGCCACTGACCAACTTCTCTGCCATGAACCCGTCTCATCCCCTTTAAAAGCTGTCCATTCCTGTGGCCACTGCGACATCCTTTGGCTGCTAATTTTGCATTTCTGTGACTCTCTGTCTAAAGCAGTCTTTCCTCATGCCCCTGGCTTGGGGTGTGGGTGTGGAGGGAAAGGATGCAGAAGGAGAGGTTATGCCCACCTTCCCCCTGAAGAGAATTGCTTGGTGTCTTGGCAGCAGAGCTAGCATAACTATACCTCCCTACGGAGCCGCTGCTGGGGCCCAGGGCTTCTGGAGGGCCTCACTGCATCCCACCCCAAAACACGCCGTTTCCCTGCTGACTCAGTTGTGAGTGGTCTGCCCCCCAATTGTACCATGGTTAACTTTTTTTTTTGTAGTGAATCTGTTTGCAACTAGTTAAACGTCCCTACCTGAATATGCCATGTAAGATGTGCTTCTGTTTTGTTAAGTAAAAATTCTTTCTCTTGTTACCTTTGGAGTCAGATCATTTTTGCAATTTGTCTGGACAGCATTCTTCCTTTAACTGGGAAATGTGAAAGATTGGGGGTACTGTGTACGGCTTCTGTGCTTCCTAGGCAAATGATATTTTTTACATTTAACCTTTGGGAACGTTTTGCCACCCGCATGTCCAGCCACACACCTTGCCCGATAGACCAAAAAAAAGGGCTGCAGGTAGGGTTTCCAACCTCCAGGACGCAGCTGGAAATCTCCAGTGATTAAAACTGATCTCAGAGTGACAAAGATCGGCTCACATGGCCACACTGGAAAGGTGTACTCTGGGCTATTATAACCCATTAATACCCCTCCACTCCCCAAATCTCTAGGTATTTCTCAACTTAGAGTTGGCAACCCTAGCTGGTGCAGGGGGCTGTGGGGGGACACCTGGGTGGGAAGTGAGACACAGGTGAGTGGGTGGGAAGGGGCACCTGGGAACTCATGGACCGGCGCCCTTCCACAGCTGGAACTGACCCTGACTGGCATCCCTCGGCCTCGAGCATTTGGTTCAGCCCTGACAAGGATGTGCAGAATAACAGTGACAGCCTCTGGGCATGCACAGAGTGCCTTGCTCCTGAACGACGACTGTCAAGATGCCCTGGGGGTGACCAATCCCAGCTTCTGGACTGGAGTGTGTGACCTTCTCTTTCGCTCTCTTTCTCTGGTCTAAGGTTGCCAGCTCCTAGCTGGGAAATACCGGCAGATTTGGGGAGCGGAGCTTTAGAAGGCGGTCTTTGGGAAGGGAGGGGCCTCATCGGGATAGGATGGCCCTAAAGGCCAATCTCCAAAGCAGCCATTTTCTCCAGGGGAACTGATCTCCATAGTCTGGAAAGCGGCTGTAATTCCAATTCTGGGAGATCTCTAGGCCACTCCTGGAGACTGGCAACTGTGCTCCTGGACACGGAGGCAGTGCAGTCCTAACAGTGTAAAATTCTGGACTATACAGAGAGAAACAGACCTATCCACTGGCAATATAATAAATGTATTCATTTATTATATTATTATATTACCCCCATACCTATGTTACCGGTGCCAATACAGACTGGTATCCCCATCCCTATGTCAGCCTGTGGCCAGTATTATACTATTAATATATATAAGGACTTGTCACTGATGAAAGACTCTCACTGAACACGGAGATTACCTGGATTCCGTTTTGACAGAAGTCCTACAGAATAAAGAAACACGGAAAACTACAAAAACAGGACACTTTCCTTTCTTTTATGAATACATTTATTATGCTGCCAGTGGATAGGTCTGTTTCTCTCTGTTTGGTTTAATTATTAGACTGTCCTTCTTATACTCTTGTATGAATTCTGGACTATGACAAGAGTCACAGAGCCACCTCATTCGGCTGTGTGCCGCCTAAAGGTAAAGGTAAAGGTATCCCCTGTGCAAGCACCGAGTCATGTCTGACCCTTGGGGTGACGCCCTCTAGCGTTTTCATGGCAGACTCAATACGGGGTGGTTTGCCAGTGCCTTCCCCAGTCATGACCGTTTACCCCCCAGCAAGCTGGGTACTCATTTCACCGACCTCGGAAGGATGGAAGGCTGAGTCAACCTTGAGCCGGCTGCTGGGATCGAACTCCCAGCCTCATGGGCAAAGCTTTCAGACGGCTGCCTTACCACTCTGCGCCACAAGAGGCTCATAGTGTGCCGCCTACTCTGGGCTTAAATGCTGAACTGTGGCCATAAAAGAGCTAGGGCTCTGGTCCAAAGCCTTCAACAGCAGCCTGACACACCAAGAGGCAACATTTATCCCGGTTGTATATGTCTATCCCACGGCAATTAACACCTGCTTTGTGCTGTTAAAGTTCTGGAAGGGCAAGTTTAATCACTACCTGGCCCTAACCAGAGGAACTCTCTGCCCCAGGATGCCCTCGGGCCAGTCATTGCTGAGGTGAGTGCCAGGAGGAAATAGCTAGCATGCCATGAGCCAAGCATCAATTACAGAATCTCCTGGAGAACTAGTTTGTTCAGGCCGAGACCCTCGGCCTGCTTGCTTGAGCAGGTTCGAATGAATGTAGTGAGACTTGCTCCTGAGTAGACATGTACCCAGGGAGCATCATAGCGTTCGACAACCAGAGAGGTGGTTGCCTGTTGTATCTCTGCATGATTGATGACCATTCAGGCAATCTCATGGTGGAGTGAGCTCTCAGGAGAGCTGAGGGCCCTGACGGAGCTTTTGAAGTTCCAATGGGCCTGTAAGATGGAGCTCTTCCACCAGGCCTTTGGTTGAGGCCACGGCAATTAAGATCTGGGCTTCCCCGGGCATGTAAGATCTGTGCCACTGCTTATAACACCCTCCCCCCCCCAAAAAAAAGTGTTATGCATCTCCTGGGAGTGGGACTGGGAGGGAATTTTAGTCCACCACCTCTCTATTGTATTGATTTTTATCTGTAGGGGCATTTTATTGGGGACTCCTTTTTGTTAGCTGCCACGAGCCTTTGAGGAGTGGAGGGGTATAAACAAACAAACAAACAAACAAAGATGTGTGATATTTGCAGTCTCTCTTGCATTGGGTCTGATTTGGTTATCCAGTCAATTGTTTGCACTTTCAAAGAGTTGATGTGAAAATGCAGTAGCATCCCTAATCATCTTCCAGTATAAATTAATTCAGTATTAAACTCTCAGAAGTTTGAAGAAGAAGAGTTGGCTTTTATACCCCACTTTTCACTGGCTGAAGGAGTCTCAAAGCGGCTTACAACCTCCTTCCCTTCCTCTCCGCACAACAGACACCCTCTGAGGGAGGTGAGGCTCAGAGAGCCCTGATATTACTGAGGAAGAAGAAGAGTTGGTTCTTATATGCCACTTTTCTCTACTCGAAGGATTCTCAAAGTGGCTTACAATCATCTTCCCTTTCCTTTCCCCATAACAGACACCTTGTGAGAGAGGTGAGGCTGAGATAGCTCTGACAGGACTGCTCTGTGAGAACAGTACTATCAGGGCTGTGACTCGCCCAAGGTCACCCAGCTGGCTGCATGTGGAGGAGGAGAAGGGAATCAAACCCAGCTCACCAGATTAAGTCACCGCTCTTAACCACTACACCACGCTTGACTCACCATGTTCTCTCCCGCTTCCATTTCTATCCCACTTTCCTTCATACAAGCTCAGGCACAGTTCTCCCTACCCATATTTTATCTTTGCAACACCCTTGAGAGGGTGGTGAAACTAACCAGGGTAGCTGGATCTAAACTGCCCCATGAATTCATGGGCAGGCAGAACAGCTAAATTTGAGTCCTACAGCACCTTCGAGAGGAACAAGATTTTCTGCATATGAGATTTTGAGAGTCAGCATTCCCTTCATCAGATACAAATAGGAATGGCTGTCCCCAAGTCCTCATATCCATTTCTACATACATATTTCCCAGTTCCTACTCGCATTTTAGGAAGAGAACTTTGGCTCTCAAAAGCTTATACTCTGAAAATCTTGTTGTTTTGTAAAGTGTGTTGGACTCACATCCTGGCCCAGTTTAAAGATTTGTTGGGCCCACAGCACCAGAGCCAATTTAATGATTTGCAGGGCCCCAGCGGAGCACAATTGGCACTGTCACTTGTGTTACACAAGGAACTGTGGGTCACCCTCCCCAGGGATAGATGGAATGCTGGAAGCCACTGGCAGCCTTACATTGGTAGCATTATCCTGAATGAGCAATGCACATGCTCAGTGACTAACAGAGCATGCACATTGCCCTTTTTGGTTTTTGCAGTCCACGAACTGCACAAATATGAAGACCACTGCCCCCCAACAATCACAGTATGAAGCCCCCCCTAAACATGCAGCTTCATGGGGTCCCCATGTGCTACATGGGATACTAAGATAAACTAATTTCAAAAGAAATTCCGCCTAACATCCGGAAGAAGTTCCTGACAGTCAGAGTGGTTCCTCAGTGGAACAGGCTTCTTCGGGAGGTGGTAGGCTCTCCATCTTTGGAAGTTTTTAAACAGAGGCTGGATAGCCGCCTGGCAGAGAGGCTGATTCTGTGAAGGCTCAAGGGGGTGGCAAGTGACAGTGGATGAGCGATTGGGTTGTGAGTGTCCTGCATAGTGCAGGGGGTTGGACTAGATGACTCAGGAGGTCCCTTCCAACTCTATGATTGTGTTCTACTGTGGCTCAACCTGGCGGCCCTTTGAAACTGTCTTTGTGGCACTGGAGGGATTGGAACCCGACTCTTCTGTCTTCTAGGCTGCCGTTCTAACCGCGAGGCATTGTTGCTGATCCATCCAACATATTTGCAAAGGGAGGCGAATGAGAGGCATCTGTTAACCTTACCAGTTCAGGAAACGCATCCTGATGATTTCCAAACAGCCAAATCAATTGGCGCTGGGCGGTTTTGTTTGAGAGCAAAAGCTTAATGTCTGCATTTGGCTGCCGTGGGAGAAAAGATGCCGTGCTGACAGGTTTGCCGTGGGACGTGTTTCTGCCTGCGGAGGAAGCCTCAGAGGAATATCCAGGGCTGGGGCCCAACCTTCCATCCAGATTCAAAGGTGAGAGCATCGTAACCAGAATGTGCACCTTGAGCTCTAGGCTCTGCAGACACATTGGCCAAAGTGGACCAGCTCCACAATTGGAAGAAGAGGTTCTAGAGAAGGTACACAGAGCTAGGTAAGACTCTCCTCCACCTCCCGAGGAAACTGTTTCTGCTGTGAATCTGGATTTGCTACTCTTTGTAGTGCTGGCTCCCTGCCACCTTGAAATCTTATTGCATGGGGGTGTGGAAAGTTAAAGATGTGCATTTTAATAAACATTGATCATGACTTGAAAGAATTATTTTTGAAGTCCTAGGCCAGCCGTGGGCAGGGGACTTCACACACACTGACTGCAGAAGGTCTGGATTTGCAATCCGAATGTCAACGGTCAGCAAATTGTTTAGTCGATAAGCGTGCGCTGGATTTCAGCTTAATGGCGGTGTGTGTGTGTATTTGACTTGAATGTGGTGGAATGTGGTGGAAAGTCCTACCTAGTCATAGCTGACTTATGGCTACCTTGTAAGGCAGGGGTGGCTCTGCAGGTGGTCATGGACTACAAATCCCATGAGCCCCTGTCAGTGGCAGGAGCTCATGGGAATTGTAGTCCATGGCCATCTCAGAGCCACCCTTTGGCCACTCTTGCTGTAGGGTTTTCAAGGCAAGTGATGTTCAGAGGTGGGTTTGCCGTTGCCTGCCTCTGAGTTGCGACTCGGGACTTTCTTGGAGGTCTCCCATCCAAATACTAGGTGGGGCCAACCCTGCTTGGCTTCTGAGATCCGGCAAGATTGGGCCAGGCTTGGCTGTCCTGGTCAGGATTAGATTTGGAGAGCCTGGGCTGCCGTGCGATACACAGCTCTTTGGAATGTTTTGAGCCTCCTGTTTTGGAAGACATGCTTTAAAAGACTGATGACTTTTTTAGGGTTTCCAGCTCTGGGTTGGGAAATACCTGGAGATATAGGTTGTGGAGCTGAAGGAGGGTGGAGGTTATGAAGGAGGGACATAACGCTGTAGAGTCTCTAAGGGAATTCATCTTGGCCATCTGGAGATCTGTTGTAATGGTGGGAGATCACCTGGAGGTCAGACACCCAACTTTGGGGTGAATGTGAAAAGTACATGTCTGCTTTGTGCTACAGGACATCCAAGTTTGCTTTGCTTAGAAGGGATACTTCATGTTTGGATCTTGACCCTAGGGTTGCCAGGTTCTCCCCTGAACAACTATGGGGGATGGGGGGGGGGTAGGGTTTTCAGATCCAATTGGGATTTGGGGGTAGAGCAAGGAGAGCACAGGGACACCAGTGCGGTACAGTGTCATAGAGTTCACCCTCCAAAGCATCCATTTTCTCAAGGGGAACTGATTTCTGTAGCCTGGAGCTGAGCTGGAGTTCCCCAGGTCCCACCTGGAGGGGAAAAACCCATGTGGCTCAATAGATCATATAGTTAACAGAAGAATTCCTAGGTTCCTTCTAGAGGTTAACATTAAACGCGAAGAGAAGTTCTTGTCTTCAGGGTCTTTAATATCATCAAACCAAGACTCTTATTCCCAGGTAATGACTAGTTTCGTTGTGAAACTTCTTCAGTTCTGTAATAATAACTGCACATGACCAAAAAATTCAAACAGAGCACAAGGTCTCTTGGGAACAGACTAGAGGTCAATCTCTTATGCTCTGGTTGCAATTTTGGGTCGCATGCAATATTATTACAAAGCTGAAGAAGTCTCGTAACGAAACTAGCCATTATCTGGGAGTCTAATCTTGTTTTGATTATATTAAAGACCCAGAAGGCCTTTAATTTGTGTTTAATGTTAACCTCTAGTAGGAACCGAAGAATTCTTCCATTAACTGCTGGATTTATTGAGCCACACTGTCCCGTCCCGTCCCGTCCTGTCCCCCTGCCCCCATATACATTCTCCTGCGTGCATTTCCATTTTGTTGTCGTGATTCCCACCCGAAGGCCAGCATCCCTATTTGACCTGCATGAGCCATTTTACAAACTTGCTAACCCAAACTGGGTGGGATTCTTTCTAGCCGGAGAAATGTTCCTGTTAAATTCTCCCTGTCCCCCGTCCCCTCAGCCCAAGGTCGAAGGTTGTTTAGGGGGACTTGCCCAAGCACCCAACGGGTGAGCCTGAGGAGGCAGAGGGCAGAAGCAGGAAATGAATGCCTGACATGGAGAGGCGTGGGGGCGGACGGGGAACAGCATGAGCCAGCAGCGTGGGCCAGCAAGTGCGGCGGATCAAAAACCGGGGGAACGAGTTCTGGGCTTTTTGGATTGCTGAGCATATCATGTGCAAGAGGGAGACAGCAGGGTTTGTTTGTCACAACACAGAGCCAATCTTTAAAATATATATACGAAAAAGGATGCTGGTCTGATCGTGCATCTGGGTCTTCTGTTGCTTTTTATCTCCCCAAAACGAGGGACCAGGAGCAAAACAATATATATATATATTGTTTTGCTCCTGGTCCCTCGTTTTGGGGAGATAAAAAGCAACAGAAGACCCAGATGCACGATCAGACCAGCATCCTTTTTCGTATGGGCTCTGGCCACTGGAAGGCCTGCGAGCAGGGCACCAAGGTGAAGGCCTGCCCCGGTTCTTGCTGCTGCCATTCTGGGGTAGATTGCCTCTGAACATGGAAGTTCCATTGAGCCATCGTAGCTCAAAGAGTTGATAAACCCCTTGCTCCCATGGATTTGTCTAACCTATCCTGCACTTTCAAAAGCTGTCCATCGCTACAACTGGTGTATGCTCATTGTGCCCTGTGTGAAAAGTGTGTTTGTTCATCCTACGGAGGCCAGGCCACTCACAAGGGGAGGCGGGGGAGAGGGTTGCCAGAGGGTTGCCAGGTTGGGAAACTCCTGGAGATTTGGGGATTGAGCCTGGGGGGGAGACAGGGAATTCAGTGGGGTACAATGCCACAGAGCTCCCCCCCCACCCCGCTTTCAAAGCAGCCATTTCCTCCAGGGGAACTGATCTCTGTGGTCTGGAGAAGAGCTGTAATTCTGGGGGATCCCCAGGTCCCACCGGGAGGCTGGCACCCCTAGCCCATCCTGAACCTCTTGCCCATCATCTTCATAAAATGAGCTTTTGAAAAGAAGCTCCATGCATAGTCTCATGTTTTGGAGTAGCATTCCCCCCACCACATTTGTGATTAATTTGAATAGCTTCTGTGCTGCTTCTGCCTCTTTGCAGAGCCCTCTTGAGGAGGCTTATGAACATAATACAGCCGTAATGCCACACACTGAGAAACCATTTCAAGTCCTGCCTTGGAAATCCAACTTACACAGCTGGAAACCTATATTAAAGACCCAGAAAGCCTTTAATTTGGGTTTAATGTTAACCTCTAGTAGGAACCAAAGAATTCTTCCATTAACTGTTAGATTTATTGAGCCACACTGTCCCGTCCCGTCCCGTCCCGTCCCGTCCTGTCCCGTCCCGGGACGTCTTACAAAACACTTTATATCGGGGTGGCAGGGGCTCATGGGAATTGTAGTCCGTGGACCGCTGGAGACCTGTAGTTTGGCCAACCCTGCTTTAGACAGATCAAGACAAGTAGCCGTGTTCGTCTGTCTGCAGCAGCACAAAAGAGCAAAAGTCCAGGAACACCTTCAAAACACACAACATTACTACTACTACTACTACTACTACTACTACTACTACTACTACTACTATTAAATTTATTACCTGCCACTCGCAGGCAGGCTCATGGAGGGTCACAAAATGTCCAGCTAAAAAACTCCCATTAAAACCCCATTAAAACAGACAGAAAAGTACCAGCACAGTAAAACAGTCCACAACATGGTGGAAAACTTCCAATCCCTATCCCTACCGCTAGAGGGAGGAGGAAAGATAGACAAAATAATCAAAGCTGGAGCTTGACATCAGGGGGGCCCCATTGATCTTTACCCACTGCCCCAGCCTCAACCCTAGACCTGACGGAAGAGCTCCATTTTACTGGCCCTGCGGAAAGCTGACAAATCCCGCAGGGCCCGCAGATCACCCGGGAGCTCATTCCACCAGGTCGGGGCCAGGACTGAAAAGGCCCTGGCCCTGGTTGTGGCCAGGCGTGCTTCTTTGGGGCCCAGCAGCAGGAGCTTTCATTTTCTCTTCTTGTCCAGAGCGTTCCATAAAAACCGTTCTATGTTCAATCCCCTCCCCAAGTGTTTAGAAACCCAGTCTCTGAGTGGTGAGCATGCGAATACATCTCGACTCTTGTTCCCACACATACTCATGAAGGTAGCGTGCACAGCCCGTCATACCTAAATGCCAGGAGGTGCAAACACATTTTTTTGCACATCATTCAAAGTTCCTGGCTAATAATCCTCAGTGAACCTCTCACCTTCCGTATAACTTTCCTGGCCGAGCTGAGGACACAGACTGAATGGCTGATCGTTCAGAATTCCAGAAGCACATTAACCAAACCGCATCAGGGGAGTCGTGCGATGGCATTACATATGCTCTTTGGTTGTTTGTTTATCGGGTGCCACCCTTCTGCCTGGCATGTCACGAAGTAACAGGCAGGCCCACTCCAGGGAGGCTGCAATCTGAAATTTGGCAGGAGAGAAGCCAGGATGTCGATGGAGAGGAAGCAATTCTGGCACCGCTTGAGTCAGTCTAGCTGGCGGCGCTGAGATGGGAAATTCCTGAGGATTTGAGAGCCGGGCTTGGGGAAGGGAAGGCATTTGTGGACCCATTTTACCTAGGAGGGATGGTCTGCCACAGAGTCTGCCCTCAGAAGGTGCTCCCGGGTTTGTGATTCCTGTTTCTCAAGGAGCTTCTTCATACAGCAGCCGCCCAGCCTGATACGTTACATGCAGTCCATTCAACATGCAGCCTTAATCTCCTGTTGAACTGATCTGAAGGGTGCTTCAGCATGAGGGTCTCAGAACTACATAGAAGACTCATTTCTCCCTGTGCCAGAAGAAGGAGCCGCCCTGCCGGATCATTCTGAGAGGAGATGAAGGCTGGATGATGAATGGATTTCTTTGTCTGTTGCTGTATGAAGAAGCTTCTTGTGAAACAGGAATCCCAAATCCGCTTTGAACCTCCTTCGGGGAGAGAAAAGCCACATATAAGAACTAACCTTCTTCGTCTAGACCAGACTCTTGGATTGGTTTACTGCGTCTGTGCCCCGCCTTGCTCACCCATGAGGACTTGATGGCTTCTATCCGCTTTCCTTTTAGCCTCACAAAAACCCTGCAAGGTAGGTTAGGTTGAGAAGTGAGTATACTAGAGCAGAACAAGAAACCTCTCCTGGGGCAAACAATGAACCTTATGAAATAAAAAATGAGACCAGTATCTCCTTGTGGTCTCCCCGTACCGTCAAGAGCCGTTGGCCGTTTGTATACAATGACTAAAGGTCAAGGTATCCCCTGTGCAGGCACCGGGTCATGTCTGACCCTTGGGGTGACGCCCTCTAGCGTTTTCATGGCAGACTCAATACGGGGTGGTTTGCCAGTGCCTTCCCCAGTCATTACCGTTTACCCCTCAGCAAGCTGGGGACTCATTTTACCGACCTCAAAAGGATGGAAGGCTGAGTCAACCTTGAGCCGGCTGCTGGGATTGAACTCCAAGCCTCATGGGCAAAGCTTTCAGATGGCTGCCTTACCACTCTGCGCCACAAGAGGCTCTCATATGATGACTAAGAAGGCTTAAAACAAGCTGTTGGGTAGTGATCCATTACGTTAAGGCAATTGACTAATCGGAGGACTTTCCCACCGAGGAAAGTTGTTTCCCATTGAAAACGGACACGACCAGGATGCTGTTCTGTCCCACAGCCCGAGCTGAATGGCTTCCGACAGAGAGTGTCCAACACAAGCCAAACTCATTTTAGATCGCTGTTATTAGGCATCTCATAGCAGTGGCCTTGCAAGCTGGTTGAGGTCTTCTAATGGGAAGGTGATTCTTTACACGTTCAGATTGGTGAAAAAGAGTAAGGTGTCCATCTGCTGTGGATGGAAGGAAGGAGGAAGGGGCGTTTTCCTGCCTTGGCTGTTAGCCAGGAAATGGAGCTTATCTTCCAATCACATTTGGGGACCAAAGGAAAGAGCTGACTTACTAGAAGAAGAAGAAGAGTTGGTTCTTATATGCCGCTTTTCCCTACCCGAAGGAGGCTCAAAGCGGCTTACAGTCGCCTTCCCTTTCCTCTCCCCACAACAGACACCCTGTGGGGTGGGTGAGGCTGAGAGAGCCCTGATATCACTGCCCGGTCAGAACAGTTTTATCAGTGCCGTGGCAAGCCCAAGGTCACCCAGCTGGTTGCACGTGGGGGAGCGCAGAATCGAACCCGGCATGCCAAATTAGAAGTCCGGACTCCTAACCACTACACCAAACTGGCTCTCAAACTAAAATTCCCAGCATCCTATCTATTAAATCGACAGGGGAGAATATCTCCTACTTCTCAGTATTCTAGCTATAGGCTGCCTGGCTGGACAGAAAAGATGCCATTCTGGTAGAAGTCCCGACTAATAAAGAACAAGCAAAGAAAAACGACACAAGAAGAGACTGCTCTCATTTTTGATTTCATAAGGTTTGTTGTTTGCCTCAGGATAGGTTTCTTGTTCTGTTCTAGTTTTCACTTTGAAACCGTCCTGTTTTGCTCTTGTTATAACTTTGAGAAGAGAGCAAGTCTCCTAGAAAACCTCCACGGTACGAGTGGGGGATTCGAACCCGGGACTCCCAGATCTTAATCCGACGTTCTTCACTGCTGTGCCGCACTGATTCTCAGGATGGCAAGCTGTAGTCTGCTGTTTTGGAACAGCAACAAGTTGAGGGGAGGCCTGTGAAAGGATGTGTGGCATTAGAACTCATGGGCTGTCTTGTGAAGTGGACCAGGACGGTTATGGCAGGAAGGAAGCCTGCACAATCGACGATGAACTGATGCAACTCATTGCCACTGGGGGGGGGGGGGGCTACCAATTCAGTTGGCTTTAATCTGGGAATGAGATATCTGGCTGCAGGGCGAAACAGGACACCGGACTGGAGTAAGATTGCCTTGAAGCAACAGGGCCCTTGTGACACGGGGACAAGATGCATTCCGAAGCACTGGAGCTGATCTGGGTTCTTCAAAGTGCAACCCAGCCCACAGTGGGCGTTTTCACTTTCCCCACTGACCTGCAAATGAGATGGGTGTAACAGTTGGAAATAATCTCTGGGCTGACCAATATCTGATTGTGGTTCATGTGAGTGGGATGGACCCATCACAGAGGCAGGGCAGGGCAGGGCAGGGTGGCTCACTGTGGACCTTTGGGCTGGAAGAGAGGGCATGAGAAACGGACCCTTCCAGATCTCCAGGACTTTCCCAAGCCTTTGCTTGACCAATCCGGGTTTCACAGGCAGGAAAGACAGATCCTTAGACTTGCAATCATGGCCTGCTCCTGGGTTCAAATGGTTTGAAACTGGTCACTTTAGATCAGCCTGCTTAGTCAACGTGGCTCTGCACAAGCTTAGAGCAGCTCTTACATTGCTGTGCTTTTAGCCAGTGCAAACAGCCGTCTAAGCTGGTCCTTATAGTCAGAAGAAGAAGAAGAAGAAGAAGAAAGAAGAAGAAGAAGAAAGAAGAAGAAGAAGAAGAAGAAGAAGGAGTTGGTTCCTATATGTCGATTTTCTCCCGTCGGCTTACAGCCTCCTTCCCTTTCCTCCCCCACGACACCCTGTGAGGTGGGTGAGGCTGAGAGAGCCCTGATATTCCTGCTCGGTCAGAACAGCTTGATCAGTGCTGTGGTGAGCCCAAGGTCACCCAACTGGTTTCATGTGGGGGAGCAGGAAATCCAACCTGGCTCGCCAGATTAGAAGTCCGCACTCTTAACCACTACACCAAGCTGGTTCTCTAGTGCTGTAAGCCAAAGGACTTACACCACTATATCCTGGGCTGCCCACTTTATGAAGAACCCAGGGCTAAGTTCCTTGTTCTGCTTCTTTCTAGTCTAGTTCAAACTGTCACTCAGCTGAAGAGAAATGACTATTTCTGCTACTAAACTGAGGCCTTTATCTCCTACAAAATGCCCCTGTTTGCACAGGCTGCTAAGAAGCTGAGATCCAGCGTGATCTTTCTGGGAGATGTTACTCGCAGCTAATCTTATTCCCTGTGTTCTTGTCATATAGATCAATGGTCTCCAATCTTTTTATCACTGGGGACTGGTCAACACTTGACAATTTTACTGAGGCCCGGGGGGGGGGAAGTATTTCGGCCAAGGGACCTCACTGCCGCCTGAGCCCCTGTTCCACTTGATTTCCTCCTGGTGCCCCTGACTTCCCACTGTCCGCTGGGGGGTGCTGCCAGCAGCAGCTGCACAGTGCCACACCGAGGGGGAGCCCCAGCTATGCCGGCCACTGCAGAGCACCAAAGGTGAGCCGGCATCAGAGTGGCAGGGCAGCCCCCAAGGCCGCAGCCGGGTAGGAGGATGAGGAGGAGCCTCTGCCCGGTACCAACTGATCCATGGACCGGTCCTGGTTCAACATCACTCTGCACATGCAAGGCTAGAGGTCGTGTCCTTGCGGTTGCCAGCTTCCTGATGGGATCTGGAGGTCTTCTGGAATGGTAGTCGATCTCCAGATCACAGAGATCTGTTCCCTGGGATAAAACAGCTGGAACGTGATCTCTATGGATCTCCGGGAATTTTGCTTGCTCAAGCTGGCGAGCCTGTATTGGACTCGCCAGCTGGAGCCAGTTTGGTGTAGTGGTTAGGAGTGCGGACTTCTAATCTGGCATGCCGGGTTCGATTCTGCACTCCCCCACATGCAGCCAGCTGGGTGACCTTGGGCTCACCTCGGCACTGATAAAACTGTTCTGACCAAGCAGGAATATCAGGGCTCTCTCAGCCTCACCCACCCCACAGGGTGTCTGTTGTGGGGAGAGGAAAGGGAAGGCGATTGTAAGACGCTTTGAGCCTCCTTTGGGTAGGGAAAAGCGGCATATGAGAACCAACTCTTCCTCTTCTTCTTCTTCTTCTTCTTCTTCTTCTTCTTCTTCTTCTTCTTCTTCTTCTTCTTCTTCTTCTTCTTCTTCTTCTTCTTCTTCTTCTTCTACTCTTGGTAAAGCACTAGGCAAGCAAAACTAATCCTGGAGATTGCTTTCATTAAAAAAAAAAACTGGTCTTGCCAAATGTGACATTCTTTTATTTTGTGGAGGGTTGCATTTGTACCCTAAAGCTAGCCCTTGCCTGGCAGAGGTATTTTTTATGGTTCCCAAAGAATGGTCTTCCCTTATCAGACAGATCAAAGAATCTGATGCAAACAAAGGAAAACATGCGTCGCTAATTTTTAAGAGGCCAATTTCCGTCTGTTGCTCAGCAAGGGACTTGAATGATGTCAAACCTCCAGGAAATGAGAAGAGCACCGTCCCAAACAAGGAGGGACCCTACCCAATTGGGGATGCTTTCAAATTTCTCCTCCTTGACCTCGAAAAGTTCCCAGAATTTAACGCTGTGGCTCCCATCAGCAAATCCAGCCTGGATTCTTTATTTCCACAGTGTTGTTACATTTTCCTGGATGCCATTTCCTCTAGATAAAATCGATATTAGTTTTGCACCAGTAAATCAGGACTGAATCTGCACGGAGATTTTATTTTTCCTGCTTTTGACCCTGCTTAGTTCAGATCAATTTGAACCCAAGTCCTTGTGCTCCCCCCCGCCCCCCTACCCCCGCCCCCGCGACTTGAAACAGAATCCCATCTACACAAGGCTACATGTGAGTGGACCAGGGGGAGGGGGAGCTGAGACAAGCAGAGATGAGGACCCATAATTAAGAGAATTAATAGAACTGCCTCCTTTTGATCTCTCAACCCCTCCTACCTCACAGGGGCTGAATATGCAAGCGGGGGGGGGGGAGCCGAGATGAGCAGAGACGTGATAGCAGCAGCCTCCCTCAGAATGAGGCAAATCTGTGCTGTGAGAAGTGTGGGTTGTGAAGCACAGTCACCTTAAACTTAAATAAATAAATAAATACATCTTGCAACCAGGAACTAGGAATTCTTTGAACTGGCCCCCAGCCAATCAGGCACAAACTTCCTTGTTACACTGTTGGAGCCATGAGGCAGCAACAAGTTATTTTGGGGAAAAGCAGCGAGCTGCGCCTTTACTCATGCCGATTTTTCAAATATTGAGGGTTATATCCACTCCAGGATATTGCGGGGGAAAGGTAGGATCATTCTGGATCAATCATGCTTGTTGCAGATGAAAAATTTAAGTGGCCCAAAATCAAAATGGAAATCACATTCAGTGTGGATGGCAGGGATTGAATCGACCAGGGATTGCAATAAAAGCTCTGTGCAGATTCAGCCCAGCATGATGACGAAGAAGGGTTGTTTTTTATACCCCACTTTTCACTACCCAAAAAAGTCCCAAGGTGGCTTATAGTCGCCTTCCCTTCCTCTCTCCGCAACAGATGCATCAGAACAGAAGTTGCTCTGAATCACCACACCACGCTGGCTCTCATGCTTCATAGGCCACATATCCATACACCTCACAACAGCCCCATAAGATAGGCCAATGTTCTGAATGCCACACCATGAATTAATTAATGAGGGAGAGACCCTTGAACTGGACTTAGACAAGAGGGAGGTGATATTGACATGTATTTGTTGGGTCCATAGCCCTAAGATTAAAGGTAAAGGTATCCCCTGTGCAAGCACCGAGTCATGTCTGACCCTTGGGGTGACGCCCTCTAGCATTTTCATGGCAGACTCAATACGGGGTGGTTTGCCAGTGCCTTCCCCAGTCATTACCGTTTACCCCCCAGCAAGCTGGGTACTCATTTTACCAACCTCGGAAGGATGGAAGGCTGAGTCAACCTTGAGCCGGCTCCTGGGATTGAACTCCCAGCCTCATGGGCAGAGCTTTCAGGCTGCATGTCTACTGCCTTACCACTCTGCGCCACAAGAGGCTCTAGCCTTAAGATTAGATGAGTCAATTTGGCCCTATCTACTCGGATAAAGTTCATCAGCCAGGGGTGCTGTCAAAGAGTTTATTATTAGAGCTCAAATGTTTAAAAACCACCAAAGAATATCCAGTTGGCACACCCAAAACATCTCAGTGAATGAGCCAGGAACGCCGACAAGTTTAGATCTAATGTGCTTTGATCAGACTGATCTTCATCAGAAATCAATATAGAGATGCGCACAGTTGTAAATAACACATGTTTCCAATTTTCAACAGGGGGGTAAAAAACTTCTTTGATCTGCTATGTCTGGCTTTGGTCCTGCGAGGTGTTCATATTGGCAGAATGCTCAGCCAGCAAGCATGTCTCATTCTTCCACAGGATACTGGAGCATCCCACTGTGTGTTTCTCTGAGAAAATCTCAGCCAGGAAAAGGATCTGTCCAGCTGCTGCTTGAAGACGGCCAGTGAGGGGGAGCTCCCCACTTCCTTAGGCAGCCCATTCCACTGCTGAACTACTCGGACTGTGACATTTTCCCCGTGATATCTAGCCTATATTGTTCTACACGTAGTTTGAAGCCCTTCCAGCAGGTCCTTTCCTCTGCTGCCCACAGGAGCCTCTCTCTGCCCTTCTCCACGCAGCATCCTTTCTTCCAGGAGAGCTGATCTCAGTCATCAGAAGATCATTATAGTTGAAGAGGTCCCCAGGCGCCACCTGGAGGGTGGCAAATGGACTTTTCAGTGTTCCCCGTTACCACACGTTGTGCTTAGCTTTGGCTGCAGGTAGAATTAATGTCTTCCCTTGCAAGAGCCACCGTGGTGTAGAAGAAGAAGAGTTGGGTCTTATATGCCGCTTTTCTCTACCCGAAGGAGTCTCAAAGTGGCTTATAATTGCCTGTGAGGGAGGTGAGGCTGAGAGAGCCCTGATATTCCTGCTCGGTCAGAACAGCTTCATCAGTGCTGTAGAGAGCCCAAGGTCACCCAGCTGGCTGCATGTGGGGGAATGGGAAATCAAACCCGGCCCGCCAGATTAGAAGTCCTCACTCCTAACCACTACACCAAGCTGGCTGGTGTAGCACGTGGGACTAGGGACTCGGACATCTGTGTTCAAATCTCCACGGTGCCATGAACATCACTAGCAAGACTTTGAGCCAGTTGCTTGCTTGGACTGACATAACTCACAGGGATGTTGTGAGGGCAAAAACTGCAAATGCACGGCAGCTGTTGACCTGAACCGAGAGTCTAGTAGCACTCTGCCAAGCAATGAGCATTAGGGCTACACAGGAGGGATTTATGTTCCACCAACTCCATGCAGTTTCCCTGATCAAAAACTCCCTTTCCTGAACTGCTTTTGGGAATGCAGGAAGCCAGCATTGAGCAGTGGTCAAGTGGCAGTTCCCCACTCCTCCTCCACATGGAGCCCCCTGGGTGATCTTGGGCTAGTCACAGTCCTGTGAGAGCTGTTCTCACATAGCAGTTCTCTCAGAGCTCTCTCAGCCCCACTTACTTCATGGTGGGGAATCAAACCCACCAAACCAGTGTAGTCTACACTCCTAACCACTGCACCAAGCTGGCTCCAACCGCTACACCAAGAAGGCAACTATAAACCACTTTGAGGCTCCTTGGGTAAGGAATTTCTTATTTTCTGCCTGCCATTTTTCCTCTCAAGGGAGCACTGCTGATCAAGGAAGAGGGGAAGATTTAACCTCCTTCTCCCCCCCCCCCCTCTGCCTCCGTCCCTCTGGAACTTCCCTGCAGCTGTTCTGACAGCCCAATCTCTTAATCTGGAGTATTCCGCACCCTCAGCGCTCCCGGGGAATCACATGTGGTTTTGTTTTGCCAAGACCTCTTGTACATGGTTTCCCAATCACCACCGTCCACTGGGGAAGGTCAGGGGAATCCACCCAGGCCGATTGGCCAATCTGCTTCCTGGCTCAATGCTAGGTGCTGTGTCAGCCTCTCCAATCCTGCACTTAGCCTGGCCTCCACCTGAATTGGGAATCCAAAGCAGCCACGTTCTTCACCGGAGCTGATGTCTGTAGCCTGGAGGTCAATTGTAATTCTGGGAGATGTCCAGGCCCCACCTGAAGGTCGGCATCCTTCTTAGAACCATAGAGCTGGAAGGGCCCTCCAGGGACATTGAGTCCAACCTCCAGTTTGGTGTAGTGGTTAGGAGTGTGGACTTCTCATCTGGAGAGCCGGGTTTGATTCCCCACTCCCCCACATGCAGCCAGCTGGGTGACCTTGGGCTCACCACAGCGCTGATAAAGCAGTTCTGACTGAGCTGCAATATCAGGGCTCTCTCAGCCTCACCCACCTCACAGGGTGTCTGTGGTGGGGAGAAGAAAGGGAAGGCGACTGTAAGCCACTTTGAGACTCCTTCGGGTAGAGAAAAGCGGCATATAAGAACCAACTCTTCTTCTTCTTCAGTAATATCAGGGCTCTCTCAGCCTCACCTCCCTCACAGGGTGTCTGCTGTAGGGAGAGGAAAGGGAAGGCGATTGTAAGCCACTTTGAGACTCCTTTGAGTAGAGAAAAGCGGCATATAAGAACCAACTCTTCTTATTCTTCTCCTGCACAATGCAGGAAACTGACAACCACCTGTCCAACCCATGGTGATCTCTCTGCCAGTGAAGGTCTGTCCCAGAAGGGCTTTCAGGGAACAAATGAAATCCAAGTATTGGAAGCTAGGAAGTTTTCAGCACTGGCTCCCTAAAGAAACAGAGGAACATCTCTTGCCAGTTTCCCTGAATTCTGAATTTTGTTTCTGAAGGGTGGTCAAGAAACAACACCTTTTAAACCTAACCTTTCCTACGAAGAGTTCTGGACCGGAGGCCCAGTTCACCCTTCCCCCATTTCATCCTCACATCAACCATTCGAGGTAGGCTCAACGGAAGCAGAGAGAGGGGGCCAAGGTTACAGCAAATTGCAGCGCAGGGAGGGAAATCAAACCAAGGTCTCCCAAATTCCAACTAACCCCTGCTTTATTTGCAGCGGCCAGACATGTCCTCCCCTCTTATGCTTATTGCTGAACTAGGATGAGAGGGACAGATGGTAAAGTCACTAAGAAGCTTGAACAGAATGAGGGAGTGTCTGTGAGGGAGGGAGGGAGAGA
Source organism: Paroedura picta (assembly GCF_049243985.1). Lineage (NCBI taxonomy): Eukaryota > Metazoa > Chordata > Lepidosauria > Squamata > Gekkonidae > Paroedura > Paroedura picta. The sequence continues at coordinate 26,848,726 of NC_135372.1, forward strand.
CAGAGAAAGAAAGAAAGGAAGGAAGGAAGGAAGGAAGGAAGGAAGGAAGGAAGGAAGGAAGGAAGGAAGGAAGGAAGGAGACTGAGACACGAAAGAGAGAGAAGGAAAGAAAGAAAGAAGTTTGAGACACAAAGGAAGGAAGGAAGGAAGGAAGGAAGGAAGGAAGGAAGGAAGGAAGGAAGGAAGGAAGGAAGGAAGGAAGGAAGGAAGGAAGGAAGACACAAAGGTAAGAAAAAAGGAAAGAAGGAAAGAAAAAAAGAGAAGGAAGGAAGGGAAAAGAAAGGAAGACAAAAGGATGGAAGGAAGGAGAAAGAGAGAAAGATAGACTGCCCCTCACTGGCAGTCTTCAAGCAAAGGTTGGATACACACTTTTCTTGGATGCTTTAGGATGCTTAGGGCTGATCCTGCGTTGAGCAGGAGGTTGGACTAGATGGCCTGGATGGCCCCTTCCAACTCTATAATTCTATGATTCTATGATAGAGATAGAGAAGGAAGGAATAATAGAAGAGAAAGAGCAAAAGAAAAAAGTGAAAGATTTATGAAAATTAAAAGTTATGGATTGTGCTAGAGGATTGTGCTAGAGGATTGTGCTAGAAAAAAATACAGAGTGTCTGCAGGGTGGGTCAAATGATATAAATTCCAGATTTGAGGAATGGGGAGCAAACTTGAGACATATCAGCTTTCCTTTGGCCGCCCCACAGACAAATTTATGGCTGAGATTAAATGCAGAATGTGGAGCTCCCAACTCCCAATGCAGTGTTTCCACCTGGACCGTGCACAGCTTTCATGGTTCTTTGCCAAGGCTGTGGTTTTGGTTTCATGTTGCGGCTTTAAGTACCACGGACCAAGTTGTCAGCCAGTGCTTTGGTTTGAAATGAACACTGACGCAGGAGACTGGGAAGCCCTCTTGGCCAAAGGCACTGGGATGCACCCATCCTCTAGACCAGGGGTAGTCAAACTGCGGCCCTCCAGATGTCCATGGACTACAATTCCCAGAAGCCCCCTGCCAACATTCGCTGGCAGGGGGCTTCTGGGAATTGTAGTCCATGGACATCTGGAGGGCCGCAGTTTGACTACCCCTGCTCTAGACTGTGGCCCTCCAGAGGTCCATGGACTACAATTCCCGTGAGCCCCTGCCAGCATTCACACACAGGTGTAAATAACACAGTTTTACATTCTGTGGCATGAGGCTCGTGGGAATTGTAGTCCATGGACATCTGGAGGGCCACAGTTTGCCCACCCCTGCTCTAGACCCACAGCCTTGATAGCCACCGGCTCTACCTGTGGAGCGTAGGCAAGAAACCCAGACAAGCATTTTTCCATGCTGTAAATTATCGTGTAAATTATCGTGTCTTGACCCATAGGAGGAAATGGGTTTGTGCTTTCGGGAAAGGGCCTTGTAACATCGGCACCTCGCCGAGAACTAACAGCAACCAGCCCCAGAGGCACCTGGGAGTCAAAAGGCTATCTCGGGTCCTTTCTCCTTCAGGCTGCCCGTGTCCTGCCTCTTCCTCCAGCTGGACAAGATCCTCCTTTCGAGGAGAGGGTGGTGGAAATTGCAGTCGAGTCACAGTTGATTTATGGGCACCCCGTAGGGCTTTTGAGGCAAGAGACAAGCAGAGGTGGTTTGCCCTGGCCTGTATCTGTGTAGCAACCCTGGACATCCCTGGTGGGCTTGTATAATGTATCATGATCCAAACGATAGCGTTGCCAAGTTCTGTGCAGCAGTGATGAAAATTCGAAATAGAATTTGTCTGTTTCGAGTGAACCGGACAGCTGTGTTTATGTACCTTCTTATTATGCTGTTTTGTATTAGAAGAAGAAGAAGAAGAAGAAGAAGAAGAAGAAGAGTTGGTTCTTATATGCTGCTTTTCCCTACCCAAAGGAGGCTCAAAGCAGCTTACAGTCACCTTCCCATTCCTTTCCCCACAACAGACACCCTGTGGGGTGGGTGAGGCTGAGAGAGCCCTGATATCACTGCTCGGTCAGAACAGCTTTATCAGTGCCGTGGTGAGCCCAAGGTCACCCAGCCGGCTGCATCTGGGGGAGCACAGAATCGAACCCGGCATGCCAGATTAGAAGTCCACACTCCTAACCACTACACCAAACTGGCTCTCTATGTTTTAAGTTTAACATATTACTATGTTTTAAGATGTTTTAATTCCTGGTTTTAATGGATGTTTTGCATCTTCTTGTGCTGGTCTATGACCGTAATAAAACTAAACGAATAGGTGGGCTCCCACCCTAATGCTAGCCCTGTTGAGCTTCCGAGAGGTGGAAAATAACAACAGATAGTAAGCGGCCCCAGCGAGATGTAACTATGCTCCATTTAGGCGTTGAGAAATGAAAACTGCATTCTCATCGTGAATGTTTTGCTTTCATAGGAAAAAATTTTCCTCCACAAAGCAGGCATTTAGGTACATGTCATTTGAAGCAATCAGTACACAACTTGAGGTACTGCGAGCTTGACTGTACCAGTTAAAACATGTTGGCCTGAGAAAAAGGGAAGGAGTCTAGCAAAACAGGAACTGACCGGACTCCTGTCGACCTTACCTTGCCTTGCCTGTGGATTCTGCACAAGAATATACAGGTATTGGGTTTGGCCAGCTTTCTTCGGTTCTCCAAAGATGCATTTGGATTTTCCCAGGAAGTCCATAGGGAGAGAGATTTGAATAGGATATTCTCTGTAATTGTGACAGGGTGCCATTCTACCTGTCCCAGGACTATGGGACCATATGAACACTTGAAGACATGTGGGATTATGCATTTGCATCCCCTGGAAATGGAAAGAATTCTTTATTATTGAATGTAGCTAAAGAGCGGGATCATCAACTCCAGATTTATTTTATTTATTTAATACGGGATTTATATACCACCTCTGGGCAGTTTACAGAATCTAAAATTTGATAAAACCAATTTCCATAAACAATATGAAATAGATTAAAATTTCAAAACCACAAAGATCCCTTTGCAGCATCCCCTCCATCATTCATTCCCAGGAAACATTTATCAAAACCGCACATTTCCCCTTATATCTCTACAATGAAAAGGGCCAGAGGGTTACTTTAAAAAAAAGCAAAACAGGAATGTCTGGGATTCAGAGCAGGGTGTGTAGCATATTTGCACAGGGGGTTGGACCAGTATGGCCCCTTCCAACTTTATGATTCTATGATTTCAGAGGGGGCATTGCCCATATGACTGTAGCTATGGGCCTGAGAATGCATGAATTTTGGTATGCAGAGGACCTCAGTTTGCTCACTTACATCTCCAGCTAAAAGGATCTCTGATGTCTTTCATGTTTAAGTAGCTGTCCCTGGAACCGGAAATCTGGAATTCAATAGAATAGCTTTGGATGTTGGTAGAAGAATGAAATATGATCTCTCTGAGAGTGTTTTCAGTAAGGAAGAGAGTCAGCGAGGCGCAGTCTCACCAAAGATCCTCCATTCTGGTCTTGTGCTCAGCAGACAACTTCTGCACCCAGCCCAGCTGGACAAGGAGCTGAGATGGTAATGGCTCCATGTGCTCTGTTATTTATTTTTCCCTGACTCAGCATGGCAGAAATGTAAGGTGCATTTTGATAGCTGATCAGAACAAAAATTGGAGGAGTCCTTCAAAATGACACACACACACACACGTGGTGAAAATGAACATTTGTGCCGGAACGATTCAGAACGGGTAGCCGCGTTGGGTCTGAAGTAGCAGAACATCATTTGAGTCCAAAGGCACTTTTAAGACCAACAAAGTTTTATTCAAGGTGTGAGCTTTCATGTGCTGCACACTTCCTCAATTTTAAGAGTACAGACATAAGGAGAGAGCAAATTAGTAAACAGCATCATGAAGGCATCCTCAAATATGCAGCGTGATAATAATAAAGATGGGATAGCTCCTTGCTAGAATAACAAAACCAGTCTTTTGGCTTCAGTTGTCCTTCACAAACACACAGGGGGAATAAAAATGTTAAGGTTAGTGATTAAT